>NW_027361671.1:49641875-50246250 GCF_039654945.1 Dendrobates tinctorius | reverse complement strand
GAATGTCCGGCTCCATTTCTCGTCATCCGCTTCCTGCTGGGGCTTCCTGTTGTGGCGACGCGTGGAGGCGGGAGGACGTCAGGATCGCTGTGTGTGAAAGGTGAGTATCGTGCGCTGCGTCGCTGCTGCATCGCTGTGAGATCTGCCGGTTTGGCAGTCACTAGCGATCATTTAGCGATGCACCAGCGATCCTGACCGGGTCGGATCGCTGGTGCATCGCTAAATGTAAAATGGCCTTTAGAGTCTCCCGGCTATAGCGGTCAGTGACATTTAGGTGGTAAACAAACACTTTAACATTCCTGCTATACCACTTTGCATTAATTCCTGAAAATCACCTGAAGGGATAAACTATTTGACAGAAGTTTTCAATATGTCGAGGGTGATGTTTTTAAAATGGTATCATATTTGGGGTTTTCCAATATATAGCACTCCCCAAAGTCACTTCAAACCTGGATAGGTCCCTCAAAGAATTTTTGTAAATTTCCTTGAAAAAATGAAAAATTGCTTCTCCTAAAAGGCTAATAAAATAAATTAGCGTTTTAAAAATGGTGCCGATGTAAGGCAGACATGTCGTAAATGTTGTTAATGTTTTGCTGTGGTATGACTATCTGGATTAAAGGGATAATCATTCAACTTTTGAAAATTGCAATTTTTTTTTTACATTTTTGTCAAATTTCTGAAACTTTTTAGAAATAAACACAAAACTTATACACCTAAATTTACCATTATCATAAATTATAATGTGCCACGAAAAAACAATCTCAACATCAATGGGATTTGTTGACGCATTCCAGAGTTATGACCACATAAAGTGACATTGGTCAGAATTTAAAAAATTTGCTCCGTCACTAAGGGGTTAAGAGCAATACAAAAGAATGTAAATAATTGTAGAAGCGATTTCACTGTCTATAAGTCTGTTCTTTGCATCTGCCTGATGTGTGGTGTTGGAGGCAGTAATATCGGTGTGATCCGATGCTCCTGAGGCCAAGTGTTTTGCATACAGCACAATGCTGAGTCTGTTCTGTATGTCATTTAATCTGTCATCTATCCGGGCAGGTACAGTATGGTACCAAGGTCCTTCTATTGTCAACTTCTGCTTTTGTCACACTTTATATTCGATTTGCTTCTTTAACCCCTTAAGGACCGGGGTTATTTTCGTTTTTGCGTTTTTGTTTTTCGCTCCCTTTCTTCCCAGAGCCATAATTTTTTTAATTTTTCCGTCAATATGGCCATGTAAGGGCTTATTTTTTGCGGGACGAGTTGTACTTTTGAACAACACCATTGACTTTACCATGTCGTGTACTGCAAAACAGGAAAAAAATTCCAAGTGCGGTGAAAGTGCAAAAAAAGTGCAATCCCACTCTTGTTTTTTGCTTGGCTTTTTTGCTAGGTTCACTAAATGCTAAAACTGACCCACCATTATGATTTGCCAGGTCATTACGAGTTCATAGACACCAAACATGTCTAGGTTCTTTTTTATCTAAGTGGTGAAAAAAAATTCCAAAGTTTGCTAAAAAAAAACAAAACCAAAAAAACCCACCATTTTCCGAGACCCGTAGCGTCTCCATTTTTCATGATCTGAGGTCGGGTGAGGGCTTATTTTCTCTAGCAACCTTCCACGACAGCATAGGAGGATGTCTCCACGCCCTAATGGGGGACAGGAAGCACGAGAGGTTAAAAGGTCCCTCCCACCTCCCTCTCACCAGTGTCTTTCCTGTCCCCCATGGGGCATGGAGAGGTGCGGTATGCTGTGTGGCCGGTTGCTGCAGCGTACCTGTAATTCTTAAGCCGGGCAGTGGTGGTCGGCGGCGCTGCCTCCCCTCCTCCGTACTGCTCCCGTCTTCATTAGAACACGGGACCTTCCTGGCCCACCCGCTCTCCCCTATGGGGAGTAAAGCAGGCCAGTAATCCCCGACCGGAGGCCTCCCGCAGATCTCCGGTCTCTCCTCCTCCTGTTGCACGCCGTGCGGTGACCCGGAAGTGACGTCACGCGCGGTCACCCGGAAGTGATGTCTCGTGTAGTCACTTCCGGGGTATGTATGACAACTTCCTGTCATGGCGGCCCCCATTTAGCTGCCAGCGTGTGGAGCTCGCCAGCACTCGCTGTGCCTGCCCTGGGACCGAGGGAGGAGGGGGGGGGGGGGGGATATGAAAATACTGCGCTGAGGGTGGGGTTAACCCTTTATTAACCCGACGGAAGACGCCGACAGGTAAGGCAAATCCCCTGTCAGTATGGACGGTTCTTCCTGCCCTGCGTCTGCAGAGCCCAGCGCTGCCCCAGCCACAGTAAGTGTAACTGGGGTGGGTCCTAGTGGTGCGATCTTGGGATAGAGGTCCTCAAAATACTTCTCCCCCTTTTTTTTTATAGGGAGAAAAGTCTGCCCACAAAAGCACCAATACCACCAGCAAGTCGGCCAAATGTGCCATATGCAGTGCAAAACTCCCCTCAAATTGGGCGAAAAAATTGTCACGCTTGCATAGACAGGGTGGTCAAGGCTGAACACCCGTCACTAATTGACGAAATCCGCAGCCTGGTTACTCACCAGGTTCAGACTTCCCTGGCCGCACTGTGTCCCCCCCCTCCCCCCTCCACTCCCTCTGATTTTGGGCTCACCACCCCCAAAAAAACAGAAAATTCAGATGGAAGACTCAGAGTCTGAATCAGAAAAATCATATAATATAGGCTCCGAAAATTGGGAACAACCGGCAACCTCTAATTCAGCCGAATCTAGGAAATACCTCCTTTCCACGGAATATGTGGAGGAGCTGGTCGGCGCAGTACGGGCCACTATGGGCCTAGAGGATGAGCCTGTTACTCAGTCCGCACAAGACCGCATGTTCGGGGGATTCGAGGGACCCAAGCGAACAGGTTTCCCAGTACATAGGAGCATAGTAGATATGATCTCCCAGGAATGGGAGTACCCAGAGAAGCGCTACTCAGCCCCTTCGGAACTCGGGCATAGATTCCCCCTGGAGGGAGAGGAGTTTAAATGGGACATCCTGAAAGTTGATGTCCAGGTGGTGAAGAAAACGGTCCTTTCTTTTGATGACGCGTCCCACCAGCTTAGAGACCCGATGGACCGTAAAGCAGAGAGCCGCCTAAGGAAAGCCTGGGAAACCTCTGCTTTTTCCTTAAAGTCAGGGATTGCGTCCACATGCGTGTCTAGGTCTCTCTTCCAATGGATAGAGGAACTAGAGAGTCATATTTCTCGGGTAACCTCAAGTGGTGACCTCCTGAACTCCCTTCCTATACTACAAAGAGCTACAGGCTTCTTGGCGGATGCATAGATGGAGATGATCCGCACCTCTGCTAGGGCTATGGTACAGTCCAATTCTGCCAGACGTGCCTTCTGGCTTAAAACGTGGAGCGGGGATGAAGTGGGGCCCTTCAAGGGTGAACATGTCTTCGGCCCGGCCGTAGATGAAATTCTTGAAAAGGCCACAGACAAAAAGAAGGTACTTCCTGAGCAGAGGACTCCAAAAAAGCGGCTTTTTCGAGCCCCCCAGATTCAGCCATCCCAGCCGAGAGGGGAGGGAAAGTCGGGAAGATGGAGTTATGCTAAGGGGAGAGGCAGGAATATCCTGGTCCCCCAGCAGCAGCAACAGCCACAAGAAAAGCAATGACTCGACCCCGGTGGGGGGAAGGCTTTCGAGGTTCTTTCACTCTTGGCGGTTGACAGCCCCTGGATCCTCAGTGTCATCAAAGAGGGCCTACTACTAGAATTCGAATCCTCCCCCCCCCCCCCCCACGGGGTATAAGAGTTACCTCCCTACCACCTCGGGAGACTACAGCACTAAAATCCGGCATTCGACTCCTTCTGCAATCAAACGCCATTTCTCAGGTCCCTGTGGAGGAACAAGGAAGGGGGCATTATTCCAGGCTGTTCCTAGTGAAGAAACCCACAGGAGAGGCAAGAATAATAATAAATCTCAAGGGCCTCAACCGACATATCTCAGTCGCAGATTCAAGATGGAGTCGGTAAAGACCGCCATTCCTCTGATAGGGCCGTCTTACTTCATGGCAACCATAGATCTGAAGGATGCGACTCTGGTAAACCAGGTGACTCAAACTCTGGGTATTCTCCAATCACTGGGGTGGATCTCGAATATAAAAAGTCGCAGATCCAACCCTCCCAGCAGATAAAATTCTTGGGAATCCTCCTAGATTCAAGGAAACAAATGTCCTTCCTCCCGGAGGAACATCAGAGGTCCATAATTTCAAGAATCTCGAGCTTCAGGAAACAGAGGTCCCTGACCCTCAGGTCAGCTATGTCCATACTAGGGTCAATGACCTCCTGCATCCAGTCGGTACCTTGGGCGCAGGCTCACTCCAGAATACTCTAGTCCCATATCTTGGGAAACTGGAACAGAGATCACACCTGCCTGAACAAAAGAGTCCAGACCCTAGGAAGAGTGAAAGCTTCGCTAGCATGGTGGATGGACCACAAAAATCTGTGCAGTGGAATCAACTGGTCCCAAATCCCCTTGGTCACGGTAACATCGGATGCCAGCAAAAAAGGCTGGAGAGCCGTAGTGTCCCAACAACCATTCCAGGGGTTGTGGAGCCAGAGAGTGAGTACAAAGTCCTCAAACTTTAGGGAACTGAAGGCTGTGGAGGAAGGTCTCCTGGCGGCAAGACACCTAGTTCAGGGCCATCATATCAGAGTCTACTTGGACAATGTAACAACAGTGGCCCATCTCAGACACCAAGGTGGTACAAGATCCAGCAGTCTAGAGGGCCTGTCGGGCCGAATATTTTGCTGGGCCGAAAGACACCTCCGGTATCTAACAGCAGTCCACCTAAAGGGTACCTCCAATCTTCTGGCAGATTTCCTGAGCCGAAAATGCATCCAGCCTGGCGAGTGGAGCCTAAACGAAAAAATCTTTCAGAAGCTGGTCAACAGGTGGGGCCTCCCGGAGGTGGATATACTGGCCTCAAGAGAAAATGCTCGGGTGAGAAACTGTTTTTCCCTGAACCCCAGGGACAGATCCCTGGGGGTAGATGCCTTCGCCCACAAGTGGAGGTTTTGTCTGGCATATGCCTTCCCGCCAGTTCCAATCCTTGCCGCAACCCTGAGGAAGATCCGGGAGGATCGAACCCAGACCATCCTAGTAGCTCCACTATGACCAAAAAGGAGCTGGTATTCTCTAATTACAGAGCTACAGGTAGAGGGGCCAGTCCTCCTACCCCTGGAAAACGACCTTCTCTTACAGGGCCCGCTACATCACCAAACCTCCGGGGAATGAGGTTAGCGGCCTGGTTACTGAGACCCAGATCTTGAGGGCCAAGGGTCTATCAGAGGCAGTAATAAACACCCTCCAGAAATCCCGGAAGCTGGTCACCATTGCTATATATAACAAAATATGGAAAAAGTTTTCCTCATGGTGTCTTCCAGATTTGCCTGACCCAGGAAACCCTAACATTTCCCGTATCCTGGATTTCCTACAGAGGGAGCTTGAGCTAGGTCTAAAGCCTAGCACACTGAAAGTACAGATATCAGCATTAAGCTCCATGTTTGACTGTGACTTGGCCAACCACAGGTGGATAAGAAGATTCATTACATCAGCCACTAGGCTACATCCAAAAAAGCTAGTTGCGGTTCCACCATGGGACTTGAACGTGGTTCTTACGGGACTCACTCAACCACCCTTGGAGCCCCTGCCATCCTGTACTTAGCTGCTCTCCTGTAAGGTGGCCTTCCTTATAACAATAACCTCAGCAAGGCGAATAGGAGAGCTACAGGCCCTCTCAATCAGAGAACCCTACCTAACAGTCAGAGATGACTCCATAGTTCTCTCTCTTGATCCGTCTTTTCGACCAAAGGTTGTGTCGGACTTTCATAGATCACAGAATATAATTCTCCCCTCATTTTGTCAAAACCCAGCAAAACCTAAAGAAGAGGTGTTTCATACGCTGGACGTAAGGCGAATAATTTTCCACTAATTAGAATGTACCAAACCTTATAGAATCGACCACAACCTATTCATCCATACCTCTGGTCCAAACAGAGGAAAGAAGGTGGCAAAAAAACACCATTGACAATTGGATTAAAAAGGCTATCTCTGAAGCATACCTGGCGCAAAGCATCACTCCCCCTACAGGGATCAAAGCGCATTCAACACGATCTACCTCTACTTCATGGGCTGAGAGGGCAGGCGCATCTTCAGAGCAGATTTGTAAGGCAGCAACCTGGTCCTCCTTACATACTTTTTCTAAACACTACAGGTTGGACCTTATGTCCAAGAGGGATTTAGTCTTTGGCTGAAAAGTTCTTCAGGCCGTTGTCCCCCCCCCCCCCCCTAGTGCAGTATAGGTTGTTATGCCTCCTATGCTGTCGTGGAAGGTTGCTAGAGAAAATAGAATTAGACTTACCGGTAATTCGGTTTCTAGAAACCTTCCACGACACCACTATTTCCCTCCCTGCATTCTTGGACAAATTCTGAGAATCTTAAGGTAACCGGTGCTATGGTAATCAGTTATGTCACAGGTCGGAGGGACCTTTTAACCTCTCGTGCTTCCTGTCCCCCATTAGGGCGTGGAGACAACCTCCTATGCTGTCATGGAAGGTTTCTAGAAACCGAATTACCGGTAAGTCTAATTCTATTTTTTTGCATGCCGAGCTGACATTTTTAATGATACCACTTTTATGCAGACACGTTCTTTTGATCGCCCGTTATTGCATTTTAATGCATTGTCACAGAGATTAAAAAAAAACCAAAACATAATTCTGGGGTTTTGATTTTTTTTTCTCGCTACGCCGTTTAGCGATCGGGTTAATGCGTTTTTTTTTGTTTTTTTTTTTATTGATCGGGCGATTCTGAATGCGGCGATACCAAATATGTGTGTGTGTGTGTGATTTTGTTTTATTTTGAATAGGGTGAAAGGGGGTTGATTTGAACTTTTATATTTTTTTTTATCTTTCATATTTTTTAAAATACATTTTACATGGGAGGCTAGAAGCATGCCATACTTGATGGGCTCTGCTACCTATAGGCGATGAGCAGATTACCTATATGTAGCAGAATTACTGCATAGCTATAGCTGCATAGCCACCGGGTGGCGCTCATAGCAAAGCGGCATCAACAATCATAGAGGTCTCCAAGAACCCTCTGTTTATGTCAAAGCATCACTGACCCCTGATCACGTGACGGGGGTCAGCGATGACCCCATTTCCGGCCCGGCGGCCAGAAGCGCCGGTTAAACGCCGTTGTCAGCGTTTGACAGCGGCGTTTAACGGGTTAATAGGTGCAGGTGGATCGCGATTCCACCTGCGCCTATTGCGGGCGCATGTCAGCTGTTCAAAACAGCAGATATGTCCCGGCTTTGATACGGGCTCAGCGCCAGAGCCCTCATCAAACCAGAGGAGAAGTCCAATGACGGACTGTGTCTGTCATTGGACATTAAGGAGTTAAACTACTTTTTTACAACCCGAAACATTCCTTGTTTGTTACTTTTTAAGCTTCCATCTGGTGTACTAGATTTTTATTGCACTTGAGCTGACGTACAGTTTTTTCTTATACATGCAGTACTGACCAGAAGTTTGGACACACCTTCTTATTAAAAGAGTTTTCTTTATTTTCATGACTATGAAAATTGTAGATTCACTCTGAAGGCATCAAAACTATGAATTAACACATGTGGAATTATATAATTAACAAAAAAAAGTGTGAAACAACTGAAAATATGTCTTATATTCTAGGTTCTTCAAAGTAGCCACCTTTTGCTTTGATTACTGCTTTGCACACTCTTGGCATTCTCTCGATGAGCTTCAAGAGGTAGTCACCGGAAATGGTTTTCACTTAACAGGTGTGCCCTGTCAGGTTTAATAAGTGGGATTTCTTGCCTTATAAATGGGGTTGGGACCATCAGTTGTGTTGTGCAGAAGTCTGGTGGATACACAGCTGATAGTCCTACTGAATAGACTGTTAGCTGCTTTTTTTCTTGCCATAATACAAATTCTAAGTAAAGAAAAACGAGTGGCCATCATTACTTTACGAAATGAAGGTCAGTCAGTTCGGAAAATTGGGAAAACTTTGAAAGTGTCCCCAGGTGCAGTGGCAAAAACCATCAAGTTCTACAAAGAAACTGGCTCACATGAGGACCGCCCCAGGAAAGGAAGACCAAGAGTCACCTCTGCTGCGGAGGATAAGTTCATCCGAGTCACCAGTATCAGAAATCGCAGGTTAACAGCAGCTCAGATTAGAGACCAGGTCAATGCCACATAGAGTTCTAGCAGCAGACACATCTCTACAACAACTGCTAAGAGGAGACTTTGTGCAGCAAGCCTTCATGGTAAAATAGCTGCTAGGAAACCACTGCTAATGAGAGGCAACACGCAGAAGAGACTTGTTTTGGCTAAAGAACACAAGAAATGGACATTAGACCAGTGGAAATCTGTGCTTTGGTCTGATGAGTCCAAATTTGAGAGCTTTGGTTCCAACCACCGTATCTTTGTGCGACACAGAAAAGGTGAACAGATGGACTCTACATGCCTGGTTCCCACCGTGAAGCATGGAGGAGGAGGTGTGATGGTGTGGGGGTGCTTTGCTGGTGACACTTTTGGGGATTTATTCAAAATTGAAGGCATACTGAATCAGCATGGTTACCACAGCATCTTGCAGCGGCATGCTATTGCATCCGGTTTTCGATTAGTTGGACCATCATTTATTTTTCAACAGGACAATGACCCCAAACACACCTCCAGGCTGTGTAAGGGCTATTTGACCAAGAAGGAGAGTGATGGGGTGCTACGCCAGATGACCTGGCCTCCACAGTCACCAGACCTGAACCCACTCGAGATGGTTTGGGGTGAGCTGGACCGCAGAGTGAAGGCAAAAGGGCCAACAAGTGCTAAGCATCTCTGGGAACTCCTTCAAGACTGTTGGAAGACCATTTCCAGTGACTACCTCTTGAAGCTCATCAAGAGAATGCCAAGAGTGTGCAAAGTAGTAAAGCAAAAGGTGGCTACTTTTTTTTTTTTTTTTAATTCGTTTATTAAACATCAGGACACAAAGAATGTACAACATACACAATGGCTTATGATAACAGGCATTATACATAGCACACATGTTTCCGTCCATTGTAAAATATAATACAAAGAAATTGCTCTTATAGATAGACAAGGTAATATGTATATTTCCTTCCAAGCATATGTAAAGGATAATTGCTTATGCAATTTCACAAGCCTTGTCATATCATGCAGCAGTAAAATCTAACTAAAATTCCTAAACTACAACTATATCAACTAGTAACTACTATTTCCGCAGCCTGGTTTCCTATATCGTATTGTCGCGTGTGATGCCTCAGCCTTGCAAAGTGAGTTGAGAGGAATTCCACCTCTCCCAGATCTTTTCAAATTTACCCGGGCAACCCCTATTTTGGTATAACGAAAATATGGAAAAATCGAATTTACCAACTTGATCAAAAATCTAAGGGAAGGACATGAGCCCCCCATCCACTGCAATGCCAGCACCTTCCGTGCCATAAACAGCGTCTCGCGCAAGAAGACCCCAGTATAGCGATCCCAAATCTCCTCCTCCCATACCCCAAACAAGCAGACCAATGGCTCTAGAGGGACAGGGGCCTGCACCAGGGATGTCGGTAGTGTACTCACCTCTTTCCAGTAATGTAGGATAATGGGACACTGCCACACCATATGAATAAAATCAGCATCTGGCGAGTGACATCGCATACATTCTGATGATTGAAGCCGACCCATCCTAAAAAGTCGCAACGGAGTCAAATATGATTGATTTATTATATACAATTGTAACATTCTGTTATTAATAGATGGTGATACTCCAATTGGAGACTCCAGAATCTCCTCCCACTCCTCTCTTTGCTTATCAGGGAGGAGTCGTTCCCACTTCTTCTTAATAGAGCTTATGGCCGATTCTGCCCCTACTGACAGCATGTATGTGTACAAAGAGGATATGAGACCCTGGGGACCTTGCGAGTTAAGAATTCCAATCAGAGGTAAAGACGAAATAGTACGGTCCACACCCCTATCCCTCATATGTGATTGAAGAGCCGATCTCAGCTGCAGATAGCGAAAAAATTGAGATCTCGGAATATTATGTGTGACCTGTACTTGTTCAAAAGACTTTAAGGTACCCTGGTCGTACAAGTCTCCCACTGAAGAAATGCCACACTGAGTCCAAAAAACGGTGGATGGGTGATTCAGTAACTCCGGAGAATAGTTATTACTCCACAGGGGCATTTCAACTATAACATCCTTAAACCCTATTACGTTCTTGATTTGTCTCCATATTAATCGTGCCAGCCGGAGCAGGGGTAGCAGACGCGGAACATTAGTTTTTCCAACTCAAGGAAACCTAATGGGCAATCCGCTTGTGCAGCGTGAAGCAGGTGGCTTTCAGATTTAGGGAGGCAATTACCTGGCATCCATTTATTTAAAGCTTTAGCCTGCCCAGCTAAGTAATATAGAAAAAAATCTGGCAACGCCACCCCACCTCCCTTCTTTGGTTTTTGTAAAGTGGACAATTTAAGTTTGGGCCTAGTTTTCCCCCAAATAAAGGACGTGACCAGAGAATTAAGATTAGCAAAAAAGGACTTGGGCACCACTACCGCACTGTGCTGGAGCGAGTAGCCAAATTTAGGGAGTAATATTTCAATCAGGTTAATACGTCCAGCCACAGATAATGGTAGCCTACTCCAAGACGCAAATTTAGCTTTAACTAGTTCCAGCAATGGGTGGACATTAAGTTGTAGATCAAGCGTACTATTGTTAGAGATGTGGATGCCCAAATATTTAAAACTAGATACAATAGACAGTGAAGAGAGAGCCTCCAGCTGGGGCATGGGAAAGGGGTAACAGGGCAGACTTTTCCCAATTTATATGTAAACCTGAATATTTACTGAATCTATCTATAAGGGATATCACCTGTGGCAAAGTTTCTTCCACATCATTCAAGCATATCACCATGTCATCGGCATATAGGCCTATGGTATCTACCCTACCTGCTATATCTATACCTCGGATATTAGGGAAGGACCTTATGCGTATTGCTAGTGCCTCAATCGCAAGGGCGAAGAGGGCCGGGGAAAGAGGGCAACCCTGACGAGTTCCCCTACGCAGTGCGAAAGACTCAGATATAGAGTTATTTATTATAATACGGGCCTTAGGTTTCATATATAATATTTTGATCCATGTTATAAATTTATTGCCAAAGCCATACCTTTGCAAACATGCGGAGAGAAAAGGCCATTCAAGAGAGTCAAAAGCCTTGGCAGCATCTAACGATGCTAATGCCCAACTGTTGTCTGGCACCAGGGAGCTATATTGGACAATTGACTGGACTCTTCTGATGTTAATAGAATTACTTTTACGAGGCATAAAGCCCGTTTGATCTGGATGTATGAGATTCAATATAATTGAATTCAGTCTGGTAGCTAGAATCTTGGTGAAAATTTTTTAGTCCACATTTACTAACGAAATGGGACGATGGGATCCACATTCTAAAGGGTCCTTCCCCTCCTTCCGAAGCACTATATTAGCCCCATAAAAGGACTCAGGCATAGAATTCCCTTCCCATATTCCCTGAAATATCTTCACCAAAAGTGGCGTCAATAAATCTCGATACTTCCTATATAGTTCAACAGGGAACCCATCAGGTCCAGGGGCCTTCCCAGAGGCCATGTCTGCTATAGCATTATCTATCTCCTCTGCAGTGAACACAGCTTCCATAAGGGCCCGCAGCTCAGGATCTAATGTGGGGAATGAAATATCTGACAAATAGTCTAAACACCCCAAAGTGTCAGTCACTTTTAGATTCGTATAGTGACCTGTAGTAGTCCTGAAAACAGCCAAGAATCTCCTCGGTCGAAGACACCAATGTACCGTCCACCCTGCGAATCTGTAATATCGTATTAGAGGTGCTATGTTGACGGACCAGATAGGCCAAGAATTTGCCCGTCTGGTTCCCCAATTCGAAATAGGATTGTCGGGTGAAGAATAGTTTGCGCTTAGATTTAGTATCCACATGTTGAGTATATAACCTCTGGGCAGCCAGCCACTCAGTCCTGTTCCCGCTAGTTTGGTTAGATACATATGTTGCCTCTGCGCCTTTCAGTCGTTGCTCCACCTCATCATCCTTTCTTGCGGTTACCCGCTTAATATAAGAGATCGTGGAGGACAAACAGCCCCTCAGGTATGCCTTAAGGGCATCCCAAAATAAATTAATATCTTGAGGTTTCAGGTGGGATGCGATGAAGCAATTCAACTGATCGATCGTCCTGTTTGGAGACCCTATCAGTTTTAACCAGAAAGGATTTAACTTCCAAGCTATTCCACTGTTTACTTGCCCATATTTGAGTTTAAGGATGACCGGACTATGGTCTGAGATTCCCCTACTTCCATGCTCTATATCAGCCACCCACATTGCCAGACCGCTAGAACCAAATATATAGTCTATGCGTGATAGAGAGCGTTTAGTGGATGAGTGGCAAATGTACTTCCTTAACTCAGGGTGACGCACCCTCCACAAATCCAACCACCCGCCACCCCCTATAAACGATGATAGCGGGGTTGTAGTTGGCGGAGAGGACCCCCCAGTCACTCCATCATCCAACCTCAATTTATCAAGGCAGTTGTTCATGACCATATTAAAGTCTCCCATACAAATAACATCTGCGTCTGGGTAGTTAAGGGCAAAACTCATTGCCTTCTGCAGAATGGATATACGAGCCGGGGGGAGGGGGTTATAAATACATAAGACCACATATTTCCTGGTGTTTATCAATGCATGGACAAAAATAAAGTGACCCTCAGGATCCCTCTGAGTCTCCATCGCTTCCCATCTGACGTCTTTGTGTACCAACAGCGAGACCCCTCTCGAGTAGCTGGTATGGGCAGACCATTGTACCCAGGGCTTCTGCACGCACCGCGCTGTATCTCTAGTCAGGTGCGTCTCCACTAAGGCCGCAATGTGAGGGCGATAATGTCTGACCTGTGAGAAGACCTTGATCTTTTTTCGAGGAGTTTTTATTCCCCTCACATTCCATGTCATACATATTAACTCCGACCCCATATTTTACTCCGCTGAACATGGTGCATATTATTACCCGGGCAAAATTTAGAGACATCACCTAGAGACTGAAATTGCTGTCGACTGCGATTATTACCTAAAAAATACCAAAAAACACTACGGAAAAAAAACAAAGTGAATAAACAGCAAACAACGTGGGAGCAGAGTCCTGTACTCCCATCACAAAACAAACAAGGGGATACCATCACTGAGCCCAGTGTCCGGTATTGTTGGTAACTTGGACGCCTTCGTGTAAAGCTCCAGTCAGCCGATTAATAGAAAAGTACCAACTAGCAGTAGATGCATTAGGATTCTTTTTCAGCATCCCTTCCATGGGATCGCAGCCACTCCGCCGCCTCCGCTGGGTTCGTGAAAAACAGAGTAGAACCATCATGGACCACCCGGAGCCGGGCCGGGTAAATCACCTGACCTCCGTAAACTGCGCCCGCTGCTTCTGGAGTTCCATTGAGAAATCTGGGAAAATCGAGATCGTGGCATTGTTAAACTTGATAGGACTCTTTTGCCACGCCAAACGTAGAGCCACATCTCTATCCCTGCAGTTGAGTAGGCGCGCCAGAAAGGGTCTAGGTGGGGCTCCAGGAGGAAGAGGCCTAGTAGGGACTCTGTGAGCCCTTTCCACTGCAAAGATTGGGGAGAATTCATCGCCCAAAGTGGTTTTAAGCCAATCTTCTAGGAATTGCTCCAGGTATTGTCCTTCCGATCGCTCCGGTAGGCCAATAATTCGGATGTTATTCCGACGCGTCCTATTCTCCAGGTCATTTGCTTTTTGCCTCCACGCGTTCATGGAGCCTGCCACTTTCGTTAGTTTAGCTTCCATGGGTGTGATGGTGTCTTCTACCTGGGATACCCGCGTCTCCACCTCCGTAATGCGACCCTTCATGGCTTGCATATCTTGTCGGAGGCGTCTCACCTCGGTGTACACGTTCTCTATCTTCCCCGACAGAGACGTCCTGGTTAAGGAGATGGCCTGTATGAGTTGTTCAGACGCCTGCTTAAGGGTTAATTCCTCCTGCTCGCTCTCCTCCCCACCCTCAGAGGGGCGGCTCTTACGCTGAGCCTGTGAGGGATTGTTTTTAATAGATCTTGAGCCCTCAGCATGGTGTACTCTGGCATATTCCTTTAGCTTTTCAGCCGCTGTTCCAGACCCCTTGGAGCGACTCATTTTAGTAACAATAGGGCACAGCCAGGTATTAGAAACAGTGCACTCTGAAGCCCCCTGAATCAGAGTTACAGACGGGGTATAATAATCAGACGGTGGCTGCAGGGTCTCAGAAGCAGCACAGACCCGCAGCGTCACAGAGGGAGGCAGCGTCCAGCTCCAGGCGGCAGACGAGGGCTCCTATAGCCCAGGGAGAGACCTCCAGGACCCCACAGGGACAACAGCCAGAGAGGGATCCGAGTCCCTATAATGATGGTGCTGGCAGGGCAGGCGATATAATAAAGAGGGGAACGCGGGGCCCAATCTTCCAGGGCACACACCGCCTGTTCCTCTCAATCAGAATGTCTGCTCACCGTCCTGCTGCTCCTCCAGCGCTGCAGCGAGGGAGCCCGGCGCTGCATCTCTCACAGGCAGAGCGCGTGCCTCCAAGATGGCCTCTGCCCCGTGCAGGCCCCGCCGGCCGCCCGAATGTCCACAGCCGCAGGCACTCAGGAATTTAGCCCCGCTCTCCCGCGGGGATCCAGGAGCGCCCCCAAGTCCAGAGGGGTCAGAGGACAGGTAAATACGCTGCAGGAGTGAGGGTCTGATGGCCGGATATTTTCAGGATGGCAGGAGCTCCCGAAAAGCACGTCCTCACTCCGTCGCTACATAGCCACGCCCCCAAAAAAGGTAGCTACTTTGAAGAACCTAGAATAATTTTCAGTTGTTTCACGCTTTTTTGTTAATTAATTATATAATTCCACATCTGTTAATTCATAGTTTTGATGCCTTCAGAGTGAATCTACAATTTTCATAGTCATGAAAATAGAGAACTCTTTGAATGAGAAGGTGTGTCAAAACTTTTGGTTTGTACTGTATGTTAATGAAGGTACTGTAATTGTATGGATGGATGTGATACAAAGTTTTTATTACTTTTACAGGTTCATCTCCCAAAATTAGAATATCATCAAAAAGTTAATTTATTTCAGTTCTTCAATACAAAAAGTGAAACTCATATATTATATAGTCATTACAAACAGAGAGATATATTTCAAGTGTTTATTTCTGTTAATGTTGATTATGTCTTACAGCCAATGAAAACCCAAAAGTCATTCTCAGTAAATTAGAATACTTTATAACACCAGCTTGAAAAATGATTTTAAAATCCAAAATGTTGGCCTACTGAAATGTATGTTCAGTGAATGCACTCAGTACTTGGTCAGGGCTCCTTTTGCTTCAATGCGGCATGACATGGAGGCGATCAGTCTGTGATACTGCTGAGGTGCTATGGAAGTCCAGGTTGCTTTGATAAGTCTTCAGCTCGACTGCATTGTTGGGTCTGGTGACTCTCATCTTCCTCTTGACAATACCGCATAGATTCTGTTTTTAACCCCTTCCTGACCTGTGACGCCATGTAGGCGTCATGAAAGTCAGTGCCAATACGACCTGTGACTCCTGTGTGGTGTCATGGCGAGATCGTCTTCCCGCGGGTCGGTTGACCAAGGTCACTGAAATGTCACCTGACCCGCAGGTACAGGAGGACCTGTACTTGACCCCGGGGGTGGCTTTGCCCCAAAGGCCCCCCCGTGGCTACATTCGCACTGACTGGCTGTTTCACTTTCAACAGCCAATCAGAGCAATTGTAATATTTCACCAAGGAAACTTGGTGAAATATTACAATCCAACCATGTCCGATGCTGCAATATCATCGGCCAAGGCTGGAGACCACGATCTGCGGCCCCCACCGACTGACTGCCGCGATCTGCTGCTGCCGCCGTCAGTCTTTCCTCCCCTTCCGTCCTGTCCTCCGCTCCCCCGCCATCCGATTCCACCACCCTCCCGGTGTCTCTCCTGATGTCCCTCCGTCTCCAGGCCTTCCCCCATGGGCGCCGCCATCTTCTTCCGGTTAAAAAAAAATGGTGGGCGCATGCGCAGTGTGCCCACCAAGATCTGCCACCCATTCATTCCAGGTACATTTTGATCACTGTGGTAGACCCTATCACAGTGATCAAAATAAAAAAAATAGTAAATAACCCCCCCCTTTATCACTCCCATAGATAGGGAAAAATAAAAGTATTTATTTTCGTTGGGGTTAGAGGTGTGTTGGGGTTAGAGGTATGTTGGGGTTAGGGTTGGGATTACGGTTAGGCTTAGGGTTGGGGTTAGTGGTGTGTTAGGGTTGGAATTAGAATTGAGGGGTTTCCACTGTTTAGGCACATCAGGGGCTCTCCAAACGCGACATGGTGCCACCATTGATTCCAGCCAATTGTGCATTCAAAAAGTCACAGTGCTCCCTCCCTTTCGAGCCCCGACGTGTGCCCAAACAGTGGTTTACCCAAACATATGGGGCATTAGCGTACTCGGGAAAAATTGCACAACAACTGTGGGGGTCTAATTTCTCCTGTTACCCTTGGGGAAAATAAAAAATTGGGGGCTAAAAAATAATTTTTGTGCAAAAAAAAAAATGATTTTTTTTATTTTCACAGCTCTGCGTTGTAAACTTCTGTGTAGTACTTAAAGGTTCAAAGTGCTCACCACACATCTAGATAAGCTCCTTAGGGGGGTCTAGTTTCCAAAATAGGGTCACTTGTGGGGGGTTTCTACTGTTTGGGCACATCAGAGGCCCTGCAAACGCAACATGACGCTTGCAGACCATTCCATCAAAGTCTGCATTCCAAACCGGCACTAATTCCCTTTCGAGCCTCGACGTGTGCCCAAACAGTGTTTTCCCCCCCCCCCACACATATGGGGTACCAGCGTACTCAGGACAAATTAGACAACAACTTTTGGGGTCCAATTTTTCCTGTTACCCTTGTGAAAATTAAAAATTTGCTTGCTAAAAAAATCATTTTTGTGGAAAAAAAAAAAAAAAAGATTATTTTCATGGCTCTGCGCTATAAACTTTAGTGAAACTCTTGGGGGTTCAAAATTCTAGATAAATTCCTTGTAGGGTCTAGTTTCCAAGGTGGGGACACTTGTGGGGGAGCATCAATGTTCAGGCACACAGGGGGCTCTAAATACTCAACATGGAGCTAATTTTCTATTCAAAAAGTCAAATGGCGCTCTTTCCCTTCTGAGCCCTGCCGTGCGCCCAAACAGTGGTTTATGACCACATATGAGGTATCGGAGTACTCAGGATAAATTGCCCAACAAATTTTAGTATCCTTTTTATCCTGTTACCCTTGTGAAAATGAAAAAAACTGATGCTAAAAGAGAATTTTTGTGAAAAAAGTACTTTTTCATTTTTACGGATCAATTTGTGAAGCACCTGGGGGTTCAAAGTGCTCACTATGCATCTAGTTAAGTTCCTTGGGGGGGGGGGGGGGGGGAGTCTAGTTTCCAAAATGGGTTCACTTGCGGGGGGGCTCCAATGTTTAGGGGCTCTCCATACGCGACATGGTGTCCGCTAACGATTGGAGCGAATTTTCCATTCAAAAAGTCAAATGGTGCTCCTTCCCTTCCGAGCCCTGCCGTGCGCCCAAACAGTGGTTTATGACCACATATGAGGTATCGGAGTACTCAGAGGAAATGGCCCAACAAACGTTAGGATCCATTTTATCCTGTTGCTCATGTGAAAATGAAAAAATTGATGCTAATAGAATATTTTTGTTGGAAAAATTAAAATGTCCATTTTTTCCTTCCACGTTGCTTTAGTTTGTGAAGCACCAGAAGGGTTAATAATCTTCTTGAATGTAGTTTTGAGTAGCTTGAGGAGTGCAATTTTTAGAATGGTGTCACTTTTGGGTATTTTCTGCCAAATAAGACCCCTCAAAGTGACCTCAAATGTGAGGTGGTCCCTAAAAAAAAAAAAAAAATAATTTTTAACCCTTATAACGTCCTAACAAAAAAAATTGTTCCCAAATTTGTGTTGATGTAAAGTAGACATGTGGGAAATGTTATTTAGTAACCATATTGTGTCACATAACTCACAAATTAAAAATTCATCAAAATTTGAAAATTGCAAAATTTTCGCCAAATTTCTGAATTTTTTTTTTCACAAATAAGCTCAAAAATTGTCGACCTAAATTTACCACTAACATGAAGCCCAATATGTCACGAAAAACAATCTCAGAATCGCTAGGATCCGTTGAAGTGTTCCTGAGTTATTACCTCATAAAGGGACACTGGTCAGAATTGCAAAAAATGGCCTGGTCATTAAGGTCAAAAGGGGTGGAAGGGGGTTAAACCAGGTATTGGTACTTTTGGTAGTGTGGACAGGTGCCAAGTCCTGCTGGAGAATGAAATTTCCATCTCCAAAAGCTTATCGATAGAGGGAAGCATGAAGTGCTCTAATATGTCCTGGTAGACGGCTGCTGTGACTTTGGTCTTGGTAAAACACAGTGGACCTACACCCAGGGCTGTGGAGTCGGAGTCGTGGAGTCGGAGTTAGTTTTGGTTGGAGTCGGTAGAAATGTACCTACTCCGACTCCAGCTTTAAAAAAAATGTATTAATATTTCATAATTGAACTTTCATATGAATTTTATAAATGTTACTCAAATATATATGTTCTATCAAACTATGAACAACAGTGATAAGCAGTTCTGCTGGAGATAGAGACATTTCTTACTTCTTGTGTGTCACTGTTCTCCACTGCCCTTATCTAATCTTATACTTGGTTAACCTCATGCTGCCCCAACCCCCCTACTTACAATGTATGAAACTGAAAGTGGAAATGTGTTGCAAATTCTTAGTAGTAAAGCTCCTCCTCTAGACTAGATCATACTAGGTGTGTGTCTTCCAAGCATCTCACAGCTGCCTGCTACTCAGAAGAGGAAGACTGTAAGAAGTATTATCCTTTCAACAAACTTTGCATCAGTTAACTGTGAGTACATGAGGAATAATAACAGTATTACTGACCACTATATCAGTTGTACGACCTGGCAATAATTTTGTACAATTGTTTTTAGGAAAAACAATTGTCATTTGGATTGTGAATGCAGAATTAAAAACCTGAGAATGTCAAAGAAGCATCACATTAAATCAGCTGTATTTGAACATTTCACCATCAATCAAGATAGAAAACATTATGTCTGTCAGTGTATGACAAATGATCCAGACGAAAACAAATGCTGTGAAGCCAAGATGAGTGCATATTCAGGCAAAGATAAAAATGCTCCTACCAGAGCTTCTAATCTAAAGAGACATTTACAGCGCTTTCATCCAGAAGTACTGAAAGCAGTGGATGAGAAAGACTGCATCCAAACCAATAAACCAGTGCCCAGCTCTTCCAGCCAAACAAAGGAGCAGAGAACTTTGCAGCCATCAGTTGCAAGATATTTTGTCAGTGACAAAGTTACTGTGACAATGACAGTAGATACATTTAAAAAACAGATCATAGAGCTTGTTGTAAAGGATAGTGTGCCCATTTCATTATTTTCACGACCAGCTTTTATGTGTCTGAATGGGGAAATGGCCCGCAAGCTTGGTGTTTCTCTGGAGAGAGAGAGAGTATTAGAAAATTAGTTATCGAAGAAGCTTTTAAGCAAAAGGAAGAACTTAAAAAAACTCTCAAGGGAAGCTTTCTGTTTCTTAAAATGGATGCCTGCACACGTCACAGAGTGAACTATTTTGCCATCAATGTCCGATTTGTTTGTGACAAAAATGAAATAGTTACCAAGACATTGGCAGTAAAAGACACCAAAGCTCATCACACCAGTGAGTTTCTCCAGGTCTTGGTGGAAAAGGTTCTGCAAGACTATGAACTTAAAAAAGAGCAAGTTCTTTCTGTCGTAACTGACAATGCTTCAAATATGATAAGTACTATTAAGCTAATGAATGAGAGTAATGATGGTGACCAGCAGCTAGAAGAACATTCTGGGTCCACAGACACAGAAATGTTTGAAATAGAGGAGCACAGTATTGTAACTGAGGAGCAAACTGAAGTTGCTTCAGATGAACAGCAACATGATAGTTTAGATGATCTTGTTGAAACTGTGTCAATATGTTCTTTCATTCATCACATGCGCTGTGTTGTGCATACGCTACAGCTGGCTATAAGAGACAGTCTGCAAGAAGGACATGCTGCTGCACTGATTGGCAAGGTGAGAAAATTGGCTACTGTTGCCAGAACCCCTAAAGTTGACTCAATTTTGAAGAGACGTGCTGGAAAAGGGGCAATTATTGATCAAGCCACACGATGGGGCAGTACTTACTTAATGATTCAGCGCTTGGTTGAACTGAAAACCTTTCTTGTAGACATGGCTAACCCTCAACTGACGCTAAATGAAAGTCAGTGGAATCAGGTGACTGAGCTGGAAAAATTGCTAGAGCACCCATTTACAGTGACTAAAAAATTACAAGCAGAGGACTTAACTCCAGGTATTTTCTTAAAGGAGTGGAAGAACCTGATGTTTCGCCTGTCCCAAAGAGGAGGGTTAATTGCAAGTGGCATTGCTACATCAATGAAACGGAGAGAGGAGCTACTATTACAAAATAACATTCTTTTGGCAGCTGTTTATGTAGACCCAATGCATCGGATTCTTCTAGATGATCAACAACTAAGTAAAGGAAAAGAAGCTCTGTTTGAAATAGCAGTAAGGATGAAAGGGTTGCAGAACAGTCAGGAGGAACAAGAAGAATTTGGTCGTCCTGCCACATCTTCACCCTCGTCATCAACTGATGAAGAATTTAATTTCGAAAAATATTTGGATCACAAGGACCGTGCAAAGCGTTCCCGCATAGAAGAAGAGTCATCCCCATCAAGGAACACAGCCAGTACATTTCAGCAGAATTTTTCATGTGCACTAAAAGAAATTGAGAAATTTGACCGTTCATCAAAAATAACAGTGCAACAAGCGATTCCTCTGTATCCTGACATTGTCAGAGATGTTGCCCGAGTGGTTACTGCTTTGCCACCAACACAAGTTAGTGTAGAGAGGTTGTTCTCTGCTCTCAAAATAATTAGATCAGATTTGAGGGCATCCATGAAGGAGGATCTGACAGAGGCAATACTTTTTCTGAGGACAAATTTATAGATTTCTTCTTATTAACTGCATAAAAGTGTTTATTGCATATTTACTTACAGTTTAGAAAAGTTTATAAAAGTTATTTGCTATATTCTAATTGTATTCTAATAAATGTAGTTTTTGCTCTAAGTGGTCTGATTACTTATATGATGGTGAGAAACTGAATAAGCACGATGTTTAATATTTTACAACAGTAAATTTGTTGTTATGAATTGGCCATTTATGAAGGAGTCGGAGCCGGAGTCGGAGCCTGATAAAATCCAAGAGTCGGAGTCGCAACTGTGGCTTACCGACTCCACAGCCCTGCCTACACCAGCAGATGACATGGCTCCCCAAACCATCATTGATTGAAACCTGAATCATGTTCTCTGGGGTCTCGGCTACCAGGGGTATCCAAGACCCCGGAGAAATTCCGACTCTGGGGGGCGCTATACACTTAGCGCCGTTAAAAAGTGGCGCTGAGGCAAAAGTACCTTTTAACTGCCGCCGTTAAAAGGTGTATCTGCGGTTGTTAAGGGGTTTAAGGTCAAAATTTGCTCTGTCATTAAGGGATTAAGTTAGGCCATTGGGTCATATGCTTTTTACTGCTCTTAAATAACATAATATTCCAATATTTTAATCTCTAAGATCTATTAATTAAAATGTTTGTTTGTGGCCAACCCCTTCTAAGTTTGTTTCCTTATTAAATATGGAAAAACTTCCTCATCTGTAGACCTTTTTGTTAATATCACGGTTGTCCTTTTAATTGTGGCCTTCTGTGTTTGACATCCCTGTATCTAGAGTCTAGATAGATGCCGCCTCCAGTGTGTGCTGGCATATATAGAGATGATCTGCCATTACTGACCACAGGACGTTGGCATAGGTTCTCTCACTTCCTGAAACTAGCACATTTTTTTTTTTTTTTGCAATTTCCGTTTTCTTTGATTGTAAAAGGTCATTATTAGTCTCTGCCACTTCATGTACACCTGTAAAGACTTGGAGCAAGGAAGTAACAGGTATTTCCTGCTTGTAGCTAGCAATAGTGACATACAGTGCCTTGAAAAATTATTCATACCCTATGACATTTTCCACATTTTTTTCACATTATACCTGCAAACTTAAATGTGTTTCAGTGAGATTTTATTTGACACACCAACACAAAGTAGCAAGTATTTGTGAAGTATAAAGGAAATGATACATGGTCTTCCAAATATTTTAAAAATCTAAATCTGAAAATTGTGACGTGCATTTGTATTCAGCCCCTGAGTCGATGGGACCAATTTTCACTGCAATTACTCCTGCAAATCTTTTTGGATATGTCTCTGCTTTGCACATGTAAAGGTGAGATTTGTGGCCATTCTTCTTTGCAAACTATCTGTTGCTGCGGGAGAATGGATGGAGGCATCTGTGAACCAGACCTGTGGAGTCGGTTTGAAATGGACAGATTCCTAAAATATATAATACATTGGGTACAGTGGCTCAGTGCAGGATGTGCTGTAAATGTTTACATAAGAATTTGGGAAAGTTATGAAATGTCCTATAAATGTCTGTTCTGTTCTGTTCCTGATCTGAGGATCTGGGCTTTTAGATGAGATGAATCTGTGCTGCATTTTGTGCACTTGCGCAGTAATGAGGAGTCAGAAGTCAGGGAAATTGAGGCGTCTGAGGTTTGGCTTACCGACTCCTCAGCCCTGCTGTGAATAGCAATTTTCCAATCTTTCCATAGATGCTTGTTGCTCTGGCAGCATATTTATTGTTGTTGTACTGCTGAAAGGTGAATCTATGCCCCTGTTTCAAGTTGTTTGCAGCCTCGAAGAGGTTTCTCTTTCCCCCATGACTGCACCACGGAGAGAGAGGGATCCGCCCTCAGGGACAGGAAACCTACAGATGAAAAAAGCGGTACCTCTCTCCCACATCAGTTGGTTTCCTGTCCCTGACGGGGAACCTACAACACGTACCTGCAGTTGACGCGTGATTCCGGGGACCGATCCAGTCTTGTAATAGGCAGCGGGGCTCCCTGCCTCGGCTGGGTCGAGGCCTTGGACGGACTTCCCCCGAAGCACCACCACCGGGGTCGGCGGTCCTTGAGGGTGAGTGGGGAGAGGCAGTGAAGAGCAGGAGAAGTCTGCCGATCCCAAAAAGGAAAAAAAAGGGGGGGTTGCCTCCTGCAGTATAGTGACGGCGGTCACTATAGGAGAGCCCCGCCGGACGAGGCAGCCTGTGGAGGTGGCGGCGGTCACTGGGAGCCACAAGTCAGAGCCTGCCAGACCTCGGAGCGGCGGCCACCGGGAGCCGCGAGGCGCACAGGTCTCTGCAGCTCGGAGTGGGGGCGGCATCAGCCACCGGAAGCCGCGAGCAACAGGGCACATCGAGCGCCGAGAGGAGGGCGCAGGATACCGGCGCCGGACACACGCGGGACGCCTGTAAGGCGGGCGCACGCTATCACAGCTCCCTTGAAGAAGGGAGGTGCGGTGCACCGCTGGGTAATCTTGCGGTGCGCATGCATCGGTACTTCCAGTGGGGCGCAGGGATCCCTGGGAAGAGGGCGGCGGCAAAAAAAATAAATGATGAGATCATGTTTAAAGCCCCGCTGAAGGAGAAAGACGCGGTCACCATGAGTGGGAAACCGCAGAGGGAGAAGGAAACACGGCGGCGGTCCCCGAAGCAGGGAACACAGCAAACGCAGGAACAGCGCCAGCGCGACTCTTCCCAGCAGCGCAGCAGCGGTCATACGGGATCGCGGCGCAGCCAAAGCTCCACCATGGCGGCACAGCCAGAAGTGGATTCAGCAGTGGAGATAATCCCTACACCCGAGACGGTATCGCTCGTTCCACAGGAGGGTGAGTGATCTCTGTGAATGCCCGCTCGCTAATGTGCGATTATTTTTTCTTTTGCAGGGGCGTAAATGCACGACCAAATCTAAACACATGGTATGTGCTATATGCATGGAGGAGTTACCCCCTACATGGGAGAAAAAGCTCTGTGCGGCTTGCATAGAACAGACAATACAGGAGGAATCCCCGAGGTTTGCTTTAGACCTCAAAACACTAATAAAAACCCAGGTCGAAGACGCCCTTAAGGGCGCCAGAACCTCAAAGAAAAAACGCAGGTCCAGGCATAGATCCCCAGAGTCCAGCGTTAGTGTGTCAGGAAGTGAACTATCAGACTCAAGTAATTCATCATCCTCCGAATCCTCTTCGTCGTTCTCAGAAGGGGAACGCAGCTGCTTTCCCATTGAAGAGACGGACGTCCTGGTAAAAGCTGTGAGGACAACCATGGGGCTGGTAGACGAACGCCCTAAGAAAACGGCCCAAGATCTAATGTTCGGAGGGCTTAAGCAAAAAATACGGAGGGCTTTTCCGATCAATGAGAAGATCCACTCCTTAATCAAATGAGAGTGGAAAAAGCCAGACAAAAAAGTCCTAACTCCAAAGAGGAAATACCCCTTTGACGACCCGGCCTTCTCCTTATGTAGCGGCCGCAAAAGCTTTTAAAAAATTTGCCCTGCCCTTCGAAGACATGGGTACCCTGAAGGACCCAATGGATAAAAAAGCAGAAACTTTTTAAAAAAATGCTTGGGAGGCGGCAGGAGGGGGTCTAAAGCCAGCCATAGCAGCCACATGTATGGCACGTGCCCTAATGGTCTGGCTGGACCACTTGGATTCTCAGATAAAGGAAAAAGTCCCAAGAGAAACAATACAGAGATCAGTTCCTGTAATGAAGGGGGCAGCAGCTTTCCTTGCGGATGCGTCAGTAGACTTAACCAGGCTGGCAGCCAGGACAGCGGCCTTCTCGAATGCCGCAAGACGCGCCTTATGGCTGAAATGCTGGCCGGGAGATTTGCAAACAAAAACCAAATTGTGCGCAATCCCGTGCAAGGGGGAATTCTTATTTGGCCCAACGCTAGAAGACATCTTGGACAAGGCAGGGGACAAGAAAAAATCCTTTCCCGGGTTCCCTAGCCAGTCATACAAACGGCCTTTTCGGAACAGAAGGTTTATGCGACGGAAGCCCCCAAAAGGGAACAAAGAAGGATGGGAGGATAGAAGGAACAAAAATAAATCTTTATGTTTAAAAAAAAACCCCCAACCATAAGAAGCCACAATGAAGGTACTCCCCGGGTTGGAGGAAGATTATCCTACTTTCTCCAAGCCTGGGAAAAAATATCCACGAGTTCATGGATACTAAACATAATAAAGGAAGGTCTGAGGCTAAAATTCCTTACCCTTCCAAACAACTCTTTTGTGATAACGCCCCAAAGGACATCACACGAGCAGCTGGCTCTGCAACAAGAAAGAACGAATCTAAGAGAGAAAAGCGTATTACAAGAAGTCCCCTACCAAGACAGAGGCAAAGGCTTCTACTCCCCTCTCTTCCTTCGCAGGAAACCAGACGGATCAAAATGGAGACAAAATCTTGTATAGAAATGCTTCCCCCATCTTTCTTCATGGCTGTATTAGACTTGAGAGACCCATATTACCATGTGCCTATTCACAGAGACCACAGGAAATACCTCAGGGTGGCGGTGACAATCCAGGGGGAGATAAAACATTATCAGTTCAGAGCCCTCCCCTTCGGGCTAGCTATTGCTCCAAGAGTATTTACAAAGGTAATGTCAGAGGTAATGGCCCACATAAGAGAGCAAAACATCCTGATAGTCCTATACCTGGACGATCTCTTAATAATAGGTGTCACCTTTCACCACTGCAAACAACAATTGGACATGGTCATTAGGTCTCTACTAGGAGGGATGCTGAATTTGCCCAAGTCCAGACTCGTACTAAGTCAGGTGCAGGAGTACTTGGGGATAATACTGGACTCCGTCTGCAGAAGTTAACATTTCTGTTCGATTAAGGTTCAAAAAATGGCACAGATGGTGGCACAAATGATAGTTTCCCCAACCACTACCCTGAGAAAAGCAATGTCACTATTGGGGTCAATGACAGCCTGCAGGCCAGCAGTTCAGTGGGAACAGAGCCATACTCGAGACTTACAGTGGGAAATATTAGGCGCAGACGTTTCCCTACACCTGAATTTAGACATGCAATTAGACATCTCACCAGAGACAATACATTCCTTAACGTGATGGACAGATCCAGCCAACCTAACCAAGGGGGTTCCTTGGGCATTGCCTGCGACAAAGATCATAACTATGGACGCAAGCCCCTGGGGGTGGGGTGCACATCTAGGCCACCAGGTGGCGCAAGGGCCCTGGACCCAGGGAAGAGAGTTAGCTTCCTCAAATATGAATGAGCTGCTGGCAGTAAAACTAGCTCTCATTCATTTTCTAGATTCACTTCACTCCCATCACACAAGGGTCTTCTCAGACAACCAGGTAGTGGTAGCATATCTAAACCACCAGGGGGCTCCAGATCTCGAGCTCTGATGGAGGTAACAAAGTCCATCTTCCACCTGGCAGAACACAATCTAGAATCCCTGACAGCCCTTCACATAAAGGTTCGGAAAATCGAACGGCGGACTTCTTAAGCAGGACACGTCTAAAACAGGGGGAGTGGGAGCTAAGCCAGTCAGTCTTCAACCAAGTTGTGAAACTCTGGGGCTGGCCAGAAATAGACTTATTTGCAACAGTCAGAACCGGAAGTTGGAAACCTTCTGCTCAATCGATCCCCGGGGGGGCCCAGTAGCTCTAGACGCTTTCATGATACCCTGGGATTATCATCTGGCCTACGCTTTCCCTCCAATATCTCACATCCCCTTAGTACTGAGGAAAATACGGGGGGACAAGGCGACGGTAGTGGTAATAGCGCTTTTCTGGCCACGGAGAATATGGTTCCCCTGGCTGAGAAAAATGTCCGTAACAGATCCCTGGGTTCTACCAGAAACTCCAGACCTGCTAGGGACCAGTGTATCACCCCCACATAAAAAACTTACACATGACAGCTTAGCTTTTGAGAGGGAACTCCTAAGCAACAGGGGCTTCTCGTCAAACTTGATATCCACGCTACTACAAAGCAGAAAGCCAGTAACTACTAAAGCGTATGGCAAGGTGTGGAAAAAATTCATGTCAGTGTCAGGCTCCGACCCAACGGGAGAAATCCCAATAGACAAAATTCTGGAATTCCTACAGATGGGGTTGGAAAAGGGGGTTAGCTACCAGCACCTTTAAAAGTACAGGTGGCGGCCTTGGGAGCTTTGTATAACCATGACCTAGCCAAAAATAGATGGGTTATGAGATTCATTAGAGCCTCAAGTAGATCCAGGCCGATCCCCCTGGGATCTAAACCTAGTACTAAACGCACTAACCAAATCTCCCTTCGAACCTCTAGCGGAGGTTCCCTTAAGAATATTGTCCCTTAAGACCTCCCTCCTCGTAGCCTTAACTTCTGCCCGCCGCATTAGTGATATGCAAGCCTTGTCTGCCCACTCACCCTTCACACAAGTACTGGATGATGGGGTAATTCTTAGAACCGACCCAGCATATCTCCCCAAGATATCATCACAGTTTCATAGGACCCATGAAATCTCCCTACCCTCCTTCTGTCCCAAACCCAAGAACAAAACAGAAGAGGTATTACACACTTTAGGTGCCTGGTCCAATACTTGACAACCACGAGGGAGATTAGGAAGGATAGGGCTCTGTTTGTCTGTTTTCAGGGTCCTCGGAAGGGTCAAAAAGCATCAAAGGCCACACTGGCGAGATGGATAAGAGGGGCCATCACCCTATCCTACTCCTCCTGTGGGGCAGCCATCCCGGAGGACGTAAGGGCCCATTCAACCAGGACAGTGGCATCATCCTGGGCGGAGAAAGCCAGCGCTTCAATAGACCAGATATGTAGAGCTGCCACTTGGTCTTCCCCCGTTACATTTTTCAAACATTACCTTCTAGACTTGACCTCTTCTTCAGATCTTACCTTTGGGAAAAGGGTTCTGGAGGCGGTGGTCCCTCCCTAGATGTACAATCTTTGTAATTCTCTCCGTGGTGCCGTCATGGGGGAAAGAGAAACTCGTAGTTACTTACCGATAACGGTATTTCTCTGATCCCATGACAGCACCCGTACATCCCCTCCTTTTCACACACAGGTGTGCACATTAGAGTTGGTTAGCTTTAGTACTTAGCCACACGGTGCCTCTATTAAGCTTAAGTTGATTAACTTTTGGATTTTTAATAACCATTTGAGTTGCAGCTGAAAGTTCTGTGTAATGCTCTGTAAACCAACTGATGTGGGAGAGAGGTACCGCCTTTTTCATCTGTAGGTTTCCTGTCCCTGAGGGCGGATCCCTCTCTCCGTGGTTCCGTCATGGGATCAGAGAAATACCATTATCGGTAAGTAACTGCGATTTTCCTTCAGGATTGCCCGGCATTTAACTAATCCATCGTCTCATCCACTCTGACCAGTTTTTCCCTGGTGAAGAAAAGCATCCCCACAGCATGATTCTATGACAGTCATGTTTAACGGTAGTGTTTTCAGTGTGATGTGCAGTGTTAATTTTTTTTTATTTTTTTTTTTTTATTGTTTTGCATTTAGCCCCAAATGTAGTTTGTTCTCATCTGACTACACTGCGTTCTACATACTAGCTGTGTCCCATACATGGCTTCCTGTGGAGAGGTTCTCTGACGGTTGAGCTCTGGATCTCTACCTTGGGCCTTTTGGCTGCTCCTCTGATTAGTCCTCTCCTGCTTGATTGAGAAGTCAGTTTAGGTAGACGGCCATGTCTTGGAAGATCTGCAGTTGTGCCATACGCCTTCCATTTTGAGATGATGGATTGAACAGTGCTCTGTGGGATGTTCAGAGCTTTGGCTATTTTTTTTTTTTTTTTTTTTAATAACCTAACCCTACTTTACTCATCTCCTCAACTTTATCCCTGACCTGATTGGGGTGCTCCTTGGTTTTCATAATGCTGTTTGATCTCTAATGTTCTCAAACAAATATGAGCTGTAGTTATACCGAGAATAAATTACATACAGGTGGAGTCAATCTACTAATTATGTGCCTTTTGTGGACAATTGGCTACTCTGTATTTTGTTTAGGGGTATCTGACTACAGGGGGTTGAATACAAATACACATCATTTTCATATTTATATTTTGCAAATAAATAGAAAACCATGAATCCTATGCAGCTTATGTTCCTTCATTAGATTGATGAAAAACGTAATTGTAATGACTTACAGGGAAGTCCATTATGAAATGGTGCCTCCAGTCATGTTTTGTAATCTGCAGATATCACAGCCTATTTCCACATGTTAATGAGGCTGGCTGTTTTCTGAGTCATGCTCTACATTGTGTGCAGTTGTTGTTTTTCTTTTAAAGTCTCCTCACTCCCAAACAGTAAATGTCCCATGATCTGTGTACATTGGGTGTGCATGTGAGTCACTGAGCCCCCCCCCCCCCCCCATAGTCCTTCGTCCTCAGTCTGTCCTGACATATGTGCTGCGGTGAACGTCTGCCTCCTGCATTGTTACATCATGGTCAGCTCTCTAATAGGAGGACAGACCTGCCATGGTATAATTGGGGATTTAAAGGTGTGGATTTTTTTTCTCCTGAGGTGAATATAAATTTTGCAATTCCTAAACCAGTTTTTCAGCCTCTGTTATGTAAATTGTATGGTCTTATGCATACCAGCACATTTCAGCTTAGTTCTGTATAGAGCTACAATAAGTCCCATAGCGTGTCAGTTTCTCTGACTTAATATGGAGGAAAGGTCAGGTTCTTTCAAAACTGAATTCCTAATGAGAGAAAACAAATGGTGACATGCTACATTGGACGCTCTAGCTTTTCAGGTATACTGATTGTAACGGGGTCTACCAAGCTGGGTTACCTCTTTCAGTACCACCCCGTGTTTTCAGAGGTCCGCTCTGCGTTGGCTGGAGTCTGAATGAATGACGCTGGCTGGAATTCCTTGGTTACATGGGCGCATATAAAAGATCACTGCTTCTCCATGTATTTCCAGTCTGACAACACTTTACTCACAGGACACAGAATATATCACACAGATACAGAGGGCCGGCCAATAGAAAAGCGGCAGGCCAGACATACATTACAAAAGCCGCAGGTGGCCGGAGCCTGCCGATGTTTACTGTGGGAATTACAAAGGTGGGGGGTGGGCGGACAAAAGGAGAATATCGTGTCCCCTCTGCCCAGGGGCGCAGCCTATGAACTGATGCATTAGGGACATGCATCTCACATGGAACCTATTATACATACATATAACTGTACAACATATTCTGGGTGCTGAGTGGTTCTGTAACACGTAACACTGATATACAGTAATTCCCTTTACAGAATCCTTTAGCGGCCAGTAGAGAGTGCCACCCAGTGCTTTATAGACATACTGATAGGGAATTTAGATTGTGAGCCCCATGAGGGACAGTGATGAAAATATGTGCAAACTGTAAAGCGCTGCGGAATATGTTAGCGCTATATAAAAATAAAGATGATTATTATTATTATTCCAAGAACAGATTATCGTTGTTGAAATCAGACCAGTCATGTTCACATATTGCAGACGTTATTGGTTCCATGTGCTCGTTCCCATTATGGTCCAGCCAGATTCGCACACTCATGTGACCGCCATTCATGGACTGGTCTTGAGTCTTGACAGCCTTGTGTATATGCATATGAGTCAGCTGAATTCAGGTCAGTAAAACCACAGCTAGTCCATGGATCATGGATGTGTGAATACATCTTTAAGGGCAGGAGCGATCTGCTATTACAGGCATTCATCTGGCCCATAAAAGTTACCAGACTGGTGCATGCTATGTCTCTTCTCACACGGCCCATGGTTCTTTATGGAAAATCACTTGTGTGCACTTGCACACGGGTTGTGGGTGGCTTTGTATGCCGTGGTCAGGGGTTTGAACTGGAGTCTCTGGTTAATGGGGAGGCAGTGAAAGAATTGACAGATGAGAGGCCGGGGAATTGCGGGGGGACAGGTGGATTAGCTGGGCAGCAGAGTTTTGGATAGATTGGAGGAGTGCAAGAGTGTTAGAAGGGAGGCCACATAGCAATGGGTTGCAGTAGTGGAGGCAGGAGATGAGGGCATGCACTAGTGTTTCTGCAGAATCTTGATTAAGGAATGTACGAATCCAGGAAATATTTTTTAGTCTTGAGTCGGCAGGAAGTAGAAAGGGTTTGGATATGTGGTTTGAAGAAGAGATGAGAATCAAGGGTTATCTCGAGGCAGCGAGCTTGCAGGACTAGAGAGAGTGAACAGCCATTGACTTTGATGGATAGGTCTGTTGGGGGGGGGGGGGGGGTTGAGTGAGATGGGGAAAGATGATGAATTCTGTTTAATCCATGTTAAGTTTTAGAAATCTAGCAGAGAAGAAAGATGAAATGGTGGACAGACATTGTGGGTTTCTGGTTAGTAAGGAGGGGATATCGGGACCATAGAGGTAGATCTGTGTGTCATCAGCATAGAGATGATACTGAAAGCCGTGGGACTCTATGAGCTGTCGAAAGTAAAGATGGAGAACAGCAGGGGTCCTAGAACTGAACCGTAGGGAACACTGCCTGGGTGAGATGAGGAGGTGGTGTGTGAGTGGGAGACATTGATTGTCTGTAAGGTATGAAGAGATCTAAGAACGAAGTCTGTGATGCCAAGAGATGAGAGAATCTGTAATAAAAGGGAATTTTGTCCACTGTGTCGAATGCTGAGGACCAGGGCTGTGGAGTCGGTAAGCCAAACCTGCGACTCCGACTCCTCAATTTCCCTTACACCGACTCCGACTCCACGACTCCGACTCCGACTCCCACACATATTGCTTATATTTAAGTGAAAAATTTATTGTAGTACAATGTGAACCTCAGACATTTAATCATTTTTATGATCCAATAATCAAGATATTTAGATAGAACAGAATATATATTGGTGTACTACCCGGTTTTCATTCTTTTTGGTACAGATACGATATGGATAGACAGATATGAATAAATGGATAGAGCAGATTTCTAATCTGCTTTTGCTATTGAAAACATTATCTATGAGCTCAAAAACCTTTCAGGTGATGCAGTTTTTTAAAAAGATGATCAGCTTTTGCAGCTGAAAAACGTATCCTCAAAAAACACAGGAAAAACGCTGTGTGTGAATATAGCCTTAGATCAGGAATAGAACAGCCATTTATAGGACATTTCATAACTTTCCCAAACTCCTATGAAAAAATATTCAGCATATTCTGCATTGAATTACTGTACCCAATTTATTATATATTTTAGGAGTCGGAGTCGGTCCATTTTATACCGACTCCAACTCCGACTCCGACTCCACCAAAATGAGCACCGACTCCGACTCCACGACTCCGACTCCACAGCCCTGCTGAGGACAGGTCCAGGAGGAGGAAGACACAGTAGTGTCGCTTGTGTTTGGCAGTTAGTAGGTCACTGGCGATTATAGTCAGTGCAGTTTCAATGGAATGGTGCTGTCAGAAGCCAGATTGTAAGCCGTCCGTGATGGGAGGAGAGGTGGGAGGACAGTTCAAGATGAACGTCCAGTAATTTAGAGCATAAAGGAGAAGTCATATGGAGTGATAGCAGACACAGACGATGGGTCAAAAGAGGGCAGTTTGAGGATGAGTGTGATTGAGGTATATTTGAAGCAAGAGGGGAAGACTCCAATTGTCAGTGAGAGGTTGAAGAGACGGGTTAGGGCTGGAATGAGGTGGGATTGGATCAGATCAAGTGCACAGGTTGTGAGATGTGATCTGGAGAGTAGAGAGGAACGTTGATCTTCCGTACTGGTGGGGAAGCTGTTTTGGAGGAGGAGAGTTGAATAGTTGAGGAGAGGCTGTGGGGACTGTAGTTTAAAGTTTTCTCTGATGTAAAGTCCTCAGCTGAGAGGAGAGTGAGGAGGTTCTGGGGGACGGAGAAGAGAATTCAGTGTTGAATAGCTGTTTAGGGTTGTAAGACATGGAGGATATGAGAGATGGGAAATCGGTTTATTTTGCTGCAGTGAGTGTGGACACTTTGAGTTGAGCTGTTTTTGTCGATCTGCTGCCAAAGCTAATGACAGGTGATCGGTGAGGGTGCTGATGGTCGGACCCCACCAATCTGATATTAATGTCCTATCCCAAGAATAGATCATTAATATAATAAGACTAGACAATGCCTTCAGTATCGGTGTGCTGTCCGCTGTGCACATGGACTCCACACTGATGTTACCACTGTATGAATGAAGCTTTAACACTCATTGGCACGGTCAGTTTTGTATCCTGATGTAAGAGTTTGCAAGAAATGCATACAAACTAATTCTTGTGGTTAAAATCCTGACCCAAATAGACAAGTTCCACCAAAAACTAAATGTCTAAGAAATGCAGAATTTATTCATGCCACTTAATTCCTACTCCTGTATCTATTCTACATGCCCATATGTTCACATATTCACCAGAAAAGAGTAAACTATAGGTGACTCTTTAGATACTTTGTCAGTGAAAGGGTTAAGTATTGTTCTCTTTTGGGTACTCTGTATTCATTAGAAGTTTCCCCCTAAAATAAGGTGATGGGAGCCCTGCTGCTGTAATCTGCAGAGGCATTTATTAGGAAACGATCCGTTTTCCTGGAGTGTGGACTGGCCGGATCCTCCTGAGTGATGGACAATTGTAGCTGCTCTTCACTGCAGCTCTTTGGTGGAGGAGATTCCTAAATGAGAGGTTCCTTTCTATTCACGCAGAATGCCCTACAGGGGTATTTAGCATGGGTTTCTCAAACTATACAACCCCTTTTAAATTCTGTTTTTGCATTGTATCTGGACAGAATGCTAAATTGTGAATGAGAGCTTCAATCACAACTGTTATCTTCTGTATATGGATGCCTTGTTATACCAGACACGCTGTTGCTCCAGACCATACCATATTCCATGTTTTTATGGCTGGAAGTGTTGGCCCGAGGCAGTGCTGGCTGGTAATCTCCATTTCATTAGCTGAGGTAACAATTTGTTCTAATAGCGCAAGTGCTGTTTGATCTGCTGTTGAGGACACTACACCCCTGTACCAGATGACCGCTTTGATCACATGACTAGTAATGTCATCAAATTTACTATCCATTAAAGTTAAAAACCTGACTGTCTGAACCTATAAACATCACTTAGGGTTATCCGTCATGGTTAAATGCATAACCATATAAAGGGGTCGCCACGGGTGAAGTGTTTTTATTAGTAGTTGAGGTATTTTCAGCATGTTAGAAATTTCTGCAATTTATATGCTGAATAACTTTTATTTCTGAAAACTTTACACAGTTTTAATGAGAATTTAGACAGAGATGTAAAAAAAAAAAAAAAAAAAAAAATAGGTTTTAGCATTTAAACTTTTCTAGTGTTAAAACCTGATATTGCTTGACATCTCAGGGCGACCACAGTGGCCGGCAGTGTGGGGAAAATAGTTTTTGGAGCAAAATGTGCTTAAGTGCAGCTAGTTTACAGTCTTATCAGTCTGCAGGAGAGTCGCATAGTAATTTTGCTGTCCTATTGTACAATCCAAAGTTTATTGCAAATCTTTAAAACCTCTTCAGCAGGGAAATGGAGAGCAGGGTGTGAGGATGATGGCCGTTTTGCGCGCAATAGCGAGAAACGGCCGTCGTCCTCACACTCCGCTCTCTATTTTCCTGCTGAAGATGTTAAGATTTGCACTAAACTTTTGATTTTACAGACCGGTGAGTGTCACCCTTTTTCTCCTCTTCTTGGATTACCAGTACTGTTTTGTTCTGGGTGGGCACCCGAGAGTCCAGGTATACATGCCTGCAGCGTTTTTGGTCTCTTAAGGCCTCTTTCACACTTCAGTTTTTCGTTTCAGTTAAAATCCGCCAAAAAGGCGGAAAAGCTGAACCGTTCCTAACTGATGTGAACGGATGGCACAGGATCCGCAGAATGAAGAATCTTAAAGGAACCGCTGGCCGGGAAAAGGAGAGAGAGAGAGAATCGGCCGCCAGAAAGGAATTCAGGGTTAATTTTCTCCCTGACTTCCTTTCTCCAGGCATGCGCAATGGAAAATGCGGATCCAACAACAAAAAAAAGTTGCAAGGTCCGTCCAGGCATGCCGGCGGATGAAAAAAATTTGGCGGATCCTCACAAAAAGAGATCCAACGGATGGCCATCCGTCAAGATCCGCCAGTAATGCAACTCAATGGTGAAAAAAACGGATCCGCAAAAAAAAATGGCGGATCCGTTTTTTTCAAAACCTGGCGGATTTTGACCGATGGTCAAAAACGGAAGTGTGAAAGAGGCCTAAGGCTGTGTGTGCACACGTTGCGGATTCTGCTGCGAATCCGCAGCGGATGTGGCCCTGCGGATCCGCATCAGTTTCTGCTGCGTTGTACAGTACCTCCTTATTTTCTATGCAAAATGAAAACCGCAGTGCAGATGCTGCAGAATTTTCCGCACGGATTTGCTGCGGTTTCAAAACCGCAGAAAGAATTGACATGTCAATTCTTTCTGCGGATTCCGCTGCTGTTTGCCATCTGCTCCATTGTAGAGATGATAAACTGCAGGCTAATCCGCAGATAAACCGCAGGTCTTCTGACCTGATTTACCTGCGGATTTTACTAAATCCGCAGAGCATTTCGCAGCATGTGCAGTTTGTTCACACACCCTAAGGCTACTTTCATACTTGCGTTCTGAGGCGCAGCGCAGGGCCGCGGCTAAGCTCCGCGCCCCCTCTGGTCAGCTCCTCTTATGGGCGCATGACGCTGCATCCCCTATATTTAGCGTTGGGTACGCAGGCTGTGCACTGGTATGTTTTTGCAGGCGCATGCGCTGGCGTGCGCCAAACGCACCGTGTTGCATTTTGGTGCGCTCGGCGCAGCGCCAAAAGGGCGCGCAAAAACATACCAGCGCACAGCCTGCGTACCCAACTCTAAATATAGGGGACGCAGGTCGCATGTAACGTCATGCACCCATAGGAGGAGCTGACAGGAGGGGGCGTGGCAGGGGGCAGAGCTTAGCCACGGTCCTGTGCTGTGACTCAGAACGCAAGTCTGTAAGTAGCCTTACTCTGGACATTGTGTTACAGGTGCTGTAGCAGTGCAGATCGCTTTGTGTCTGTGTGGTTTGTCCTATTGTAGAGTTTAAGCTCCGACTGTCCATTTCCGTACCTGGACTTCTAACTTGCACATCAGATTTCATAAGGGTTGATATAAAATGCTGCCATGTGAACATATGATAAATCATATTTTCAATTCCAGTGTAATTAAAAGGAATAAAAACAGCTTAGACATTAATGTGAATTATACATCTGATCTGATTTACATCACCATATGGCAGCAGTAAATAGAACAACTATTAATGTTAGCGGAAAGTGTTGCGCTGGATGCTGGGTGTTGTGAAAGACGAAAAATCATTGTCTTTTTCACCCTCTGAATTGCTGTTATGTCATACAGCTGACCTAAGGTAACGTCTCTCCTAGTGGAGAGTGACATGCACAGCATGCCATGGTGAGGAGACTTGTAAGCCTTGCATGCTCCTCTGGGAAATTAAATCTGCAAATTGCCACTTTAACGAGGAAGAAGACTTAAACTCTAGCGCCACCTATTGGGAGTGGAGATTTTACAAGTCACCCTTTAATGAGCCTTGCCATATGACTTATGATGAAAGCCAAAAAGTATTCAGGTGCTTTTTCTATTTTTATTCTCTGAAGCTTATGGCTATACAGCTGACCTGAAATGGATCATGTGACTTCTCTTGGCCAATCTGATTAAGAAAAAGCCCTTAAAGTGTGTGTGCTATCTCTTTTTCATCTTTCTCCTGGCTTCTGCATGGCTCCTGCTTGATTGACAGTTTGGACCAGCGGCATTGTTACGCTAGTGGCCCAACCTGTGCACTTCTGTGCTGCAGAGCTCCCCAACATAGCAGCAATGGGAGGAATTCAGTAGCAATGAATGTCTGGGAAAACGAGTTAAAGGAGCCATGAAAATGCAGCCCATTCTGCCAGCACTTTGTTATAGTTGTGCTGGCGTCTTGGTATTTCCACTAATGGGGAGCACATCTAAAAGTGCATAAGAAATGGTCTTCTGACATTTAGAGACAAGTCAGAACAGAGATCCTCCCTTTTGGTCTTTTGCACAATGTAGCAGGAGCTGCAGAATGGTAACTGGTAGGTATCATTTCTGGGCACAATAGCAGTGTAGCAATGCGGACACAGTGCAATCTATTCTTCCCACCCATGGCTCTGTAAGCTGCCAGCATTATCTGTGCAAGTGTCTCTCCTGTAACCACAGCTTGTTCTTCCCTCTAGAATTAAAGCCATTGAAAGTCCCAGCAAGGATGATGACACCCAGTGGCTGACGTACTGGGTGGTGTATGGAGTATTCAGCATCATTGAGTTCTTCTCTGATATCTTCCTGTCCTGGTTTCCCTTCTATTACATTATCAAGGTGGGTTAATGTATATTATGTTTCACAATTTACTTTTTTTGTTTCACACAGTAATTGTAATTTACATTTAGATCAGATAGTTAAAGGGAACCTGGTATGAGGTTACTCTGCAGGTTAATAATGTTGGAAACCAACAAGAAAACACTGAATAAAGGCCAAAAGGAAAGGCATGAATAAATTAAGAGAGGTGAACCAGGATGTTGTATATCTCTCCGAGGATCTGTTTATACCAAGGAAGGTGACGGTCACAAGGGGGCATTCTCTGCGTCTGGAGGAGAGAAGGTTTTTCCACCAACATAGAACAAGATTCTTTACTGTTAGGGCAGTGAGAATCTGAAATTCCCTGCCTGAGGAGGTGGTGATGGCGAACTCAGTCGAAGGGTTCAAGAGAGGCCTGGATGTCTTCCTGGAGCCTAACAATATTGTATCTTACAGTTATTGTTAGGTTCTTTAGAAGGACGTAGATCTGGGGATTTATTCTGACGGAATATAGGCCGAACTGGATGGACAAATGTCTTTTTTCGGCCTTGCTGTTACTAGGTTGCTAAGTATATTAGAACATCTTTATTATAAATACATGGTGAAATGGTGACACTGAAAGCAAGGGGTGCCTGAGCATATAAACAGAAAGGATTAAAATTGTTTGAAAGTACAAGAAATAAAACAAGAAATCAGGTAAGTTAGGCCAGGTTCATACTGCGTTAAAGCAGTCCGTTCAACGCATAGCATTGACGGGCTGCGTTAACGCTATCGCATAACGTGATCGCGTTATGCTATACCGCTAGCGCAGATGCTTCATCTGCGCTAGCAGTGATGGACCCTTGGACGCTGCAGCCTGCGTCCGAGGGTCCGTCACAGAATGACGGCACATCGCTAGCACATGCCGATTATGGCATGCGTTGGCGATGCGCCCGACAATGGGGGTTAATGGCAGCGTTAACAGATTGCGTTACACAGCGCTATGCCGCGGTGTAATGCAATCCGTTAAACTGACTTCCTTAACGCAGTGTGACCCCAGCCTAAGACAAAATAATAAGGGATGCCAGAATTCAAACAATGGAATGAGGTGTGTATATAAGGTGGTATATTATGGAGACCTAAAATGGTAGTAGAATAGAGGAGCACAAGCTAAAGAATTCAGAAAACATATCATAAAGTGCAAGAGTGTTAAGGCCCCTTTACATTTAGCGATGCACCAGCGATCCCAACAACGATACGACCCGGTCAGGATCGCTGGTGCATCACTAAATGGTCGCTAGTCAGCTGCCACACAGGCAGATCTCACCAGCGATGTAGCGATGCTCGGCGGTCGTACTTACCTTTCAGACGAAGCGATGACCGCCGTCTTCCGTCCGCGTCCATAGCTCGCTCGTCGGCGCCAGCGGGAAGCTGACGAGAAATGGACGTGGACGATCTAGCGCGATCAGCGATAGCCAGCGGGTGAGCATGTCGGAGGTAAGTATCACATGTAGCGATATCGCTGCTGCGTCACAAAATCGGTGACGCTTTAGCGATATCGCTATGTGAAAGCCCCCTTTAGAGTACAAATAAAATAAGATTAGCACCAAAAATAATACATGTTTGGAGGTAAAGGATTCATGGCCTTTATTTGGTGTTTTCTTGTTGGTTCCCACCTTTTATCTGAATGCTCTGTGATTTTTCCATGAGCACATATAAATCACTACTTATAAATTCTACGCTAAAATTAATTGGTTGGTGTGTTTGTGTGTGTTAATAATGTTCTAAAGTTGTTCAGCCACTGTACCGAGAGCCCGACTGCCAGAAGGAAATTAATTTTATTCCTCTCAACAGCCTCCGGCTTTGTCAGTAAAGTCTCTGCTCAGTACATAGTAATCGGCAGCTGTACCACGCCCCGGCACTGACGGACAGCCACCTCTGTACTAATGCACTGCTGAGCCTGTGTGATCACAGCCACCACTCACTATATACTATTAGTGACTGAAAGCTGCACCTCTGTGACTGAAAGCTGGAGGCTGTCGGCAGGAATAAGGTTAATTTATTTCCAGTTGCTGGGCTCTGTGGCAGCCACACAGCTTCAGAACACTAGTAACCAGCAGATTAACCCCATATCTGCAGGTTTATAGCATTTTTTTGACTAGACAAGTTGCAGGGTCTCCCATGTTTCCTTTTATAAAATAAATGCATTGCTGAATCCGAGCTTTAAGGGATGACTTTAGGACCAGACTTATTTTGAGTAGTTGAATTTTTGCCATTTTGTAGTTATTTTGTCCAGTTTAGATAAATTCTGTTCTGATGTCTGATTTTAGAACAGAAGAAAAGTTCTGCCTGAAGTTAGGGAGTAGTGTAGTTTACTTTGAATGATTGGAGTTCATACAGTTTTTTTTTTTTTTTTTTCCTATGGTTTTATCTGTCCCTACTTCTGTCTACAGTGGAGACTTAAGCCCCTGTCACACACAGCGAGATCGCTGCTGAGTCACAACTTTTGTGACGCAACAGCGATCTCACCAGCGATATCGCTGGGTGTGACAGGGATCAGCGACCCCCCCCCCCCCCCCCGCCGGGTATCGCTGATCGTGCCCGAATGCCATGGACCTTTTTTGAACGTTGGTCTCCCGCTGGCCAGCACGCATCGCTGCATGTGGCAGGCGGGAAACCAGCAATCAGCGAGCTGGACGCTGGTTTCCAATGTAAACCGCGGGTAACTAAGGGCGCACGTCACTTAGTTACCCGCTGTGTATCTTAGATACCAGCGCGCTGGTGCAGGGAGCTGGTAACCAAGGTAAACAGCGGGTTTCTAAGCACCGTGCGCGCTTGTTACCCGCGCCGTCGCTGTCCTGATCGCTGCTGAGATCTGCCTGTTTGGCAGCTCACCAGCGATGATGTAGCGACACACCAGCGATTCTGACAAGGTCATATCGTTGTTGGGATCGCTGGTGAGTCGCTATGTGTGATGGGGCCCTAAGCCAGGCTCCCCAATACTACCACTAATTCCCCCTCCACGCAGAGTCAATATATCATTAATGTATTATCTTTTACATACCACTAAGAATGCGCTGAGATTTTGTGAATGTACCTTTATTAGATTCTGGCCTTGTGGCTCAATCAGGAATCCTTTGTGACCACAGACTGCTCCCACACCCATAGCTTCTGTAAATATGTATGTATTGTAAAGCCGGCAGCTGGGTGCGACCTCTCGGTTCAGAATCCAGTCTTGGTTTAGATCAGTTGTCTCATTATTTGCATACCTCACACATTCAGCAGTGAGTCTGTGTTTTTTAAAGGTTTTAGTTGTTCTGTAAAATAAAAAATAAAAATCTTGACATGGATGGCTCAGAATTATTATTATGCATTTATATAGCGCCATTTATTCCATGGCGCTTTACATGTGAAAAGGGGAAATATAGACAAGTATAATAAACATGTGTAAGACAAGGGACACACAAGTGCATAAGGAGAGGGGACCCTGCCTGCGAGGGCTCACAGTCTACAGGGATGGGTGAGGATACACTAGGAGAGGGTCGAGCAGGTCGTGCGGTGGTTCAGTAGACCGAGAATCATTGCAGGCTGTAGGCTTGTCGGAACAGGTGAGTCTTCAGGTTCTTCTTGAAGGTTTCCGTTGATGGTGAGAGTCTGATGTGTTGCGGCAGAGAGTTCCAGAGTATGGGGGAAGCACGGGAGAAGTCTTGTATGCGGTTGTGGGAAGAATAGATAAGGAGGGAGTAGAGAAGGAGATCTTGAGATGATCGAAGGTTGCGTGCGGATAGGTACCTAGAGACCATGTCACAGATGTATGGAGGGGACAGGTTGTGGATGGCTTTGTATGTCATGGTTAGGGTTTTGAATTGGAGCCTCTGGGCAATAGGAAGCCAGTGAAGGGCCTGGCATAGGGGGGAGGCTGGGGAATAGCGGGGAGACAGGTGGATTAGTCAGGCAGCAGAATGTAGGATGGACCGGAGTGGTGCCAGAGTGCTAGAGGGGAGGCCAGAGAGTAGGAGGTTGCAGTAGTCAAGGTGGGAGATAAGAGCATGCACGAGTGTTTTTGTGGTTTCGTGGTTGAGGAATGAGCGGATCCGGGAAATATTTTTGAGTTTGAGGCGGCAGGAGGAGGCGAGGGCTTGGATATGTGGTTTGAAAGAGCGCAGAGTCGAGGATCACCCCAAGGCACCGAGCGTGCGAGACTGGGGAAAGAGAGCAGCCATTGACATTGATGGATAGGTCTGGTAGAGGGGTAGAGTGAGATGGGGGAAAGATGATTACGGTAATTCTGTTTTGTCCATGTTCAGTTTGAGAAAGCAAGCAGAGAAGAAGGCTGAGATAGCAGACAGACATTGTGGGATTTCAGTCAGTAAGGAGGGGAGGTTGGGTCCAGATGGGTAGATCTGCGGGTCATCGGCATAGAGGTGGTACTGCAAACTGTGGGATTCTATGAGCTGTCCCAAGCCAAAGGTGTAGATTGAAAATAGTAGGGGTCCTAGGACAGAGCCTTGAGAAACACCGACAGACGGGGCGAGGTGAGGAGGTGGTGTGTGAGAGGGAGACACTAAATGTTCGATCTGTTAGGTATGATGAGATCCATGATGGGGCCCAAGTCTGTGATGCCAAGACATGAGAGAGTCTGTAGCAGGAGGGAATGGTCTACGGTGTCAAAGGCAGAGGACAGGTCCAGGAGAAGGAGGACAGAGTAGTGTTGCTTGCTCTTGGCGGTTAGTAAGTCGTTAGTGACTTTAGTTAGGGCAGTTTCAATTGAGTGATGCGGTCGGAAGCCAGATTGTAACCGGTCAAAGAGGGAACAGGAGAAGAGGTGGGAGGACAGTTCAAGATATACATGCTGTTTCAGTAGTTTTGAGGCGTAAGGGAGAAGAGATATCGGGCGATAGACCTAGAGGATGGGTCAAGGGAGGGCTTTTTGAGGATGGGTGTGATTGAGGCATGTTTGAAGGATGAGGGAAAGACACCATTTGTAAGTGAAAGGTTGAAGAGGTGTGTTAGAGATGGGATGAAGACTGTGGCCAAGTTAGGGATGAGGTGAGACGGGAGTGGGTCGAGGGCACAAGTGGTGAGGTGTGATCTTGACAGAAGGGTGGAGAGCTGATCTTCTGTCATGGTGGAGAAGCTGGCTTTTGCAGATCAGGGCTGAGTGGCTAAGAGGGGCATTGGGGTCTGCGGGACAAAGTTTTGTCTGATCGTGTCGATCTTCTGCTTAAAGAAGGAGGCAAAGTCTTCAGCAGAAATGAGAGGAGGGGGAGGAGGTGCTGTGGGACGGAGTAGAGAATTGAAAGTGTTGAGCTGTTTAGGGTTGAGAGACAGGGAGGATATGAGAGATGCGAAGTAAGTTTGTTTTGCGGCAGAGAGCGTGGACTTAAAGCTGGCAACGGACTGCTTGTATGTGCTGATGTAGTGTCGGTGGTGGGGTGCCGAGCTGGGGGGGGGGTGGTCCTACTTTTGAACCGCGCAGCGATGATAACAGAGACACGATGAGGCAGATTCTGGGTGCAACAGGTCCAAGTTTATTTCTTTGCTTGCCGTCCGCCTGACGGCCTCCGCAGCACACCGCACGTTTCTTCACTTATCGGCCCTCCGTTTCCAGAGCCGTTTGCACACCGTACTTATACAATAGGGAGGTACATATGCGTACTGTCCCTCCTTCACTTATTCGACGCTCCTGCCAGGTCCGCCACTGTGGCCGCCCTAGGCCCAATAACCAACAGCGCTTTCACTGGTCAGTCGTCGTGTCAAATACGGTATACGGCACTCACTGCCTCGTCTCTTCTGCGGTATCTTTCTGTCAGGACCTCCCCCTGACGTTTCCCTCTCCTCAGTCCCCTTGGTCGGATTCTCCTCAGGGCACACAGACTGGCGAAGTCCTCCTGTCACCTGGGCTCCCCCTGGGGACTGGAATCTTCTGGAACCCTCCCTCAGAATTTATAACTTCCCCGGTTCCTTGAAACTGTCACTAACTGTCACCACGCCCCCCATGACCAACGGTTTCTAAAGCCCTAAGCTGCTGTAAAGTCCTTTGCTCACACTCCACCCTGCCATCTAATGGTCATCCCAAGGTACTGCACGTCCACTACACTTTTCTAGTTGTTTCCCCACTGTAATCACTGTCTCCTACCTACACTGTGCAAACCTATCTTTCTTCACTCTGACTAGTCCGTCCGTCCGTCAGGTCACCTTCCCTACACTGAAATGCTCAGTAGAATGGGTTCTCTTCCATCTCCGCTCAGCGGCCCTGGAAACCCGAGCCAGAGGAAAGTGTGAGCAGCCAGGCACTGTACAATTTACATGGCAACCATTCGGTCCAATTACCTTGTTATAAAAAGATGGTATGAGTGGGTGAGAACAGGAGCCACTCATACAGTGCAACGATCTGTTACCCACCCTCCATGTTAGGAGGTACCCCGCTGTTTGACGTCCATATACAGCCAAACAGTGTTCTTACATAAGAGTATGTACACTGCATGCAGAATTATTAGGCTAGTTGTATTTGAGAGGATTTTTTTTATTATTGAACAACTATGTTCTCAATCAACCCAAAAGAATCATAAATATCAAAGCTTAATATTTTTGGAAGTTGGAGTGGTTATTTTTAGATTTGGCTATCTTAGGAGGATATGTTTTTTCAGTTAACTATTACTGTGCAGAATTATTACGCAACTTAATAAAAACGAAATATATACCCATCTCACTTGTTTGTTTTCACCAGGTAAACCAATATAACAACACACAATTTAGAAATAAACATTTCTGACATTCAAAAAAAAAAAAAAATCAGTGACCTATATAGCCACCTTTCTTTACGATGACACACAAAAGCCTTCCATCCATAGATTGTCAGTTGCTTGATCTGTTCACTATCAACATTGCGTGCCGCAGCCACCACAGCCTCCCTGACACTGTTCCGAGAGGTGTACTGTTTTCCCTCCTTCTAGATCTCACATTTTATGAGGGACCACAGGTTCTCTATGGGGTTCAGATCAGGTGAACAAGGGGGCCATGTCATTATTTTTTCTTCTTTTAGATGGAGCATTGTCCTGCATGAAAATCATGTTTTTCTTGAACGATACCGACATCTTCCTGTACCACTGCTTGAAGAAGGTGTCTTCCAGAAACTGGCAGTAGGTCTGGGAGTTGAGCTTCACTCCATCGTCAACCCGAAAAGGTCCCACAAGTTCATCTTTGATGATACCAGCCCGTACCAGTACCCCCACCTCCACCTTGCTGGCGTCTGTGTCGGAGTGGAGCTCTCTGCCCTTTACTGATCCAGCCTCGGGTCCATCCATCTGTCCATCAAGAGTCACTCTCATTTCATCAGTCCATAAAACCTTAGAAAAATCAGTCTTAATATATTTCTTGGCCCAGTCTTGACGTTTTATCTTATGTTTCTTGTTCACAGGTGGTCATTTTTCAGCCTTCCTTAGCTTGGGCATGTCCCTGAGTATGGTACACCTTGTGCTTTTTGATACTCCAGTAACGTTGCAGCTCTGAAATATGGCAAAACTGGTGGCAAATGGCATCTTGGCAGCTTGACGCTTGATTTTCCTCAATTCATGGGCAGTTAGTGAGCGCCTTTTTTTATCAACACGCTTCTTGCGACCCTGTTGGCTATTTGCCATGAAACGCTTGATTGTTCGGTGATCACGCTTCAAAAGTTTGGCAATTTCAAGACTGCTGCATTCCTCTGCAAGACATCTCACAATTTTTGACTTTTCAGAGTCCGTCAAATCTCTCTTCTGACCCATTTTGCCAAAGGAAAGGAAGTTGCCCTTATATAGGGTGTTGATGTCATTAGACCACACCCCTCCTCATTACAGAGATGCAAATCACCTGATTTACATAATTGGCAGTTGAATTTCAAGCCTATACAGCTTGCAGTAGGACAACATGTATAAGAAGGATGATGTGATCAAAATACTCATTTGCCTAATAATTCTGCACACAATGTATAGAGGACTTGTTACCAGCTCAAAAGTTGCAATTTTAATTTTCTGCTCTTATTTTATTCCACCTGTTCTCCTTACTATTCAATTGTTTTTTTTTTTGTTTAGAAAATCCACCATATGTTTCCAAGAATTTGGGCCTTTTGTGTTTAGTGTTTTATTTTTTTATGGTCTTAATAAAGGGCTGTGGCTCACAGGATCCTCTGGGGCGGGTCTTTAGGCTACTCTGCAATATTATCCTGTGAGCAGTAGATAAAAAGGACCATATAGCGGGGAAAAAAGAATACTCAGGAGCTGTGGGAATAATATGTGAGTTAAAGACCCTTTTTAACCTGTATATATACATGTATGTAGTGCAGCATACTTATGGAAGAATAATTTAGAGGATTTTGTCTTGTGTACCCCTGTTTCAGTGTCCCATTTGGGTTATCTGCCGTCTTAATTCTTTCTTCACCCCTCTGGTTCCATTTCATTTAGACTAAGTGACCTATGATACAATATTTTTGTCATATTTCTCTTGCTCCTGTCTATCAGTGGCAATTGATAGATCAGTGACACAGTGCTGCTGTCACCTGATATATTTAGTTTTCCTGTATCCTGTCTGATATATAGCCAGCGAAGTCTGGGTGTACCCCGAGTGATGTGTATATACAGCAGAGTCTCCTTGTATCCTATATGACGCTGGGTGGAGGAGTCCGAGAGCTGCCGCAGCCACAGGAATTCAGAGGCTGACATCCTGCCGACAAATTAGCGCATGTACTGGACTGGCTGTTAGACTTTAGACCACAAGACCCAACTTCCTACAATGAAGGGGGGTGTATAGAAATAACTGAGGGAAGAGAATTATGAATAAGTGATGTAAGTATATCTGCTAAGGGAAAAAAAAAGGTTGCAGTGCTTCTTTTCCAATTTTTTTTATGTGCACTCCTAAATACTCTATTGGTAGTTTTCTTTAAAGGAAATGTGCTAGTGTTCTGCAAATCTGGACCTTGGTCCAGTGACTATTCTTTTCCGCTGCTCCTCTCTGTTCTGGTTGCAGCGGTGATGCAACTTCGACAGCTTGTATCTAACCACCTCTCCTGCTACAGACCGGGCGCTGAGCTCAGCGGCTCTCCTGCTACGGACCGGGCGCTGAGCTCAGCGGCTCTCCTGCTACGGACGGGGCGCTGAGCTCAGCGGCTCTCCTGCTACGGACGGGGCGCTGAGCTCAGCGGCTCTCCTGCTACGGACCGCGCGCTGAGCTCAGCGGCTCTCCTGCTACGGACCGCGCGCTGAGCTCAGCGGCTCTCCTGCTACGGACATCGCCGATCTCCACGCGTATTACCACTGCAGTCAATGTAATGTCTCCGCTGCAGTAGTACAAAAAGCTAAACGCAAGTGCCCATACACACCCTGTGGTGGTGAAACACCAAGACGGATGGTTTTTATAGCTTGCTCACGGGTAGATATAAGGCGGACATGATGGCTATTTCTCCCCTAGATGCTTTCTGTATTTACAGGTTGTCTCAAATAGCCAGAATGAGTAATGTAGGTTCTGGTCCCTGGCGTTTGTCTGCTTAGTGTGGGGTCATTGTCAAACTGCACATGGGGTGCAGACCTCCACATTACAAGAAACGCATAAGTTCTCTGTGGGTATGATGGGTCACAAGGATCAGCATGATGGATCCACCACAATGAGTAGTGGCAGTGCCAGACTGGCTTCAGTACATAATATTTTCCTTTTCTTTATTGCAGTGTGCATTCCTCCTGTGGTGTATGGCTCCCAGCCCATCCAATGGTGCTGAGCTGCTGTACAAGAAAATCATCCGCCCCTTCTTCCTGAAACATGAGATGCAGATGGACCGCCTGGTGAAGGACATTAAAGACAAGGCTTCAGAGACTGCAGACACCATTGGCAAAGAAGGTAATTTGTTGATTGTGCAGCTTGCTGTGAGTTGAGCCTTACCAATGTAGACAGTCTTGTTCCCTCATCGCAAACCCTTACTCCTCTATGAGAGATTTCCAACAAGCCAAATCAGAATCTCCATTTGCAGACACTGTGTTTCAGGGTACTGCCCCTTGTCAGTGCAAAGTGTGAGATCTGGTTTGGCTGTGTGTGACGAGAAGCTCATTAAAGGGTCGACATTGACTTTTAGGATTGCTACTTCCAATAGGTGGCACTAGAGTTCTAGTCCTCTTCTTCTCTGAAGAGACAATTTGCATATTTCCCAGAGGAGCATTGCGGCTTTAAGTCTCCTCATCTCGGCATGTTTAGCATGTCAATCTCCGCAAGGAGAAACAATACTTGTTGGATATCGGTCAGACGCCTCTCACACAGCCAAACCAGATCTCACACTTTACACTGACGAGGGGCAGTACCCCGAAACACAGTGTCTGCAAATTGAAATTCTGGTTTTGGCTTTTATCCTAAGTCATGTAACTAGGCTTGTTAAAGCAGGGTTTCCCAACTCCAGTCCTCAAGGCACACCAACAGATCATGTTTTCAGGATTTCCTTTGTATTGCACAGGTGAAGCAATTATCACCTGAGCAATACTAAGGAAATCCTGAAAACATGATCTGTTGGTGTGCCTTGAGGACTGGAGTTGGGAAACCCTGTGTTTAAGGGTCGACATTGACTTTTAGGATTGCTACTTCTAATAGGTGGCACTAAAGTTCTAGTCCTCTTCCTGTCTGAAGAGACAATTTGCATATTCCTCTATGGGAGAAATGTCTTGCTTTACAAAATCTACAGCATTATTATTTTTTTTTTTTTTAGCTAAACGGGCCACAGTGAATTTGCTGGGTGATGAGAAGAAGAGCACCTAATCCCGGAGATATGGATGGATTCAGTCCCTTCTAAACACATTGGTGTTATTCGGGGACAATGGTCTCCTTTATACTTCTCCTTTGCCCAGGGGTCTGGGACACATGGGATGTTCTGTGTTCCAGTCCTCGCTGGTGCTGAGGAGCATTAATATTGTTGCCTTGAAAACCTGTTTTGATATGAAGACAAAAATATGTTAACGTTGCTGTACTATTTTGCTGTTGTCTGTAGAAGAGGTTGGCGTTTTTATTTAAGTGTCCAAAGCTTCAGAAATAAATCAGTGGGGGAAAGGCTTTTAATGTATTGTATTGTCCCGCATTGAATGGACCTGAATAAACAGTCGCCATACTAAACACCCCTTAACTGTTTGTATTTGTTCTTCCTGTCATCATGAGTCTTATACTAGATTATTACTAGTGGCTGATGATTATTCATAGGGCCTGTTCAGATGTGCAGAACGAAGGCTTACTGCTTCAGCCACAGAGCCATTGTAAAGTATATGTCAAGAAGCTGCACTATAGAGAAAAGTATTGGACAACCGCACATTACACCTGCAGATTGTCCTCCCATTCTACATCTATAAGTATTAATATAGAGTCAAACAGGTTGTCACCTTTTCAGCTATAATAGTTTCCAATCTTTCACAAAATTTTGGAGTGTGTACGTTGGAAAAAACATTTGTGACGTCCAGAACTGATGTTGGATGAGAAGACCAAAACGCGGCATGCTGACGAAGGCAGCGTGCCAAAACGCGCGTTGTGGGGGCGCCCATCCAGGAGACCAGGAGCATTTTACACTGTAAGTTATCTCATAATTTTGGATTTATATATTCTTTAGTCTCATTACGTGGATTTTGCTTTGGTCTTGAGGTGTATGATGTATACATACCAGGGCTGTGGAGGTGGAGTCGGAGTTAGTTTTGGTCGGAGTCGGTAGAAATGTACCGACTCCAGCTTTTAAAAAAAATGTATTAATATTTCATAATTGAACTTTCATAAGAATTTTATAAATGTTACTCAAATATATATGTTCTATCAAACTATGAACAACAGTGATAAGCAGTTCTGCTGGAGATAGACATTTCTTACTTCTTGTGTGTCACTGTTCTCCACTGCCCTTATCTAATCTTATACTTGGTTAACCTCATGCTGCCCCAACCCCCCTACTTACAATGTATGAAACTGAAAGTGAAAATGTGTTGCAAATTCTTAGTAGTAAAGCTCCTCCTCTAGACTAGATCATACTAGGTGTGTGTCTTCCAAGCATCTCACAGCTGCCTGCTACTCAGAAGAGGAAGACTGTAAGAAGTATTATCCTTTCAACAAACTTTGCATCAGTTAACTGTGAGTACATGAGGAATAATAACAGTATTACTGACCACTATATCAGTTGTACGACCTGGCAATAATTTTGTACAATTGTTTTTAGGAAAAACAATTGTCATTTGGATTGTGAATGCAGAATTAAAAACCTGAGAATGTCAAAGAAGCATCACATTAAATCAGCTGTATTTGAACATTTCACCATCACTCAAGATAGAAAACATTATGTCTGTCAGTGTATGACAAATGATCCAGACGAAAACAAATGCTGTGAAGCCAAGATGAGTGCATATTCAGGCAAAGATAAAAATGCTCCTACCAGAGCTTCTAATCTAAAGAGACATTTACAGTGCTTTCATCCAGAAGTACTGAAAGCAGTGGATGAGAGACTGCATCCAAACCAATGAACCAGTGCCCAGCTCTTCCAGCCAAACAAAGGAGCAGAGAACTTTGCAGCCATCAGTTGCAAGATATTTTGTCAGTGACAAAGTTACTGTGACAATGACAGTAGATACATTTAAAAAACAGATCATAGAGCTTGTAAAGGATAGTGTGCCTATTTCATCATTTTCACGACCAGCTTTTATGTGTCTGAATGGGGAAATGGCCCGCAAGCTTGGTGTTTCTCTGGAGAGAGAGAGAGTATTAGAAAATTAGTAATCGAAGAAGCTTTTAAACAAAAGGAAGAACTTAAAAAAACTCTCAAGGGACGCTTTCTGTTTCTTAAAATGGATGCCTGCACACGTGAGAGTGAACTATTTTGCCATCAATGTTCGATTTGTTTGTGACAAAAATGAAATAGTTACCAAGACATTGGCAGTAAAAGACACCAAAGCTCATCACACCAGTGAGTTTCTCCAGGTCTTGGTGGAAAAGGTTCTGCAAGACTATGAACTTAAAAAAGAGCAAGTTCTTTCTCTCGTAACTGACAATACTTCAAATATGATAAGTACTATTAAGCTAATGAATGAGAGTAATGATGGTGACCAGCAGCTAGAAGAACATTCTGGGTCCACAGACACAGAAATGTTTGAAATAGAGGAAGACAGTATTGTAACTGAGGAGCAAACTGAAGTTGCTTCAGATGAACAGCAACATGATAGTTTAGATGATCTTGTTGAAACTGTGTCAATATGTTCTTTCATTCATCACATGCGCTGTGTTGTGCATACGCTACAGCTGGCTGAGACAGTCTGCATGAAGGACATGCTGCTGCACTGATTGGCAAGGTGAGAAAATTGGCTACTGTTGCCAGAACCCCTAAAGTTGACTCAATTTTGAAGAGACGTGCTGGAAAAGGGGCAATTATTGATCAAGCCACACGATGGGGCAGTACTTACTTAATGATTCAGCGCTTGGTTGAACTGAAAACCTTTCTTGTAGACATGGCTAACCCTCAACTGACGCTAAATGAAAGTCAGTGGAATCAGGTGACTGAGCTGGAAAAATTGCTAGAGCACCCATTTACAGTGACTAAAAAATTACAAGCAGAGGACTTAACTCCAGGTATTTTCTTAAAGGAGTGGAAGAACCTGATGTTTCGCCTGTCCCAAAGAGGAGGGTTAATTGCAAGTGGCATTGCTACATCAATGAAACGGAGAGAGGAGCTACTATTACAAAATAACATTCTTTTGGCAGCTGTTTATGTAGACCCAATGCATCGGATTCTTCTAGATGATCAACAGCTAAGTAAAGGAAAAGAAGCTCTGTTTGAAATAGCAGTAAGGATGAAAGGGTTGCAGAACAGTCAGGAGGAACAAGAAGAATTTGGTCGTCCTGCCACATCTTCACCCTCATCATCAACTGATGAAGAATTTAATTTCGAAAAATATTTGGATCACAAAGACCGTGCAAAGCGTTCCCGCATAGAAGAAGAGTCATCCCCATCAAGGAACACAGCCAGTACATTTCAGCAGAATTTTTCATGTGCACTAAAAGAAATTGAGAAATTTGACCGTTCATCAAAAATAACAGTGCAACAAGCGATTCCTCTGTATCCTGACATTGTCAGAGATGTTGCCCGAGTGGTTACTGCTTTGCCACCAACACAAGTTAGTGTAGAGAGGTTGTTCTCTGCTCTCAAAATAATTAGATCAGATTTGAGGGCATCCATGAAGGAGGATCTGACAGAGGCAATACTTTTTCTGAGGACAAATTTATAGATTTCTTCTTATTAACTGCATAAAAGTATTTATTGCATATTTACTTACAGTTTAGAAAAGTTTGTAAAAGTTATTTGCTATATTCTAATTGTATTCTAATAAATGTAGTTTTTGCTCTAAGTGGTCTGATTACTTATATGATGGTGAGAAACTGAATAAGCACGATGTTTAATATTTTACAACAGTAAATTTGTTATGAATTGGCCATTTATGAAGGAGTCGGAGCCGGAGTCGGAGTCGCAACTGTGGCTTACCGACTCCACAGCCCTGATACATACTGACACCTACTGGTGTCCTCAGCACTTGCACTTTACTCTTTACCTTATTAGTGATTACATTGCACATTTGTTCATATATGCACATTTTATATACTTGTTGGTTACAATTTTTTTTTGTTCACATGATATTGTATGCATATTATTGTGATTTTCATGATTTTTAGTACATCTTAATATTGAATTTTTACTTTTTTCCTGGATATTAGCGCTCTTATTAGCATATAAAGATTTTATGTGCACATTGATTTTTCTTCATTCATTATTAATTTCCTGCTATACTAATACATTTTGTGTCACCTATTTAACATTGGACTTATGGTCGGTTTTGTCCTTTCCTTGCTTTGTTGTTTAATTTGCCAACTGTCCTGTTGTCTTCAACTTATCCATTTAGTTGGCCAGCAAAGATACCACTGGGTTCTTGATACATGGAATTTGGTTATATCCATTGATATGTAAAATTGCTGTGCTTTCATATTTTACCCCCTTTGGTGTTTTTTGGTTTAACATCCAGAATTTTCCCTTCACCCATGACAGCACCACATGAGAGAGAGGGATCCGCCCCGCCAGGACAGGAACCCACTGAAATATAAGGGGCGGCATCTCTGCCCCGCTTCAGTTGGGTTCCTGTCCTGGAACGGGATCCCAGTCCGACAGCGGCGGTGCCTGTCAGGGAAAATGGACCCAGGGGCGTCCTGGCGCGGGAAGAGCAGGTCAGCTTACCTGCAGCGCCGGTCGTCGGTGGCCTGGAAGCGCAGTCCCCGGGGACCCTCCTGCAGGCCCCGGGTTCGTGCGGGTACGGAATGGCGGCCTCAGCAGCGGGGCTCTCCTCCGTGCCTCCCTCCCCCTGCGCGCGCCCGATCCTTCTCCTGGGGACGACAGGGGAAGCCGGAGCAGCTTCCGGCTTCTGACGTCAGCGGCCGCGAGGCACCCTGGGAGTGCCCCGGCTGACGTCAGACGCGACGGCAACATGGTGCCTGGTGTGGCGCCGACCGCAGCAAGAGGAAGAGCGGCCGGCGGTTGCAGGGGGGAGGGGTACCGACCACTCACCGGAAACACCTACAAAAAGGAGGGCAAGGCGCAGGACGGCCAGGTGTTACAATGGGGTCACAGCAGGAGCGTTCACCGTCTCCGCCCCCGGCGCAGACCTCTGCACGTAAACATTGGAGCCGTTCAAACGGCAAGAGCAGCAGCCGCCCGCGCCACAGATCGAGGGATTCCTCGAGGTCGAGAGAACGCAGACAGCATGCTCCAACGCAGCCTCAGAGTCGGGTATCCGACTTTGTGGGTGGTGAGTGATCTTCGAGAATGTTAGACCAATATTAATAGGGTCCTTCTTGTGTGTTATTTTTGTTTTCCTTAGGGAAAAAGCAAAAAAGCAGGGAGCAAAAGGAATAATAGAGTGTGCTATATGCCAGAGCCCCCTAGCGAAAGAAAAAGGAGATACCCCTTTGAGCCTAAAGAAACGGAAATATGGGACAAGATCATCCAAAAGGTCGGCCCTGCCCCTAGAAGACTCAGGAGTGCTGAGAGATCCGCTAGATAAAAAAGCAGACTCCTACCTAAGACATGCATGGGAAGCAGCGGCAGGGGGACTGAAACCAGCAATAGCTAGCCGGCACCTGCAAAGCCCGCTCCTTAGTGATCTGGTTACAGCAGCTAGAAGAAAAACTCGCATCCAAGGTGTCAAAGGAAAAATTTTTTAGGAGATATGTATCTTCTACATGGAGCAGCCGCCTTTTTGGCCGACACCTCTGCCGATTCCATGAGATTGACGGCAAGGGCAGCGGGATTATCAAACGCTGCAAGGCGTGCGTTATGGCTTAAAGGCTGTCCTGGAGACCTACAATCAAAAGCTAAATTATGCTCTCTTCCATGTGATGGACAATTTCTTTTTGGGAAAAATTTAGACGACATCCTGGAAAAAGCAGGCGACAGGAAAAAGGGCTTCCCCAGATTTACGGGAGATCAAAGAAGACCGCCCTTTTGGAGGGGAAAATTCAATAGGGGCCGTGCTCCGGGGGATCGGAAAAGATGAGAGGACAAAAAAGGAGTCTGGATTCATGTTTGGGGGAGCCGCTTCATCCGCAAAGAAGTCCCCACAATGACGCCGGTATCCCTGTAGGGGGGAGACTGATGCTCTTTTATCAGGCCTGGGAAAATATATCTTCCAACACTTGGATTTTAAACATCATAAAAAAAGGCCTAAAATTTCCTTTTTTCCAATGGCTGAAAGCATCGTTTGTGGTGACCCCCGTCAGGAAAGGGTTAGAAGAGCAGTTGGCCCAAGAGGCAGAGATCCTAAGTCTGCTGGACAAACATATTCTGATCGAGGTTCCAAGCGAACAGGAAGGAAGGGGTTTCTACTCACCCCTCTTCCTAATAAAAAAGCCAGACCATTCATTCAGGACGATTATAAACCTCAGAGGCCTCAACCAATGGATAGAAAACCAGACCTTCAAAATGGAGTCAGTGACTTCGGCCATAAAACTTACACCACAATTGTTTTATGGCCGTAGTCGACTTAATGGATGCCTAGTACCACATCCCGATCCATCCAGAGTACCAAAAATACTTAAGGGTAGCTCTCTACATCCAGGTCAACCTCAAGACATTTTCAGTTCAGAGCCCTTCCATTCGGCATATCCATAGCCCCGAGGGTGTTCACGAAGGTAGTAGCAGAAATGACAGCCTTCCTCCGAATCCACAACACAATTATAATACCCTACTTAGACGATTTTCTAATTGTGGGCAACTCGGAACGCCACTGCACAGAACAGGTGGAAAGGGTAACAAATACCCTACAAAGACTGGGCTGGATGGTGAATGTCTAAAAGTCAAGGCTATAACCCCTAAAAAAGCAAACGTTTTTAGGGTTCATCTTGGACTCAGAACAGCAAAGATGTCTTTTACCAGAGGCCAAGGTGGAAAAGGTGAGGAATATGACCCTGGCAGCAATAGACCAACCTCACACGACCCTGAGAGGGTGCGATGTCCTTACTAGGCACTTTGACAGCCTGTATTCCAGCGGTCAGATGGGCACAATTTCATACCCGTCAACTGCAAGCAGAAATCCTATCAGCACAGAAATTGCTAAAAGGGCGTTTAGAAGGAAGGCTTGAACTTTCCTTAAAAGTCAAAACCTCTCTCAGATGGTGGCTAGACAGAACAAACCTAGTAGCAGGGACATTATGGCACAGGCCAGTATCCGATGTGATTCTGACGGACGCAAGTTCCTCGGGGTGGGGAGCACACCTGAGGGGACGGAAGGCCCAGGGGCCCTGGGGACACCAAGAACAAAACGCATCTTCCATCCTAAGAGAATTAAGGGCAGTAAACAAAGCCCTAAGGATATTCATCCCCAGTCTAGAGGGCCGCAATGTCCGGATCATGTCGAACAACAAAGTGACAGTGGCTTATATCAACCACCAGGGAGTGACAAGGTCACACTCCCTAATGACTGAAACCAACGAGATCTTTCGCAGAGCAGAACGACACCTACACTCGCTAATGGCCTTACACATCAGAGGGGTGGAGAACATAAAATCTGATTTGGAGAATGGGCCCTAAATCACTGTGTTCCAGAAGATAGTACAACTTTGGGGAGAGCCAGTAATAGACCTCTTTGCCAACAAAAACAATAGGCAGGTAAAAAGATTCTGTTCATTGAACCCAAAAGAAGACCCATGGGCAGTGGACGCATTGCAAATTCCGTGGAATTTCAAACTGGGTTACGCCTTTCCTCTGGTAGCTCTAATCCCTGCAGTAGTGAAGAAAATAAGAGAAGATCAGGCCAGAGTGATCTTAATAGCCCCGTTCTGGCCAAAAAGGCCCTGGTTCTCACTACTACAGATGATGTCCCTCTCAGATCCATGGGTGCTGCCAGACATTCCAGACCTGCTAGCTCAGGGTCCGGTATTCCACACGCAAGTCAAGGGGTTCCATCTGACGGTGTGGAATTTGAGAGGTCACTTTTAAGAAATAGAGGGTTCTCCCCTGGGTTGGTGGCTACACTGATGAAAAGTAGAAAGCCAGTAACAACTAATATATAAGGTAGGACATGGAATAAGTTTCTGCAGTTCCTAGGAAGACCGAAGAACCCCTGATCAAGGCCATCTTAGAGTTCTTACAAGCAGGACTACAGCTAGGCCTAGTGGTAAATACACTCAAAGTACAAGTTTCAGCACTAGGCGCTCTATATAACTGCAATATAGCACCAAACAGATGGGTAGCCAGGTTCATTAAATCCTGCCAGAAGTCTAGACCAATCCCTTTGCCAAAAATAGCTCCCTGGGATTTAAACCTTGTGTTAGAAGCTCTCACGAAGGAGCCATTTGAACCAGTGCAACAACTACCAGTAAAATATCTTACCCTAAAAACCATTATTTTAGTGGCCCTTACATCGGCACGTAGAGTGAGTGACTTACAGGCCCTCTCAGTTAATCCACCTTATACCCAGGTGTACCAGGACAGGGTTGTCCTCAAAACAGACCCTGCTTATTTACCGAAAGTTGTATCAGATTTTCACCGAAGCCAGGAAATTGTCCTCCCCTCCTTCTGTGACAATCCAAAAAACCCAGGAGAGGAGAAATTCCATAATCTAGACGTTAAAAGAGCCCTCTTTGAGTATATATCAGTAACTAGCCAGTGGAGGAGGTCCCAGTCCCTATTTGTAGCCTTCCAGGGTGCCAGGAAGGGTTATGGAGTATCGAATGGGACTATTGCCAGATGGATTAGGGAGGCCATTAGTATAGCCTACTCAGCTAGTGGTGTTCCAATTCCGGACGGCATCAAGGCTCATTCCACCAGAGCCGTGGCGACCTCCTGGGCTGAAAAAGCAGAGGTATCCATTGAGCAAATTTGTATGGCCGCTACCTGGGCCTCACCCTATAGATTAAATCTATCCTCCTCTGCTGACTTAACCTTTGGTAGAAGGGTGCTGCAAGTGGTGGTCCCTCCCTATTCGAAGTCTCCAAAAATCTATCATGTGGTCCTGTCATGGGTGAAGGGAAAACCACCATGGTTACTTACCGGTAGCCGGTTTTTCTGGAACCCTTGACAGCACCCGTATATCACCCCCCCTTTTTCACTGTATGGGTGAGCACGTTAACGGGGTGTATTTGTGTGATGTGGTGTTGGATAAACATGTAACTAACCGGGAAGTCCTCTCAATGCTCTGTAACCAACTGAAGCGGGGGAGAGGTGCCGCCCCTTATATTTCAGTAGGTTCCTGTCCTGGCGGGGCGGATCCCTCTCTCTCATGTGGTGCTGTCATGGGTACTGGAAAAACCGGCTACCGGTAAGTAACCATGGTGGTTTACTCTATGGCCGGAATGACCTCAGCTTATGGCATCTGATACGAGATAAAAATAATACTCTTCCCTCACTCGGTCCAGTGACTGCTCTTCTCCACTGCTCCTCTCTGTTTTGGCTGCAGCGGTGATGTCACTTCGACAGCTTGTATCTATTCACTGAGCTCAGCGGCTCTCCTGCTGTGGACCGCGCGCCGAGCTCAGCCGCTCTCCCGCTGTGCACCGCGCGCCGAGCCCAGCCGCTCTCCCGCTGTGGACCGCGCGCCGAGCCCAGCCGCTCTCCCGCTGTGGACCGCGCGCCGAGCCCAGCCGCTCTCCCGCTGTGGACCGCGTGCCGAGCCCAGCCGCTCTCCCGCTGTGGACCGCGCGCCGAACCCAGCCGCTCTCCCGCTGTGGACCGCGCGCCGAACCCAGCCGCTCTCCCGCTGTGGACCGCGCGCCGAACCCAGCCGCTCTCCCGCTGTGGACCGCGCGCCGAACCCAGCCGCTCTCCCGCTGTGGACCGCGCGCCGAACCCAGCCGCTCTCCCGCTGTGGACCTCGCGCCGAACCCAGCCGCTCTCCCGCTGTAGACCGCGCGCCGAGCTCAGCCGCTCTCCCGCTGTGGACCGCGCGCCGAACCCAGCCGCTCTCCCGCTGTGTTAAGCGCGCCGAGCCCAGCAGCTCAAAACATCGGTTGCCATAAACTAATGACCCTTGGCTGCTGCTCTGCTGCCAGTGGGAGACAAGTGTCAGTGCTCCAATCCTCTCTCATGATTCACCACACAGGCACTTTCTCCATCATCTTCATTGCCTGTCACGGCGTATATCGGACTGGACTGGGGTGATATCTGAGTGCCATCCAATGTTTCAAACGCACCCATAGACTTGCATGGGTGCGAGTGAGCCGAGTCTCGCTGCCAATCACCGTATCGGCATGAACAAATAATTGCAGATCTGAGCTGCCCCATAGAATAACACTGGGCAGAGTGCTATGTGGTGATGTTGCTGATCGACTCAGTTCTGGATGTGAAGATGCTTTTAAAACTTTACCAATAAAGACACATTTTATATCCGTTGAGCTGGATCCTTTTACTAGAATACCATAACTATATAGTCTGCCACTTTGTAGCTGTGATTTCTAAACTCTTAGGCTATGTTCACATGTTGCTTTTTTCTGCAGCCAAAACCTCATCTCTTGGCAGAAAAAACAAAACAAGTTTCGCTGGCTTTTTTGCGGCATTTTTAAGGATCCAAGCGTTCATATTTGTGTCTACCATGCAAGCATGAAGAGGCAAAGTGTAAACAATAGGTGTTATGTCAGCAATGCAAGACGTCTGTGGGGAAAAAAGGGCAATTTGATCAAATTTAATTTAAAAAGCTTTATATGTCTGAAAAATAGTGACTGTTCTAAAGAATAACAATGCATTGATTTAAAAAAATACACAATTGCAAATGTAAAAGTAGCGGGGAGGGTTGAATTGGTCAGGCATAGTTTACCTAACACATTGGCAGTGCATTGAGTTGGTCGGACATTGCTTACTTTCACACTTGACTCGGGCATTGAAATGGACAGGCATTGTTTAATAGAATCTCATCACTTATTTAAACTGTGTTAATCTGAACTACTATTCTCAGGTGAGGAGACCAAGACATTTTGGTTTAAACTTGAGAAAATCACAAAATTAAATGGGTTTTGCATCCGGCTGAACCTGCCCCCATTTCACCCACCTAAAAAAGCTGGAAATACTGATGTCAACATTGTTGCTGTTTGTTTGCAGTAAGTAGATCGTTGCTTTCTACAGCTGAAAGAAGTGAAATGCCTCAGTTTTTTCCATTTCAGTCAAGAAAAAAAAAAAACAAAGAAGCATATGCATAAGTTTTCTGAAATCTTAGTTTTTGCTGGTACTATAGAAAGAGGCTTTCAATTGCTTAAAAATCAAAGTGTGAACATAGCCTTAGACTATTTGCAGATAAACTTTTTTTTCAGGTGGATTCTGCCTAGAACACCTGAAAAATTGCTAAAAAAATTAGGGAGGGAAGGAATTTCACAAACTGGCTTGTTACAATGGTGGCATCACTGAATTTTAGCTTAGCCCTGTAATACAATGATCTGCATGGATGGGGGCTGGATAATAGTACACCTGTGAATTCGGGTCTTACATTCAGTCCCAATACTTCTGTCCATATACTGTGTATGGCTAATAGATCCCAGTGACATTGGAAATTTTTCTTCTGGTAACATGAGAGATCTGATGAGTAATTTTACAGGTCAATGTAAAATCTAGAAATATATGAAGCCGTCAGGTCAGGAGAGCAGCGGCCCGTCTATGTCAACAGAACTTCCTCCAAAAAATTTGGATGATTTTTTTCCTCATATGAAATATGCTTCTAGATCATTTCATATATTAAAAAATTGCAGTGTATCCATAAAAAACCCTGTTACTTTTGTGTGATCCTACGCTTAGGAGCTTGAGTGTTTTTCGCTCCATAATGCTTCTTCCTTTCTAAATTAACTAATGTAAACTTGTTTTTTAAATTTAAGTGTTCACTTTTGCAGGATCAAGTGTTATTTGTATCTGAAAATACAGCTGTGCAGAGTGTGAACACTTCCAATAATACAAGGAAACAGGAAACTTTGAGCAAATCCTCATGTGCCATTTCTGCTGCTTACAACTAATTGATGACATATATAAATAATGTAGACTGAGGTTTAGCACAGAGAAGTAATCCGAGCAGATTGTAAGCCACGTCCTAATTTTGTTAGGCTATGTGCACACGTAGTTTTTAGTCTCTGCGGATTTTGTAGAGAAAACCGCAGGAAATCCGCAGGACAAAGTGCTGCGTTTTTTCTGCGGTTTTGCCCTGCGGTTTTGCCCTGCGCTCATAATGGATGAGGTGTAAAACTGCAGCGTTTCTGCACCAAACAATTGACATGCTGCGGATTGTAAACCGCAGCAAAACCGCGCGGAAAAAAACGCAGCATGTGCACAGCTTTTTTTGATTTCCATAGGAAATAAAGGTACTGTACAACGCAGCAGAATCTGCTGCGTTTCTGCAGAGCCAAAAACGCTGTGGAAACGCAGCAGAAACCGCAAAGTGTGCACATACCCTTAGAAATGTTTTTCTTTCCTTGATGCCAGTGGATTAATTGACTGAAAATCTAATTTTGAACTGGAGCATGGAATAATATTCTGCTCGATCCACAGTTTATATGGAAGCGGAGACCTCAGAAAATGCTGTTTACTTAGTGTGAATACCGGGAACAGTCACCGCTCACTATAGCATCTTTCTCAAATATAAAAACCAATTTTATCAATGTGCATTTTGGCATATATCAGTCTTACTTTTTTGATTTGCTCCAGGTTGACCAGCACAGCAACAGATAGTGCGATCTGACACTGATGTACTTCGGCTTGGGAGTTCATCTTTAGGGTATGTGCACAAGTTGCGGATTGCTGTGTGGAATCTGCTTATTTTGGCAGAACCTGCAGTTCAAAATCTGTGTTTTTCTTTTTTATGTGGATTTATATAATGGAATGGGTGTAAAAACGCTGAGGAATCTGCACAAAGAACTGACATGCTGCAGAAAATAAACCGATGTGTTTCCGTAGCAAGTGCACAGCGTTTATTTTAGAATAACACTGTACTGTAAATCACCAGCCAATCTGCGCGGCAAATCTGCAACATGTGCACATACCCTTAATCTCTTTGGAAGATATAGGCTTTTCGGTTCCCAGCCATGTTATCCGTTCCTACAATTTGTCATCAATTTTCCTCTTTCAGCCACGTCCAGGGAGACACGGACATAGACCTAAACACTAAAAAGAATAATATATGCAACTGTAGTAATAGGAACATCAAGATGTTCAGAGATGGTCTTATAGCCTTTACCTTTAATGTGTTAGTCAATTATTTTCCTATTAATATCTTGAAACAACCCTTTACATTGGTTTCTTTGGTCCATGAGCAGTGTGGTACACACCTTGATGCCAAACAGCACAGTGACTACTTTTATAATAAGAAATTTTATTTCTATAGCGCCGACATATTCCGCAGCACTTTACATTTCGGAGGGGATTTGTACAGACAATGGACATTACAGCATAACAATAATCACATAGATCATAACAGATACCAAGAGGAATGAGGGCCCTGCTCGCAAGCTTACAATCTATGAGGAAAAAAAGGGAGACATGAAAGGTGGGTGGTAACAGTTGCCCTGATTGTATGGACCAGCCATAATAAGTGTGCAACAGTACAGACACAGAGGGCTAATGCATGCATAAAGCATGTGGGAACATGATGCGGGGAACCTGATTATGGTAAAACTTTTGGCTGTGCCACACAGGGATAGATTAAGGTTGTGTTGAGGCGATAGGCCAGTCTGAATAAATGCGTTTTCAGGGCACGCTTAAACTTGTGGGGATTGGGGACTAATCGTATTGACCTGGGAAGTGCATTCCAAAGAATTGGCGCAGCACGTGTATAGTCTTGGAGATGGGAGTGGGAGGTTCTGATTGAGGATGCCATCCTCAGGTCATCAGCAGAATGGAGAGCTAAATAAATAACATTTGTTTTTTTTTTCCACTTGCCAAAGATGCCGGTATGGAGTTGAAACATGAACAGGTTTTTTGTTCACAACATCATTTTTGAAGAATGTATTCACTTCAGCAGTGCAGCCCACCTGTATGTTCATCCAACTGGATCCAGTATCTCCTGGAGGATTTATCCACCAGTCAGTCACAGGGCAGCAGCAGCTGTTTTTCTTCATGCCTACATAGGAGTTGTGCCTGTCAGTGTAACCAGCACTGTCATACTTTACCTCAATAGGGTTGTCACCCTATTGCGCACTCCCCCCCACTTCTAGATTTACACATTACCCTCATAATCAGGCAGTCTGCCTATTTAAAGTTTGTAGACACCGGTGATGCCAACTACTGTACATGACAGCAGGGCTGTGGAGTCGGTAAGCCAAACCTGCGACTCCGACTCCTCAATTTCCCTTACTCCGACTCCCACACATATTGCTTATATTTAAGTGAAAAATTTATTGTAGTACAATGTGAACATCAGACATTTAATCATTTTTATGATCCAATAATCAAGATATTTAGAACAGAATATATATTGGTGTACTACCCGGTTTTCATTCTTTTTGGTACAGATACGATATGGATAGACAGATATGGATAAATGGATGGATAGAGCAGATTTCTAATCTGCTTTTGCTATTGAAAACATTATCTATGAGCTCAAAAACCTTTCAGGTGATGCAGTTTTTTAAAAAGATGATCAGCTTTTGCAGCTGAAAAACGTATCCTCAAACAACACAGGAAAAACGCTGTGTGTGAATGTAGCCTTAGATCAGGAATAGAACAGTCATTTATAGGACATTTCATAACTTTCCCAAACTCCTATAAAAAAATATTCAGCACATCCTGCATTGAATTACTGTACCCAATTTATTATATATTTTAGGAGTCGGAGTCGGTCCATTTTATACCGACTCCGACTCCACGACTCCGACTCCACAGCCCTGCATGACAGACAGCTTGGTTAAGGTTCTTAAATTTTTAGTGTAGTTTATTAAAGCAAACAAGTGTTTAATTGTAACCTTGTATCATCCATCACAGAGAAGGGAATAACAGGAAGATCAGACTATGGAATTTTGTCAGATGCTGGAGCTTTAATAGATTAAAATAAAAACTAAACCAACAATTATTCAACACAAAAAAACAGAAGTAGCCAAGTTCTTACTAATAATTGAAGAAATAACATTGAGAAAAATTCTTCTCTTGTTTGGATGCGTCCAGCAGTGACTGATCATCTCTCAGCATTGTGTTTGGAGTTACTACATTTCAAAGTCATTTACTGAGAGAGCCCAGAGATGCTTCATGCATTCATTTTGACTGGTAACCGGCACCATCAACCAAATCTCTGGTTCATCTTCATCACTTCGAGTTTATCACTTCTTCTTTTTCTTGCTTTTCTTCCCTCCTTCTCCCACCTGGACAGTTTGGTCGCCACCTCCAGTTTTCTGTGTCCTAGTCTTCAGTTTGGGGATATCTTCTGCCACACGAAGCATCACAGCCTTCCCTACAGGGGGAAAAAAAGATTTGTATCAATTCACAGCCAAAGGAGCTTACCAGTAAGCCTAAGAACAGAAACCTTGTATTGTGCTGCCAAACTGTACATTCAATAACGAGGCCAGTTTGGAAAAGCAGAGGCGTAGGGATGATCTTATTACAATGCACAAACACATGAAGGGACAGAACAGAGACCTTTCTAATGATCTTTTTACTACTTGGCCTGACTCAGTGACGAGGGGCATCCTCTACATCTAGAGGAAGAAGGTTTACTCATAATCCCAGACCGTAAGAGCAGTGACATTATGGAACTCTCGGCCGTATGATGCGTAATGGTTGGTTTACTACTAAAATTCAAGAAGGGCCTCGATGCCTTCCTTAAAAAAAAAACAATATTACGGGTTAAGGGAACTAGATTCTGTGATTACCTTCCTCTGGATCGATATCTTAGGCTACAGGTTGAACTTGATAGACACATACATTATATATACTACAAACAAATTTCTGCCATCACTGTATAGAACAGTGAGAGACGTGGATAATCTAGTCGGGAAGTCATATACTTGTGGTCACATCACTACCCAGGAATACAGGAAGATATTGGGTGTGCAGGCTGCAGCAGGCACGATTCGGTAAGGCCTGTTTCACACTTCCGTTTTTTCAAATCCGTCAAAATCCGTTGTTTTCCGTAAAAAAACGGATCCGCCATTTTTTGCAGGATCCTTTTTTTGTCCCATAGACTTCCATTACGGTTACCGCGGATCCGTCAAAAAAACGGATCCGTTTGCATCAGTTTCCGTCAAAAAAACGGAAACGGATCCGTTTGGCGGACACAAAAACGGAAGTGTGAAACAGGCCTAATCTACACTCACACGTAGAGATGGCAGAAATTTGGCTACAACCTAGAGAACCACTTTAGTCATTTAAAGAGGTTGGGATTGGGGGGGGGGGAGGAGAACACAGGTCATTTGCTTTTTAACTCCACTGAATTCAATAAGAGAAAGACAGAAACCAAAACATATTCAACAATATGACAAAGAAAAATAAAAGACATCATATTTTGCAGATTATAAGATAAACCTAGGTGTTAGAGGAGGAAAATAAAGAAAAATTTGAAGCAAAAACTGTCATGATGCTGTTATCGGACTTTAGGGCTGCTATTGACACGGATAATATCAACAGGAGATTCTGGGCGCGGGGAGCAGTGCATATTCATTGTCTTTAATAGCAGGCACACATGTTAGCGCCAGTCCTGCCTGCTGTAACCCACTCCTCTACCCCGACAGCGAGGGACATCCAGACTACAAGATGCACCCCCACACTTTCCTCCAAAAAATTTTTGGGAAAAAAAATGAGTCTTACAGCCAGCAAAATATGGTACTTAAAATTTAAAGCAATGATTAGTACTTATTTCATAAACGAATGGGGTACATGATGAATAATCATTATATATCCCATAAAAATGTGCTTCTTTCCTTGCCTGGACTGATCTTTAACTCTCAATTGATGGGAAAAATCTATATTCAGTGAACACAGCTTTCCCATTACTGATATAGATGGCAGTTGGTGCTTTCAAAGTTCAATGGAGGAGCGAGAGATGGGCACAGACCACAAGTTCTCATGACACAAAAGTCACAATTCTCAGTAGAGCTACAGTACAGACCAAAAGTTTGGACACACCTTCTCATTCAAAGAGTTTTCTTTATTTTTATGACTATGAAAATTGTAGATTCACTCTGATGGCATCAAAACTATGAATTAACATGTGAAAAGTGTGAAACAACTGAAAATATGTCTTATATTCTAGGTTCTTCAAAGGAGCCACCTTTTGCTTTGATTACTGCTTTGCACACTCTTGGCATTCTCTTGATGAGCTTCAAGAGGTAGTCACCGGAAATGGTTTTCACTTCACAGGTGTGCCCTCTCAGGTTTAATAAGTGGGATTTCTTGCCTTATAAATGGGGTTAGGACCATCAGTTGTGTTGTGCAGAAGTCTGGTGGATACACAGCTGATAGTCCTACTGAATAGACTGTTAGAATTTGTATTATGGCAAGAAAAAAGCAGCTAAGTAAAGAAAAACGAGTGGCCATCATTACTTTAAGAAATGAAGGTCAGTCAGTCCGAAAAATTGGGAAAACTTTGAAAGTGTCCCCAAGTGCAGTGGCAAAAACCATCAAGAGCTACAAAGAAACTGTCTCACATGAGGACCGCCCCAGGAAAGGAAGACCAAGAGTCACCTCTGCTGCGGAGGATAAGTTAATCCGAGTCACCAGCCTCAGAAATTGCAGGTTAACAGCAGCTCAGAATAGAGACCAGGTCAATGCCACACAGAGTTCTCGCAGCAGACACATCTCTACAACAACTGTAAAGAGGAGACTTTGTGCAGCAGGTCTTCATGGTAAAATAGCTGCTAGGAAACGCTTAGTGACCCGGTGTGTACCTTGGATACCAGTGTGCTTGTGCTGGGAGCTGGTATCCAAGGTAAACAGCGGGTAACTAAGCAACGCGTGCGCTTAGTTACCCGATATTTACCTTGCATACCAGCGTCCTCTCTGTTCCTGATCGCTGGTGAGATCTGCCTGTTTGATAGCCCACCAGCGATCATGTAGCGATGCACCAGCGATCCTGACCAGGTCGTATCGTTGTCGGGATCGCTGGTGCATCGTTTGGTGTGACGGGACCCTAAGTCATATTAGAGGTAATGGGTGCTGATAGATTAGGCCATCCATTGAGGGTTGGAAATCGGCTCTTCTAGCAAGCAAATCATTGTGCTTATACTGCATGGAAAGGAAACCTTGGAGAACACAGAACTAGCAAGAAAGCCGAAGCCATAATTACTGGACAGAAGCTTCTCCACGCAGGGCGAGCCGTCCTCGTTCCGGAGCTGCACACGCACGCGGCCCCTGTACTGCGCATCCCGGTTCCATTCACGTGTGTACATCTTATCCCCCTAGGTAGAAAAGAAAATTTGGATAAGAAAAACTCCTTGTGAAACAGACAAAAAAAAACCCCCTAACCACCATGAAACCACGTATCACCTCAATAACGACGTTTAACTTGTTGGCGCGGCATATCTCGGCAATTTCCACACATGTTGGATTCGGTACAGCCTAAGAACAAAGGGAGAAATGGAGACGTTTATTAACCCTTTAATGACTAAGGATTTTCACCTTTTTTTCCACCCCTTCTTCCAAGAACCATTCCTTTTTTACTTTCCTGTTGACATCGGTATGAGGCTCCTTTTTGGAGGGATGAGCTGCAGAATTGAATCATCCCATTCATTTTGTCATACAGTTAAGTAGAAAGCAGGTTAAAAAAAACAAAAAAAAGTTGAGAGGGATGAAATTGTTAAAAAAAAAATAAAAGTGTAATGGCAGTAAAAATGACCTGTAGACATGATATTCAAAGTCAGTGCAATTACGGTGTTAACAAGCTTGCACCAATTATGTTTCTATTGAGGTGATAGATAAATATTCCAAGTTTGTATAAAAATGATGTTTGTACTTTGTGTCACCATTTTATGGTTACCTGGAATGCTTTTACGTTTCTGTCGATTGAGCCGAGTGAGGGAGCTGCGTGGCAAGCGGACATTTTTTTATTGATATCAATTAAACATCATATGTAAACCTTTGTAAACGGAGAATACCAGCAAAAAAAACAAATGCCCATGCTACAAGGCGACTCAATATAATACTACAGTAAAGGAGAAACAACGAGTACATGTAGCCAAAAATGCAATGAAAATCATTATATTTATCCAAAGATTAGACTTTAATAAATATTTATAGTATAAACATCATATATTAAACAACATACATGGGCATATATCAGTGTCATGTGACTAAATCCATGGGTCAATATAATGACCAAGAGAAGCGGAACCCAAAATATGAATAACACATGTACTATTCAAAAAGAATTCATTTGAAAGAGTTATAGTATATTTAGCAACACATGTTATCCAATAATAGGGATTTAAATAACAATAAATACCCTAAAGCTCATAATTCCTATACCGCTAGGTAAACAACTTCCCATAGACACAAAAGAGCGCCTTTAAAGTCCAGTGCACGGTAAAGAAAAAGTATATAATGAGATTAGTGTAAAGTAATTACCCATAGTGGTGTATGCGGGGTCCCGTCTGGACCTTGGTCATGTACCCCAAGGTCCAGACGGGACCCCGCATACACCACTATGGGTAATTACTTTACACTAATCTCATTATATACTTTTTCTTTACCGTGCACTGGACTTTAAATGCGCTCTTTTGTGTCTATGGGAAGTTGTTTACCTAGCGGTATAGGAATTATGAGCTTTAGGGTATTTATTGTTATTTAAATCCCTATTATTGGATAACATGTGTTGCTAAATATACTATAACTCTTTCAAATGAATTCTTTTTGAATAGTACATGTGTTATTCATATTTTGGGTTCCACTTCTCTTGGTCATTATATTGACCCATGGATTTAGTCACATGACACTGATATATGCCCATGTATGTTGTTTAATATATGATGTTTATACTATAAATATTTATTAAAGTCTAATCTTTGGATAAATATAATGATTTTCATTGCATTTTTGGCTACATATACTCGTTGTTTCTCCTTTACTGTAGTATCATATGTAAACCTGTCTTTTTTTTTTAAAGGAGGTTGTGTGAAGCAAAATTGTAATTCTGACTTTACAGTGGTTGTTATAAGGGTTAATCAATTTTCTGTTTCTATAAATTAGACTTTTATGTGCACAGTGATAAAAAAAAAAAATATATTGACCCCTTTACTTTGAACAGGGAGTGGGGGCTTAAATTTAATATGTTATGTTTACTTAAATAGTGCCATTATATTCCACAGCACTTTACAGATATTGACATTGCAGTCCCCATTGAGGTTCACAATCTGAACTCCCAATCACTAGGTCCATGGAGTGTGGGAGGAAACCCACGCAAGCACAAGGGAGAACATAGAAACACATTGCAGCTGTTGTCCTTGGTGGGATTTGAGCCAGGACCACAGCGCTGCAAAGTTACACTGTGTGCGCAAATGCTACTCCTTTTAAATGCAGCTATGTAGAATTACAGCAGCATGTAAATGGTTAACAGCCATCAGGCACAGATGCTGGCCATGTAACATAGCTGGCATCTGCCACGTGAGCTAACCTCCTGATCCCCCTCCACACTTGCAGACCATTTATTAGCGCCCCAATGCTGGAAAGGATTAACTGAAAAATGGAGATTGACAATTTAGAAAACCCATTTCCAAATACCGCATTATAAAATTCTGCAATTACAGGAGGTTTACCATTTAGTAATACAGAAGGAAAGCATTACAAAGATTGCTCTGTCCCTCCGGGCGACTGGAACTTGTGAGTACATTACACACACAAACCATTGACATCAACGGACACTTTGCAATGCTTCATTTCCATGGTGGAGGCGCTGCAGGAGAAATATTCTTGAGTTCTCCTACAGGTAACAGGAGATTACTGGAACACCCCGCTCAATAATAATAATTATTACTTATTTCATGTCACGACTGGTACAGGAGAGAGGACCCTGCCTCCGAGGGCTCAAAATCTACAAGGGATGGGTGAGGATACAGTAGGTGAGGATAGAACTGGTTGTGCGCTGGTTTGGTGGATCGGTGGTTACTGCAGATTGTAGGCTTGTCAGAAGAGGTAGGTTCTTTTTGAAGGTTTCCATGGTAGGCGAGAGTCTGATATTTTGGGGTACAGAGTTCCTGAGTAGGGGGATGCACGGGAGAAATCTTGCATGCGATTGTGGGAAGAGGAGATAAAAGGGGAGTAGAGAAGGAGATCTTGTGAGGATCGGAGGTTGTGTGCAGGTAAGTACCGGGAGACGAGGTCACAGATGTATGGAGGACGCAGGTTGTGGATGGCTTTGTATGCTATGGTTAGGGTTTTGAACTGGAGTCTCTGGACAATAGCGGGGGGACAGGTGGATTAATTGGGCAGTGGCGCTTAGGATAGATTGAAGAAAAAGAGTGTTAGAGGGGAGGCCACAGAGCAGGAGGTTGCAGGAGTCAAGGCGGGAGATGAGGGCATGGACTAGCGTCTTTTTGAGTTGAAGTCGGCAGGAAGTGGAAAGGGTTCGGATATGTGGTTTGAAGGAGAGATCAGAGTCAAGGATTACCCCGAGGCAGCGAGCTTGTGGGACTGGAGAGAGTGGACAGCCAATAATGCTACTTTATTAGAACCAATCCTGCAGACGTGGTTGAGGGATACAGCTGGTCAGGCCTGGTCCCAGAATCAGGAAGAAATTGATGATTTTGACCATGGATATTTAGAGTTTATACAAAATAATAAAAAACAGCAGTGAAAGTTGTCCGAGAGCAAAAGGCTTACCCTGAAAAAGACTAATAATAATCATCTTTATTTATATAGCGCCAACATATTTCGCAACGCTTTACAGTTTGACAAGGCATGTTAAGGGTAAATCCACATGGGGCTCATAAGCAGCAGATTTGCTGTGAAGTCCACCAATAGTACAGTAGCAGCATTATGAAGGAGCTTTTACAATCTTTCACCTGATTACACAACATTATACTGTATACAATCATATATGACCAAAGAGGACAGATCTGCAGTTACTATATGGTTCCCTGCAGGTACAGACCTTTTCAACTGGTATCCTCCTTCCTTCAGCAATCGTCTTCTTACTATTGATGTAAGCAGGATAAATGCAGATAAATCTAGATAAAAAGAAGAATTGGTAAGATGGAAGTTTTCAAACTTTGCATCATAACAATGAATAGATTGAAAAATGTGCCATGATATAAGCCATTAAAAAGGGTTAAGTAACTGCAGTAGGGTCTTTGTAGAGTCTTCACACCATTTATGTCACCATAAATGTAATAATTAATGAGAAAAGTCAATGCAGGGTAAAATAGTGAGGAAAAAACCATGCAATTCTGCCAGTTCTCCAGCAAGAATATCAAGCTACACCTTAGAATTCTGGCCCCAATTCATCAAGACCGGTGTGACCATCGCCAGCCCTGATGATGGGGTTCGTTGGACACTCCTAATTCATTAATAGGTGCACGCCTCTTACTGAATCCAGCACGCATGGTAAGTAGTGTACGCCTCGGTACAGATCTTACTCCAGTCAGTGACTGAAGTAAGGTACACCACAGCTCGTCATGAATTAGACTATGGCATCGCGCTCCAATTCTGCTCATTTTATCAGAACTAGGTGAAACTGGTGTGGAAAAACAGTAAAAAAATAAATATTGTGCAGCCTTGAGCTGTGCAATTTTTTTGAGACTAATCAAACTGTTTTACACCAGATTTGTGGATGAAACTCTTTGATGAATCAGGGCTTCTGTGTCCATAACCACGGCAGCCATATGCTGGTCGCATCAATGGCTACTACATACATATTGTAACATATACAGCAATATTGGAGTTCATGCATCGTGTATGTGCTTGTATATTTGCCACATAGCTTATTTGTTCATCTGTACATAAATGTTATACTAACAGGTGTGTGGGCCCTATTTTGTCTTTTTTGTAGTAGATATCGGGGCATGTGGCCCCCTTCAGGGCTCAGCCCCCTTATCCACGCATCCTTCCCAGACAAAATTTTAGTTGCGGTCTATGCCCGGTTTCCTTTTCACTCCTCGTTCAGATGAGGCTGGTCTGGCACATGGTGAGGTAGTTTGGCAACATATTAGGCGAGAAGAACGATAAGTTGGTTTGGACATTAGACGTGGTTCTGATTTTCGTGGTCACAGTGCTGGAGACAGGGAGCTGTGATGTTTCCATATTGAAGTGCACATACGGATTTGCAGAACCACTCGATATAGATGCCAGAAAGGACAGTCCTGTTATATGGAGGCAATATCTGTAATGTACTCGATTATTAACAGCCACCATCATGAGCTTTATGGAGCACTCTGCAGATGACACTAGGTCAGGCAGCCACGGGTAGCTTAATTAAGGTCAGTTTTAGTAAAAGAAGCTTTTGTGCTTGGTTTGACTGGATGCAAGAGATGTCGGTCACATGGGAACTCTCATTAGGTTTCATATGTGGCAAGTGCCTTTATGTCGGCTCCCTGCTGGCGGATGTGTGTGGTGGCTGCGGACACGGTGGGCTGCTCTCCTATCACAGTTTTCTGATGTTTCAGATGATTCTTTCTGAGGTAAAACATTGTTTTAAGCAGGAAAGGAAATATTTTACCTCACAGAAAGAATCATCTGTGATCTCCTGCTATAATGTATGTATAATCTTTTGCTTCCTCTTCTACCCAGAAGCTGTGGTATGATCAGACCGTGTTCCTGTACGGTCAGACACAGCCATTACACAGTACACAGCAGGGGCACATTTATAAGATTATCTCAGCACAGGAACATTTTTATTAAAGACATCCAATTGTGGGAATTATTATTATTCCAAGATCTATTGATCCCCCCCCCCCCAATTTAATATCTACAGCAATATTGGAGTTCATGAATTCATGAACCACAGTGCGCTGACGCACCGGTCTGTATCTGATTACATACAGTGTTGTCACAGATTTACCCACCACACATTTTACCAATTATCTGAAGTTACCTATCCGGATCTGTGTGTGGCTTCCTCAGGGCGGCCATGGTGGGCTCGGGTCACATTACAGTTGGAAACCTGCAATAGAACAAAGCAGTCAATCACCAGTGAAATGTTAGGAGAGCTGGGGAGGGGGCATCCTGGATGACGGCACGGTCACAGTAAAGCATGAGGGTGACATCTTGTACATTACATTTTAGCAGTGTCGGTAAGTGCTGGATTGGTCAAATCACCGGATGCCGGATTAATACCCTGGCGCCAAAGTTATAGTGATATCACTGGCGGTCACCAGTCCCGTGTCTAACAATGTCCATGAGACTTAACAGAAACAGCCACCCGTGTGTTCAGCCAAGGCTCATGACATTGCATGTGTGACCATGACAGTTAGTTCAAAGGAGACTGAAGAGGTGGGGCCCCCGTGCTAATGGTGGCGGTGGGGGGTCACTGTGCTAATGAATGGTGGTGGTGGGGGTCGGTCACCGTGCTAATGAATGGTGGTGGTGGTGGGGGGGGGGGGGTCACCGTGCTAATTAATAGTGGTGGTGGGGGTCGGTCACCGTGCTAATGAATGGTGGTGGTGGTGGTGGTGGGGGGGGGGGGAAGTCACCGTGCTAATGAATGGTGGTGGGGGGGGGAGTCACCGTGCTAATGAATGGTGGGGGGGGGTCACCGTGCTAATGAATGGTGGTGGGGGGGTCACCGTGCTAATGAATGGTGGTGGTGGGGGGGTCACCGTGCTAATGAATGGTGGTGGGAGGTCACCGTGCTAATGAATGGTGGTGGTGGGGGGGTCACCGTGCTAATGAATGGTGGTGGGAGGTCACCGTGCTAATGAATGGTGGTGGGGGCGGGGGGGTCACCGTGCTAATGAATGGTGGTGGTGGGGGGGGGGTCACCGTGCTAATGAATGGTGGTGGTGGGGGGGGTCACCGTGCTAATGAATGGTGGTGGTGGGGGGGGTCACCGTGCTAATGAATGGTGGTGGTGGGGGGGTCACCGTGCTAATGAATGGTGGTGGTGGTGGGGTCACCGTGCTAATGAATGGTGGTGGTGGGGGGGTCACCGTGCTAATGAATGGTGGGGGGGGTGTCACCGTGCTAATGAATGGTGGGGGGGGTGTCACCGTGCTAATGAATGGTGGTGGTGGGGGGGTCACCGTGCTAATGAATGGTGGTGGTGGGGGGGTCACCGTGCTAATGAATGGTGGGGGGGGTGTCACCGTGCTAATGAATGGTGGGGGGGGGTGTCACCGTGCTAATGAATGGTGGTGGGGGTCACTGTGCTAATGATTGGGGGGGGCATCGATCAGACAGTTATCTGTGCTGTGGAAATATCATTTATGGGAAACCCTTGTGGCCGGCAGCATTCACATTACATTTCTATACTAATGGGGCTGTATCCATGGAGCACCGCTCATCAGTTCTTCCCTGCACCCGTGTCGGATCCGCACAACCAGGACTGGAGCTCACTGACAGAGTCCTTGGAAAGGCAAGACAAGCCAGCGCCATATTAGAGCTGGCACTGACCGGGACATCCTGGGGCAGGAGCCGCACTCGGGGCACATGCTGCAGCACCGGCCTACTGAGGCTGGCACGCTGGGGTCTGTAGTTCGGAGACCACTAGTCCAGTCACTGCCTAATGATTCCCATGGAACCTACTACAGAACAGCTGTCTGCCAGCACTGGAGCTCCAACCCCGCAGCTTTGTGAGAAGCCGGAGCTCACTGCAGGCGCCATAAGGCCAATGTGTACGGTACCAAGCGGCTGCTACGCCGGCTCCTCGTCAATAACGTAACCCGCAAACCGCACCGTACCTTCTCTTGGGCAGCTGCTGCTGACTGGCGTTTCCGGGCAGTCAGGGCTAGGAAGCGGAAACACATCCCCTGCATCTGGCTACAGCCAATGGGAGCACGCCTGCGCTTCACGCCTCGATATGAGCATCGCGCAATAAGTCATTGTAGATTGGCTGATTGTATATAAGAGACGACCAATAGGAACGGGGGGGGGGGGAGTGTATATCGCGCGGTCCTAGGGCCGCCGGGTATGGAGCGGCTATGATAGTGCGGTCACCTGTGTCTCTGTATGCAGTCCCGGTATTATTGTGTATAAAGCCCCAGCACGGTGTACATGTGACAAAGGCTGCCATACAAAATATATACAAGGAAGAAAGTGACAGGATGGAGAGGGGGTGGGGCTCCTGCACACAGCGGAGGGGGTAACAGTCACTGTGTCCCAGGCCACACAGGTGACATGTAATGTGATGTAGAGACCCTCAGGCCCCTGTGCAGCTATGCATACTGTCAGCCAATCAGAGGCCAGCCAAAGACGACATGCCAGTGACGTCATCCGCTGTCAGCTCTGGCTACAGAAGAGGACGCTGCCCGCCGTGGGAGAGGGTCAGAATAATCATTTTTTTTTTTTTTTTAAATCTGGAGAAAAGGGAAAGGGCCCAGGATAGGGACATTGTACCAGAAAGGGGCCCCTTTCCGTTTCGCACTGCGTCATTCCATTGCAGAGATATTCACATTTGTTTCTTTTATAGTGCAGTATGTGAAATCTCAGCTTGAAGTGCAACTGGTTGTTTCTTCAGTCTGCTCTGGGAGCATGCCTTCACCTCACTCTCCTTTACACTACCACTCACAGCTCAGTAGCAGATCCAGCAGTCACTGTTAAGCAGTAATTGACAGCGACTGATATGAGAAAATCACCAAAGCCACCTCCAGAGATAGCTGAAAAATCGCTTAGTTGCAATAGAAACAGAGATTTCACATATTGTACTTCAAATGCAAAAATGCGAGTATCTCTGCAATGGAACGAGGCAGCGCAGAATCAGAAGAGCTCAGGCATTGTTACAAAGCGTTTAACACATTTTCACATTTTTAAACGATAAATCTGCATTAAATGAAAAAGCCATGGCTGCGTTCTTCTAAAGGCCCCGTCTCACTAAGCGATCTCACCAGCGAGATCGCTGCTGAGTCACAACTTTTGTGATGTAACAGCGATCTCACCAGCGAGATCGCTGTGTGTGACAGCGATCAGCGAGCGGCCCCCCTGCCGGTATCGATCGCTGCAAGAAACCTCCGGACATTTCTTTGGTCGCTGGTCTCCCGCTGGCCAGCACGCATCGCTGTGTGTGACAGGCGAGAGACCAGCGATCAGGTGTAAAAAATAATAATAAATAAAATAAATATAGTTATTCTCACCTTCCGATGTCCCGTTCAGCCATCCGGCCTCTCTCCACGCTCCGGTCCCAGTGATCCTTTGCACAAATGACCGCGAGACTTTGTTATCCCTCGAGACCGTGACATCTCGCAGTCATTCTCACAAAGGATCACTGGGACCGGAGCGTGGAGAGAGGCCGGATGGCTGAACGGGACGTCAGAAGGTGAGAATATAACAATATTTTTTATTTTGATTCTATTTTTTACAGCGATGGCCAGCGATGCCGGGCGCTCGGCATCACTGTGCTGATCGCTGGTGAAGCTGTCTGTGTGACAGCTCACCAGCGATCACATAGCGACTTACTAGCGATCCTGACACCTTCATATCGGTGTCGGGATCGCTGGTAAGTCACTTAGTGTGACGGGGCCTTAACAGCAGCTCCACATTGGTCCACAGGTCATGTGTGGTATTTCGGCTTATTGCACAATGACTTGAGTGCTGAAACAAAAGGGGAGTTTGAGAGCTCACCACATTGATTAGTACCACCCCTGGCAAAAATTATGGAATCACCGGCCTTGGAGGATGTTCATTCAGTTGTTTAATTTTGTTGAAAAAATGCAGATCAGACATGGCACAAAACTAAGGCCAATTCATATGGAAACTTTCTGGCTTTAAGAAACACTAAAAGAAATCAAGAACAAAAAATGTGGTTGTCAGTAATGGTTACTTTTTTAAACCAAGCACAGGGGAAAAATTATGGAATTACTCAATTCTGAGGAAAAAATTCTGGAATCATGAGAAACAAACCAACAAAATAACACTCCAACACATCATTAGTATTTTGTTGCACCCCCTCTGGCTTTTCTAACAGCTTGCAGTCTCTGAGGCATGGACTATTAATAATGAGGGTCAAACACCACTCTTCATCAATCTGGCTCCAACTTTCTCTGATTGCTGTTGCCAGATCAGCTTTGCAGGTTGGAGCCTTGTCATGGACCATTTTCTTCAACTTCCACCAAAGATTTTCAATTGGATTGAGATCCGGACTATTTGCAGGCCATGACATTGACCTTATGTGTCTTTTTTCAAGGAATGTTTTCACAGTTTTTGCTCTATGGCAGGATGCATTCTCATCTTGAAAAATGATTTCATCATCCCCAAACATCCTTTCAATTGATGATATAAGAAAAGTGTAAAAAATATCAACATAAACTTGTGCATTTATTGAAGATGTAATTACAGCCATCTCCCCATTCCCTTTACCTGAGATGCAGCCCCATATCATCAATGACTGTGGAAATTTGCATGTTCTCTTCAGACAGTCATCTTTATAAATCTCATTGGAATGGCACCAAACAAAAGTTCCGGCATCATCACCTTGCCCAATGCAGATTCGCGACTCATCACTGAATATGACTTTCATCCAGTCATCCATAGTCCACGATTGCTTTTCCTAAGCCCATTGTAACCTTGCTTTTTTCTGTTTAGGTGTTAATGATGGCTTTTGTTTAGCTTTTTTTGTATGTAAATCTCATTTCCTTTAGGCGGTTTCTTACAGTTCGGACACAGATGTTGACTCCAGTATCCTCCCATTCGTTCCTCATTTGTTTTGTTGTGCATTTCCTGTTTTGGAGACATATGTCTTTACGTTTCCGGTCTTGACGCTTTGATGTCTTCCTTGGTCTACTACTATGTTTGCCTTTATCAACCTTCCCATGTTGTTTGTATTTGGCCCAGATTTTAGACACATTTGACTGTGAACAACCAACATCTTTTGCAACATTTTGTGATGATTTACCCTCTTTAGAGTTTGATAATCCTCTCCTTTGTTTCAGTTGACATCTCTCGTGTTGGAGCCATGATTCATGTCAGTCCACTTGGTGCAACAGCTCTCCAAGGTGTGATCACTCTTTTTTAGATGCAGACTAACAAGCAGATGTAATTTGATGCAGGTGTTAGTTTTGGGAATGAAAATTTACAGGGTGATTTCAGAACTTTTTCCTCAGAATTGAGCGATTCCATAATTTTCCCCACTGCTCTGTTTAAAAAAGTAACCATTACTGACTACCACATTTTTTGTTCTCGATTTCTTTTTGTGTTTCTTAGGGAAGTTTCACATGTCCAGATAATTCAGATACCGGAAAAAACGGTACTGGAGCCATCCGTGTCCGTGTGACATCCGTGTGCTATCCGTATGTCTGTGTGTACCATCCGTGTGCTGTCCGTGTTTTTGAAAAATTATTTTTAATGTTAACCCTTTGACTTTTAAAAACGCACACGGATCGAACACGGACAGCATCCTTGTGCGGTACGTGTTTACACGGACCCATTGACTTGTATGAGTCCGTGTGATCCATGCTGTTGCACAAAAACGGACATGTCAGCGTGTTTTGCACACGGACACACGGTCCGTGAAAACACGCTGACATCTGCATAGAACGTGTGTCAGTGTCTCCGGTACGTGAGAAAACTGTCACTACACATACCGGAGACACTGATGTGTGAAACTGCCCTTAAAGCCAGAAAGTTGCCATTTGAACTGAATTTAGTTTTGTGCCATGTCTGTGCTCTGCTTTTTTTCTCCAAAATTAAGCAACTGAATGAACAGCCTCCAAGGCCGGTGATTCCATAATTTTTGCCAGGGGTTGTATTCAGTGCAGAGAAATCTGTAACCGGTAGGTACAGATTCTTCTAATGAGGCACAGCAATCCATAATGGCAGGCTTAAGGCATGACCATTCTGTAATCAAAACAAAATTATATATTGAAGATTTAAAAAAAACATGGGTGGAGCCAACAGCTACAAGTTAAAGGGAACCTGTCAGCAGGATTGTGCACAGTGATCTACACACAGTGTCAGATCGGTACCGTTATACTGATTACAATGATACCTGGGTTGATGAAATCCATCTTGTGGTGGTTGTTTTATCTTTATTTGTAGTTTTCAGTTAATGATATGTTCGTGCTCCAGGGCTCAGGCACTCTGATTACAGACAAAACATATAAAAATATGGTCCGTATTTTATGGTTGAAATATGCAGAAACGTTCTCTGAACAGTGATCCGTATGTCATCCGTTGGCAAGGCTAGGATGCGATTTTTGCGCATGTAAGCATCCGTATTGCATCCCTATGCCGAGATTTTCTCGCCGGCTTGCAAAATGGACATATAATGGATCCCAATGACAGGTTTTAAAACACAAACGAAAGGATATATACACATAAAATACATACATATACATACATACATACATATATATATATATATATATACACACACACATCATTGAGACACATATATATATTTATATCTCAGAGTTCTACATAGCATAATAGCCGCTAAATCAATTGCCGGCTTCTGTAAAAATATTACAAAACCCAACATGAAATGACACATGGTTTACATACAGTAAACCATTTCATTTAGGTTTTTTTTTTATAGGTCTTTGACTAATAATTAGATTAGGGTTTGTGTGTAAAATTTTGTACATGTAGGTGTTCACTTAACAGGTTAATTCGTTGAAAAAAAATTGCATGGGCTCCCGCCGTATTTTCACCACCAGAGAGGGAAAGCCAGTGAATGAGGGCATATTTTAATAGCCATGAGAGGGACCATTGCTTTTGTGCCCCCCCGGCTAAAAAAATATCTGCCCCCAGCCACCCAAGAAAAGGCACATCTATAAAATGCGCCTTTTCTGGCACTTAGCCCGTCTAGTCCCATTGCCTTTAGAGGTGGCTCATGGGTTAATAAAGGGTTAATGTCCCCTTGCTATTGGAATGTGACATTAGTCCAGGTTAATATTGGAGAGGTGTCAAAGAGGTGTCAATAAGACACCTATCCATTATTAATCCTATAGTAGTGAAGAGTGAAAAAAGACACACAGAATAAAAATTAATTTGTGTGATTATTTCATTAAACTTTTTGACCAAATTTATTCTGCTAATCCAACAGAATCCCTTGTCCTGTAAAATGAACCAATAATATCCATACCTCGCCGCCATTTAGTCAGGTCCCCCGCTGCAATCCATCACAAGGGGTTAACTAGTTTACAACAGAGATCGGTGCTAATGCTACCGGCCCCACTGTAAACCACTGCAGAATGACTGAAATCATGTCTGCGCAAGCGCCCCAGCTGACCAGAGATGAACTAATAAGCATGGGAAAGTTTCTGAACTTTTTCCCACGTTGTCAGTTCACCTCCGCTCAGGTAGGGAGTCTGTGCAGCCTCTGTGACTACCACTGACGTCACTGAGGCTGCGCGGAGTCCCTGCCTGACCTGAGGTGAACTCAGGAGCGTGGGAAAAAGTTCAGAAACTTTTGGCAAAAATTAAGACTACTGCAAAATTTTCAGTTTGTCTGATTTTTCTCTTTATAGGTATATTTTTGAGTAAAAAGTAAATTGCTCTTTTATTCTATAAACTACTGAAATGTCTTCAATTTTCCAAGCAATAAATTTTGTATTTATTTTCAGAAAATGAGGAATAGTCAAAATAAAAAAATGCAGTGCTTGCAGACCTCAAATAATGCTAAGAAAACAAGTTCATAATCATTTAGAAACAATACTTATGCTTTAACTCATTGATTTTTTAACGCTTCCTATTTTATGGGAAAACCATGATTTTTAGTCACAGCTTTCATGCGTCTTGGCACGCTTTCCACCAGGCTTTCACACTGCCTTTGGGTGACCGTATGCCACTCTTGGTACAAAAATGTAAGCAGTTCTTTGTTTGATGGCTTGTGACTATCCATCTTCCTCTTGATTATATTCCAGAGGTTTTCAATGGGGTTCAGATCTGGAGATTGGGATGCCCATGACAGGGATTTGATGTGGTGGTCCTTCATCCACACATTGATTGACCTAGCTGTGTGGCATGGCGCTTATCCTGCCAGAAAAAAAGTCCTCAGAGTTGGGGAACATTGCCTGAGCAGAAGGAATGAACCGTTTTTCCAGGATAACCTTGTACACGGCTTGATTCATACGTCCTTTGCAAAGATTAACCTGCCCAATTCCAGCCTTGCTGAAGCATCCCCAGATCATCACCGATCCTCCACCAAATTTCACAGTGTGCGCAAGACACTGTGGCTTGTACGCCTCTCCAGGTCTCCGTCTAACCATTAGATGACCAGGTGTTGGGCAAAGCTGAAAATTAGACTCATCAGAGAAGATTACCTGTTAGGGCTGGCGGAATACACCAAATAATAAAAGATGGTAATGAGGTGCGTTCGCAGCCCGGGGTCCACGTGCAGAGATGGTAGACCGCTGCTTGGTAATGGCGGCCAGAAACTGGCGGTATAGCAAACACACACACACGGGTTAACTTCACCCGGTGAATAGGAGGCGGACCCTGTTGCTTCACAGGGCCATGATACCGCAGAGTGAACGCTAGTGTCTTGGTCACAGGACCCTGCCCCAAGGACACAGGGTTAGAGTCCCTCTAGACCCACTAACATTCAGCGCCGCAACTGCGATGCCAGGCAGAGACCCTTACTGAACGCTGTGCCCTGTCAACAGTCACAGGGTGCAGCTGATAGAAATACCGCACGAAGTACGTACAGCGCAGCTCTGGCGGACGCCACTAACCAGCCTAAGCTTTGGCCTGGAAAGCGCATTAATGGCGCACGGCACCGCTCTGACTGGTGCTGCAGAACGTGTGGTACCGTAGTGCCTGATGTAGTGCCAAGATGTGACTGGAGCTGGGAGCACTGCAGCGCTAGGCAGTGCCACTACTCGGCGCTGACTCGTAACTCTAAACCCTACATACATATCAAAGGAAAGGGGTTTCATAATGAGTCAGTCAGCGGTTCACAAGCATCCATCATCACATACCACTACAAATTACAGACTATACTAGCACATAGCCGAGCGGCCATGTGAACCTTTTATAGCAGCGTCCTTCCGGGACCTTCCTGATGGTCCAATCCGAGCTGGAGAAGGACCTGAGTGTGTGACCCCCAATGAGTTCATCCCATGAGCATGCTCAGAAGGCTGCAAAAAGGACTTAGCCTCTGGAGCTGCTCGCAAGTGCTGATTGCCAAAGCTGACCCAGAGATGGCATTAGCCTGAGCAAGACGTTGGGAACCACGTCTTTGCTGAGCAGGCTCCTCTGCGGCTGGAGAGGAATGGGAGACCGCAGAAGGCAAGGCCTGGGATTCCTGCTGTGCAGAAGCAGGAACTCGACACCTAACATTACCTTACTCCAGTCCTCTATGGTCCAATCCTTATGGTCTTTGGCAAAATTCAGCCCGGCTCTCCTTTGCTTCTCATTGATGAAAGGCTTTTTTTTTCTAGCTTTACATGACTTGAGCCCTACCTCTATGAGCCTGTTACAAGCTGTTTTTGCCGTGCACTTTACCCCAGCTGCCATTTCTTTTGTAGGTCACTTGATGTCATCCTGCGGTTGCTGAGTGACATTCAAATAAGATGACGGTAATCCCGGTCAGTGGAGTCATTTTCGCCCTCTACCGGACTGGAGCTTTGTTGTCGCCAATGTCTGCTGCTTGACCTTGCTGTAATGGACTGCCGTCTTAAAAAATTTTAAGGATGGAGGCAACATGACGCTCACTGTATCCCTCTGCTAGTAAAGCCAGAATTGAGCCCTTCTTTTCCTCACTCAAGACTTTTTTCTTTTCAACTCCTTTGGCATGGTTAAAAGTTATATTTTCATTCCTATTACTTTTTTACTTTACTAATTATTTTTATAAAACTGTGCAGTGGTCTCAATTTTTGCCAGACCTAGCTATATATATATATTATATACACTGCTCAAAAAAATAAAGGGAACACAAACAGAATATAACTCCAAGTAAATCAAACTTCTGTGAAATCGAATTGTCCACTTAGGAAGCAATACTGATTGACAATCAATTTCACTTGCTTTGTGCAAATGGAATAGTCAACAGATGGAAATTATTGGCAATTATCAAGACACCCTTAATAAAGGAGAGGTTCTGCAGGTGGGGACCACAGACCACATCTCAGCACCAATGCTTTCTGGTTGATGTTTTGGTCACTTTTGAATGTTGGTTGTGCTTTCACACTCGTGGTAGCATGAGACGGACTCTACAACCCACACAAGTGGCTCAGGTAGTGCAGATCATCCAGGATGGCACATCAATGTGAGCTGTGGCAAGAAAGTTTGCTGTGTCTGTCAGCGTAGTGTCCAGAGGCTGGAAGCGATACCAGGAGACAGGCCAGTACACCAGGAGACGTGGAGGGGGCCGTAGGAGGGCAACAACTCAGCAGCAGGACTGCTACCTCAACCTTTGTGCAAGGAGAAACAGGAGGAGCACTGCCAGAGCCCTGCAAAATGACCTCCAGCAGGCCACAAATGTGCATGTCTCCGCACAAAGAAACCAACTCCATGAGGATGATCTGAGTGCCCGACCTCCACAGATTGGGGGTTGTGCTTACAGCCCAACACCGTGCAGGATGCTTGGCATTTGCCACAGAACACCAGGATTGGCAAATTCGCCACTGGCGCCCTGTGCTCTTCACAGACGAAAGCAGGTTCACACTGAGCACATGTGACAGACGTGACAGAGTCTGGAGATGCCGTGGATAGCAATTTGCTACCTGCAACATCCTTCAGCATGACCGGTTTGGCAGTGGGTCAGTAATGGTGTGGGGTGGCATTTCTTTGGAGGGCCGCACAGCCCTCCATGTGCTCGCCAGAGGTAGCCTGCCATTGGGTACCGAAATGAGATCCTCAGACCCCTTGTGAGACCATATGCTGGTGTGGTTGGCCATGGGTTCCTCCTAATGCAGAACAATGCCAGACCTCATGTGGCTGGAGTGTGTCAGCAGTTCCTGCAAGATGAAGGCATTGAAGCTATGGACTGGCCGCCCATTCCCCAGACCTGAATCCGATTGAACACATCTGGGACATCATGTCTCGCACTATCCACCGTCACGGTGCACCACAGACTGTCCAGGAGTTGGCGGATGCTTTACTCCTGGTCTGGGAGGAGATCCCTCAGGAGACCATCCGCCACCTTATCAGGAGCATGCCCAGGCATTGTAGGGAGGTCATACAGGCACGTGGAGGCCACACACAATACTGAGCATCATTTTGACTTGTTTTAAGGACATTACATCCACTTTGCAAATTACATTCCACTTTAATTTTGTGTCTGTCTCCAAATCCAGGCCTCCATTGGTAATTTGATTTCCATTGATGATTTTTGTGTGATTTAACTTTGTACAGAACAAAATACCCAATGAGAATATTTCATTCATTCAGATCTAGGATGTGTTATTTGAGTGTTCCCTTTATTTTTTTGAGCAGTGTATACATATCTATATATAAAAAACAGCTGGAGTGCTCCTTTAACCTTTATTAGATGTGTGGGAAAACTGACCAAAATGTTTGTATCCTATGGTTTCTGTTTCTTTCGGAGCCCGTTATTCCTTGCCAACCAACAACAAGGAAGTGATTCTTCTATATCTATCAAGACAAGTTGTGAAGGAATGCTTTATAGAGATGTTGCACTCATCTAATAGGGGATATGCATAAAGCGTTATTTTCTTCTAGTTTGATTGCAGTTTCCCACTTCTTGGGGATACAATGACTTAGGGTGTTTTCACACTGCGTTCTGGCACCTGTTCAGTGTACCCGTCTGAACCTCCGTAAAACAGGATTCGGACATATGCACTGATGGGGCCATAGACCATAATGGTGCCGACAGAGTAAATGTGCGCTCTGCTGTGCATAATTTCCGGGCGTGTACACTATTAGAGACGGACATCCAGACGCAGTCTGCTACATCCGAGTGTCTGTCTCCATGAGGCATATACACCCAAAAATGATGCACGACAGATCGCACGTTCACTCTGTCAGCACCATTATAGTCTATGGCCCCATCTGTGCATACACCTGAATCGAGTTTTGTGGGGGATGCAGACGCAAGCCCCGACAGGGCCAGTGAACGGTTGACTGCAGTGTGAAAGCCCCCTTAGCATTAAACTGTTAATACACAGTGAATGGTAACGTATTTGAAAAATGTATTTGAGTAATAGAAACGCATAACTACTGTATGTCATGGAAGTTTTTAGGCATAAATTGCACCAGAATTTGGGTGGATTTAGAATGATAAACGTCCACCAAATTGTTGCATATTGCAACTATTTATTTTGTATGTACACAAACTTTGCTGGGGGAAGGGGCAAATAAGAGATACATGTGCCTCCGATATACAGTTTCCATGTACTGACTGCAAAGTGCAGCAGAGTTTGTTGGCTAAACAGATCATGCAGACATCCGTATAAATCAGACCACCCACTGACCCGTTATCCAATATTAATGTTCAGATGAATGATTTTTTTCTTGGTCTAATTATCAGTGGAAAAAAAAAAAAAAAATCACAGCATGCACTAATTTCTTTGGAGACTCACACGTTCAAGTCTATGGGTGCGACAAAAAAAATATCAAATCCTACACAAACCATCAGAGCGGAGGCAGATTTTTAGGGATAGATTTCTATTATAAACCTGGGAAGCTGTATGCAATTGTGTCCATATTTTAATGTAGCTGTATGGAAATAGCACACGGAACATCACACAGATTAAAAAGAAAAAAAAATAGTTTTCTAGATGAAAAAAGTTTTTTTTTTCCTTTAAGAAAACTAAGGCCGATTTTTGGTACACTTGTTTGCAAGCACCAAAATAGTGACAATAAATGGGACAAGTGACAAGGAGATTCATACGAAGTCATTCATTATTCATTTACCTTTTATTATTTTAGTTACCATTTACAATAGATCTAGGCCTATGCAGCAAGTTTCAAGACTAGAAAAAAAAAAGGTTTAAACATTTTAGAATTAGGTTTCCAAAGCTGTATTAAAGTGGTGGTTCATTATTGGACAACGCCTTAATAGCTCCAGTGCAAATAACAAAAAAAAGGAAATACTTACATCTCAAAAATGAGAAAATGGGAACGAGAAAAGCGCAATAGGGTTTTATCCGGATGACAGTGGGGTGTGAAAGGAGGTGGATCCACTCACCTGGTATGGTTGCTCAAAAGCAACGTGTAACGGGCATATAAATCAGCTGCTGCAAGGATACCGGTCGTAGATTAGACCAACAGTTGAAGGAACCAGGATGGAGGTATCACTCATGCACTGCCAAAGATGTATAATATTGGATATATAAAAACATTTATTGTGCTGGTTTAAAAAGTCTACACGTTTCAAGGTCACACAGAACCTCTTCATTGTGACAAATAACCTGAGCAGTGCTGGTCCAGGAGGTAATTGTGCCCTTTTCTGCACTAGACTGTAGCTATTAAGAAGCGATTGTCTAGTAATGGACACCCCCTGCCGAAAAGACCAGCACTATCTTGTAGCGACAAAGCAATGCTGGGGGGAGCATAGCAAAAGTTACCCCATTCGCCTGAGTAAATTCCATCCAGAAATGGTTTGATTGAAATCACTTAAACCAGACACATCATTGTTTTAATTTTTATTGCAAAAGTCATAAAATTTTCTTAGTCACGCATAGATAAACTGCCTTGACAAGAAAAAAAAAAAAAAAGTTAGTATTTAAATTAAAAAATTTTCCACAACCATTCAGAAATACATTATTCCCATCTTGGCTTTACAATTCACTTCTATTAGTAACGATACACACAGTCTGCAAGTGTGTGCAGGTTATCTGATCTTTCACTAGCTGGAGCCCTGCATTGCAGAACTGCGGCTACTGAGACCAACAACAAATAGGACGATCAGAGTGCAGATAGCTTTTCAAAATTAATAAATAAGTTGAGTTTAGTACAAGTCAGTTCCTTTCTGGAAGTACAACTACATGTAAAAATCAGTTTAGGTGATGAAACCAGGATTTACACCAGTTGTAATAAAAAAAAACAAAACAAAGTGCAAAGTATAACAAGAATATTAACATTACTAGATCTGAGTGACTTCATTTGTTCAGAAAGATTTTGGCAGCAAGTGATAATTTACTTTTCCCCTAATGGCTCGATTCTAGCTCACGACAGAAAATTATCTCCAGGATTTTTAATTATATGGGGCCGATTCATCAAAGCTTTCACATCAGAATAAAGCTTTGAAAAACTGTTACATTTTGGTGCAACTCAAGGCTGCGCTAATATTTCGCAATTTTTGGCATTCTCCGCCATTTTCACCTAGTTTCGACAGAGTGGGCGAAGCGACCATTGCTCATCAAATTCATGAATGGCGATGGCGTTCGCTGTGCCATAAAATGTATGGCATATCACGGGGTTAAATATAAAGTAACATGGGTTGACTGCTGTCAAACAGATTTTATTGCTCTCTGATGTCAGCAAAGGGCCAATGCATTTGAAATAGTGTTGCTATGGAGACATAGCCTTATAAATTCTGTTGTCCCTAGCAACCAGTTGCCAGTTACTTAGGTCTTGTGTGCAAAGTTAACAATGCTGACATAAAAGAGCAGGCAATGACATTTGGTTTAGCCGAGGCCATGTTTTCAAAATCTATTACTAATCTCATATTAATCAGATATTTTTCAAAAAAGATAATGGGGGCCCTTAAAGGTCCTATTTATATCAAGCAACATAATTCAGCAATATATCCATTAACAAAATTAAAAAAATCTAGCGCCCTGCTCCCATTAAAAAAATGTGCATGCCACGTATCTTTACAGTTCACAATAAAAACACTTATGAATTTACATACAGTAATAATTTATTCAGAAATGTTCAGTTAGGTCTCATCATAAAAGAGCAGCCATCTCACCTCAAATACCAGGACATACACTAGACAGCATAGCAGTGGGGGGGTCTACGAAATCTCTGAGTAAGCAGAGTCTACGATGGGGTGGGGGAAGTTGGCGGTTGTCTAGAACTGCAACACAGATTTCCTTTTTTCATTGTGGATTGTTACACCATACCTATTGTACCTATGCACATCATGAGATCACGGTACTTGGGATTGTCAGATCGGTCATGCAAAAAGGCCAGCCAGGGGAGAAATAGGAGAGCGGGAGGAAAAAAAAAATAGAAAAAACAAACACCTTTCAGTAGAAGTCACATTGCTGATTACAGCCGCATAAGTTGCTTAGTTAAATGTATTCACAATCACTAAACCAACAGTCTGTTATTCGCTTCAATACAAGTTTGATGCAATTAGATCGGTCAGATCCTTTCAATAAAAAGGACCCAGCCACAGTTATAAAGGGTATGTGTATGGACTGCTTGAGTATTCTTGTTAACAGTATGCATCGGTGCCCAAAAAGCGTCAAATGCTCTAAAAGACCCGAAATGGTTTACTGAAAAAGCTCTATAAATAACCTGGGTTTTATTATTCTGAAGCTGTATCTGTTATTTTACAGTAAAAGTGACAATATTGTGTCATGTAGTATGGCTTCCTGAACAATCCTCATCAAAAATCAGTATTTACAGATTTTATATTTGTGTCTTTGAACAATATACACGGACATCTAAAAAATAATACATCAGTATTTCATTGCAAACAATAGTAAATAGTCTTTTCAGACAGAAGTCACCAAATATGAGCCAGAATGTCTTTTGGGACTTTGTGAACCACTAGAGTCTGTAGCTTCACTTTTTGAGTCCCTTTTTTTCGAATTTGTTGTCACAGGCGTGGGTATCTGGGAAGGTCGGGCTGTGCTACCATCTGCAGTGCTTTTTCTAGGACTAGGGTTATAATTAAATGGAGTCACGCGTGCTGCAACAGTCCCACTTGGTGAGCTATGCTTGCTTGAGCTACTTGAGCTAAAAGGAGTACGCTCTGTAACACAATTTTCATTTGTCTCCTGCCCTGATGACTGACTGCTAACTTTTGGGTCACTCCCTTTTGGATCCAAACTATCCAGTTTAATAAAGGATTTCTGCCTATTTTCCAAAACTAGCCCATTTCCATTCCCAGAATTATGCCTTCCTTGTGAGTCTCTTACTCCCTCATCCTTTTCTCCTGGCTCTGAGATGTTGTCAATAACTGGGGGAGAATTTCCAGAAGGGGACCTCCCTGACCTAGGGTTATTGATGGGGCAGTCCTCAATTCTTACCCATACATCTTCTGTTTTAGAAACTGCCGGAGCCATTTGATAGACAGTCCTACTTTCTGCTGATTCAGCAAATGCACTTGATCCACTATTTGCCGTGTCAAGTACTTCGTTCTCCTTTATTTTTCTCCAAGTTCCTTTTGCTGATGGACAGTCTGTTGGAAATTTAGGACCTGGAAAGTAACATGGCTGTTTTTCATCTTCACTTTTTGCTTTCTCACTGGATTCAGAAGACGCAGACAAAATGGAAGATGAGCTTCCAGTTCTTCTCCAAGTGCTAACACGAGGAAGTGAAGATGAATGCTTACTGTGTTCACGCTTCCAAGTTCCTGATCGTGTAATTGGAAGCCTGGATGGCGATTCAGAATGGGACCGGCTTATGTCATGACGCTTTCTGACGTCACCATGTTCTGATGAGGTGTTTAGGTTTGGTGGAGTTTTTCTCCATCCGCCTGATTGTACAGAATGAGTGGATAATGACATATCAGGAAAAGAAGGACTTAATACTGGTGTCTGCGACTGAGATCTTGTTGGGGAATCTGCTCTTGATGAAGATAAGGACTCAAATGATGCAGACTCCTCCAATTTTCTCCTTAAAGTTGGACTAGGTGCTTCCTTAATAAAAGTAGACTGACGTACTAAAGTTGGTCTATCAGATCTATCAGACTCACTTCCACTGGATTTTGTTGACGACATTCTAGACAGCTCTACCTTTTTAGTTGATCCAGATCCATTTTGATTTAGGCCCTTTGATGCAGACTCACTTCTTGGGATACCACTGGCTGTTTTTGGTAGACTCGACTGTTTGCTCATATTCTGCTGACTTAGCTGCCTACCTGGAGATGTATATGACATTCTGCCTGAGCCAGAGGATCTAGTGGATGCTGTGCTAGGGGAGGATGTTCTTGGCAACTGAGAAAATTTGTTTGGGGGACTTATCCCATTTCTGCCTGGTGAAATTGAACTTCGACCAGGTGACTGCATAGGTCTGCTTAATGGTTGAGGAAAAGGTTTTGAAGGCGTAGACTCTCTCGAACCTGATCTAGATGACCCTTTACTTGGTCCACCCAATGGAACAGTTTGTCTGTTATTATAGAATGATTCAGATTTTAATGGTTTTTGCACTCTAGGAGAGCTAGTAGAGTTGTCATTAGAACTTTTGGATGATGCATTCTTTAGGACAGGCGCTTTCTTTGAAACAGGGCTTGTACTTTGAGAACTAGCACGTACACCTGGAATATGAATCATTGTTCTACCTCGAGATATCGAGGGCATATTTGCTTGTGCTGGCTGTTTACACTGACTTGAAAAATCAGAGCTGGACCGTGATTTTCCAGTAATCATACTTTTATATACCTTCTTTCCTCCTTTAATGCCTTTAGTCTCATCTTCATTTTTCTTACACTCCAATGCACTTTTTTCTCCAGGCTTTAAAATTCTTGGCCCTTTGTTTGCAGTGATGGGTTTCTCTTCTTTGTCAGGTGTTAGATGGAAAGGGGAGCCCAACGAAATGCCAGATTTCAGTGAAAGGATCGAATCTGAGTCTGAAGATCCTTGCCGGGACAGTGAGGCAGCAGCTGCTTGATGTATTCGACTGACAATTGAATTGGCGCCTTCCTGGATTGCTTTCCAGTCAAAGTTTTCCGAATCTGGAGAAAATGCATTTTCAGAGTCTGGACTTTGTAAATCTCTTAAGTCAAGGGTAAGATCTGGCTCTTCAGCAAGAATACCACCAATACTATTTGAACGGACCTTCTCCTTTTCAGTTTTGTTCTTTGAGGGCTTCTTCTTCTTTGGCATTGCAGAACTAATACATTCTTGTAGCAAATCATCTTCAGAGTCAATGCTTAAAGAACTCAGAGAGCTATTACGAGAAAAGCAAACTGGGGTATCCTCAACATGAAAAGATTTAGGAGCATACCCTGAGGTCTGAGGTCTCCGCATTTCCATTTGGGAGTCTGGTGGTTCACTTGGCTTAGGCGGTTCAATTTTTTTGTTATTATTCTCTTGATCAATATCACTTAATGAGCTAAGAGATGAATTACGTGAAAAGCATACAGGTGTATTTTCAATAGCAAATTTCTGCATTTTCTCTTCAGAAGCTCCCCCTCTATCTTGGCCTTTAGATGCAGGTGGAAATGAAGCCTGTTTATGTAGTAATGATTTTGACCGATCTCTTCCAGCTATATTACTTTGCTCATCCTGCTCTTGAACTAATGATTGCTTTGATGATGGATATTTTTTATCCTCCTTTGTGTCAGTTTCTTTCACTTCTTTGTCCTTCCGCAACTCTTCTTTTTCTTTAGAAAGATCAACATCATCTTCATCAAAGTCTAAAGAACTCAAGGAATCATTCCTTGAAAAACAGTAAGGTGTGCCCTCAATTGGAGTATAGTGGTGGGGAGAATCAAAGGCAAAGCTTCCTTTTGCACGATCTTCATTGCTAGTTAGTTTCTCATTTGCTTCTCTCAGATTTTTACTATTCTGTTTTCTTGTGTCATTGTAAGGTTTTTCAGGTATTAAACTTCTTTTTTGATCAGGGTTTTTCTTTGACCGTCCATTTGGTTGAGTCATAGGTTTAACAGGGGAGGTTAGCTTCCTTTCATTTTCTTGTGAATTTCTATTTCCAGGAGCAGCGGAAGATGTATGATTAATTTGATCCATAATCTTTTTGACTCTATAAGGCTTGTGACTTTTACCTTTGGGCATTGCCGAGTGTATACATTCGGCAAGAATGTCACCTTCCTCCGTTTTATCTTCATCTAGACGTGGAGTAGCAGTATTTTTGCCTTTTCCTACCTGTGTCTCATCTGTACTCCTCCCCTCGGTAGGTATTGTGTCCCTTTTTTCATAGTTAGCAGAAACAGGTGCAGCATTAACATGATCATTAGTTGCCAGCTCATTTGGTGGTGATTCTATCGTGAGGTCACTAAGAGAAGTTGCTGTAGAAAAATTTATTGGTGTGCCTTCTACACAATACACCTTAGGCATATCATCTGTATGGGTGAAACTTACATGTTTTTGAGCCTGTAGTCTGTTTTGAGGAGGAAGAAGTTTATAGACTGGCAGCTGGCTTGGCTTCCTAACAGTAGGAGGAGCAGCTTTGGATGCAGCTGGTTGGGAAGATTTTTTACTTTTCCTTGAGGATTTTGTAGGCATAGCAGATATTATACATTCCTCTAATATGTCAATATCATCGTCTGTGTCATCAAGCATGTCTTTTTCTGACTCTCCTTGCTTCTTTTCCTTTTTGTTGTGACGTTCGTTTGATTCTTTTGATTTTTCAGACTCTTGTTCATTGGCTTGATCATTTTCAAATACTGGAGGCATAATTTTAAGCTCTACATCTTTAGGAATATATGGTTCATCAAGGCTAAGAGCACTGAGGCTCGATGCGCATGAAAATCCATCAGGTGTACTCTCAGTAGCAAAATGTAGCAAGGTATCAGCTTCCTGAAGCACTTGGACCCTCTGAATTGCTGCGTGCACAGCAGTCGGTTTTGTCACTGGCTCCCTTTCTTCAGTATTAATTGTTGCTTTTGGTTTATTTGTCTCTCTCTTATTTTGTGCTGTTTGAGGGGGTGGTGGAGTCTTACATCTGCTTGGTGGCATTGTTTGTCCTGGGCTGTCAGGAAGATCACTAGGACTTATAATTCCACTCACCATACCACTGCACGGTTCACTTTGCACAGAGCTAGCTATTGAATGACTTTCAAAACTATCCAGTGAGCTCACAGATGTACATCTGCTAAACATTAGAGGAGTTTCTTGTACATAATGCTCTGGTGGGCTTTTAGGTGTTTGAGCACCACTTTTTGAAGGAGATTTAGCACCTGAAGAAAATTCAACTGATTTGTGTCTTGAGGCATCAGCTGGAGACAAGTTTGATGCCTGCAGCCTGCTTGTTTTGGATCGTAAATGATGCGGTGCTGAACGAGTTTCGGTAGAAGCACCTTCTTTTGTTGTAGAATCTCTGACCTCTTTTAGTTCAGTTATTGGGAGAGAATGGTTTCCACTTTCTGCCTGGACATTTCTCCCTCTCCCTTCAATATCATCTTCAGCTGAAGACAAAGAGGACAAAGAGCTGCAGCGAGAAAAACATATAGGTGTGTCTTCAACGCAGTAGGTTTGTATGGTTTCTTGGTTAATTGAAGGAGGTTTACTTGAAGCTTGCTTCTGTCTTGTTTGTCCACTTCTGGTCTGAGCAGAACTAGGATGAAGTTGATTCTGAGGGTTTGTATTGGGTGTTGGAGTATTACTGCTGGATGACGCATGGTCTTTCTTAGTCCTCTGTTTGGAAGAGCTCTTTGAAAAGGAAAATGATGTCTTTTGAGTTAATGGTGGAACATCTGGTGGGTACTTTCGACTGTAATCAATGGGCTGCTCAACGTGATGTTCCTCTTGGTTATATTTAGTGATGTTAAAGTTGACTTGTCTGCCATCCTCTTCCTCCTGCTGCTCTTCCTCAGAATAACGTTCACCGAAATTAGTTGTTTTGTCATCATCATAATCGTCAACCTGACAGTGTGGTTTGGTAGACTTCTGATTCATTCCAATAGTAGAATTTGCTCGCATTTGATCTCCTTGTGTGTTCGGTGCTCTTGATCTATATGGGGATACATTTTCTGGCTTAGTAAAGTGCGGAGAGAATTTTGTGTGTTTCTCTTCTTTGTTTTCCGCAAACACATTATAAGATGTCTTTTGATTCCTAGGTTGCCTTTGCTCATTTTGTTTTAGTTCATTATCTGTTAAATGTTTAGGCCTGGCCCAGCGATCATTTTGAGTTGGGCTTTGTCTGCCAGAATTCAACTGTTCATCTGAGTATTTCAAGCTATAGTTTATTGGGGTGTCTAGTTCAGTGTCATTATCATCCATATGATTAGCACTGTGTATTTTGTGAGCTAACCCTGCAGGATATTGTCCATAACTGCAAAATTTACTTTCGTCGTCCTCAGAGTAGGCCTCAATTGAAGGTTTTACTTGACCACGTTTTCCATAGCCATCAGTGCTGCCAACACTGTTTAAGCTATCATTTGATGACATTTTAATATAGGATACAGGACAAGCTCTGTTAGAATGATCTCCTTTGGTGAAACTGTATGGGTTTGTAAGGGAATGGTTTGTAGGAGTCTTCCTAGAAATAGTTCTTTCTTCCAATGCACTGTGCACTTCTAAAGTGGGTGGCGAAATTCTGTCCTCGACAAGATGAATATTTGACACCTCATCCAAAACTTTAGAAATCGGAGCAGTAGTTAATAGCTGTAATCCAATACGTTTGGATGAGTTTACTTCACTCCCTGAATGATAGGTGTTTATTCCTGGCCTTTCCCTGTCCTTTTCTGTTCTGTTTTCATCACCTGCTGTTCTGGGAGAGGGTGCTGGCAAAACTGTTGCATTCATATATGGAGAAAGAACAGTCAAATTCCCAGGGGTAAAGTTGTCAGACCTGCAAATGGACTCATCATGTCTGCTAGAATCCACAGCATATTCGTTGTACATATTCTGCTTATGTCTCTGCTTATTGCGGTGAGAGGTTTTTGGACTTAAGTTATCAATGTTGTCAAAAGTTTCAGACAAATGTTGTGCATCGAGCTCTGCTTCTAGCGCCTTCTGCTTCCGTACATGAAGAGATGGGACAGTAGATCCTGGGGACATGATATTGGCATCTTTATATTTAGCAGGTCTATTTGCCATTAGATTTCTTAAGGCTGCTGCACTGCCCATTGCTATCATTTTGTGTTTTGAATGGATGAGGTTCTTGAGCATGCTGACGGCACCCATATCCCAGAGAGCTTCCTGGTCCTTAGCATTGCGTGCAGATAAATTCCACAGGGTCCCACATGCGTTGCTGACAATGGTTAGGCTGTGTGATTTCAAGTGCTGTAATAAGGTCTGCAAGCAGCTGTTCTCCCGCAGGATTTGCCTACGATGAAACACAAAAACAAAGTCAGACAAATCTGATCTGCTTACCATTGTAAAAGTACTTCTGGCTGGTACTGTAAGCAGACCTGTGGTCTTCATTAGTGGCAATCAGGCTGGATACATTTCGCAGTATTCCTCCTCCACTCTCAATAATGGCCAATGTATTGGTCTGACTTCGGTAAGTTAAGGTGCCAACTAGGAAAGCGAGAGCCCCATCCACCGAACATATGTCTGCTTTATTCTCTGTACAGTGGGCTGACAAGTTCCACAGGGCACTCAGTACACTCTTCAGTGTGGATTCCTAAAAACAAAACACAAAACACTAACATATCACGAGAAGATTAAAAACCTGTATTATTTAGATCTGACAATTCTTTCATTTTAAAGAAATTGGTAGCAAATCATATAAATGCACAGCCCCATTCTTCATTTACCTTCTTAACATCCAGGGCACATTCTGTCAATGCTTTAACACTGCCAACTTCACGCAAAGTCTTCTTACTGTTGACATCGGCTCTCCAAGAAAGATTTCTGAGCACACTTGCTATTACCTGCGACAAATATTATCGAGTTAAATACTGCTCCTTTTTGGTGTAAGTCGTTAATATTGCGGTCTTATTTTCTGAGGGATTTACTCAATTGACCTGCTAACTTCCATTTTGGTCAAGCAGATCTCTGCCCTAGGTTTAACTGTATCATATGATTTACTTCAACTACATGACCAAAATAGCAGTATAAACCTAGCAATAATCAAGGAAACCCTTAAGAATTAAAGTGAATTTTATCTCCAGCTTTAATTAAAGGAGTCTTCTGGGATTTTTCTTCTTTTTTTTTTTTTTTAAATTGTGCCAAAAGACATTGTCCTAAATAAAGAAATTCCCGTTACTTACCCTTATCAGGTCAGGTGACGGATGGCATTACTGTGGAGCAGCAGTCCTGGAAAGGGAAAGGATTTAAACAGGTTGTCCACTATAACGTTCATGACCTATGGTTAGGAGAAATCATCAATGTCTGATTGATGGGGTTCAACATCCTACACCCCTGTCGATAAGCTGTTCTTGGTGCCGGTGGCTGACAGTGCTCCGTTACAGAGCTGTTATGTCTACGGCACATCCACCCCCTATTAAAATCAATAGGGGCGGATGTGCAGTACACGGTCACAATCTCCGTAACTGAACACTTTCAGCCACCGGTACCGAGAACAGCTGATCGACAGGGGTGTAGGATGTTGAACCCCACTGATCAGACATTGATGACTTATCCTAACGATAGGTCATCAACGTTAAAGTAGAGGACAACCTGTTTAAATCCTTTCCAGGACTGCATCTCCCCAAGATCTGGCTAGTACCAGGACAGCCATCCGTCACATAACCGCTGTAGCTAACCACTGGCCTCAGCTGTGATGTTTGCATATTTGGCTCCTGACTGTTGAGGCCAGGGTTTAGCTAATGTATGAGACATCATCACTTTGGTGAGAGGTGGATTTAAGGAGTAAATAATTTTTTTTTTTGAACAATACTTAATATTGGGCACAATTAAAAACATTCTTCAAAAAACTCTCTAATATTTGAGGCCTAGGAAAATAGTTTCACACACTGAAGTCTATGCAGTGGTCCTCAGTGGACTGCGGGGTCTATGGAGGGACAGATCAATATTCTAACCACTACAAAGTCACTGCATTTTTAATTGAAGTACATTGCAGAACGCACCATGTCCTATATGACGCCTGAAGATGTTTTGTCTGCACTGTCATAATAATGTTTTTTTCATAGTGATTTATATACTGCAAGCTCACCTGCTGCAAGTCTTCACTTTCAGCTTTCAACTGGGCTACAAGGGCTCGCATACAGCTTTTCATTGAACACAGAGTAGCCTGAAGAGCAAACAAATGTGTTACAACCATACACATCTAATTATGAGAAAAAGGGTTTGCTCTGCAAATGGCCAAATAAGGCTGCGTGCACACGCTGCGGATTTTTCCCCGTGGATCCGCAGGTAAAGTGACCTGCGGTTTTGCCAGCTGTTTTCCCCTGCGGTTTGAGACCTGGACAATGGAACAGGTGTCAAACCGCAGCGGAATCCGAAGAATTGACATGCTGCTGATTTAAAACCGCAGCAAAACCGCACGGAAAAATCCGCAGCATGTGCACTGCGGATTTGAAATCCCATTGGCTAACATAGTACTATACACTGCGGAACTGCTGCGGATCCGCAGGACCAAATCTGCTGCTGATCCGCAGCAGAATCCGCAGCTTGTGCACATACCCTAAAACTGCAAAAAAAACAGGTAAATTATAATCACCTTATTGGCTACATCGCCAAATGTCAAGTTGGTCAAAGCCATTCCAGCATACCGCCGCAAAGTAACACTATAGTGGTCATTAATAAGTCCATACATTTCACAGTCAACCTGCAATAGCTCAGCAATCGCCTGCAATCCTCCTGTAACAGAAAACATTGACATCTTAGTAATCACACTACTCCACTCGAATTTGTAGGTTAGATCTGGTAGCACATCCTTATCTTACCGAGTTCATTCATTGCATGTCTATGTTCTTCATCAAAAGAGAGTTTCATCAGCACACACACGGCAGGACAGATCTGATGCTCCACCGGGGCGGGCACTGAAAACCAGGATGGCAATATGGGTGAACAATTGTTTGCCACACAAGTAGGGTTACACACAACCTAGGTATGCAAATTTGTCTGATTTTAATGGAGGTTCTCATGTCAAATACAGAACCTTTAAAAAAAAGGTTTCACTCGCAATCATATGCACTATGAACCAATTACGGTACATACATCGGTGACTTATATAAAAAAATACGTCTTTTAGTTCAGAGATTGAAGAATCGCTTTTATTTCCAATCTCACAAAACTGATGCATGTATTATATGCAGTTGGCAGATGGACCGTATGTATAAAAAAGTATGGAAAGAAACAAAAAGAAAGGGGGCAGTCTATATAGCTAGTCACACATAGTGAGCGCTCACACTGGGTGTCGGTCTTCATGCCAGGGTACTAAACAACTGATCTCCCAGAGTTCACATAGATGACAGCAAACAATTTCTCAAGTGTGCTCCCCAACCGATCAGATTTTGATGATCTGTCCTAAGAATAGGCTATCAATATAAAAGTCCTGGACGACACCTTTAAATGTGGAAGATTCAGGGAAGATAAAGATGGAGTCTGGGCATAGTGAGGCCAGATATGCACAGACAAAAAGCAACCGGCTACACTTCTGCTAGTGCAAGTGTCCACAGAGGAGAGCGCTCCAGCTGTATAAGAAAGTTATCACCTAGCTTGTGGATGGGAATAACCCTTTCAGTGCTAACACGGATTACTCCTTTCGAAAAGACACATGTCCCACCATTAATCTGTGGCATAACAATACATTTGATTTAAATTCGGTCTCACTTGGGTTTTTGTCCTGGTCCATTCCTTGTTCGTGTGCCTCCTGCCATTCCCAACATGTTTCACAATAGGCTCGGATTTGTTCAAGGAGATGCAGGACCCGGATTTCCCTCCGTCCCCTCTTGTCATCTGGCTGGGAGTGAATGATATTGTGCAGAGCTGCGCTCGCTCGGGCACGTGCTTCTTTACTACCACGGGAGTTTCCCAGCAACACCGAATCTTTATCGTTTCCATGCAGTAACTGGATGAGTAGAGGCAGACATCCAGACTGACGCATGGCAATACAACTGTCTTGGGAGCTGGACATGGCTAGCAGAGTACGAGACATGTCGTCCTTGTCATGAGTACCAAGCATTGATAGAAGAGAATATACCATTTCCACCTATGAATAGATTTTTTTTATAAGGTTAAGTTATATCTACAAAAGTCATACATTAATTAAAACATAAAAAGAAAAAAGGCAATAGAGAGAAGGAGAGCAGAATGTGTCATCATCCTGGCCTCATATCAATCTTATCAAAGCAGTTACTGCGGATGATGTAGTACATAAAGCTCTCACATAGGGCATCAGTGCCCAATTATAGTGATGTGCCTATGGGTACACCCAGGCTTCACACAGACTAGTGATCACATCAAGAATGGAGTCTCCAGATAAACCCTAGAAGAGCTCCACAGTTCTGACATCTTGGGGCTTTGGATGGTTTATTTCTCAGGAGTTAAATGCCCACTGATCAGCTACATGGAAGCCAACTGGTAGTCGATTAATAGCCTGTTTAGGAAAAATCAATAATGATTAACTGTTCTCTATGCATAAAACATCACATTCTCGGCAGAACATCACCTGTTTTTACAGAGGAGGATGTGCTGCTGAGAACAATGATTTTAAAGAATTTTATTCATTGGGTGTTTGCTGGCCAAGTTAGACAGGCCCCTCATTGGGAAATGAACGCTCGTTCCCAATTACTGCTCTGTCTAAATGGTCCCAAGTTTTGCTTTTCTCTTTATTCTGCATAGTATGTATGCTTGTTTCTACTATCTGGAAATGATCTATTGCGAAATATTATCTTTTAAACATTTCTATTATTTTGCTACATACTGTTTAGAGCTCTTCACGCTGGCGTATTATCCATATCTGCCTGTTATCATAACCAAAATGTAACAGAATTGAATCTAAGTGAAGCCAACCAATGGTACAAGAAAGCCACTAAACTCAATTTGTAACAGTCAGTGATAAGCAGTCATAAAGGAGCGCTTAGGAAGCAACCCAGGGGCCGACAAGGATGTCAGTTCTCCACCGCAGCTCCAGCCGAAAACCTCCAATGGAGGATAGTAGCAATGAGAAAATGGAAAAGGGTCTTAGGAGCGCAGGAAAGAGACTCAGACAAGAGATGGTCGCTTTCCTGTGCTCCTAAGACCGTTTTTCATTTTCTCATAACTAAACTCAATTTGGGTATTTACGGCCGATTCCCACAAGAATTTCTAATTTCGCTTGAGCAATGCTTTCCTCGAAGACTGTAGACGAGCCCGCAGAACTTCCACCGTGCTTGTCTTCAGTCTTGGAGTAGAGCAGTCACTGACTACAGAGACCACATTCAGTGTTACATTGTCCATTTACCTTGGTACCAAGATGGCTGGTCAGTCTTCGAGGAACGGAGTAGGTACTGTTTGAGCTCATAACACTGGCAGTCTCATGATCCCCACGAGTTGCTGTGCCCTATAACAAAGAACACAAGTGCTCTAGTTCCAGCAGATGCCACCTTTTCTTAGAAACCTCAAGATGAACTAAAGTATTTTAGTAAACTAGATTATCAGCAGCACACAAGCAGTGTACCATAAGGAAAGAGACAATTGCTTTTATTTCACTACACAGATGTTTCAGGAATAAAAACCCCCATACACAATAGATAGAACTCAGCTGAACGAAGGTTCAGCTGACAAACATCCTTCCGGACTTCTCCATACACAGGAGCACCGACTCTGCCGAGCACTACTGTGTTCTGGATGAGCGAGCCTCTGTCAGAATCCTCTGGCGGTGGATTTCACCAAGAACAAAGAGATTGGCAGTCCGAAATCAGACATGATGTTGGGATATTCCTCTCTGTCGAGGGAGAGTTGGGAAGCCCCCATACACATTAGACTGTCAGATGTTTGGGCTGCCGTTAGTCTACTGTGCATGGGGCCTACAGTACTTTCACACATAATGAATATGCTGTGGTTCTACATCTACATTTGCGATTAAAGTAACAGCGCAAAGCTCATCACTAGGATATTCCATAACTTAATTATAGCCACAAGGCACGGCTTACAATACGGACAATGAGGGAATGCAGTGATGGTGTAACACTACAACTACATCTAAGGGTATGTGCACATGTTGCGGATTCTGATGCAGATCCGCAGCGGATTTGGACCAGCAGCTCCGCAGCAGAACTGCAAGTGATGTACAGTAACATTTTATCCTATTAAAGAAAAAAAAAACACAGTGCACATGCTGCGGATTTTTCCACGTAGATTTGCTGCGGATTCAAAACTGCAGCATGTCACTTCTTTTGTGCAAATCCGCAGCGTTTTGAGACCTGCTCCATTATAGGAATCCCCAGGTCTCAAAACGCAGGGGAAATCCGCACAAAAACTGCAGTAAATCCGCCGGAAATCTGCACTAAATGCGCAGGTAAAACGGAAGTCATTTTACCTGCGGGTTTAGCAAAAACACAGCAGAATCTGCAATGTGTGCACATACCCTTATTCTCCCCTTGCCCAAATGCACTCAGCCATCGGGCCATGCTGCTGCTCCCAGCAAAATCAGGTAGCTGGGGTCTGCTGTACAGGGGAAACCAGTGAAGAAGGCCCAGCGCTACATTAGGACTGCGTTCCCTTCATTCAGTGACACTATGGGAAAACCCTTTTAAATTATCAAAAAGCAAATATTCATATGGATAATGGTTGTAGTGTTATATGGTATTAAAGGGGGGAAACCATTTCTAAAATGTCAGTTATTAAAAAAAGCTTATACTCCCCTCCCACTCACGTCACAGTTTCATGTAATGCGAGTGCTGCAGTCACTTAGTGTCCCCTAACAAAAGTATTGATAAACAGATCGATGATTGGCTGCAGCGTTCACGCGCCATAATATCATGTGAGTGCTGGGAGACCAGATGAGGGCATCATTGGAATGGCGTCCATGCGGGAGGGGACCATAAGCTTTTCTTGTTTTACTTGGGGGTCTCGGGCATTTAAAAAGGGGCTGTCCAAGTAGTGGACAACCCCTTTAAGAGGGCTCTCAACCTAAAATAAATACTGAACTCATCTGAAGCATCGGGAGTTCCTAAAGACAGGCTTATTACATCTAATTAATCGCAGCTAGTGTTGAGCATTCCGATACCGCAAGTATCGGGTATCGGCCGATACTTGCTGTATCGGAATTCCGATACCGACTTCCGATATTTTTTCAATATCGGAAGTCGGCATCGGAATCGGAAGTTCAGTTGATTGACAGCCTGACGTCATCATGATGCGCGGTGTGTGCGCATCATGATGCGCCGTCATTTCGGGCCTTCCGGGGGTCTCTGCCGGCCTGCCGGGGGGCTGTGCCGGCCTGCCGGGGGGCTGTGTGGACTGCCCGGGGTCTGTACCGGCCTGCCGGGGGGCTGTGCCGGCCTGCCGGTGGTCTGTGCACCCTGTGGGGGTCTGTACCGGCCTGCCGGTGGTCTGTGCACCCTGTGGGGGTCTGTACCGGCCTGCCGGGGGGCTGTGCTGATGTCCGGGGGTCTGTGCAAGCATCGTCCGATGGGACTACAAGTCCCATCTGGCGATGCCTGCTACCATGACAGTGATTGACACATTAGCCAATGATGGGACAGTAGTAGTCCCATCATCCGGCTAATGTGTTAAATGTTAAAAAAAAAAAAAAAAAAAAAATACTACATACATACTACATGCATGCTACATACATACTACATGCTACATACATACTACATACATACCACATACATACTACATACATACCACATACATAACACATATATACTACATGCATGCTACATACTATATACTACATGCATGCTACATACATACTACATGCTACATATATACTACATATATACTACATACATACATACTACATATATACTACATGCTACATACATACTACATGCTACATACATACTACATGCTACATACATACTACATATATACTACATACATACTACATACATACTACATGCATGCTACATACATACTACATGCTACATACATACCACATACATACTACATGCTACATACATACTACATATATACTACATGCATGCTACATACATACTACATGCTACATACATACTACATGCTACATACATACTACATGCTACATACATACTACATATATACTACATGCATGCTACATACATACTGCATGCTACATGCATGCTACATACATACTACATGCTACATACATACCACATATATACTACATACATACTACATACAATACATTCATACAATACATACATAGACATACAGTACATATAACATAGAGTAACATACTTACCAATACTTGTCACATTGTTCCCCAAAGCCATTGTCTTTTACGGAATAAATATTAACATAACAAACCACAATAATACTCACCCACGATCCGAAGCAGTCCACGAGTGTGTCCCACGACGATCTTGGGTAGAGAACTGCAGCATCAGCTGTTGCTGCCGTTCTCTACGGGCTGCAGGAATCCAATGACGGAAGGTAGGTATCCTTCCGCACTGTATTCCTCCGCCACTTAAAAAAAAAAAAAGTCCCTAGTCTCACTTTATGCCATTGCTGTGTGGGTAGTATATATGTGGTATGTATGTAGCATGTAGTATGTATGTAGCATGCATGTAGTATGTATGTAGTATATATGTAGTATGTATGTAGCATGTAGTATGTATGTAGCATATATGTAGTATGTATGTAGCATGTAGTATATATGTAGTATATATGTAGCATGTAGTATGTATGTGGTATGTATGTAGCATGTAGTATGTATGTAGCATGCAGTATGTATGTAGTATATATGTAGTATGTATGTAGCATGTAGTATATATGTAGTATGCATGTTGCATGCATGTAGTATATATGTAGCATGCAGTATGTATGTAGTATATATGTAGTATGTATGTTGCATGTAGTATATATGTAGCATGCAGTATGTATGTAGTATATATGTAGTATGTATGTTGCATGCATGTAGTATATATGTAGTATGCATGTTGCATGCATGTAGTATATATGTAGTATGTATGTTGCATGTAGTATATATGTAGTATGAATGTAGCATGTATGTAGTATGTAGTATGAATGTAGCATGTATGTAGTATGTAGTATGCATGTTGTATGTATGTAGTATGTATGTAGCATGTATGTAGCATGTATGTAGCATGTAATTTTTTTTTTTTTTTTTTACATTCAACACATTAGCCGGATGATGGGACTACTACTGTCCCATCATTGGCTAATGTGTCAATCACTGTCATGGTAGCAGGAATCGCCCGATGGGACTTGTAGTCCCATCGGACGATGCCTGCACAGACCCCCGAAGCCTGCACAGCCCCCCGGAGCCTGCACAGCCCCCCGGAAGGCCGGCACAGCCCCCCGGAAGGCCGGCACAGCCCCCCGGAAGGCCGGCACAGCCCCCCGGAAGGCCGGCACAGACCACCGGAGCCTGCACAGACCCCCTGGCAGGCCGGCACAGCCCCCCGAAAGGCCCGTACAGACCCCAGAGAGGCTGTACAAGGGAAAAACAGGATTTTTCTTATTCCGATACCGGAAGTCCCATAGACTTGAATGGGACTTCCGGTATCGGAATCGGCGATACCGATACTTTTTTTTAAAGATCGGCCGATCCATTCCGATCCGATACTTTGAAGTATCGGACGGTATCGCTCAACTCTAATCGCAGCACAATAAACGCTGGTACATTTAAAAAAATGTAACAGAAGTGATTTTCTACTATCCTATATTATAAAGCCAGAAATGTGTCAGATGCTTTTATTACTACAGTGCCTACAAGTAGTATTCAACCCCCTGCAGATTTAGCAGGTTTGATAAGATGCAAATAAGTTAGAGCCTTCAAACTTCACACAAGAGCAGGATTTATTAGCAGATGCATAAATCTTACAAACCAAAAAGTTATGTTGCTCAGTTAAATTTTAATACATTTTAAACATAAAAGTGTGGGTCAATTATTATTCAACCCCTAGGTTTAATATTTTGTGGAATAACCCTTGTTTGCAATTACAGCTAATAATCGTCTTTTAGAAGACCTGATCAGGCCGGCACAGGTCTCTGGAGTTATCTTGGCCCACTCCTCCATGCAGATCTTCTCCAAGTTATCTAGGTTCTTTGGGTGTCTCATGTGGACTTTAATCTTGAGCTCCTTCCACAAGTTTTCAATTGGGTTAAGGTCAGGAGACTGACTAGGCCACTCCAACACCTTGATTTTTTGCCTCTTGAACCAGGCCTTGGTTTTCTTGGCTGTGTGCTTTGGGTCGTTGTCTTGTTGGAAGATGAAATGACGACCCATCTTAAGATCCTTGATGGAGGAGCGGAGTTTCTTGGCCAAAATCTCCAGGTAGGCCGTGCTATCCATCTTCCCATGGATGCGGACCAGATGGCCAGGCCCCTTGGCTGAGAAACAGCCCCACAGCATGATGCTGCCACCACCATGCTTGACTGTAGGGATGGTATTCTTTGGAGACTGGATGGCACTGCATACGACCCCAACGTCACGTGTGTGGTTGGCACCAAAGATCTCGATCTTGGTCTCATCAGACCAGAGAACCTTGAACCAGTCTGTCTCAGAGTCCTCCAAGTGATCATGAGCAAACTGTAGACGAGCCTTGACATGACGCTTTGAAAGTAAAGGTACCTTACGGGCTCGTCTGGAATGGAGACCATTGCGGTGGAGTACGTTACTTATGGTATTGACTGAAACCAATGTCCCCACTGCCATGAGATCTTCCCGGAGCTCCTTCCTTGTTGTCCTTGGGTTAGCCTTGACTCTTCAGACAAGCCTGGCCTCGGCACGGGAGGAAACTTTCAAAGGTTGTCCAGGCCGTGGAAGGCTAACAGTAGTTCCATAAGCCTTCCACTTCCGGATGATGCTCCCAACAGTGGAGACAGGTAGGCCCAACTCCTTGGAAAGGGTTTTGTACCCCTTGCCAGCCTTGTGACCCTCCACGATCTTGTCTCTGATGGCCTTGGAATGCTCCTTTGTTTTTCCCATGTTGACCATGTATGAGTGCTGTTCACAAGTTTGGGGAGGGTCTTAAATAGTCAGAAAAGGCTGGAAAAAGAGAGAATTAATCCAAACATGTGAAGCTCATTGTTCTTTGTGCCTGAAATACTTCTTAATACTTTAGGGGAACCAAACAGAATTCTGGTGGTTTGAGGGGTTGAATAATAAATGACCCTCTGAATAAACTTTTCACAATTTAAAAAAAAATTAAACAAAGAAATAGCATTCTTTTTTGCTGCAGTGCATTTCACACTTCCAGGCTGATCTACAGTCCAAATGTCACAATGCCAAGTTAATTCCGAATGTGTAAACCTGCTAAATCTGCAGGGGGTTGAATACTACTTGTAGGCACTGTATATGACCACTGGGAATCACGCAGCTTTATGAAGCAGCTCACCTCTCCATTTTTAATCATACGTTTAAAGAGGTGGCGTTTACTTGTTGGAGCCTCTGTACCCATCCAAATAGTAAAAAAAAAAGCATATATGGCCGCATGCTCTGTCATGTAGCAAGCCACTAATCACTGTCAGCACACAATGGGACCAATCTGTGCAGAACGAGACTTCCTTCTCGGGAGACAGGATGAGATATGGTGATCACTTACCAGATGATTGGTGAACGATCAAGTGAAAAACTTTTGAGAAGAGAAATCCAATATTCACATAGTCTCAAAAAATCATTAAGAGTATGTATTGGTTAGCATCAACTTCAAAGCTACACTTATTAAGGCACCGAGCAAAAAGAGCACCGAAACCGAGGGAGCGCCTTTTGTTTCTTCTCACAAGGCACAGCGACATAAAATACTCACTGGTCCAGAAATACAGAAGCATACGGCTCAGTCTCAGGGGCATGAAGGGATTACTGCTCGAGCCATTAAGTCAGGCAGTGATTAACCTTCTCCAACCCTTGCAGCACTCACGGACCAGAAGATTCCCCAGATGGCCCATGAAAGGCCCTGTGCTCCAGCCAGTAGCCATCTGGCATGAAAACACTATGCAAATACACAGTGTATATGAGAACGCAGAAATACACAACATGTCTAAAATCTCTGAAATAAGAAATCACGTGAAGCCGCATAAGAGGGCCCTTTCTCCGGAAGTATCTGCATATTCAGACATTGGAGCGTCCAAGTACGCAACAATCAATAGGCGTCTCAGGAACAGTTGTATGCATTAGATATATATTATACATATATTTACAAAACCAGCTGGTTATTACAAGATATAAGGCCTATTACACTAATACCTAGGCCTTTCATATTATCTTCATTAAGAAGTTATTTGTCAGGGCAGAGAAAAAGAAACAACATTTCTACCACCAAGTTCAGAGGCCACATGGTCCTCGGAGGGTCAGCCACGGATTATACAAGCAGGACAATTAGTTTCCAGTTTTGCTTCATCAAGTTTTGGAAGTTGAGCGGTTAAAATGATGCAAAAGAAATTTTTGCATAAACATTAACAAAATATCATAAGACTCAATCAATACACTGCGTCTTCTACCTTCTGTAAAGTAGTACTCCTGCTAATTGTGCACCTATAATGCTAAGCACCTGCACTATACTGTGTGAACATGTAATTATGAGGAGGTCACTCATGTTCTATCCATTCTGACAGCCAGTCTAAGAAGTCATTCAGAAGTCCAATTATCATGTACGAGTGCCATCCCTGGTTTTTACGGATAGCACTCATACCTGTCCATTCAACGTCTCATTTATTCCTTGGAATGAATGGTTCACAGAAAATGTTGGAGACCTGTCCGATTTTGATATGGGGGTCAGATTAAAATCAGCAATGCAAGTCAACGGGTTTGTGAAAAAAAGCTGACTGCACTCAGATGACATCAGAGTACGGTCCAATTTTCACACACAGAATGGAGAAGATTAAGGTTTTTTTTTTTTTAATTTCTCCACAGGGTAGAAAAATCAGATGACACTCATAACACACTCTGATCAGAATTATCGGTCTGATTTTCTTGTACATGGAAAAATCCTAAGTCTGAGTGAGGCCTAATACTTTCTCTGCAGTGAATAAAAGTAGTCAGATATACTGAGAACTAGAGGATTTACTTCTTCACCTATTAAATCCCCCAATTTGTGCTTTATGTAAGATTGCAGTAACGTAGTAAGCAAGTGCTTGCAATTAGATGAAGTGGTAAACCTTCCTTGAATCGCATTCTGTGGGTTGTGTGAAGAATTTGTAGAGAGATGTAGCTTTAGCCCGTCTCCTCTGCCTTCTGCTTGTAAGAGGCACAGTGGGAAACCCTGCAGTGTGAGTCAGCAGACCAAGTCATTGGCTCCCATAAGATGGGACACAGAGCAAGTCCAGTGTAATCAGTGACCACTAGTGATGAGCGAGAATACTTGTTACTCGAGATTTCCCAAGCATGCTCGGGTGATCGCCGAGTATATGGATGTGCTCGGAGATGTAGTTTGTGTCGCCGTAGCTGCATGATTTGCAGCTGCTAGCCAGCCTGAATACATGTGTGGAATTCCTAACAAACAGGCAATCCCCACATGTATTCAGGCTGTCTAGCAGCCACAAACTAAATCTCCGAACACATCAAAATACTCGGAGATCATCCGAGCATGCTCGGGAAATCTCAAGTAACAAGTATACTCGCTCATCACTAGTGACCACTCATCTGAAAAAACAGAAGCATTATAGGAAATGCATCTTGTCAGGAGGATTGCGCACAGTAACCTACAGACAGTGTCAGGTCGACGCCGTTATACTGATTACAATGATACCTGGTGATGAAATCTGTCTTGTGGTTATTTAATCTTTATTTTCAGTATTGAGGTAATGATATGCTCCGGGGCGGCCTGTGGGGGTCTTCATGTGGTGCTCTGATTAGGCATTCACCGGTATGACTTCTGACAGGTCACTGATCCCTCACTGACCTACCCCCTAGTTTACATAATGAGTAATATATATATATATATATATATATATATATATATATATATATATCTGGAAGAAAAAAAAACCGCCTGCGATGCATCCTGATCGCATATGTACTGTGTTTGTAATTTCTTTGCAGATCTCCTGATTTCATTTTTATAGCGCCATTTATTCCATGGCGCCTTACATGTGAAAAAGGGGCATACATAGACAACTACAATAAACATGAGCAATACAAGACAAACAGAAGGACAGAAGGGGAGAGGACCCTGCCCGTGAGGGCTCAATATTCCTAGGAGAAAAAAAAACAGTTTGAAAATGGCGCCGACCACGCCATCTTGCGATCAGAGAGATAGTTTCTCCTCCAAGATGGCAACACCAGCGCCTGACAGTAGGAGCTATCGGATCAGTGACCCGTCATAAGCCATACAAGTGAATATCTAATCAGAGCACCACATGAAGACCCCCCACAAGCCGCCCCGGGGCAGGAGCATATCATTACCTCAAAACTGAAAATAAAGATTACCCAACAACCACAAGACGGATTTCATCAACCAAGATATCATTGTAATCAGTATAACAGCGCCGGCCTGACACTGCCTGTAGGTTGCTCTGCACAATCCTGTGGATAGGTTCCCTTTAAGGAAACGATCAGAGAGAAAAAAAGGAGCCAATATGACAGAATACCTAGCACATAAGCTAAACAAGTACACACAAGAGCCCTTACACCAAAATACCACAACCTGTAGCTCTCCAGCTGTGGTGAAACTACATTTTAAAGCAGCATTACAGTATTTTTATTTTGCCTGTAACATGCCGATAGCCTATAATTATAGTGGCCCTGTCCCCAGGTGTTAGACTACAAACTACATACATTATTAAACAGCAGTCAGGCTATGTGCACACAGAGTTTTTTGGCTCTGTGGATTTTGTAGCGAAAACCGCAGATAAATCCACAGGACTAAAGTCCTGCGGTTTTACACCTCATAATGGATGAGGTGTGAAACTACAGCGTTTCTGCACTAAAGAATTGACATGCTGCGGATTGTATACCGCAGCAGAATCCGCACCGTGTGCACATACCCTTAGACTCAAATCTCCGGCCACCTGACCTGACTGACAGCTCCTCAGTGTCCCTCCTGTTGCTGAAGTCCCACACTGGACAGTACAAGCTGCAGCTGTCAGTCATGCTGGGGGTGGTTGCGGGGGGTGATATTTAATACATTTGGACTCATAAAATGCTAATTTTTACATCAGGATCAAGCAGCCATTCTGACTAAGCAAGCCATTAAACAATTTATACAGTCTGTATTGTGAAGTACCGGGGGCACACAAGCTACTGACTACTCCCAGCCTACCCCAACAACTGGGCAATGCAGGAGGATATGCCAGAAGTTGTAGCTTCACAACAGCTAAAATGCTGTGGATTGTTGGCTCCCTGCTCTGTAAAGTTCTTTAAGAATAGCCAAAGCAGCAATATACAGGTAACAAAAAAAAAAAATTACTGGTGATCTAAAAAATACCTTCCTACCAGATCTGACATAAACAGGGGACAGACCCCAAAGCATCTTGGACTGGGCAGTTGCAGAGTTAATGTGTTTTGCAAAAACAATAATATGCATTTTGGGTCAGATTCAAACAGATTTCTTTTGGCATTTTACACGTGGCCTCAGCTTAGCCGGGTGCAAACACAGCTGACAAATTCATCAAAGTAAACACAAAAACAGTGGCAGAAAGTACAACAGATGTACTCCCATCACTGACTAGAGTACACAGCTTGCAGTAGTGCATGGCAGCTGGAAGATGAGCCAAATTAATTAAGAGGGATGCTCCCCTAAGTGAATTTAGAGCATCTTACGCTAGCACTGTACTAATCCAGGAGTATTACTTTGCCAGTATTGGCACCACCAGGTACCCAGTCACCAATTATTCTGGGGGACCCCATCACATACTAGATTTCCCTGAAGTAGCTGTATAATACAAATTATATGGCCCCTGCCAATGCTCGGAGCTGATGGCAGTTTCATGCTGCCCAAAAACTGCAGTCAGCTGATTGTTGGGACTGAATGAAAGTTGGTGGAACAGTTGTTAGATCGTCTATCAAAAAAAGCCATCTACTGTAGAAATTGTATTTCCCATTATAGTCTATACACTTCTGCAGTGAAAATAATAAAACTGAATTAAATCTTAAACAAGGACTCAAGCAAATCTCCTAAAAAGTATATCAAGAATTCACATGATGCTTTTTCCCCCATACATACCATAAGCAAGTTCCCCACTAAAATAAATTGAAAACTTATTTAAAGAGAATTAGACGTGCTTCTTGACAGGGACTTTGGTGCAGGATCTTTAGGGTACATGCACACAGGGCATTTCCGCAGTGAATATGCCACCCCAAAAGCCGCAGTCCGTGGGGTGAAATCAGGGGTATATACACCGCACTGGTCATTTCACGTTGTGAATATTCTCCGCAGCTTGTGTACGAGATTTCTAAAAATCTTATGCAAAATAATAAAACTGGGCAAAAACAAGGAAAATCCTGACCGTAAATCTCCCGTTTTTTCACCCTGTGGGATAACAAGCAAAGTAAACAGTGATATTTTTATGAATGTAATGCAGCTAATCTACAATACAAGACATCCATGCTAATGGTATATGATAGGTCCCTGATTGGGTCTCAGACGTGAACGTCCACACGTCCATTAATAAAATACATCTGTAGCTTAAACCTTCATCCAGGACCATGAATATCAGTGACCCCTCTTACCCTGTTTTTACAATAATCCATTCTTGCAGACGGGTGGCCTTGCGTCTTACTCCTTATGTCGCCGTGCTGCTCTGCTTACTAATAATTTTAACCCAAAACTGCAGCGACGCCGAGAATGTTTCTTTTGTGATGCGAAGAATTAGAAGAAATACTAAGGGCAGAGAGAATAAACGGCACGTGTCACCGGTGCCAACCTCTGGCCCCATGACATCCTTAATCAGGACTAACATTATCTGGCCTGTTAGTCGTCATCGTACTTTAAGAAAGGAAAACTAATGCCTGCAGTCTTCCCGAACAAAGAAAGCGCTCAGCATTGTGGCTGTAATACACAGAGACCTGACAGCGCAGCACTCCCAACTCCGACACAAAGGTGCTGGTGGCAGGTGTCACGCTGATTCTAGGTCTCCTCTCGGCCATGGCTTACAAAGCCCCTGCTGAACGCTGCCCTGACTGCGCAGATACTCAAAGCTTCATCAGATACAGCACATGCCGCCATAGCAGACTAATAACACACATGGAAATAATGGAAGACTCAGTCATGCCCATTTTCCTTCACCTGGCCATTTCCAGCAGTGCTGCTCGTGGCGACGTCTGGAGTCCCTTGTCCATCCACAGGCTTCTCCGCATCCCGGCCTCCAGCTTCATGCTTGCTCTGCGGCGGCCTCTGGAAGAGCGAACAGGAGTTACATCGTGACCACCACAACAAAGCAATCCTCACAACTCGCAGACTGTCCGAGCAGGCCGGGGACCAGGTCACTGCTGGTCAGGACCCTCCTGGACTGAGCTCTGCAGCATCCTACAGATGGGAGACGAGGATTAGCGGTGCACCGAGACGTGTGCCGGCTGGGGATTACAGCCCTGCTAGACAAAGGATGTGCTGGGAGACATGGGAAACCATCCTCCACCAGCTGAGCGCTAGCACAAGCAGGGGGATAGTGAGCCCGCTCCCAGCACCGGCTCTGCTGCACCGTCACATGACCTCATGCACCCACAAGTGTTGCAGGCAGCGAGGCGGCCGATTGTCAGAGCATCCTCCAGAATGACATTACTAGACTGAGCGGAGAGCTGACGAATAACAATCAGACAGGATGGAGACGGCTGTGATAATCCAATAACCTGCCCTGTAAGTTACAAGGTGGGCTCAATAATGTGGAGTGGGATTGTCCCTTAGACTAACAGATGGTTGTGCGGGGTCAGGAGGGCGGCCTCATTATGGGAGCTGAAGGGATGGAGTTTGTCAGCATGAGAGCAATTTGCCCATGGTAGCAATGGCACAGAGGAGGCCCCGACTAATGAGCAGGCATCCATCTGAGGCTCACAGTGCCTCGGAAATACAGAAATGGCTCAGGGGCGGCCAGCATTTTATTTACTTTAATCCATATAGAACTACAAACATGAATTTATATAATTTATTTTTTTTAGCTAAATGGGCCTGGGGGGGGGGGTGGGGGGGGAATCAGAAATTTGTAAAAAAAAAAAAAAAAAAAAAAAAAAATGAGCTTGTGTCATCATTTTCCATGACCCGTAACGTTTTCCATTTTCGATAAATGGGGCACTGTCAGAGCTGACTTTTTTATTGATACCATTTTGGGGCAGACTTGATGCTTTGACTGTCTCCTTATTACATTTTTTTGCAGTGTTGCGGCACCCTAAAAAAAACAATTCAGGCGTTCAGATGTATTTTTTTTGGATTACGCCGCTTACGGATAGGGTTAACTAATTTTATATTTTTTTTATAGATTGGACTTTTACAGACGTAGCGTTAGCAAATGTGTATTTTTTAAGAATTTATCTTTAATGGGGAAAAGGGTTATGGTAATTTGAATAATTATTTTCATTTTTTTACACCTTTTATTTTCCACTTTCAACTGTATCATCTGATCACTTGTAATATACACAAAAATACTAGAGTGCTGATGGGCAGGGCAAATATCACGGTGTCCTGTGAATGCCAATCATGGGCTGGCTTTCCCAGGAGAAGCATGCAGCCAGGCATGGGGGTCTTCAGCAAACCCCTGGCCGTCATGGTAATCCTTTGAGGCAGAGAGCAGGCATATAATGTATCAGTACGTCATATGTCAGTAAGGGGTTAATGTGGTCTGTGGTCATAAATCAGCTGACAGGAGCCGAGAAAAGACAAAAGTTACAAACTCTCCAGCTTACTGACAGATTCTCAGTTAATTCATTCTGCAGCCAGCAACACAGCGTGCATCACAGAGGCTACAGAAGACAAACAGTGCAACATTTTTAATTCAGTCTAATTGCAAAAAATAATCTTAGCTTAAAATACACACATTTCAGGAAAGAAAATGTACCAAAAAGTAAACAACCACTTTAATTTACATAGATAAGTAAAACAAAAGCATGCCAGATTATTCACACACCCAGTGTGCGGAGGCTGCTGTGCTCACATTACTTTTCCTATCAGTCATATAACCATTAACTGACCTGTCTGCTTCTGTCTGACCCTCCGTTGTCCTCTCCGATAACCTCCTCACACACAGGATGGAGATTGCTTTTGAGTTGCCCTAATTCTCTGGACCTTTCTCCTTTGCTCAATTTAATTCCTAAAAACCTACAGCTCCACGTGACATTGCCCTCCATTGTTTCCTCCCTTGCAGTTGTAGCTCTCGCTGCCCTAGAGAAACAATCACCAAGTAGATTTTCTTACACTATTACATACAAGTTATAGCGCCATACAATGATCACATAATAGCGCCACACACAATGCCACTGAGTGCTGACACATTAGTGCTGTGCCAGCTGCCACTATGTAATGACCAGCTAGATACGCTGCAGAGCACCCAAAAATGCATAAATAAGGCTGCTTTTACACTTGCTTTTTTTAGCGCTGCGCCTCGTGCGCATGCGCATTGCTCCCCTATCTTTAACATGGCGGGCGCATGGTATAGCGCTTGTACGCGTTCATGTGCGTTCTCGTGCGCTGCGCTTTTTCCAGGTGTGTGCCCAGGCGCACCAGACGCAACATGTTGCATTTTTCTGTGCGCCCAACTGCTGCCAAAAACCGCATGCGCACAAAAAAAAAAAAACATTACAGTCCATGGGATCGCACGCGTGCGCTAGTACATGCGCACATATGCGTTTTTAGAGTTAACATGGCGACAAACTGGTTAAATCGCATTCGCAAAAAAACAGCAAATGCATGCAAAATGCTTAATGCGTTTTTTGCATGCGTTTGGAATGTGCACGAGGTGCAGCGCAAAAAAACGCTAGTGTGAAAGTAGCTTAACAGCACCTTTACTAAAATAATCCTGCCACATGTACAGTACCCAGAAAATATAGTCATAGGGGCTTTATTATTTAATAAGGTAGATTTCACTGAACATTTTTCAATTATTTATTAAAAAAGTGCAATAAAAGCAGCAAATAAAACAAGTCTCCCCCTCTCCCGCATCGTGTCATTCAGGGATCATTCACAGGACAGGAAATTATTACTGAAAAAACCTACAAGATCATTTCCTCTACAGGGTGGGCCATGTATATGGATACACCTAAATAAAATGGGAATGGTTGGTGATATCAACTTCCTGTTTGTGGCACATTAGTATATGGGAGGGGGGAAACTTTTCAAGAAGGGTGGTGACCGTGGCGCCATTTTGAAGTCAGCCATTTTGGATCCAACTATATTTTTCAGATGGGAATAGGGTCATGTGACACATCAAACTGGATTGTTAATGCAACCCTCTTCTCCCACTCTTGACACACTGATAGCAACACCGCAGAAGAAATGCTTGCACAGGCTTCCAGTCAGGGCTGTGGAGTCGGAGTCGTGGAGTCGGAGTCGGTGCTCATTTTGGTGGAGTCGGAGTCGGAGTCGGTATAAAATGGACCGACTCCGACTCCTAAAATATATAATAAATTGGGTACAGTAATTCAATGCAGGATGTGCTGAATATTTTTTCATAGGAGTTTGGGAAAGTTATGAAATGTCCTATAAATGGCTGTTCTATTCCTGATCTAAGGCTACATTCACACACAGCGTTTTTCCTGTGTTTTTTGAGGATATGTTTTTCAGCTGCAAAAGCTGATCATCTTTTTAAAAAACTGCATCACCTGAAAGGTTTTTGAGCTCATAGATAATGTTTTCAATAGCAAAAGCAGATTAGAAATCTGCTCTATCTATCCATTTATCCATATTTGTCTATCCATATCGTATCTGTACCAAAAAGAATGAAAACCGGGTAGTACACCAATATATATTCTGTTCTATATAAATATCTTGATTATTGGATCATAAAAATGATTAAATGTCTGAGGTTCACATTGTACTACAATAAATTTTTCACTTAAATATAAGCAATATGTGTGGGAGTCGGAGTCGGTGTAAGGGAAATTGAGGAGTCGGAGTCGCAGGTTTGGCTTACCGACTCCACAGCCCTGCTTCCAGTATCCGTTGTTTCAGATGCTGCACGTAACTTCACAGCATAGACAATTGCCTTCAGATGACCTCAAAGATAAAAGTCTAAGGGGGTCAGATTGGGAGACCTTGGTGGCCATTCAACTGGCCCACGACAACCAATCCACTTTCCAGGGAACTGTTCATGTAGGAATGCTTGGACCTGACACCATAATTGATGGTATGGTGTGGTATATCGGGGTACAAAGATAGTGGGGCCATTCTTCATCAATGAAAACGTCAATGCCACTGGATATCTGAAATTGCTACATGATGTATTGCCCTCTTTATGCAGTAGGATGGCACGTTCCCTGAGTTATTCCAGCAAGATGGTGCACCACCACATTATGGGTGTCAGGTGCGAGCATTCCTACAAGGAATCTGACCCCCTTAGACTAGCGTTTCATCTGCGGTGTTGCCATCACTGTGTCAAGAGTGGGAGAAGAGGGTTGCATTGACAATCAACACAATGGGCAGCACTTTGAACACATTTTATAAGTGGTCATAAACTTGTAAATAACTCATGAAAGAATAAAGTTACATTAAAACCAAGCACACCATTATTTTTCTTGTGAAATTCTCAATAAGTTTGATGTGTCACATGACCCTCTTCCCATTGGAAAAAATAAAGTTGGATCCAAAATGGCCAACTACAAAATGGCCGCCATGGTCACCACCCATGTTGAAAAGTTTCCCCCCCTCCCATATACTAATGTGCCACAAACAGGAAGTTGATATCACCAACCATTCCCATTTTATTTAGGTGTATCCATATAAATGGCCCACCCTGTATATTAACCCCTTTCTGACCTTGGAAGCAATAGTCCCTCCATGGTCAGATCCCCCGCTTTGATGAGGGCTCCAGCGGTGATAGCGGGATTTAAACCAGCGCTTCTGGCCGCGCAGCCGGAAATACGCGCATCGCCGACCCCCGTCACGGGGGTCAGTGATGGAAAAATAAAAAAATATATAAAAGTTTAAATTACCCCCCTTTCATTCCATTCTAAATAAAACAATTAAAAAAAAAGTCACACATACACATATTAGGTATCGCCGCGTTCAGAATCGCCAATCAATAAAAAAAAAAAAAGGATTAACCCAATCGCTAAATGGCATAGCGAGAAAAAAATAGAAACGCCAGAATTACAGGTTTTTTTGGTCGCCGCCTCATTGCATTAAAATGCAATAATGGGTGATCAAAAGATTGTATCTGCACGTAACTGGTATCCTTAAAAACGTCAGCTCAGCATGCAAAAAATAAGCTCTCACCCAACCCCAGATCACAAAAAATGGCACAAATTTTTTTTAAGCAAACTTTGGATTTTTTTTCACCCCTTAGATAAAAGAGAACCTAGACATGTTTTGTGTCTATGAACTTGTAATGACCTGGATAATCATAATGGCAGCTCAGTTTTAGCATTTAGTGAACCTAGCAAAAAAAGCCAAACAAAAAAACGTGTGAGATTGCACTTTTTTTGCAATTTCACCTCACTTGGAATTTTGTTCCCGTTTTCTAGCACATGACATGGTAAAACCAATGGTGTCGTTCAAAAGTACAACTCGTCCCGCAAAAAATAAGCCCTCACATGGCCATATTGAAGGAAAAATTAAAAAAAAAATTTTGGCTCTGGGAAGAAGGGGAGCGAAAAACGCAAAACCAAAAAAAGCTGGGGTCATTAAGGGGTTAAATCTTAAAGAGGATTTCTGCTTTCTGAAAAACACTCGACAGTAGGGATGGGCGGATGACCAAATTAATCTGATTAATTCGCCACTGGAGATCAGCACCATTTATATTCTTTACAACATTGAAAACATGGATTTTTGTGATAACTCACCGTAAAATCCTTTTCTCCGAGACGCTCATTGGGTGACACAGAGACTGTGGGTGCATACTTCTGCCACTAGGAGGCTGACACTAAGTGAAAAAAAGAGGTTAGCTCCTCCTCCGCAGTATACACCCTCGCCCCTAAAGCGGGCAAAAATCAGTTTGGTACCAAAGCAGTAGGAGGACAACAAAATCAGCCTTAATACAGGTACAACATGTCCAAAGGAAAACACCACCCTTATATCAAATAAGTAGACACATTAATTTAAACAAAACAAGAGCCAACTGGCTAACAGGGTGGGTGCTGTGTCCCCCAATGAGCATCTCGGAGAAAAGGATTTTACGGTGAGTTATCACAAAAATCCATGTTTCTCCTTCCCCTCATAGGGGAACACAGAGACTGTGGGACGTCCTAAAGCAGTCCCTGGGTGGGAGTTAACTCACCGATCCAAGCTACATGCACTTCTTGGTTAAAGGTGCGCCACCGCTGCTTGGAGAATCCTTCTACCCAGGCTCGCATCCGCTGAGGCCTGAGTATGGATATTGTAATGTTTGGCAAATGTGTGCAGGATGGACCAGGTTGCTGCCTTGCAAACCTGTTCCGTCGAAGCCTGATGCCGAAGTGCCCAAGAGGCGCCCACTGCCCGAATAGAGTGCGCACTGATTCCTGCTGGAATTTGCGTGCCTCTAATGCGGTAAGACTCCTGAAAAGTCAAACGAATCCATCTGGCTATGGTCGATTTTGAGACAGCGAGTCCCTTCCTGCGCCCTTCGGGGAGCACGAACAGCGTGTCCATCTGACGAAAGGGTGCCGTCCTCGACACGTACCTCTGGAGGGCTCTTACCAGGTCTAAAGCGTGAAGAGCCTTTTCCACACGGTGCACCGGTGCTGGACAAAATGAAGGCAAGACAACATCTTCATTAATGTGAAAAGAGGACACGACCATCGGCAGAAACGGAGGGGCTGGTCTGAGCACCACCTTATCCTTATGGAAAGTGAGGAACGGAGCTCGGCAGGATAGGGCCGCCAGCTCTGAAACCCGCCTGATAGAAGTGATGGCCACTAGGAACACCACTTTCCAGGAAAGGTACCTCAAAGAGACATCCTGAAGCGGTTCGAAAGGAGCTTCCTGCAGAACACTTAGGACCAGGTTAAGGTCCCAGGCGTCCATAGGCGCCTTATAGGGAGGTACCAAGTGGGAGACTCTCTGGATGAAAGTCTTCACCTGCAAATTAGTAGCAACTCTGCGCTGGAACAGGACGGATGAGGCCGATATTTGTCTCCTGAGGGAACTTGGGGCTAACCCCAAGTCTAGCCCCGACTGGAGGAAAGCCAAGATGTTGGGGATCGAGAATCTCAGCGGAGAAACACCACGGCCTCGACACCAAGCGAAGAACACCTTCCAGGTGTGGTGGTAAATTCGTGCTGAAGCAGGCTTCCGGTCGCTACAATGATTAGCGCCCATCTTGCTCCCGAACCCTGCCTGGGTTAGAATCCAAGATTCAACAGCCATGCCGTCAAACACAGGGCCCCTGAGTTCAGGTGGCAAATCGGCCCTTGAGAGAGTAGATCCGGGTGTTCTGGTAGGCACCAAGGGACGTCAGTGAGCAGCAGCATTAGATCTGCGTACCAAACTCGACGGGGCCAATCTGGGGCCAGCAGAATTGCCTGGATCCCTTCCGTCTTGATCTTCTTGATGACTCTCGGAAGTAGTGGTAGCGGGGGAAATAGATATGGGAGGCGAAACTGGTTCCATGGCAGAACCAACGCATCCACAGCGATTGCCTTCGGGTCCCTGGCCCAAACGACATATGTGGGCACCTTGGCGTTCACTCTGGAAGAAATCAAGTCCACATCCGGAGTTCCCCACCATTGACAAATCTGATGAAAGACCTCGGGATGTAGAGACCACTCTCCGGACGCAAGACCCTCCCGGCTGAGAAAGTCTGCCGCCCAGTTTTCCACGCCCAGGATGTGAACTGCCGAAATCACCGAGTGGTTTGCTTCGGCCCACTGAAGAACGTGCCCCACCTCACGCATGGTTGCTCTGCTGCGAGTGCCCCCTTGGAGATTTATGTAAGCCACCGCCGTGGCATTATCCGATTGAATTTGGACAGGGCGGCTTGCTAGAAAGTGATGAAACTTCTGCAGTGCCAGCCGGAATGCTCGTATCTCCAATAAATTGATCGGGAGGTGTGCCTCCTGTGGCGACCACCATCCCTGGGTTGTGTGGTGGTGAAACACCACTCCCCAGCCGAGGAGACTGGTGTCCGTTGTCACTACCAGCCAATGGTCTGGGGGAAAAGGTTTCCCCTGGGTCAGAGAGGAACTGGTTATCCACCATCCGAGCAACTGCCTGACTTGAGAGGCCAGACGACACCGCCGATCGAGCGTGAAAGGGTTCTTGTCCCAGGCTGACAAGAGGGCGTGCTGCAGGGGGCTAAGATGGGACTGGGCGAAAGGTATTGCTTCCATTGCTGCCACCATCTTCCCTAGAATCCTCATTCCAGATCGGATGGTATGAGGGACTGGCTGGCGAAGTGTCCGGACGGACTCCCTGCTGGAGAGCTAGTACCTTTCCCTAAGGGGGAATCACCAATCCACGGCAAGTGTCGAAGATCATTCCTAAGCAGGAGATCTTCTGAGCTGGCATAAGGGATGACTTCTTCGCATTGATCAACCACCCTAAGCGGGCAAGAGTATCCAGCGTCATGCTGACATTTTCCTTGCATGCCCGTATTGAAGGGCCCTTGACCAAGGGGTCGTCCAGATAAGGGACGACGACTATGCCTCGAGAATGCAGTATGGCCATGACAACTGCCATAACCTTTGTGAACACTCTGGGAGCCGTGGCTAGCGCTACGAACTGAAAATGTCGACCGTTGATGGCGAAGCGTAGGAACCACTGATGAGGAGGAAAAATGGGAATATGCAGATTATGCATCTTGGATGTCTATTGAGGCCAAGTATTCTCCCTGCTCCATGGCCGATATGACTGAACGGAGAGACTCCATCCGGAAATGTCTGATCCTGATTAATCTGTTTAGAAGCTTCAGGTCCAACACAGGCCTGACAGACCCGACCTTTTTGGGAACCGCAAAAAGGATGGAATTGAAACCGAGTCCTTTCGTGTTCCGGTACTGGAATAATGACGCCATTGTGCTTGAGCAATTTGATGGCTCCCAATAGAGCCCTTGCCTGTGCATCTATCCTGGGAAGCCGGGAAAGAAAAAACAGTCTTGGGGCGTTCTCTGAAAAATTCCATTTTGTAACCTGAGGACACCAATTCTTTTAACCATGCGTCGTGAGCGACGTTGGCCCAGACGTGGTGAAAACAGAGTAGGCGGCCGCCCACCTTGCTGATGTCGTCTGGTAAAGACCTCGAGTCATTTGGACGATGATCTTTGGGATCTGGATCCCCTCGCTCTGGCCTGTTGAGCACGCATTCTCCCCAATGGATTGGCTCTATATGAGACCTGCCGCTCCCTATCCTGGTTGGGGCAGCCTGCGGGGGCGGAATAGGGCCCCGTAGTCCACCCGGGTTTGCGAAAAGCCCGAAAACGTGCCTGAACAGGGTGACGAAAAAGCAGTTTAACCTTTTGTTGAAGGAGAAACCCGCTCTTTCCTCCTGTGGAGTCTGAGATAAGTTGATCCATTTTTTCCCCAAATAGGCGGCCGTCCTGATACGGCAGGGAAGTCAAGGACTTCTTGGAAGTAGAATCGGCTTGCCATGTCCTCAACCACAGGGCTCTTCTGATAGAGATTGCATTGGCGGCAGCAAGTGCCGAACAATTTGCCGCATCCAAAGATGCATTAATTACATAGTCTCCGGCCATCGCCATCTGACATGCGACCTCCGAAATCTCTGCAGGTAGATCCTGCTCCTGCGCGACCTTGTTTAATGTTTCTGACCATGATATCATAGCCTTAGCTACCCAAGTTGCTGCGAACGAGGGAGCGAGTGCAGACCCTGACGCCTCATATACTGAACGAGCTAGGCTCTCAATAAGGCGGTCCGTGGGATCCTTAATCGAGTAAACAGTAGGGACAGATAACAGGGTCTTAAGGCCCTTTTACATTTAGCGATGCACCAGCGATCCAACCAGCGATCCGACCCGGTCAGGATCGCTGGTGCATCGCTAAATGATCGCTAGTGAGCTTTCATACAGAAAGATCTCACAGCGATGCAGCAGCGACGCAGCGCACGATACTTACCATTCACACACAGCGATCCTGCGTCCTCCCGCCCGCGTCCAGCGTCGCTCGTCGTCACAGCAGGAAGTCTCAGCAGGAAGCGGCCGACGAGAAATGGAGCCGGACATTCTCGCGCGATCAGCGATGGACAGCGGGGGAGCCGGTCGCTGGTAAGTATCACACATAGCGATATCGCTAGCAATATCGCTATAACGTCACAAAACCAGTGACGTTTTAGCGATATTGCTAGCGATATCGCTTAGTGTAAAACCCCCTTTAGTGGCCAGGCGTGAAACCGGAGGATCCACTATCAGGGATTCCATCCATTTTTTACGGAGGTCCGGAGCAAACGGATACCTCGTTTCGAGTGCCTTTTGACCTGAGAAACGCCGGTCTGGACGTTCTCTGTGCCACTGCACTATGTCCTCAAACTCAGGGTGAGAGGAAAAAATTCTGTGCAGCCGCTTCACTCGTTTAAATGCCAACTTATGCCCCGTAGCCGCTGCGGGATCATCCTCAATCCCCTGGGTCTGATTGACAGCTTCTATGAGGCTGTCCACTGTTTCATGTGACCCTGGAGTGTCCAGGTCAAGGGGCTCGTCTGAGTCGCAATCTGAGGTCTGCTCGCTATCAACCACTGGTGACGGTGACAGGGAGCGAGAAGCAGAGCTTATGGATGCCAAGGCACCAGATGGACTGGGCGACACCGTGTGAATTTGTTTCCTCCGGGTCTGCCTGGAGTGAGAGCAGCCCCTGCAGGCCGGAGGCTCTAGTGAGGTGGAGCCTCTAAAGGCGGCGAGCCACTGTCCCTGCCCCTATCTGGGGCTTGAAGGGACTCTATTGCTCTCGTAAGCGACGCCATGGACTGTGACAGTGATCGGGCCCACTCCGGCAAATTTGTCACATTGGTCGCGGTCGCAGGGGAGGGCTCCTGGGATCGTTCGGATTCGCAGGCTTTGCATAAACGCTTGCTCTGAGCCCACGGAAACGCAGCCCGACAAGAGATGCATGCAGCGCAAATGAACGTGTGCGTCTTTGCCTTTTCGGACATGCTGTATCTGTAGGTTGCTGGGGACATGGGGAGGAGGTAGCACCTCGTTTTTCCCTGTAGCGTGGCCTCTCGGGTAGCACTTAGCCCCGTCCTGCGCCCCCCCGACCTGGATGCTTCCTTTAAATTGCGCGCCGCCAGCCTGTAAAAAACGATTTAGGGGCGGTTCTTCTGCCTAGCGGCGCTCCGAAGCCGGGGCCTTGATTTTTACCGCCGCCCAGTGCGGCGCGGGCCGCCAGAAGTGATGTGCGGTCCCGGGGGCGGAACTTCCAGCCGCGGCCTAGCTCCGGCCGAAGCCGCTGCCTCAATTTCTCCCCTACCTGACCGGGGGGGCGCGGTACCACAAAAAAACAAAAGGCGCTACTGACCAGCGCGGCATTCCTGACCCAGGCTGCCGCCTGACGGATTGCACCCTCTCTTGCCACTGTGGGCTCCAGCCCGAAGTCTTCGCAGGAGCCCTCCCAGACCCTCTCCTCACCGATGATCCTCTTCAGCCTGAGCGCAGGCATGTGAGGGGGTCTTTGATAAAAAATAGGACGGTGCAGGGACCCTAGCTCCATCTAACCCCTTCAAAGGGTGAGGAGAGGGACCGTCCGCCACCTTGCAGCACCGCAGTCTGAGCATTGGTGCAGTGGGGGCCGCACAGACTAGTCTTGTGCCTCTGTACAGCCCATGGTTTCAATACCTAGGGGTGGTCAGGCTAAGTCGGGCATTGTGTCCCACGACGCGGGAGAGGATACGTGGAGGGACCCTCGCATGTGCTCGCCCGTTGTTGGTTTGGGGAAATTGGACCCTTTCAATAGGATCAGTTGCCCCTGTCACATCTTCATGGGAAAAAGACGAAAAAAAGTCTGGAGAGAAAAACCAGATGTGTGCCTCCATGGACACTAAGCAAAAAACTGATTTCTGCCTGCAATAGGGGAGAGGGTGTATACTTCGGAGGAGCTAACCTCTTTTTTTCACTTAGTGTCAGCCTCCTAGCGGCAGAAGCATACACCCACAGTCTCTGTGTCCCCCAATGAGGCGAAGGAGAAATGAACATTTTAAGCGCTGCTCCCTCTTCTGTCATTGGTGAAGTGGGCACTGCAGGGCGGGAAAGCTGCCGAGAGCCGCAATTGGTCAGAGTAGCCCAAACCTGAGCGGGAGTTGTGAGAGCGGAGAGGAGAAGGTGGTTGTATGGCAAACTCCGGGGATGGGACGCAGGAAGCTCCATACCCTCCATAAACTGCAACTGTTTCTGACCCTTCACCTCGCCCCATCCCACTAGCCCTATTGAAAAAAAAAACAATAGGACTTCGGCATGATCAGACTTACTATTAAAGGTGCCAATCAGCCATTCGGCTATTAATCAGTCCCATTGTCCTGTAGGTAATTAAATACTAGCATTGGTGTTTGTAGCTAAATGACATGATTTGCCATAGTTATCATAGTCGATTCAGCGAGCCATCCTTGGAGCACCACCATGCTCTTTTGATTGATCGTGCTAGTCGGGTGACCTCATTTTTGAAGTCTTGCACATGCCATGTCCTGCACACTAAACTTAGTGAGGCTGAGCTGTATTCACCTTAACTAACTGCACAAAACAGAGGGGCTCTAAGCCCGGACCCTTATAGATTGTGCACAGGTTTTTCAAAGACATCACCAGACTGCAGAGCGATCAATCAAACGAAAATGGTGCATTTTCAAGAATGATGACTTGGGGTAACGGTTGTACACACAAGGAGGCAAAAGTAAATTTACAACTATAGCAAAACACCACATCGCTCAGCCACAAACACTATTGCTATTCTTATTTCATTGCCTGCAGGAGCACGGAGTCAGGTTAATAGCAGATTTCATGATGTCAGGTTCCTTTAAACTGAAGTAGACTTCTGCTGTAATTTCCACCACTTTCCGGCATAGATTATAGTACACTTTAGGCCATGTGCACACGTAGTGAAAGGTGCTGCGGATTTTTCCACACGGATTTGGAAAAATCTGCAGGTAAATCCGCAGGTCAAAAGACCTGCGGTTTTCCCCTGCTATTTGACACCTGCACAAAGGAGAAGGTGTAAAACCGCTGCGGATTCCACACAAAGAATTGACATGCTGCGGATTTGAAAAAGCAGCAAATCCGCGTGGAAAAATCTGCAGCATGTGCACTGCGTTTTTTAATTTCCATTGAAAACAATGGTACTGTACAACGCAGCTAAATCTGCTGTGGTTCCGCAGAGCCAAAAACGCTGCGGATCCGAAAGTGTGCACATGGCCTTATCGTCTGAGGGTAACCATGCCCTCCTACTAAGCCTCACCCAAAATAAATTAAATAAATCAAGATTAAAATTTAAAAAAAAAAAAAAAATCGCCTTTGAAAGAAATTGAGATTATATTTTTTTTCAAAAAAATCACCCAGCCTATATGTGACAGTGGATAAAATTATAAGACTTTTCTAAAATACATATGAGTAGAGCTGGGCAGACCCCTGGATGCTCGGGTCCGATGGGTTAAATTCGGGTTTGGGTACCAGAACAATACCTGGACCTCATTCACTTGAATGGGGTCCCAAACATCCAGTGTCTGCCACACTGTCATGTGGGAACCGCGTCTGTCTGACTGGTGGTAATCATTTTACAGTCGATCACAAGCGGTGTTTGCCGCGCTACCAAACACATGACAGCGTGACAATCACCCGGTGTTCGGGGGTCTGAATCTGAACAGTAAGGCTATGTGCCCACGTTGCATGTTAAAACGCACACTGAAAACCGGACTCCTTCCCAGAAATCGCGCGTTTTTTTCCGCGCGATTTCACCGCGACTCTGTTCGCGATTTTCTCAAGCACTTTCCAAGCGATTTGAAGCATCGCTTGGAAAGTGATTGACAGGTTGGTCACACTCGTCAAACATAGTGTTTGACAAGTGTGAGCAGCTTTTTACTATTGAGGCCGCCTATGCAGCATCAATAGTAAAAGATAGAATGTTAAAAATGATATAAAAAAAATAAAAAAATCGGGGTATATTTACCTTCCGACGTCCCGCGCTGCTATCCCGGGCCTCAGCGTTCCCAGTAATGCCTTGCGAGACCTGTGATGACGTTGGTCTCGCGCTACTATAGCGATCTCACGAGACCTCTAGAGTAACGCGAGACTACGTCATTACAGGGCCTTGCCGCAAGGCATTACTGGGAACGCTTAGGCCGGGAATGCAGCGCGGGACGTCGGAAGGTAAATACGCCCCGATTTTTTATTCTTTTTTTACAGGGGTATGGTACCCAGGGCCTGGAGGACAGTCTCCTCTCCTCCACACCGTGGGTACCAACCGCACATGAGACGCTTAACTTCCCGCATGGTGGGCATATCCACATGCGGGAAGTAAGCGATTCTCATGCATTCCTATGGGTGCGGAATAGCGGCAATTCTTTGCGATTCCGCATAAAAGAATGAGCATGCTGCGATTTTTTCCGCGATGCGATTCCGCTGCGGAAAAAGGCGCAGCATTAGCACAGCATGTGCATGCGCAGTTCAAAATATCGGACTATCAACAAAAAAAAAAAAAAACCTTGCAAAGTCAATCTCATCCACCGGGGAGACGGTAAAATTTTGGCGGATCCGTCAAAAAACGGGTGTGACGGACGACCGTCAGTCAAGATCCGTCACTAATGTAAGTCTATGGGGGGAAAAATGGATCCGCCCCTTTTCTGGCGGATCCGTTTTTTTTCAGAATTTGGCGGATTTTGACTGACGCTAAAAAACTGTGTGAAAGTGTGAAACAGGCCTTAGGGTCTGGTATGTGCGATTCTTTTTTTTTTTGCGGGGGGGGGGGGGGGGGGGGGGGGGGGGTAAACAGTAGGTAGGGTAGTACATCTAAAAATTAAAATATAAATACTGCATATATTTAGCCACTAGATGACACCACATACAACACAATGAGGGAAAGGTAAAATATGACATACCCTGAAAATAAGCTCTGGTGGATTTTTAGAACCAAAATATAACATAAACCAGGGGAAGTCTTGAGGAGATCATTTGCATATTCCCAGTGCCTTCTGGGATAAGTGAAGAGTCTCCGCGAGCTCAACGATCACTGGGTTTTGGCCGTTGCAGCTGAAAAGAAGAAATCGGAAAACCAGGGGAAGAGTCTTGAGGAGATCATTTGCATATTCCCAGTGCCTTCTGGGATAAGTGAAGAGTCTCTGCGAGCTCAACGATCACTGGGTTTTGGCCGTTGCAGCTGAAAAGAGGAAATCGGAAAACCAGGGGAAGAGTCTTGAGGAGATCATTTGCATATTCCCAGTGCCTTCTGGGATAAGTGAAGAGTCTCCGCGAGCTCAACGATCACTGGGTTTTGGCCGTTGCAGCTGAAAAAAGGAGATCGGAAAACCAGGGGAAGAGTCTTGAGGAGATCATTTGCATATTCCCAGTGCCTTCTGGGATAAGTGAAGAGTCTCCGCGAGCTCAACGATCACTGGGTTTTGGCCGTTGCAGCTGAAAAGAGGAAATCGGAAAAACCGCGTGCCTGTCGGCTCATATTTCATCGTTTTTAAGAAATCTCAAGATGGAAGAGGCCAGGAGCCATTTGGTGAGCTGCATTTCTTGCTACATGTTCACAGATTTACCAGTGGAAAAGCCAAACTTCACATGCCACAAATGCAAGCTTGTAACCCTGTAGGAGGAAAAGTTGCAAAATCTCGAAGAGAGGTTAGCTACATTGAAGATCATTAAGGAAGGTGAAGAGTTCTTGGACAAAGCAGAATTATCTCTTCATGTTACAGAAAGAGAAGAAATTCGAAGTGCACCTGAAGAAACAGAGGAATGGAAACATGTGACCCAGAGAAGCAGGAGGATCAGGAGGCAGTCAGCACCCATACTGCTCAGAAACCAGTACCAGGCTCTCACGCAGGAAAACGATGAAGAAATACATCAGGATAAGACTTTGCCAACAAACAGCAACCTTGTACGCCTTCAGAGTCCTCCTGGATGGAGAAAGAAAAATGTTGTGAAGAAGAAACGGAGAGTGGTGGTCATGGGGGATTCCCTGTTGAGAGGAACAGAGGCCGCTATCTGCAGACCGGATATAACTTCAAGAGAAATGTGCTGTTTTCCAGGTGCAAAAATTAAAGATGTGTCTGACAGGATATTAGGACTCTTCAGACCTACAGATGACTACCCATTCCTGCTACTACATGTGGGGACAAATGACACTGCAAGAAACGACCTGGAAACCATCTGCAGAGACTTTGAAGACTTAGGCAAGAAAGTGAAAGAACTGGGAGCGCAGGTGGTCTTCTCTTCCATCCTCCCAGTGGATGGCCATGGAACAAGGAGGTGGAATAAGATTCTGCAGGTGAACAACTGGCTACGTCGATGGTGCCGTCAGCAACGATTTGGATTTCTGGATCACGGAGTGAACTACTTATACGATGGACTACTTGCTAGAGATGGGTGCACCTTACGAAGACTGGAAAGCAGGTATTTGGAAGTCGCCTTGCTACACTTGTAAGGAGAGCTTTAAACTAGAACAACGTGGGAAGGGAAGCAAAAGACCAGAAAAAGCCATACACCTGACAAATGCTATTGAGAATTCTGCTATTAGAAGTGGAAAGGAAGAACAAAGACGAAAGAATCTAATTAATAAAAATATTGGAGAAAGAGAAACCAATCACAAACTAAAATGTTTCTATACTAATGCACAAAGCATGGGCAACAAACAAGGAGAATTGGAACTACTAACACAGGAAAAGAAATATGATGTCATTGGAATCACTGAAACTTGGTGGGACAATACACATGATTGGAATACAAGACTAGAAGGATACAACTTATTTGCAAGAAACAGACTTGATAAACGAGGAGGGGGTGTCGCATTGTATGTTAGAAACGCGTATATCTGCACAGAGATTGAAGCTTCAGAGACTGGGAGGTCTGTGGAAACTGTTTGGGTAAGAATACAAGGACAGAACAATGGAAAGGACACCATTGTAGGCATTTACTACAGGCCGCCTGTGCAAGCTGAAGATATGGATGAAATCTTTATGCATCAAATGGCCAAGTTCTCCAAAAAATATGACATAGTTGTCATGGGAGATTTCAACTATCCAGACATTTGTTGGGAATCTCTCTCAGGCAAAACTAACAGGTCAAGGAAATTCTTATCCTCTCTTGCTGACAACTTTATCTTCCAAAAGGTAAGGGAGAAAACAAGGGGAACTGCTACCTTGGATCTAATTCTTATAAACAGGGAGGAAATGGTTGAGGAGGTAAAAGTGGCTGGGACCCTAGGAGGTAGCGACCATGCTATTTTAGAATTTTGGATAACTAGAGGCGGAAGACCTGTGAAGACTCAGACGTCAAGGTTAGATTTCAGAAAGGCAGATTTTAAGGGATTCAGAAAGAGAATTGGAGGGATCCAATGGATGGATATCCTTAACCCCTTCCCGACATCCGACGGTATATCCCGTCCATGGGACCTGGGCCCCTATGCCCATTGACGGGATAGTACGTCGGGCGCGATCAGCGGCGCCCACGTGGTGAGCGCCGCTGATCGCGGCCGGGTGTCAGCTGATTATCACAGCTGACACCTGGCACAATGTGTCAGGGGCGGTCACGGACCGCCCCCGACACGTTAACCCCTTGCACACCGCGATCAAACATGATCGCGGTGTACCGGGAGTTAAAGGGAAGCATCGGCAGGGAGGGGGCTCCCTCCGTGCTTCCCTGAGCCCCCCACGGCAGCGCAATGTGCAGCGCTGCTGCGGGGGACTCCTTTCCTCCAGGCCCCTGAATCCAAGATGGCGACGGGTGCCTGAGGAAGCTGGCTTCCTCAGTGCCTGCAAAGCGCAGGCATGAGGAAGCCTTCTGCAGTGCCTGTGTCAGATCGCTGATCTGTCACAGTGATCTGTGATGTGACAGATCAGCGATCTGTCACAGGACAGTGATGTCCCACCTGGGACTATTTAATAAAGTAAAATAAAAAAAAGTGTAAAAATAATTAAAAAAAACTCGCCAAATAAATTAGAAAAAAAAAAAATATTCCCCCAATAAATCCATTTTTTGGAAATAATAAAAAAAAAACAATAAAAGTACACATATTAGGTATCGCCGCTTCCGTAACGACCCGCCCTATAAAACTGTCCCATTAGTTAACCCCTTTAGCGAACCCCTTAAAAAATAAAAATAAAAAACGAAGCAAAAAATAATGATTTATTATCATACTGCCAAACAAAAAGTGTAATAACGCGCGATCAAAAAGATGCATATAAATATCCATGGTACTGCTGAAAACGTCATCTTGTCCCGCAAAAAACGAGCCGCCACACAGCATCATCAGCGAAAAAATAAAAAAGTTATAGCTCGCAGAATAAAGCGATGCAAAAATAATTATTTTTTATATAAAATAGTTTTCATTGCATAAAACCGACAAATACATAAAAAAAGACCTAAATGAGGTATCGCTGTAACCGTACTGACCCGAAGAATAAAACCGCTTTATCAATTTTACCGCACGCGGAACGGTGTAAACGCACCCCCCCAAAAGAAATTCATGAAACGCTGGTTTTTCTTCATTCTGCGTCCCAAAAATCGGAATAAAAAGCGATCAAAAAATGTCACGTGCCCGAACATGATACCAATAAAAACGTCAACTCGTCCCGCAAAAAATAAGACCTCACATGACTCGGTGGGTCAAAATACGGAAAAATTATAGCTCTCAATATGTGGTGATGCAAAAACTATTTTTACAATAAAAAGCGTCTTTTAGCGTGCGACAGCTGCCAAAAATAAAAACCGCCATAAATAGTAAATCAAACCCCCCGTTATCACCCCCTTAGTTAGGGAAAAATAATAAAATAAAAAAAATGTATTTATTTCCATTTTTCCATTAGGGTTAGGGCTAGGGGTGTGTTGGGGTAGGGTTAGGGCTAGGGGCATGTTGGGGTTCGGGTTGGAGTTAGAATTGGGGGTTTCCACTGTTTGGGCACATCAGGGGCTCTCCAAATGCAACATGGCGTCTGATCTCAATTCCAGCCAATTCTGAGTTGAAAAAGTCAAATGGTGCTCCTTCCCTTCCAAGCTCTGCCATGCGCCCAAACAGTGTTTTACCCCCACATGTAGGGTATCAGCCTACTCAGGACAAATTGCGAAACAATTTTTGGGGTCCAATTTCTCCTGTTACCCTTAGGAAAATAAAAAATTGGGGGCAAAAATATCATTTTTGTGGAAAAAAAATGATTTTTTTATTTTCACGTCCGAGTGTTATAAACTTCTGTGAAGCACTTGGGGGTTCAAAGTGCTCACCACACATCTAGATAAGTTCCGTGGGGGGTCTAGTGTCCAAAATGGGGTCACTTGTGGGGAGTTTCAATAGTTTAGGTACATCAGGGGCTCTCCAAACGCACATGACACCCGCAGACCATTCCATCAAAGTCTGCATTCCAAAACGTCACTACTTCCCTTCCGAGCCCCGACGTGTGCCCATACAGTAGTTTTCTCCCACATATGGGGTATCAGCATACTCAGGACAAATTGGACAACAACTTTTAAGGTCCAATTTCTCCTGGTACCCTTGGGAAAATAAAAAAATGGTGACTAAAAGATCATGTTTGTGGAAAAAATACGAATTTTTTATTTTCACGCCCGGGCGTTCTAAACTTCTGTGAAGCACTGGGGGGTTCAAAGTGCTCACCACACATCTAGATAAGTTCCTTGGGGGGGTCTAGTTTACAAAATGGTGTCATTTGTGGGGGGTTTCCACTGTTTAGGTACATTAGGGGCTCTCCAAAGGCAACATGACACCCGCAGACCATTCCATCAAAGTCTGCATTCCAAAACGTCACTACTTCCCTTCCGAGCCCCGACGTGTGCCCATACAGTAGTTTTCTCCCACATATGGGGTATCAGCATACTCAGGACAAATTGGACAACAACTTTTAAGGCCCAATTTCTCCTGGTACCCTTGGGAAAATAAAAAAATGGTGACTAAAAGATCATGTTTGTGGAAAAAATACGAATTTTTTATTTTCACGCCCGGGCGTTATAAACTTCTGTGAAGCACTGGGGGGGTCAAAGTGCTCACCACACATCTAGATAAGTTCCTTAGGGGGTCTAGTTTCCAAAATGGTGTCATTTGTGGGGCGTTTCCACTGTTTTGGTACATCTGGGGTTTTCCAAACGCGACATGGTGTCCGATCTCAATTCCAGCCAAAAACGTTAAATGGCGCTGCTTCCCTTCCGAGCTCTGCCATGCACCCAAATAGTGGTTTACCCCCACAAGTGGGGTATCAGCGTACTCAGGACAAATTGCACAATAACTTTTAGGGTCCTGTTACCCTTGAAAAAATAAGAATTGAGGGTGAAAAGATCATTTTTGTGGAAAAAATATGATTTTTTAATTGTACCGCTGTACGTTATAAACTTTTGTAAAGCCCTTGTGGGTTCAAAGTTCTCACCACATATCTAGATAAGTTCCTTGGGGGGTCTAGTTTCCAAAATGGGGTCACTTGTAGGGGGTTTCCACTGTTTAGGTACATCAGGGACTCTCCAAACGTGACATGGCGTCCAATCTGAATTCCAGCCAATTTTGCATTGAAAAAGTCAAACGGCGCTCCTTCCATTCTGAGCTCTGCCATGCGCCGAAACAGTCGTTCCCACCCACATATCAGGTATCTGCGTACTCAGGACAAATTGCACAATAACTTTTGCAGTCCAATTTCTCCTGTTACCCTTGGTAAAATAAAAAAAATTGAACCTGAATTATTTTTTTATGAAAAAAAGTTAGATGTTCATTTTTTTTTAAATATTCAAAAAAATTCCTGTGACGCACCTAAAGGGTTAATAAACTTCTTGAATGTGGTTTTGAGCACCTTAAGGGGTGCAGTTTTTAGAATGGTGTCACTTTTGGGTATTTTCTATCATATAGACCCCTCAAAGTGGCTTCAAATGTGATGTGGTCCTAAAAATAAAATGGTGTTGTAAAAATGAGAAATCGCTGGTCAACTTTTAACCCTTATAACTTCCTAACAAAAAAAAATTTTGGTTCCAAAATTGTGCTGATGTAAAGTAAACATGTGGGAAATGTTAGTTATCAAGTTTTTTGTGTGCCGTATCTCTGTGATTTAAGGGCATAAAAATTCAAAGTTGGAAAATTGCGAAATTTTCAAAATTTTCGCCAAATTTCCGTTTTTCTCACAAATAAACGCAAGTTATTTGAATGAAATTTTACCACTAACATGAAGTACAATATGTCACGAGAAAACAATGTCAGAATCACCGGGATCCATGGAAGCGTTCCAGAGTTATGACCTCATAAAGGTACAGTGGTCAGAATTGTAAAAATTGGCCCGGTCATGAACGTGCAAACCACCCTTGGGGGTGAAGGGGTTAAAGACAAAAATGTCCAAGAAGGATGGGAAATCTTGAAAAATGAAATTCTCAAAGCACAGTTGTTAACAATTCCGAAAAGAGGGAAGAATAGGAAGCATTTAAGGAAACCAGGATGGATGAACACAGAACTTAAGCACATGCTAAAAAGGAAGAAAAAAATGTTTATAAAATGGAAAGAGCGAGGCATATCTAAAGAAGAATATAATGCTGTCTGCAGAACCTGCAGGGCACAAATCAGATTATCTAAAGCTGAAAATGAATTGAGGCTTGCAAGAGATGTCAAAAGCAATAATAAAGGATTTTGGGGATATGTCAAAAGTAAAAGAAAAGTAAAAGATGCTATAGGATTTTTACAGGATGAAAATGATGAAATGGTAAGACAGGATGTTGAGAAGGCTGAACTTTTAAATTCCTATTTTGCAACTGTTTTCTCTCAGAAAGGAAATGTAACATCAACTGTTATTCACTGCCCTATTAAGGGAATAGAAGAATCCAGGAAATCTATAAACAGAAAGATAGTGAGGAAACAATTAGCTAACCTAAATGAATTCAAGTCTCCAGGTCCAGATGAATTACACCCCAGAGTACTGAAGGAGATAGCAGAAGAAATTTTTGAACCCCTCTCCATAATCTTTGAAAATTCTTGGAGAACAGGAGAAGTGCCAGAAGACTGGAGAAGAGCAAATGTTGTTCCTATCTTCAAAAAAGGGGAAGAAGGTGGACCCAGGCAACTATAGGCCGGTGAGTCTGACTTCTATACCAGGAAAGATCTTTGAACAAATTATTAAACAACATGTATGTCAATACCTGGATAAGAATGAAGTGATTAAGCAGAGTCAGCATGGGTTTGTAACTAATAAGTCATGTCAGACTAATTTAATTTCCTTCTATGACGGTATTACTGATTGGGTGGATCAAGGAAATGCTGTAGATATAGTATATCTTGACTTCAGCAAAGCATTTGACAAAGTCTCTCATACAATCCTTATAGAAAAAATGACTAAGTATGGAATGGACAAGGCAATTGTTAGGTGGATTCATAACTGGCTTAGTGATCGGACCCAAAGAGTGGTCGTAAATGGCTGCACATCCAGTTGGAAGAATGTCTCAAGTGGGGTACCACAGGGCTCTGTCCTGGGCCCTGTATTGTTCAACATCTTTATCAACGATTTAGATGAAGGAATTGAGGGTAAACTGATTAAATTTGCTGATGACACAAAGCTAGGAGGGATAGCTAATTCTAGAGGAGAGAGAGAGAGGATTCAAAAAGATTTAAATAAACTGGAGAAGTGGGCAGCAACTAACATAATGGTTTTTAACAGGGAGAAATGCAAAGTACTACATCTGGGCAATAAAAATGAAAAAAGCATATATAGAATGGGAGGAATAGGGCTAAGTGACAGCACATGTGAAAAAGACTTGGGTATACTAATAGATCACAGACTGAATATGAGTCAACAGTGTGATGCAGCAGCAAAAAAGGCAAATGCAATTCTAGGATGTATTAACAGAAGCATACAGTCTAGATCAGGTGAAGTCATTATTTCCCTCTACTCCTCTTTGGTCAGACCTCATCTGGAATATTGTGTCCAGTTTTGGGCACCACATTTTAAAAAAGACATCAACAAACTGGAGCAAGTTCAGAAAAGAGCGACCAGAATGGTGACCGGTCTGCAAACCCTGTCTTATGAGGAAAGATTGCAGGATTTGGGAATGTTTAGTTTGCAAAAGAGAAGACTGAGAGGAGACTTAATAGCTGTCTACAAATATCTAAAGGGCTGTCACATCGTAGAAGGATCAACTTTATTCTCATTTGCACAAGGAAAGACTAGAAGCAATGGGATGAAACTGAATGGGAGGAGACACAGATTAGATATTAGAAAAAACTTTTTGACAGTTAGAGTGATCAATGAGTGGAACAGGCTGCCACGAGAAGTGGTGAGTTCTCCTTCAATGGAAGTCTTCAAACAGAGGCTGGACAGACATCTGACTGGGATGATTTAGCAAATCCTGCTTTGAGCAGGGGGTTGGACCAGATGGCCCAGGAGGTCCCTTCCAACTCTACGATTCTATGATAAAACCCTGTCTTATTTTGGGGGAAACACGGAACAAAGAGCAGATAATTATCCAGCATGTAATAAGATCTTCTCTATAATCTGCAGCCCAGATTAAGGTTTTTATATTTTTATGGAATAAGCAGCAAAAAGAGACATCACTGCTTGTAAGGGTTCATCTACAAAAGAAGGAATCAGCTTCCAATAAAGGGAGATTACAGAGTCTTGCGGGGCCAGGACTTACCTCCGTGGCCATTTGTAGCCCCCTCCTGTTCCATCTAAAAATGCAGGTGACTGAGCATCTCTATTCTCCACTACATGCAGGAAAGCACAGACATTACCTTTTGTGGTGTAGCGTTGCAGAGTAGACACTAGACCTGTAGACATGTTCAGTGCAGGAAGCCCACACAGAGGGCGAGTGGCATTTCTATGGGTATGGGGTCAATGCACACCCTGCCCCGGCCCACTGAAGCCTTGTGACTAATGTGGCCCTGATCTCCCTTACATCAAATGTTCTCCCTCCTGATTGCACAAGACGCTGCGTTCTGCAGTGAAACATCCTTTTTAGTTGCCGGAACGTCAAGAAAAGTCATCCAAATACACAGACTTCTTTAAACTTTTAACACTACTGAAGATTTGCCATCTACTTTTCGTCATCCAAATAGGCAAATTGTGCACATTACTTTAGCCAAGACGACCTAGCTCAGATTTTCTGAGTGATCGTAGACCGGACCACTATAGGTGACCAGTAAAGGTCACGTCTCTGGTTCAGACGCAGATTGTGGACCTAAACCCAGACAGAATATGCGGCCGTAGTATGTGAATAAGGTATTATATATCCCATTTACACGCCTCAGGTACTAAAATCCTAACAAAATTGAACGCATTTGAAAATTATGAAATCCCCAGTGTATTCATTATTTCCATTGACATTGCATGAAAAAAAACCTTCAAAATCAGCTGAAGTTAATTACAATGTGTTCACTGGCCAATTATGTGACCATAAGCTGTGGCACAGGTTACTGATCAGCGCTGACACTTCCAAGTGTACACGTTTTCTGATCGAACCAGCTAGAAATCCACTTGACACCATTTTGGTGCGGAAAAAAAAAAAATAATTTCAGAGTGATTCAGCTACTCAGCGCCACATCTTTATGCTGCAATGTCTATGCAGTAACGAGCGTTCCCCGAGGCCGCTTGGTTTGGTATGCGATTCAATAAAGCTCTCATTATACATCCAGATTTAGAAACAGAATTATCATCATTGCAAATGTCAGAGGCTGAGACAACGGAAGCTGCTAAAGAGTACTGTGCCAGGAAGAAGATGGCATCATTACATGGTACTTATCCAAGACACACAATCAGCCTGAACATCTGCCGACAGTCAGCCACACAGAACCTCTATAGCATGAAACGCAATGGCTTCCGACACAACGTAACCAGAGATATACCTGTATATAGGTCATTCTGAAATCAAGAAAGGCTTACAAGTCTCCTCACTCTGACATGCCAGGCTCGGCTTCTCACTCTCCACAAGGAGACACTTTACCCCTTAGACCCCAGAAAGCAAGAAACAGTTATTTTTAGTATTTGTAGAACTAGACATAAAAGCACTTACAGGGATCCTGTACTAATGGAAAGAGAGGTTACAAAGAGTCTGCACATTTAGTAATAACAGCTGACCACGTACCAATAAAACTAGGAGAAGGCAGTTCACAAGAACTGAACTTAAAGGGAACCTATCTGCCGGATTGTGCACAGTACCCTACAGACAGTGTCAGATCAGTGCCGTTAAACTGATTACACTGACACCTGGTTGATGAAATCAGTCTTGTGGTTGTTGTGTAATTTTTATTTTCAGTTCTCAGTTAAATAATACGCTCGTGCATCAGCCTGTGGGGGTCTACATGTGGTGCTTTGATTAGGTATTCATAATGCAGACTGCTGACAGGTCACTGATCCCTCACTGACCTGCCTCCTAGTTTACATAATGAATATTATATATATCTTGGGGGGAAAAAAACCCTTTTGAAGGCAAGTGCTGGCAGTACCATCTTGGAGGAAGACATTTTTTTTGTTCTCTAGCTAGATGCAATGCCTGCAGTGGCAGCTATCAGGATCACCTCTATATACTAACAGGTACTACTGCGCAGGCGGGCACCATTTTCAAAAAATTATATATATTCATTATGTAAACTAGGGGGCAGGTCAGTGAGGGATCAGTGACCTGTCAGATTCCATACTGGTGAATACCTAGTCAAAGCACCACACGAAGACCCCCCACAGGCCGCTTCGGAACACAAGCATATCATTACCTCAAAACTGAAAATAAAGATTACACAACAACCACAAGACAGATTTCATCACCGAGGTATCATTTTAATCAGTATAACGGCGTCGACCTGACACTGTCTGTAGGTCACTGTGCACAATCCTGCTGACAGGTTCCCTTTAACTACTGACCTCCCTAACTATATCAGACATCTCCCTCTCCATGTGTGGCACCACAATAATGCCTAGGCAGCAGCACGCTGTCTGGGTGTTATGTGTGACACCAATCTTTCCTTCTCCTACATCTCCTCCCTCATTTCTGTTTATCAGCCTTCACGCACCGCGGGCGACTTTCGATTAACCTCTGCACTGATCTGCGGCACAAATTTCTTCCTAATTCCACTGCATTTAATTGGTCAGATTTTTTTTTTCCCACTTCTGCTGGTGAAAAGCATGTTTACAGCTTGTATATTTTCTCATGTTTTTTTCTTTTTTTTTTCGTGTGAGAAAACCAACATTGCAAATTTTTGTACAAATTTTAGATGGAGATTTTTGGCCTGTGCATATTTCCACCAAAGCATACATTGAAAAATTATTGGCCACAGTGGTAAAATTGCTTCAACGTACATAGAGGAAAATGATGAAGACAGAATGGCTGGAGGTCTGTTCTTGTGAGCTGTTCCACTAGTTTCACTGAGTGCAGCCGTTATCGACAGATCCCTTGTCACAATATACAGTGGCGGGTAGTAACATGCGAGACTCGGCCGTGTTTCTTGCATGTGTGATCTCGGCCTTACACTGGTAAAATATAAAAAGTGACTTCCAATCCACACAGCAGACACTGATTCAGCAGGACACAAAGGCGGTCGTGTGATACCGGAGAAGCGCTAGAAACGGCAGAAAACAGCGGCCAGTGAGTACTGAAACACATCTACATACTCATTACTCTTTGCTAGCAGAAGGGCAACTAAAAATAAATCAGAGTGCTCCATTAAAGGAGTTCTGTACATGGAAAAATTTATTATCACCAGAACACCGAATGCGAGTACCAGAGTTCTTCTTTACTGCAGCTTACTCAGCTGATAAATCATGCAGGCGTAGCCAACGGTACCAGTCCCATCATTTGATTAGTCACAATGACATCTAACAACAACATAAAAAGGGATTAAACACCATCAGATTTTTTCAGAAGCCTGGAAACTTGTAGGTATGGTTTTACAGAATGGTATCACGTGCTTGTCTGGAAATCTTCTAGTCAATCTGTGCGGACATTTCACCTGTATGACGGAGGTGTAGACCCTGACTGGCAGACCGGCAGCGCCTCTACAGTTACTCCGCTCCCTTAGGCGAGGCTGGCTCCAGTTTGCGCCCCTGTAGATTGCATTTACTGTGTAGGACCTTGATGAAGCTCCTGTTCTCTATGTGATTGTACGGCTTCCAGCAGCTTTTCCCAGCTTCTATAATTGCTTTATTTGTATTGATATCTGCTTATTTTTCTACATAGTTTTTTTATTTTGAGTTGGGGCTCAAGAACCAATCACTAGTTTTTCATAATTATTGTATCAAGATACAATGTTACAACCTATAATAGTCGCTTAGAACAAAAATTGTGACCTCGGTCAGCGCTGTACGGAGAGATCTTTATTCTGAACTGTGTCTCCTATAATTTCCAGTGGAATGCAGTAGAATCTGCCGTGGGTACGCTGGGCTTTTATTACATGTCCATTTGTAATACTTCCAACTGCGGCTGCTTTAAGTGGCAGTGATGGACGACGTGTCCAATACAGGGTGTATGTCATCTCTGCAGACAGAATGGACTCTTGGGATAACTTCACAATTAGTTTCCAAAAGGGTACGGGGAAAAAGTTGTAGACAGGGGGAAGGTGACAGAAAAGATATAGGGGTTGTCGGAGCAAAAAGAAGTTCCCCAAGGACTTGAACGTGTTAAAGATAAACTAATATTCACATATCTGACACAGGAAAGAGACGTCACCATTCCAAAATCAGCTGGGCCATTGCAGCCTGTGATTGGCTGAAGCAGTCAGGTGACTGTGGCGTGTCATCAGTTGTGTTTTACGCTCAAGTCGCCTGACCACTGCAGCTAATCACAGGCATCAGTGGCACTGCTGCTGGTGGAATGGTGACGTCTCCTCCAGATCCAGGTGGGTGCCAATTGGCGAGAATCGAACCCCTGGGAAACCAATGAACAACTCCTTTTGCCCTTAAAAGTCTGAACAACTTTTCCTCTACTTTTTCTAAGAGTCATTATTGTTCTGTCAATAATATCTGTAATAGGGCAGTTAATACGGTGTTCATACTGTTGTAAAAATGACAGTGACAAAAAAAAAAAAGATTATCCTTGTCAGTACGATATCGGTGATACCAAACTTTTCATAGATTCTTTTAGTTTAGGGAATCTATCAGCAAGATTTCACCTCCCCAAACCTTTTATGTGCACCTGTAGCTCTTTCACAGAGAAGTCCAGCACTAGCTTTACATGGCCAGTCTGTTCTACTGTTACTGACAAATAAGAGATTAAATTATTAAGCAAATGAAGCTGGAGAGTTATTTGTAGATCTGAATCCTATGTCACTCCAGCTCTATTCCTTGCTCAGTGCCTGCTCCTCCTGCTTAGAAAAGCAATACAGAAAAAAGTGGGTTAACTGCGCTGCTGATGAATATCAATGGAAGATTCCAGGAGACCGAGGATTTCCTGTGCGGTTTATCATCAACGCGTTTTGAAGCCACCTGACTTCTTCATCAGGACAAACCACACACAAAAAAAAAAAAAAAAACACATGTAAAAATCGTCAGTCTTCTGGAATCTTGATTTGATATTCATCAGCAGCGCCGTTAACCCACTTTTTCCAGTATTGCTTTTTCTCAGACTCCCACTCGTGGCCTTGTGGACAGATTCCCTTTAAATGAAGAGAAAAAATAATTTGTAAATGTAAAAAAAAAGTTTTTGTTTTTTTTTATGTCACTATTTTCCAAGACCTGTAACATTCTTATTTTTCTGTTGAATGACCAGTGCGAAGTCTTGTTTTCTACATGTTGAGCTGATCGTTTTGTTGATACTAATTTCCAGTACATATGTTTTGATTACACCTTTTTATTTTTTATTTTTAAGGGATGATTGGTGAAAAAACATTATTCCAATTATTTCATTTTTTGCTTGCTTTAAACACATGGCTTAATTACGATTTTGATAGCTAGGGCTATTAAAAACGTGGCTATACCAAATATGTTTATTTTTGTATTTACTTTATTTTTAATGGGGGAAAAGGTAAGCGATTTTAATTTTTATTTCTTTCTAAGGCCTGTTTCACACTTCCGTTTTTTCAAATCCGTCAAAATCCGTTGCTTTCCGTTAAAAAACGGATCCGCCATTTTTTTTGCAGGATCCGTTTTTGTCCCATAGCGGTTACCGCGGATCCGTCAAAAAAACGGAAACGGATCCGTTTGGCGGACACAAAAACGGAAGTGTGAAACAGGCCTTATACATTGACAAACTTTCATTTTTTACTTCTTTTTTTTAGTCCAGCTAGGACTAAATCATTTACAATACAGTATTACAGTGTATAGTGAGAAACTTGGTACAGTGTGTATAATAAATATGTTTGAGGTTCTCCTGATATTCCTAAAAGAAAAAAAAAAAAAAAAATGTAAAAGTCCATTTGAAAATGGCACTTGCTACTGCATAGGTGTGGCGGGCACCATTTCCAAATTAACTTTTTATTATTTTTTTTTTTTAATATCAGGAGAACCTCAAACATAATAATTAGTGATGAGCGAGTATACTCGTTGCTCGGGTGATCTCCGAGTATTTAGGCGTGCTCGGAGATTTAGTTTCTGTCGCCTCAGCTGCATGATTTACGGCTACTTGACAGCCTGAATACATGTGGGAATTCCCTAACAAACAGGCAACCCCAACATGTATTCAGGCTGTCTAGCAGTCATAAATCATGCAGCTACGGCGACACAAACTAAATCTCCGAGCACGCCTAAATACTCGGAGATCACCCGAGCAACTAGTATACTCGCTCATCACTAACAATTATATACACAGTACATATGCGATTATGCTGCAGCGCAGGCGCCTGCCTGCAGAAGGGATTTTTTTTGTTTTTTCTTCAATATGTATATATAATATTAATTATGTAAACTAGGGGCAGCTGTCAGCATTCTTCATTATGAGTAGCTAATCAGAGCACCACATGAAGACCCCCACAGGCCGCCCTGGGGCACAAGCATAGCATTAACTCAAAACTGAAACTAAAGATTAAACAACTTGGCACTCAAAATCGGAGAAGCAATTTTTTCTTTATTTAGCATCCAGACAAAAATAGACTCATATCATATGAACATTTTCGGTCCAACAACGGACCTTCATCAGAAAGATCTTTTTGTTTCTTTAAAGTAGACTGTAAGTTACAAAAAAGTAAACAAGAGAACAAAACAATATGTCAGAACAATGCTATAGACATATAATACACTTTCACAATAATAAATAATCTGACGTCAGAAGCAGGATCTATAGTGAAGGACAGTGACTGCAGACATTCATTCCAAAAGTGTAGATGCAGTTTTCAGATTTCATCTGTGCCATAAATGAGGCCATGTGCTCCCAGAGTGTTCATCACTATAATAGAATAGAAATGTCCTCTCACGGCGGCCCCCTGGATTGTTTCAGCGGCCTCTTAGTGCTGCAGCCCCTTGCAGATACTGCTCCATACAGCGCGGCTTCTCTCTCCCTAAGGCCTGCTTCATCCAGTCATATTGTATCCAGCCCCTTTGATAGACTCGAGCTCCAGTCATTACAAAATACACAGGTATATCCTCCTTGCCATCCATATTTGTCAGCATGGACATTTCTATTATAGTGATGAACACTCGGGAGCGCATGGCCTCATTTATGGCACAGATGAAATCTGAAAACTGCATCTACACTTTTGGAATGAATGTCTGCAGTCACTGTCCTTCACTATAGATCCTGCTTCTGACGTCAGATTATTATTTATTATTGTGAAAGTGTATTATATGTCTATAGCATTGTTCTGACATATTGTTTTGTTCTCTTGTTTACTTTTTTGTAACTTACAGTCTACTCTAAAGAAACAAAAAGATCTTTCTGATGAAGGTCCGTTGTTGGACCAAAAACGTTCATATGATATGAGTCTATTTTTGTCTGGATGCACAATAAAGAAAAAATTGCTTCTCCGATTTTGAGTGCCAAGTAATTTTGTATATGTCTATGGGTTGGAAATCTTACCTGAGCACCAATTCTCCTCCGTTTTTCTCTGGAGTGCCGTGTTTTTTTTTGTATAAAGATTAAACAACAACCACAAGACGGATTTCATCAGCCCAGGTATCATTGTAATCAGTATAACGGCGCCGACCTGACACTGTCTGTAGGTTACTGAGCACAATCCTGCTGACAGCTCAGCTCTGGCAACTGCTGTTAGACTCATATGCCAGCTGTGTAATATGACCAGCATCTGCTGCAGCAGCGTGTGGCGAGTGCTCAGCTCCTGAGCTCCCCCCACACACCATCACCCCTGCACTCACGTGCATATATGTGATATTGTGTTAAGAGGTTAAAGCGAAAAAGGATGGCAATTTGGGATAGTATGAATTTGGAGCTGGGTGCACAGGTATTGGTTGCATCACTGTTCTGCATTCTTAATTTGTGGTGCCGATATCTCCATGATGTGGACATTAGTGATGAGAGAATGTGCTGGGGTAAGGTGTTATCCGAGCATGCTCGGGTGCTAACAAAGTGACTTTGGCGTACTCGAAAAATATGTCCTGGCGGCTGCATGTCTCATGACTGTTAGACAGCATAACACATGCAGGGATCGCTTATTTGTAAGGCAATCCCTGCATGTGTTGTGGCTGTCGAGCAGCTGTTAAACCTGCAGCTGAGGGGGCTTAAACATGTTATGTTATTCGAGCATGCTGAAGACACTCGGTTAGCACCCGAGCATGCTCAGATAACACCTTATCCCAGCACGTTTGCTCATCACTAGTGGACGTTTGGTTTATTTCATACTATATTAAAACAGCTGGTCCTCTTCTCAGCAATTATTTTCTATTACACTACGAATGAACCTGCTGATAGCAACCAGCGGGATTCTTTAAGTCATCTCACCTTTTATATTCAATACGAAGGGTGAACAATGCATGAGAGAAGATCTAAGGAAACCTGAATTGCTCCACATGTCCTTCAGGTCAGAACTGTGGCCGGTTTATGATGCATCTCATCTGCTCACTATGTGCGGACTGACACAGCCTGAATGTATGCTGTACATCGCTTACACAGTATGCACCCACACACTGCAGGTATACTGACAGGTGTGCTGGGGATTTGTTCTTTGTTTTTTTCTGCTCAGCTTTCCATAGGCAGGTAATTACACACAGTCCGGCCCAGATCCTGCTCTGACCCCCTCTACGGTGGCAAATAGCAAGGTGAGATATTACAAAACAAGGCCATCCTGATTGGGTACACCTTGTCATGGTTGGCTGGCTTTCTGCTTTTCTTTTATTAAAAAAAGGTAAATAAGTACCCCATGTTTTTCCATATACCGTATATACTTGTGTATAAGCCAAGATTTTCAGCCCATTTTTTGGGGCTGAAAGTCCCATAACCCACCTCGGCTTATACGCGAGTCATACACCGGGGGGGGGGGGCGGGGGTGTCAGAGACCATACTCGCCTCTCCTAGCACTTCTCTGCAGCCCCTGCGTCTCCCTCTGACGTCTGCTTCCTGCATTCAGCGGTCATGTGGTACCGCTCATTAAACTCATGAATATGCGCATACTTAATGAGCAGTACCACGTGACCATCTGAATGCAGGAAGCAGACGGCAGAGGGAGATGCACAGGCTGCCGCTGCAGAGAAGACTTTGCGCTAGGAGGGGTAAGTATGACGGGGGCAGAGTGATATTCGCCTGTCCCCGTTCCAAGCTGTGCACCGCTGTGTCTCCGGGTCCTCCTGCTGTGACGGCAGAGGGCGCGATGACGTAGTCCGTGTGCGCCCTCTGCTGTCAATGCAGAGATCCGGGGGACACAGCGGTGTACAGCTTGGAACGGGGACAGGTGAATATCACCACTGCCAGGGGCTCAGGACACCGGCACCTGGCCCCCAGCGACGGAGAGGCGAGTATGTCATTTTTTTTTTTTTTATTGCAGCAGCAAATAAGGGCTATTTATGGAGCATCTTATGGGGCAGCATTAACCCTTGTGGAGCAGCATATGGGGGTATTTATGGGTCAGCATTAACCCTTGTGCAGCAGCATATGGGGGGTATTTATGGGGCAGCATTAACCCTTGTGCAGCAGAATATGGGGGGTATTTCTGGGGCAGCATTAGCCCTTGTGGAGCAGCATATGGGGGGGGGGTATTTATGGGGCAGCATAAACCCTTGTGCAGCAGCATATTATGGGGTGTATTTATGGAGCATCTTATGGGGCAGCATTAACCCTTGTGCAGCAGCATATTATGGGGGGTATTCATGGAGCATCTTATGGTGCAGCATTGACCCTTGTGCAGCAGCATATGGGGGTATTTATGGGGCAGCATTAACCGTTGTGCAGCAGAATATGGGGGGTATTTCTGGAGCAGCATTAGCCCTTGTGGAGCAGCATATGGGGGGGGTATTTATGGGTCAGCATTAACCCTTGTGCAGCAGCATATGGGGGTATTTATGGGGCAGCATTAACCCTTGTGCAGCAGAATATGGGGGGTATTTCTGGGGCAGCATTAGCCCTTGTGGAGCAGCATATGGGGGGGGTATTTATGGGTCAGCATTAACCCTTGTGCAGCAGCATATGGGGGGTATTTCTGGAGCAGCATTAGCCCTTGTGGAGCAGCATATGGGGGGGGTATTTATGGGTCAGCATTAACCCTTGTGCAGCAGCATATGGGGGTATTTATGGGGCAGCATAAACCCTTGCGCAGCAGCATATTATGGGGTGTATTTATGGAGCATCTTATGGGGCAGCATGAACCCTTGTGCAGCAGCATATTATGGGGGGTATTCATGGAGCATCTTATGGTGCAGCATTGACCCTTGTGCAGCAGCATATGGGGGTATTTATGGAGCAACTTCTTGGGCGAGCATTAATCCTTGTGCAGCAGCATATGGGAGGGTTTATCTATGGAGTATCTTCTTGGACCACCATTAACCCTCGGATTATACGCGAGTCAATAAGTTTTCCCAGTTTTTTGTGGCAAAATGGGGGGGGGGGGTCGGCTTATACACGGGTAGGCTTATATGCGAGTATATACACGGTATTACTATTTACTGCAATGTTTCTACGGATTGATTTATTGTAGGTTGTATTACTACTGCTGTACGCAAGTCCTGCAACAGCACGATAACATCAATGTCCTTAAAAAGAATATGTCATCATTTTTAAGCAAACCCTCTCAGCATTTGGTCTGTCCTGCTGTTTTGGTGACATCGATTTTAAAATTTGCAGCAAAATACTACCTTTTTTTTTTTGCAACAAGTAGAGAAGAAATAAAACAATTGTATGGCAAAAATGTGGTGTAAAAAGATGTCAGATATTCACTAACCTCAGAGTCTACATTCTGGGTCTGTAGCATCTGTCTCATCCGGAAGACGTCTTTTTCAATTTGCTGAATACGAGCAACTCTTAACTGCATGAAGAAAAATCCAAGTAATTAATCTCGGATGTGGTCAGGCTCTTTACCATTAATATCTGTTTGAACTAGACAGAAAATGATGAGTGTGAAGTGTAATTTGTTTACGTTGTAGAACAAAATCGCATTTCTGTCATGAGAAGGGTGCAAGAACCCCCAATATACAGCCTGCAAAGCCAGAGTCTAGGGGGCTAGATTCTGTGCCTGCCAGCCAGCTAAATATGACCCTGGCATGAGCATTGTACCCAGTATTCAATGAAACAAAGTGTATTTCATGTGCAAGTGAGGCATGTGTGATACTGTTCGTTCTGGATACCAGACCCGAAGTTGGGTCGGGACTTGCAACCACAATGCAGACAAGAAAATATGTCAGCTATGTAGTTGTGTGAATTACCCTTGGACTAAACTCTATAAAGCGCGATCGCTGTCAGACGAATGATGAATCAGTGGAAAGCTAGCTCTCTCAATTTCCTATAAACAGGAACAGTTGGCTGGCTGAGCACTCCTGTGTAGTCTGAGAGGACTGACCCACTGCCAGAATCGTATGGCATTTCTCTACCCCAACATCAGTCTAGTGTGTATGGGGAATCAACCCCCTTCACCAACGAGCCGGTTTCACCTTCCTAAACAGGCCAAATTATACAATTCTAACCACTGTCACGTTATGAGGTTATAACTCTGAAGTGCTTCAATGGATCCCCTGATTCTAAGATTTTTTTCCTGACATATTGTACTTCATGATAGTTGTAAAATTTGTTCGAGATGACTTTGTGAAAAAATTCAAAATTTGCCAAAATTTGGAAAATGTCACTTTTCAACCTTTTTAATATCTCTGCCCTTAAAATCAGAGAGCTATGTCACAAATAATAGTTATGGTAATAAACAACATTTCCTACATGACTACTTTACATTGGCATAATTTGTTAAACAATTTTTTTTGTTAGGAAGTTAGAAGGGTTAAAAGTTGACCAGCAATTTCTGATTTTTTCATCAAAATGTACAAAACCATTTTTTTTTTTTTTTTTTTTTTTTTTTTAGGGACCACATCACATTTGAAGGCATTTTGAGGGGTCTATATGATTGAAGATACCCAAAAGTGACACCATTCTAAAAACTGCACCCCTGAAGGTGCTCAAAACAACATTCAAGAAGTTTATTAGCCCTTCAAGCGCTTCACAGAAACTAACGGAATATGGAAGGAAAAAAAATATTCTTTTTTCACAAAAATTTGACTTTCAACATACACCAAATTTTTTTTATTGTCACAAGGGTATGAGGAGAAAATGGAACCCAAAAATTGTTGTGCAATTTCTCCTGAGCATGAAGATACCCCATATGTGGGGGTAAACCACTGTTTGGGTGAACAGAAGGGCTCGGAAGGGAATGAGCACTATTTGACTCTTTGAGCACAAAACTTGCTGGAATCAATTTGGAGAGGCCCTGATCTGCCTCAACAGTGGAAACCCCGCACAAGAGACCCCATTTTGGAAACTAGATTCCTCAAGGAACTTCTCTAGATGTATGAGCACCTTAACCCCCCCCCCCCCAGGTGCATCACAGAAGATTCTAATGTGAATTTGTGAAAATAAAAATAATCAAATTTTTCCAACAAAATTGATTTTAGCCCCTAGTATTTCATTTTCACCAAGAAAACAGGAGACGGGCTTTTTTATGCTATTTCACAGCCATATTATTCTTCGGATCAGTACATTTACAGTGACAGCACATTTATCATTTTTTTACACAAAAACAATTTTAGACAAAAAAGAATTATATTTGCATTGCTTCCAATAGCTGTAACTTTTTTACTTTTCCGCTGATGGAGCTGTTTGGCGGCTTGATTTTTTTGAGGAACAAGTTGACAATTTGAGCTGTACCATGTTTATTTACATTTGTCTTTTTGATAGCGCTTTATTCCACTTCTTGTTCGGTGGTATGATAAAGAATCATTTTTTACCTTTTTTTTTTTTTAAGGTGTTCACTGAAGGGGTTAACTAGTGGGACAGTTTTATAGGTCAGTTCATTCTGGATGCTGCAATACCAAATGTGTATTTTTTTTCTTCATAAAAATATTTATGAGTAAAATATATTTTTATTTTTTATTATTTTGTAATTTTCTTTAATTTATATTTTTACAATTGTTTTTTTTTTTAACTTACTTTAACAGCTATGATCACTTATAAAGATTAGCAAAGCAGGAGCATTGCTATGCCATATAAACTGTCAGTGCTGCACTGACATACAAGCTTGACAAACTATGCTCTAAACATGGTGTCACAAGTTTACTAGTTCTGGTGACCCGGATGTCGTGATGGCAGCATCGGGGATCACCATGGCAATGATCGGCCCCTCGCGATGAAGTCATGGGGCGCCAATCGGAGGGCAGAGGGGGGGCCCCCTCCCGCGGCCTGCCTTTTAAATGCTGCTATTGATATAGATCTCAGCATTTAGAAGGTTAAACTGCTGGGAGTGGTGTGGGCACCGCTCCTGGCAGTGAGTGATGGGTATCAGGAACTATGATAGCTGAACTCCCAGTGGCAATCGCCCATGCACAATCTCCTGTGTGTGGGCGATTGCCATGACGTATATATACTGCATTGGTCAGGACGTACTTTCCCATCATGACATATATATACTGCAAATGTCGAGATCGGGTTAAAGGGGTTTTACCACAATCTAAGTCGATTTTAATCAATAGATCTTGGAATAATAATAATTTCCACAATTGGATGTGTTTAAAAAAAATATTTCTGTGCTGAGAATCTTATGAATGTGTCCCTGCAATATACTGTGTAATGGCTGTGTCTGTATACCCTTTTGCTTCCTCCCCTGCCCAGGAGCTGTGGTATGATCAGACCATGTCCCTGCGTGGTCAGACACAGCCACTACAAAGGGCACAGCAGGGGCACATGTATAAGATCATCTCAGCTCAGGGACATTTCTTTAAACACATCCAATTGTGGAAGTTATTATTTAAAGATCTATTGAATAAAATGTTGATTTTAATGAATAAAATATAAGTTTTACTGAAGGTTTTCACCCAAGAAATGTATAACAACATCAGAACCTCCTGCACATCAGATACCATTTTCAACATGACAGGCTGCCTTTAAGCCAGAGATCAATTTAATAAAAAAGAAAACCAAAAAATATTTGTTTGAAATAACACACATGAAGTCTTCCGTTACACTCCTACATGTCTAGGTCTGCTTCATTCTATATACTGTGATCTAGCACACACAGTAAGAATAAAACTATTTATCAAAACAAGCTGGTAAAAGTGCAGGGGGGTTCCTTGGACGCCCAGATGTGGCGGATATTTTTTACACCAGATTTTGCTGAGAATTCACAACAAAGTCTGCATGTTCTACATGTCAACTTTGCCTTGGATAACGCACAGAATGAAATCCACAGTGAAAATCCAAGAGGATTCTGCACAGGGACGAATATTTTGGGCATTTAAACATTCACATCATGCTCTGAATTCCGCACTCTTTTCTGCTGCATTATAAAAATTGGATATCTGATGTGAATCCTTACAACTCAAATCCTTTGCAAATCTGCCACATCTGAACAGGGCCAAAATGTGCTATCAGAAGAAGTAGGATTTTGCATTGGGTGATACTTATTCTGAACTTTATAGTTAACAATCACATACCTGTGCTCGCTTCTCCATGTCCTGACAGGTCCCCAATTGCTCCTCCATCGCAGCTCTAATCTGTCTGGCCTCAAATTCGAGCTGCCTTCTGGTCATGTCAGTTTGTATAGAGAACTAAAAGAATGAAAAACATTATTGTAACCATGGCGTTGATTATTCTCATAAGTGAAGTACATTAATGAGGGCAATGTAGAAACAGCGTGAGGATAGCTATAGTGACTGCCACCTGTAACTGCACATTCTGCATGGAGAGAGAATTTAAAGAGTTAGTCCCATCTTCAGTCATCAGATATCATCAGGACAGGTGGTTACTTGCTGACCAGTGGGAGCCAACACCTGGGAAATGCCCCATCTGAATAAAAGGGTGATCGTAAATGCGCATTACCAAAATATTCATCCTCGACAAAACTGCCGCAGATGGCGGAGCACTGAGCTCAGCGATTTACAGCAATCCCACAGAGAATTTATGGCATGCCCAACCTCTTGTTCCACTCAAACGGGTATTTGAGCCCCTTTCCTCAGGTCAGTGATGGTCGAAACCCCAGCAAAGAGCAAGTTCCCACAGGCAGAGGTACGGACATTTCCAGTATCAATACGTCTTACACATTGAAGGCCTATGACATAAAGGATAGAGGAGACTGAAGGTGCCAGTGCTGCTAGTATTTATCTAGTATAGGCTGGAAAATGAAAGACGTTGCTTGCCATAGGGGACGCCGACACTTTTTTCAGCAGCAGGTTCTAGGCACGGAAGCCTGGATATTTAATAGCCCAGGTCTGCGGCACCACAGGAAACAACAGGCTGCCGTAAACGATAGCTTGTGTCCTGCTGACTCAGCAGCAAAAGAGAATTAGAATTTGAGATTCTCTGCTGACTTGTTATCAGATCGCAGCAACTTGCATATAGTTATTAAGTAGAGCTTCAAATGTCGGAATTCAATAATGATGACTACAGGAACCGAAGAAAACACACAGTTGCACTTTAAACTATTCGAGCTCAAGCCCATTTGCTGACACTCACATTTTCGGTAAGAGGGAGGCCATCGATTCTTTTGGTGAGATTCTGTAACTGGGCGTAGTACCAGTCCTTCTCTTTTTCTTCCTTTTCAAGCTCGGCAATAAGTAAGGACCTAAACAGCAAAGGAATATAAATATATAATGACTGGATAAAATTATTAACGCTGACGTCGTACAGTACCGGGAAATCTATGATTGACAGCAAGCCGGTCGATGCCATTTCTGCACACCTTCACATAATGGCCGGCCTGCACTAAGAATACTATATACTTTTACCAAAGGCAAAAAGCAAAACTAAATTTTTAACAAGTCGGATACAGAAATGTTGTGGCATTCTGGCATATTTAACCCTTTGCATTGCCAAAGGGAAAACCTGTGTTGATACCCACAGAATAAATTGGCTGCCGCCTGATTATGGATATGCGTCACTTTGCAATTTTACACTGACAATTTACGCTTCTGAGACTTTAGATGCCAAATCTGATCATTTTATGTAGATGCCATTGCTGTGCTGGCATCATTTGGCCTAGGGTTGGGGGGTCAGCCGCTAGATGGCACCGCTGTGTATGTATGATGGGACTAGATGCTGGAACCTGCTGTGACCACTACTGTTGGCGACAGTGCAGGGAAATACTTATGTCACTTGTACTGGGCACTCTGACGACACAGGAAATATTCTCTTCTCATTGTGGACGACGACTGGAAATATTTATCACAGCACGCTAAACATGCAAGTTGACTTGTTAAGGGTTAATACTAAAATCAGAGTTGAAGTTTCGTTTTATCCATTCAATGTAAGGTTTCGTTTCTCCGTTTTTGTTGCTGTAAGATAAATTTTTATAATTGGCATGGGCTGTCATGAAACCAGATTGTTCTCATCAGGTGCAAAGATAAGGGAGGTTGGAATGTTAAACTCTGAAGAATATGCCATTATACTACTTTCTATTTGGATACAGACATATATGTAGTTTCCGATTTTCTTGCAATATTATTGGCTTATAAAGTGAAATGATGCTATTGGTACTTGAGAACCTTGCATAATTAAGCAAAAGATTATAAAAGATGTGACTAAAATAAAGGGGCTTGGTGATCTGCCTCGATCCTCCCGTACAGAGACCCCCGTCTCCGTGTGGTCATTTGAGTTGCTAGCAACACTGGACTAATTTGGAAATCACTGGCTCAACCATGAAGGGTTAATTTAGCCCTCCCTAAATAGCTACCTCGACAGTGGCGCCCAACGTGGGGCCCCTGAATAGGGACGCCTCTGCCCCCGGAGGACAACAAGACAAAGGACCCTCGGAGCGGACACAGGTGCTGGAAAATTGGGACTGATCACCCCCCCACAACCACGGTAAGTTGGCAGTTATACTGTTCAGACTGGCCGTTGGTGTGGTTTTCCTGTGCTTGTTGCTGCAAAGAGGATCTGAGGTTTGTCCCCTGGTGGGGTGATTCATGGGTGGAATCATATAGAGGTGTAGTCCCGTTGGGGGCCCAGTGCTCGAACCATACCTCATAAGGGACGGACACCCCGGATTGACCAGTGATTGGGACTCTCTTTATAGTCAAAATATCCTGAACTTCCCGATCATTATTAGTATTGGGCGTGGTCATGTGATCGAAGACTGGGTAGGATACGTAACTCAGGTATATATAGAAAGATATATATAACCAGAGGTGTCCGGAGGGATAGTCTGAGACGCCCTCCTCCTTTCACTGGAGTACCGCGAATTTTGGGCAATCCCAGAGGGGGATTGTTGACCCTGTGGAACAAACGGAGACGGCTGCTCCAGTATTGTGCACAACTGAAGTAAGGATATTTAGCTCTAAAGGAGAGAATTATGTTTCTGTGGAAGAAAAAGAAAAGTTTGGACTTGTGTGAAGGATCAGATACTGTTAGTCTTATGATTCAAAGACGAGGAAAGAAATTTGTCAGGAATGCAGGATAAATATTTTCGATTCTGGGATTTCTTAAGGGCGGGAGGTTGCAGCCTACGCTATGGGATGAAGGAGTTAAAAGGTTGACTGATGATGGATTGCTTAAAGGCGCTGAGGAATTCCGTGGCTTGGCACATGAATTGTATAATGAAGGTTATGTGGAAATTGAACAGCAAGTGAATTCTGATTGTTTCTGTTACTGCTATGTTGAAGAAGGAAAAATTGTCTTATGACAGGGACGGGATGATTTATGGTTCAAGAAAGTGACTGTGGTATGAGAATGTGATTGATTAAAGAAGGAACTAAGTTTGATATTAATGTGTCAGGGAAATAGTTAAAAGTGATGATTTGAAAGAAGAGGTCTCCCTGCTAGATGACAATTGTACAAGGAGACCGAGAGTCGCAGCCCCCACCTCTGCTGACGGCACCTATTATCATCTGCCGGCAGCCTTAGTCCCCGTTATTGCTAGTGGTTATGAGTAGCCACCCCTTCCATTTACCAGCTCCAGAAAAAAAAAAAAAAAAAAAAGTTTTCAGACTTTAACCTGCTCTGTTCAAGAGAGAGAGAGAGAAAAAAAAAAAAAGAAAAAAAGAGCAACCAGCAGCCTCTAGCCCCCACCGCAGCTGCGAGCACACAGTGTGCCCTTCAGCACACACAGCAAACTCTGCCCCCCCCCCCCCCCACACTTCAGCTAGTGGGAGCCCTGCTCCTCAGCCCCTCCCTGCTAATTCTCGTTACTGCTCAGTTTGTAATCTCTCTCATATGTCCTGTAAGTTTACTAGGGGCAGATCCATTATCACAGTTCCGCTACAGAATACAATTCCAAGATGGTCAGATGGTTTTTTGTTATATAATCCCTATGTAGATGAAGACAGTGAGGAAATCTGTATTTTGTATGCCCTTCCTACAGTTATGATGGCCCTGATAGGCTCAGATCCACCCCCAATATTGCCAGAGGATCAATGACTCACCCCATACCTCTCAGAGATACTATCTAAAATCTGGTCAAAAGGGCCAAATGATATAGGGAAAATGCCTGTAGAACCAGTAAAAGTGTTTCTCAAACCTGGTGCCTAATCCTCATACTCTTTTGTCCCAAATACCCCAGGATGCTGCTTGGTTTACAGTTATTGATCTTACCAATGCCTTCTTTAGCATTCCGTTACACACAGACTGCCAGTTTCTATTTGCATTCACTTATCAGGGACGACAGTTAATATGGACAGTTATGCCACAAGGGGCCCAAAACAGTCCCAACCAGTTTGCAAAAATATGAGCAGGTGTCTTTTGCCATTGTTGCCATTGTTAGCCTCCTTAAGCATCTGGCAGCACTGAACTGTCGGGTTTCGGCCTCGGGACTTCAGTTCTGCCTTGGTCAAGTGATATTCTTGGGTCACTGTCTCCTTCAGGGTGTCAGACACCTCGCAGAAGAAAAGAATAATAGCTGTCAACTCCCTTCCTTTCCCAAAAGATGAAACTGAACTCCTGCGTTTTCTTATGTACTTATTTTTGTCAGTGGATACCGGATAAATCCCGCATAATGCAACCCCTTTACAACGCCTTGAAAGACGGCATAATGAATTATAAGGGAAGATGGCAGTGATGAGGATTACCTCCAACATGATTGTTCCCTATTTCTGATAGAAGAAACAGCTACTCCACCAAATGTCAGTGAGAATCCACTCCCAAATCCTGATCTGGTGTTATACACGGATGGTTCAAGATATGCTGACGAGTTTGGTAGATTCCACACGGGATATGCTGTTACCACAGAGGACACTGTAGTACACGCAGCTGCGCATCCGCCCTCACAGTCAGCACAAGACGCAGAACTCCAGGCTCTGTCTACTGCATGTACTTTGGCCAAGAACAGATGGGCTAATATATACACGGACTCACGGTATGCATTTGGTATTGCTCATGATTTTGGGGCTCTATGGGCCAATCGAGGGTTTATTACTACTGCCGGAACCCCAGTGAAAAATGCTGAAGCTGTTAAAACTCTCATGGACTCGATCAAATTAACTACTCAGGTGGCTATTATCATAATTAAGGCGCACGGTCCTAGGACCAGTCCACAGACTGTTGGCAACACATTTGTGGATATGCAAGCAAAAGCCGCCACTCTTTTATCCGTTGAACCAACTATACCAACTATGGTGACCACACGCTCTCAGCGTAAACAGTTACAAGAAGCACTGACCCTACAAGAACCTGATGATCTACAATAGACTGAAGTTTTCTGTCAAAGCCTGAGAGACCGCTTAATGACAATGCAGAGAATGTCTCCAAAGGAAGAGGTGAAGCAATGGAAGACTGATGGGGCACGTATGGATAATGGTCTCTGGAAAAAAGACCAACTCGTGTGTCTCCCTAAGCGGATGTACCCTGCTATTGCCACATGGGCCTACACATCGAGGAGAGAATCAGGCCCTCGCACTGGTGCAAAAATTCTACAGGGCCCCGGTTCTCCAGTTGGAAGCATTCCCTGTTACCAACATGACTGCAAAGACCACAGCGTAGAAACTGGTGATGGAAGTTATATGCAGATATGGGGTTCCAGAAGTTGTTGAAAGTGATCAAGGCCCGGCCTTTTCTTCTCATGTGTACCAAGAAGTTCTGACAATGCTTGGATCCACTGTAGCCCTCCATACTCCGTACCACCCACAATCCAGTGGGAAAGTTGAGAGGTTGAATGGCACACTGAAGGGACAATTGACCAAAATGATGCATGAGACTACGGCTCCTTGGCCAGAGCTCCTACCCATTGTACTATACCACATCCGTACTACCCCTATTGCAAAATATGGCCTGTCCCCATATGAGATATTGTTTGGTACTAGGCCCCCAGTTGCAAATTTCCAGCCTCAGCAGTTATCAGAAGAGCCTGACCGTGTTGCTCAATGTTTTTCTGCTTAGTAAAAATCTTGCTAACACCCATGTTCTAGTTTCCTTTTCTTTTCCAGATTCAGCAGAAACCGGTACTTGTCATAACCTGAAGCCTGGTGATTTGGTAGTCGTGAAGAGGCATGTCAGGAAGCACAGACTAGAACCCTTGTATGACGGTCTCTATCAAGTTCTCCTCATCACCCAACAAGCCAATAGCAAATAAAGGGGATATAATGTTTTGGTTTTTCGCATTTTCATATTATTATTGGTAGAAGTTAAAGCTGAAGTTAGAACATATTCAAAGACTCAGAGATTAATACGATAAAGACAATGATCGTAATAAGGACAGTTGGTGGTCAGACACCTTCTCCTTTCTCAATCCAGCCAATTGATTTAAGGGAATTGGGGACTGGATAGCTGGGATCTTACAAAGCTTGTTGCACATTGCTGCCTGTATCCTTGTTGTATATGTGATACTAAAACTTGTTCTTTGGTGTATTTCTGTATGTATTAGGAAATTCTGCACTAATACAGCTAATGATGATACCAAAGGTGTCGTTGCCCCTGCTCTTCTCTGCACCGATCTCAAAAGGCTACTTGATGAAGATGTTGAAGCCAAGCACATGCCTACCTACAAAAGATCCCCACCACCGTCATCAAAAATTGTTATTCGTGAACTGCAGTATACAGGGGGGATGGGTGCGCCGCGACAGCCATGACTGGTAACACGGCATCAGTCATGTGAAGACCAGTACCCCTCAAGCTGTTAGCTTGGGATAGCACCTCTGATGCTGCATATGTGTTAAAAAAATTTATCTAGGGGGGAATGTTAAGGGTTAATACTAAAATCAGAGTTGAAGTTTCGTTTTATCCATTCAATGTAAGGTTTCGTTTCTCCGTTTTTGTTGCTGTAAGATAAATTTTTATAATTGGCATGGGCTGTCATGAAACCAGATTGTTCTCATCAGGTGCAAAGATAAGGGAAGTGGGAATGTTAAACTCTGAAGAATATGCCATTATACTACTTTCTATTTGGATACGGACATATATGTAGTTTCCGGTTTTCTTGCAATATTATTGGCTTATAAAGTGAAATGATGCTATTTGTACTTGAGAACCTTGCATAATTAAGCAAAAGATGTGACTAAAATAAAGGGGCTTGGTGATCTGCCTCGATCCTCCCGTACAGAGACCCCCGTCTCCGTGTGGTCATTTGAGTTGCTAGCAACACTGGAATAATTTGGAAATCACTGGCTCAACCGTGAAGGGTTAATTTAGCCCTCCCTAAATAGCTACCTCGACAGACTAATTTAGGACAGGAATTCCATGCAGACAAGCCCATCAATCTCATATACTCAATAATTTCACTGTCCTTGTGTTCATCTTAATAACTGAAGGAAATACGACTTCATTGGCTAGTCCATATTAAATATGTAGTGTAACAGTTGCCGTTTACCTCTCTTTTTCAAGTTCCTCCATGTATCCGGTGCTTTCTCTGCTCCCATTGACAATGCCTCTCCTTGGAAAAGAGCCCATTGGGACCGGGCTGCACTCTCCCGAGTGACCGGAGAGGGAACCTTCTCGGCTTCCGTAGGAACGGAGGGACATTTTCGATTTCATCTTGACCCCGGGGAAGTTACTGCCATCCAAATTTAATTCTGGAAAGAAAGAAACAAAACCATAACAAAAGAATAAAAGTAAATATTTTCCTCGAACATAAAAAAAAAAATAAAATAATATAATCCAAGTCCAGGTCAAGAGAATCAAGTAAGGTTTGAGTGTTGCAGCAGTAAAATTATGTAATATCTGTGGAGGAGATAACTGGAAAGAATTGGCATAACAAGGCTGCATTGTCTTCATTTTACAAAATCTCGTAGGTAGCAATCTCTGAAGATCTTTTTAGTTGTCATACATGACTGCCATGATAATGAACTAGCTGTCCTACAAGTTAGGTTAGGGCCAAGGAAAGCAAGTCACATGCGACCAGCAGACCTGCCAGAACATCCATTAATTGTGTTAACTCATTGATAGGTTGGGGTCAGACAGAGGACAATTAGTAAAATAGGGAACTTTTATCCGCGGTTAGAATGGAGTGGCAGTGCACTTGCTCAATCACAGCTCCATTCATTCCCAATGTGGCTTTTTCAGGAAGTCCATATAAAGTGAATGGAGTGGCAGTGCACTTGCTCTACTGGGAATGAATGGAGCTTTTTCAGGCAGTTCATATAAAATTAATGGAGTGTCAATTGGGCTTCTGACCTGCTGCTCCATTTTGTAATGGCGATAACATCTCCACATTTGTGATAAAAATTCCATTCTGCTGATGGGGGCGGGTCCTGTGGATTCTGCAGTGAAGCTTTTGTCATCTCGCAGAATCAGGTCGGATAAATGTGGTTTATAGCGGATTTTGTTGTGAATTCATTTTCCCCTTCATTACTGAGGCCCGAGGAACTCCCTCTTCTTGTAAAGAAAGGTAGTGAGCCTGATTATCAAACACCTGACACTGATGATGATGACTGGCTGAGTGGAGTTACTGACTGGATATAAGGCTGCCGACGCCCTTCTGCCCTGCGGGTGATTTCTCTGTGGGATCCTTGGAGACCAGTCTGAATTCCTGCTCCTCTAAAGCTAAGTTTGCTGCTCGGCCTTTTGCTTTGGTGCTTTGATTTTGTTTTGCTTTGTTTTTCTGGATTTCTGCCATTCCCTGCTGGGGTGTGCTGAATTCATTTAGCTCTGTCTTCTGAAAATACCTGAGTGCTGATTTAGTTTTTGAAGCCTAGCTGCTTCAGGGCCTTTTTCATATCAGCTTGTTGGCTTATGTCTTTGATAGGGTTGTGGCAGATTGCAGACAGCAGCCTTCCTGTCCTTTCCTATCTAGGTAGTTTTGGGCCCCGTCTTTGCTCAGTCTATCTTTCTGTCTGTGTTAGTATTTTCATCTTGCTTCACCGTCATTATATGTTGGGGGCTGCCTATTGCTTTGGGGTCTGCTCTGGGGCAGTTTAGATTTCCCCTTTCTTTCTTTGGGCCTATGTAATTCTCCGGCTGTGATCGAGGGGTCTAGGGCATCGTAGGAACCCCCCACGGCTACTGCTAGTTGTGTTGATAGGTTCAGGGGTCTGCAATCTGATAGTTGCCAACTTCTCTGGTTTTCTGGACTTAGCTAGCATTTCTGCTTTTGCCTCCTACGGTGACTCATTCATAACAGGATTTATTCCAGCCTACGCAATGCTCAATGAGCGCTATGTAGCAAACAGAGGCATGGACAAGGTCACTGCGTCTACTAGACTCGCCAGTCACACACCTGCCGTCTGTATCCTCGGCATAGCAGAACTGCGGCTCCATCAGTGACTGATGCTACGACAGCGAGCCATTTCTGCCTGTAATTGGCACTCCTATAAATTCCACATTTACAATGTAATGGAAATCTGCACAAAAAAAGTCACCTAAAATCTTTTATGGCCTTTTTTTAGAGAAATATTAACCTCTTACCAATACATGTATTTCACACAATGGTTGCAGGTGTATGGAAAAGGCTGAGGTACTTCTCTCTGTTTGCAGAGATAATCAGTTGTAAAGTTTAGGTTATAATTTTTAAGCCCAGAGATTTGTCTTAGGGGGGGTCTGTACTTCTTCCACTTCATGAGGTAGACCGGGGGAGAGAAGAACACGATCACAATAGCTTTGAACAGGCTTTCTCCTGTGTGAGGCATGTAATGACAGAAAGTCTGCTCTCCTCACTACAGAGCTGTATGTGATTACATTGTGCCTGGAGTACAACAGAGCCGAGTGTGATAACTAGCATTTCTTCAGCTTTCATATCAGGTCAGTCAGTGTTGTGGGAAGGGCAGTACAGCAGAGGGGAACTTTGTATCATTACAAACACTTCTAGTAGCTCTCTTCTCACATTGCTGCCAACAACTGGTGAAAGAGACTTTTAAAGGGCTCTCCAGGTTATTGCCACCTAATGTGAGGGCAGCATAATGTCCAGCGATGTGTCTTATACTGGGGGCTGCTTAGTGTGGTTTTTATAAAATCACATAGCAGGAGATTATCACTAAAGGACTAGTAAATCTGCTGCCATGTAGTCCTCCATACATGAGCTCTATAACCTCGCCCCCACCAATAACTGACTTCTTTCTGCCTATGCACAGTGTACACAGAAAGCTCACAATCAGTAGTGTTAGCGGGGTTATACAGAGCTCCACATTCAAAAAACTGCTAGATCTGCAGCAGATAAAGCAGGGATTTAAAATAAAATACATCATGCATCCCAGTAAGTGACACATTGCTGGAATCAGCGTATCTGCCTCTACATCATGCTACTCTCGGATGGGGTAGCAAGAAACAGGTGACAGTCACTTCACAAAAAACATATAGAACCCCCCCACCACCACCTAAAAGGATGTATTTTATTAGTAATAATATGAAGAGATAACTATACACTATAAAAAAGAACACCAAATCAAGGATACCAAACAGAGAATCAGAGCAGCAGTCTTTGGGGGAAGACATAGTAATACCTCAAGCTCCCCCTAATATGCCCTAGACTCTGATAGCCTACCAGGCAGCGGAGGCTGGCACCCTAAATTGTGCCATGTGGCGCCCCGGCTCAACGACGGCTGTCCCTTCAATCCCCGTCAATCCCTTATCTATAAAAATATCTCACAGAAACAGATGCACTCAGACGTGTAATGGATCAAGTGTCTCTGTATTGTCTCAACGAACACACCTGGTAATAATGTGCGGAGTCTCCGGCTGCTCAGGAATAGCAGTTCTCAGAGATAACTCCTTATCTCCGTGGTGGTATGGCTACAGCCTCACAAAAGGGTCAGACTTAACTGTGTTATCTCATAGATACAATGATATAGTTTCCTGGCCATCTCTCAGATGGTAATAAAATGCTAAATGGAATCAGAAGTGCCTCAGTGCCAGGTAACAGTGCTATTATATCAGTAAGTATAAGTATCAATACAGTCAATGTCACCTTTATAACCTAATCACAGCCACAAGGCCTGAGCACATTCTGGGCAGGTCGATACCCTTCCTTTAGCTCATGGACCCACCGAGGCCTTCCTGAATTTGCAAGTTCCATGATGAACGCCCTCAAAGGAAAACGGAGGAGAAACTCGTCAGAACTCCTCGGGATAAGTTTACATGTTACAGCTGGAGCAAGGGGTTCACCTTGAAAACACAGCTAAGCCTTTTTTCTTTCTTCTGAGTTTTTGATTATCTCAGCACACCCGTACTTTAATACTTTTGACAACCTTTGTCCTTGCCCTTTGTCAGACCTTGTGGCTGTGATTAGTTTATCTAAGGTGACATTGACTGTATTGATACTTAAACTTACTGATATAATAGCACTGTTACCTGGCACCAATGCACTTTTAAATCCATTTAGCATTTATTACCATCTGAGAGATGGCCAGGAAACTATATCATTGTATCTATGAGATAACACAGTTAAGTCTGACCCTTTTGTGAGGCTGTAGCCATACCACCACGGAGATAAGGAGTTATCTCTGAGAACTGCTATTCCTGAGCAGCCGAAGACTCCGCACATTACCAGGGGTGTTCATTGTGATAATACAGAGACACCTGATCCAACACGGTCTGACTGCATCTACTGTGTGTTTCTGTGAGATATTTTTATAGATAAGGGACTGACAGGGATTGAAGGGACAGCCATCGTTGAGCCAGGGCGCCACATGGCACAATTTAGGGTGCCAACCTCCGCGGCCGGGTAGGCCATCAGATTCTAGAGCATATTACGGGGAGCTTGAGGTATTACTTTGTCTTCCCCCAGAGACCGCTGATCTGATTCCCTGTTTGGTATCCTTGATTTGGTGTTCTTTGGCAAATTGTATATATTCATATTATTACTAATAAAATCTATCCTTTAGGGGAGGTTTCTGTATGGCTTTAGTGTGGCACTCTTCACCCACTCTACAGGTTATTCCTTTCGGTTTCACTTTAGGCTGCATTGCCACGATGAGTATACAGTGAGTTTTGATGTTGTAGCATTTCTGCACCTATTCTGTTGTGTTTTTTTTTACATGCACTCTTTTCAAGTTTTAGACACACTGGTTTTTGTCTCTTTTTGGTATGAAAGCTTTAAATGAAGTTGCAGTGTTTTTGATACTTCCTGTTATTTTGCTTTGACAAAATTTTATTGATATAATCACGAGTGGATTTCATGCCTTTCCACAGCAGAAACGCACTAAAAACGCATAGGTGTTTGTTACCTTAGGGTCATGCAATTCTAGATTTCAAACAAGCACCGCCGGTCAGTTTACGCTGCGTATATGACTGTACGGTGAGCAGGAGAGGGCTATAAATCCATAAGACGCAGCATATTTGAAGCAGTGAAACGACACAATGTCAAGACTCATGCTGGGAACAAGCCATAAGGTCCTTTTAACTGATCAGAATGGGGTTAACGATTGTAATTGGAAAAAAAACTTTTGTTGTGAGATATAACCAAAAAAATATTAACTGTGTGGCACAATCCCATGAAGGAACATGAAAGGACAATAAGGAACTTAAAGGCGAGTACTTTAAGATATGAAGCGGCATTAAAATCCTGCACAAAATTACAAAGCAGGACCTGGAAAATGCAGAACAGCCCTGCAGCTGAACTGGCCTGCCGGCAGCGAGGACCGATCAGTCCGAAACAAGTCCTGACTGTGCAGAAGATGAGCGAGCAGAGATCTCACCACGCACTTTACCTCCGCACCCATAAAAGTGTTAGTTGAGGGATTACCTTTGAGCCGTTCCAGGAGATCGATCTGCCCAGTGCTCGTCATGGCTTCATCCTCAATGCTTCCTTGTAGGTGTTTGAGAACCTCCTGCAGTAGAGAGTGCAACACAATCAGCACCCCGATGTCCAGCATAATGTAGTCATGGCTCAGGTACCGCGAGCCACACGCTGCACCCAGAGCCGCACGCTGCACCCCGAGAAGTATGCGGCACCCCGAGCCGCACGCTGCACTTCAGTCTTTGGCTGCAACAGCGCAGAAACAGGATAGCACTCAGCCTGCTCCTGCGGGACTCTACATTACACACTAATAGACGATTTTGGAGCTCTGGCACAGCGCCACGCCAGTCCTACCTCAGTACTGAGCACCAGGCACATTTCTCCCTGCTCGGGAAGCCTTGATATAACGTCATTTTATCCAAATACACAACGTTCAAAACACTTAGGCAAAGATTACGGAATCGTCTAACGAAACCCAATATCCTGCAGCCTTGTCAGAGGAAGCCGAAAATCTGACACTTCTCCAATGTCTCTAGTAACCAGCGATAGACTGCTGTCCACAATACACAATGAATAAGGCCACCATGTCCACTGGCCTGAGGTATCAGCCTGATATATGACGGAGGTGGTCTGATCATCTAAAGGCCCCGTCTCACTAAGCGATCTCGGTAGCGAGATTGCTGCTGAGTCACAACTTTTGTGACGTAACAGCGATCTCACCAGCGAGATCGCTGTGTGTGACAGCGATCAGCGAGCGGCCCCCCTGCCGGTATCGCTGATCGCAGGAAGAAACCTCTGAACATTTCTTTGGTCGCTGGTCTCCCGCTGGCCAGCACGCATCGCTGTGTGTGACAGACGGGAGACCAGCGATCAGGTGTAAAAAATAAAAAAAATAAAAAATAGTTATTCTCACCTTCTGACGTCCTGTTCAGCAATCCCGCCTCTCTCCACGCTCCGGTCCCAGTGATCCTTTGCACGAATGACCGCGAGACTTTGTTATCCCTCGAGACCGTGACATCTCACGGTCATTCTCGCAAAGGATCACTGGGACCGGAGCGTGGAGAGAGACAGGATGGCTGAACGGGACGTCGGAAGGTGAGAATAACTATATTTTTTATTTTGATTCTATTTTTTACAGGGATGGCAAGCGATTCCGGGCGCTCGGCATCGCTGTGCTGATCGCTGGTGAAGCTGTCTGTGTGACAGCTCACCAGCGATCACATAGCGACTTACTAGCGATCCTGACACCTTGGTGTCGGGATCGCTGGTAAGTCGCTTAGTGTGACGGGGCCTTAACACGGGGCCAGACATTACATGGGGGGTCCAGGAGTAAAACACATGACTGCTTTCTTCCAAGGACACACCACGTGTGGAGCTGTTATGGAAGGAACCTGCCATATTTGTCGAATCATGGACAATCCCTGATCCTGTGAATGAAAGGACCACATGGCTGCCTCTCCTTTACACCCTGGTCCCCTGTGTAATGCCCCATTCATGTCAACAGGACTGGATGCTGTCACCATATTACTTTGTTAACTAGGTAGACTGGCATGTAAAGAAAGCTGGGGGACGACCTCTGTGGGCTCTGATATGCTCAGATGACCGTCACCTGGATGGAATGAGCTCCGGCTATCCAGGACAGGGCATCGCGCAGGTTTCCTGGCTTAGGTCACTCTGTAATTGCAGCCGCCATTCTCTGGATGCAGACGTTCTCACAGAGATGTGGACGGCACAGCTGTGGACTGGCACACAGCAGCGAATCTGTGCCGTCATTATACCGAGAGACATTCAATACCAGCAGTTGTCAGAATGATTTTTGTTACTGGTCAGGAAGCAAGGAATTAGGCTCCAGCAGACAATCCCGCTCTGTTCCCCGGCATCACTACAAGCATGGCAGAAATGTTCTGCTGCATTTTTCACAGCTTAAATAATAAAAACTCACAGCTCCACCACAGCAGCAAGAAATCAGCAATTTATGTCACTAACGGGGTCACATTTCCCCCATATGGCGGCGGCAGAGGTGAGGTGGGGACAGCCGGGGTCTCAGCAGTACCTAAGGTAATAGGACTGCAATGATCTGGATGAACGATAAAGCGGCCGTTCAACTATCATAAATCCTTATTTGTGACTTACACGTCACATTTTATGGAGCAACTGAGGAACGGAGGCCGTGTGTTCACTAGAGGGCGCTACAGCCCACAATGAACCAGGCATAGATGTACTGTACGTTCTGCGAGTCTCCAAACCCGCCAGGCTGGCAATGCATCTCAGGAAAGCAAACAATCTAAGACAATCTGTAGCAAAGCAAAAGGACGGCAATGTATTTCCAGCCGGAGATGGTTATAGCACAGAAATAATCAGTATCTGGTATGATGGCCGGGCTTGCGCTGTATACCGGATACCACGACTACCCGAGTGTGCACATCAGTGACAGACTGCAAGTCAGTGTACATGTATGCGACGATCAATCAAAATAGCATTCTATTCCCAGAAAAGGGAGTTTCATCTCCTGGGACACTCGACATCGCTAACTGGTCACAGATTTGATTCACACTAAGTTCACACCTAAATCCACATCAGAAATCCACATTTAAATGTGTCCATTTTCTTTCCTGATATTAATTTGAAGCATGGAATGTGCTACTGACATTGTATTGCTTGGCCGCTGAAATACACAAGGAAAGCTGCACCTGCGGGTTTCAAAATGCATCGATATTAATGGCCAAAGATAATGGACGTGCTGCAGAGTCAAAATCCACAAAACATGTCCAATATCTGCAATATAACAGATCTACAGCAAGTGAATGGAGTTTTGTAAATCTCAATCACTTTTACTTGGCTGTATTGGACTACACACTTGTGGTACAGAACCTGCTACACAAATCAAAGTGTGAACTTGGCTTTACAGTCTTCCCAAGGCAATCTGGGCTTTTCAAGTGCCCCTGTCAGCAGGATTGTGCACAGTAACCTACAGACAATGTCAGGTCGGCGCCGTTATACTGATTACAATGATACCTTGATTGATGAAATCCGTCTTGTGGTTGTTGTGTAATCTTTATTTTCAGCTTTTAGTTACTGACATGCTCATGCTCTGGGGCGGCCTGTAGGGGTCTTCATGTGATGCTCTGATTAGGGATTCATAATAAAGACTCCTGACAGGTCACTGATCTGTGTCTTAGTTTACCTAATGAATACCTGTATATACTAAAGAAAAAAAATAACCCTGCTCTGCAGCAGAATCGAATGCTTAGTGTCCTAGTAATCACTGTTCTTCATGTTTTATTGATCAAGTACAAAAAAATAAATCAATCAGTTTGAAAATGGCTCTCACCGCGCCTGCGCAGTACCAGCTATCGGTGTGCATAGAGATCGGATAGCTGCTGTTACACAGGTACCCGGGATGCCATCTTGCTGACGAAGAAAAAAAAATGTCTTCCTCCAGGATGTAGACACTGGCGCCTGCGCAATAGCAGCTATCAGATCTCTATGCACACCGATAGCTGGTACTGCGCAGGCGCGGTGAGAGCCATTTTCAAACTGACTGATTTATTTTTTTGTACTTGATCAATAAAACATGAAGAACAGTGATTACTAGGACACTAAACATGCGATTATGCTGCAGAGCAGGTATCATGGTATCATTTCTTCAGTATGTACATATATTCATTATGTAAACTAGGGGCAGGTGGGTGAGGGATGAGTGACCTGTCAGAAGCCATACTGGTGAATACCTAATCAGAGCACCACATAAAGCCCTGCCCACAGGCTGCCCCGGAGCATATCATTAACTCAAAACTGAAAATAAAGATTAAACATCCACAAGACGGATTTCATCAACCCAGGTATCATTGTACTCAGTGTAACGGTGCCGACCTGACACTGTGTGTAGGTTACTGTGCACAATCCTCCTGACAGGGTTCCCTTTAAGGGACGCTGTCACCAGGTTTTTGCCACCTAATCTGAAAGCAGCATAATATAAAGACAGAGACTCTGATTAGAGCCATGCAACATTTACTGCGCTGGTTAGTGTAGCTTTGATATAAAAAAAAAAATAAAAAATAAAAAAACACTTAAGAGCAGGAGATTATCAATATTATCAACAGAGGACTAGTAAACTTGCTGCGAGGTAGTCCTCCATATTCATGAGCTCTGTATAACCCCGCCTCCATCACGGATTGGTAGATTTCTGTGTACACTGTACATGGACACAAAGCAGCCAATCAGTGCGGTGGGCGGGGTCATACAGAGCTCAGCATTCAGAGAACTGCAAAATCTACAGCAGAGAAAACAGATTTCATCAAAACTACAGCAAGCAGCCCAGTATGTGACACAGACTCAGGGTCTCTGCCGCCCCTATATCATGCTGCTCTCAGATGGGAATTCAAAAACCTAGTACAGAGTTACCTTAAATACTGGGATTTGTAGAAAAAGACAGTCTTTATGATATTAGGGCTTTTCTTTTCCTTGGGGCAGCAGTGCATCCCTAAATGTAAGGATAGGTGCACACTAGCATTCGGCAGTCTGTAATAGGCACAGAAAAACTGGATACAAAAAGGGAAACATACTGGTCTGTTCCTTGAAGAAGAATGAACGTTTCGAGGGAGTGTCCATGTGAGCCCAGCCAATATAGTGATGTGCTACTGACGGTACAGAGAGGGGGATGGAAGCATTGTAACCCCGCTAGATTAATATGGTCTTTTGTGTTCTTACATTGTTGATCTACGATACACATATAAAGCATTTTAGTTTGTGACTTTATTTCAGAACGCATAATGCTTTGGACATGTCGTTGTTACTATAGGTTTCTTTATAAAACTGGTAAAATGTTATTAAAGAAAGAAAATTAGCAACAAATGGTAAAAAAAAAAAATAAAATAAAAAATGCTGCAATAAAAACCCAAGCATTTTTTGGCGCCTGGCATTTACGCTTAATGGAAGTATGAGACAGAAGCCATATCGGCCACCCATATACGCACAGCTTAGGTTTTTCTTTTACCGAATGCTACTGTATGAAATAATGCCCACTGCAGAGCTTAGCCATACAGTAAGAGAAACCCTGGCGTATACTGACCAACTGGAGCCCGCTGGGTGATCGGGGGCATATGAATGCACCCAAAGCCTGTTGTCGCAGAGTCGGAAGTAACATTTTAGGATGATTTTGTGATAAGGTCCTGACCTACGCCTTATGCGGCACCTACTAAATGCATTTATGGGAAAAAAAAAATCATCAACAGCCCTATTCATGTGCACACATTCCTAGAGACCGGTCTGCACCTTCTCCCCACGACAACGTCCCCAGTGTAATGTATTCCATGCTGGCTTCTTTCAGGATTCTTCTCTTTCAGCCTAAGGAAACCAATTCTCAAAAATGAGGATATCCTGCCTCCCCGGCATTTACAACATTTACAGAGTGCCGTGTCTAAATAACTGAGTAACATAAACCATATACAGCCAGACCTTCACTATGTGGTTTCCCTAGAAAACACACAGAAACCAGAAAATAACTGGCACTGTGTGCACAAGATCCACCGATTGCTCAAGATCGGAGCGCAGCATGCAAGAAAGGCGAAAAAAGAGCCATCACAGAAAGTCATTAACTTACTGAATTTAAAGGGCTTCCCCAGGAAAATTAAAATGTTTCCCAAGGGACTGGATATTTAAAAAAACACCATGATACCACCCTACTGGAATTCACATGGATTCAGCACAGGCCACATTGATGTCAAGAGTTCCACTGACCCACTGCCCCCTAAGACTGACTGCAGCGGTCAGGGGACTTTGAGCAGAATATCATCATAAAGCAACCAGTGACGCGCTGCTCAAAGTCACCTAACCGCTGAAGTCAATCACCGTTGTGGTCCAACTGCATATGAAATGGTGACATCAGTGTTCCCGTCTCCGCACAGACCATGGAGCAGCCTGGATACAGGTGGGTGCTACTTTTTTATTTTAATATATTTAGTTGTTTGACAAAACTTTTATTTTGCCCGTACATCTTTAAACTACTTCGGTATAAGGCTGAGTGCAGACGGACTTTTTGGCCCTGCGGATTTCTTCCATTTTTCATGCGGTTTTCATGCATTCTTTGTGCGGTTTTCCATCGCGGTTTTCCCCCTGCGGATTTGGTGACAGGGGAGATGGAAAACCGCACAAAAGGAGTAACATGCTGCGGATTTTGTACCGTGGAAAAATCCGCAGCGTCTGCACAGCGTTTTTTTTTTTTTACATTCATTTTAAGGCTACTGTACATCACAATGCAGAAATGCAACGTTTCTGCGCGGTAAAATCCGCTGCAGAACCGCTGCAAATCTGCATCATGTGCACACAGCCTAATTGGTAGCTTTTTTTTGTTGGGGGGGGGGGGATTTGATTAACCTCTTAGTGACGGAGCCAAATTTTTGAAATCTGACAAGTGACACTATGTGGTAATAACTCTGGAACGCTTCAACAAATCCCAGTGATTTTGAAATTGTTTATTCATGACACATTGTACTTTATGAAAACGGTAAATTTAGGTCAATATGTTTTGTTTTTATTTACAAAAAATATCAGAAATTTGAGAAAAATGTAAAAAAAATTAGCAAATTTTAAACTTTGAATGCTTATCCCTTTAACCCCTTCATGACCCAGCCTATTTTGACCTTAATGACCTGGCCATTTTTTGCAATTCTGACCAGTGTCCCTTTATGAGGTAATAACTCTGGAACGCTTCAACGCATCTTAGCGATTTTGAGATTGTTTTTTCGTGACATATTGGGCTTCATGTTAGTGGTAAACTTAGGTCGATAATTTTTGCGTTTGTGAAAAAATCAGAAATTTGGTGAAAATTTTGAAAATTTCACAATTTTCAAATTTTGAATTTTTATTCTGTTAAACCAGAGAGTGATACGAAAAAAGTGGTTTGGTACCGTGTTAACCAGTAGAAAAAAAATATATAAAGTGCTCTCAGTGAGAGAAACAAAATAGGAATCTTGTGGGTATGATACCTTTTAATGGCTAACAAATAATAGTGAATGTTGTTACAAAGCAAGCTTTCGGGACTGCTTATGTCCCTTCATCAGGCTGACATCAGCCTGATGAAGGGACATAAGCAGTCCCGAAAGCTTGCTTTGTAACAACATTCACTATTATTTGTTAGCCATTAAAAGGTATCATACCCACAAGATTCCTATTTTGTTTCTCTCACTGAGAGCACTTTATATACCAGAGAGTGATGTGACACAAAATAATTACTAAATAACATTTCCCACATGTCTACTTTACATCAGCACAATTTTGGACACAATTTTTTTTTGTTAGGAAGTTATAAGGGTTAAAAGTTGACAAGCGATTTCTCATTTTTACAACAATATTTACAAAACCATTTTTTTTAGGGACCACCTCACATTTGAAGTCACTTTGAGGGGTCTACATGGCAGAAAATACCCAAAAGTGATACCATTCTAAAAACTGCACCCCTCAAGCTACTCAAAACTACATTCTAGGAGATTATTAACCCTTCAGGTGCTTCACAGGAACTAAAGCAACGTAGAAGGAAAAAATGGACATTTTATTTTTTTTCACAAAAATTATCTTTTAGCCTCAGTTTTTTTCATTTTCACGTGGGCAACAGGATAAAATGGATCGTAAAATTTGTTGGGCAATTTCTCCTGAGTACACCGATACTTCATATGTGGTCATAAACCACTGTTTGGGCGCACGGCAGGGCCCGGAAGGGAAGGAGCACCATTTGACTTTTTGAATGGAAAATTCGCTCCAATCGTTATCGGACACCATGTCGCGTTCGGAGAGCCCGTGTACCTAAACATTGGAGCTCCCCCCACAAGTGACACCATTTTGGAAACTAGACCCCCAAGGAACTTATTTAGATGTGTAGGGAGCACTTTGAACCCCCAAGTGCTTCACAAAAGTTTATAATGTAGAGCAGTGAAAATAAAAAATCATTTTTTTTTCCTCAAAAATGATTTTTTAGCACGCTATTTTTTATTTTCACAAGGGTAACAGGAGAAATTGGACCACAAAAGTTGTTGTCCAGTTTGTCCTGAGTACACAGATACCCCATATGGGGGGGGAACCACTGTTTGGGCGCACGGCAGGGCTCAGAAGGGAAGGAGTGACATTTGACTTTTTGAAATGAAAATTAGCTCCATGTCGTGTTTGGAGAGCCCCTGTGTGCCTAAACTTTGGAGCTCCCCCACAAATGACCCCATTATAGAAACTAGACCCCCTAAGGAACTTATCTAGATGCATAGTGAGCCTTTTGAACCCCCAGGTGCTTCACAGAAGTTTATAACGCAGAGCCGTGAAAATAAAAAATATTTTTTCTTAAAAAATATTTTTAGTCCGCAATTTTTTATTTTGACAGGGGTACCAGGATAAATTGGACCCCAAAAGTTGTTGTACAGTTAGTCCTGAGTACACTGGTTCCCCATATGTGGGGGGGGACCACTGTTTGGGCACACGTCGGGGCTCAGCAGGGAGGTAGTGACATTTTGAAATGCTGATTTTGATGGCATGGTCTGCGGGCATCATGTTACATTTGCAGAGCCCCTGTGTGCCTAAACAGTAGAAACCTCCCGCACGTGACCTCATTTTGGAAACTAGACCCCCCAAGGAACTTATCTAGATGTGTGGTGAGCACATTGAACCCCCAAGTGCTTCACAGAAGATTGTAACGCTGAGCCATGAAAATAAAAAATATTTTTTTTTTCCTCAAAAAATGATTTTTAAGCTCGCAATTTTTTATTTTCACAAGGGTAACAGGAGAAATTGGACCCCGAAAGTTGTTGTCCAGTTTGTCCTGAGTACGCTAGTACCCCATATGTGGGGGGGAACCATTGTTTGGGCACACGTCAGGGCTCGGAATGGAAGTAGTGACGTTTTCAAATGCAGACTTTGATGGAATAGTCTGCGGTCGTCATTATGTTTGCAGAGCCCCTGATGTGCCTAAACTGTGGAAACCCCCACAAGTGACCCCATTTTGTAAACTAGACCTTCCAAGGAACGTATGTAAGATGTGTTGTGAGCACTTTGAACCCCCAAGTGCTTCACAGAAGTTTATAATGCAGAGACGTGAAAATGAAAAAATCATTTTTTTCCACAAAAATAATTTTTTTGCCCCCAATTTTTTATTTTCCCAAGGGTAACAGGAGAAATTAGTCCCCAAAAGTTGTTGTGCAATTTTTCCTGAGTACGCTGATACCCCATTTGTTGGGGTAAACCACTGTTTGGGCACACGTCGGGGGTTGGAAGGGAGGAAGCACCGTTTAACTTTTTGAACGCAAAATTGGCTGGAATCAATGGTTGCACCATGTCGCGTTTGGAAACCCCCTGATGTGCCTAAACAGTGGAAACCCCTCAATTCTAACTCCAACCCTAACCCCAACACACCCCTAACCACAGCCCTAACCCCAACACATCCCTAACCCCAACACATCCCTAACCACAAGCCTAACCCTAATTCCAACGCTAACCCTAATTCTAACCCTAATTCCAACCCGAACCCTAATTCCACCCGAACCCTAATTCCACCCTAACCCTCTTTCCAACCCTAACCCTCTTTCCAATCCTAACCCTAACCCTCTTTGCAACCCTAACCCTCTTTTCAACCCTAACCCTAATGGAAAAATAAAAATAAAAATATTTTCTTTATTTTATTAGTTGTGCCTACCTATGGGGGTGATAATCGGGGGGTTTATTTACTTTTTCTTTCATTTTGATCACTGTGAGAGTGATCAAAATGAAAGAATGGAATCTGCAGCCGTCAGATTCGGGCGGGCGCACTTCGCATGCGCCCGCCATTTTCCAAGATGGCGGCGCCCATCGTCCGGACCCGAGGGACACCAGGAGGGACGGGGGGGTGAGGGGGGGGGATCGGAGGCTGGCGGGGAGCAGAGGGAACGGGAGGGGGGCAGACGATGACAGCGGCGGCAGATCGCCGCTGTCATTCAGTTGCGGGGGGGGCGATCGCCGGTGGGGGGGGGTGGAATCGGTGTCTCCAGCCATGTACGATGCTACAGCAGCATCGGCCATGGCTGGATTGTATTATTTCAGCAATTTTCATTGATGAAATATTACTATCGCTCCGATTGGCTGTTTCACTTTTAACAGCCAATCACAGCGATTGTAGCCACGTTGGGGTGAAGCCACGCCCCCTGTGAAGAACAAAGCCCCCTATATCTGTGGGTCGGGTGACCTTTCAGTGACCTAGGTCACCCGACCCGCAGGGGGGCTTTAAAGTCATGACGCCACATAGGCGTCATGGGTCGTTCTGGCACGACTTTTCATGACGCCTACATGGCGTCAAAGGTCGTGAAGGGGTTAATCCAGATTGTCATACCACACAAAATCATTCACAAAATAACATTTTCCACATGCCTGCTTACATCAGCACCATTTGAAAAATGTTCTTTTATTTTGTTAGCATTTTAGGAGGTTTATCAAGGAAATTTACAAAACTTTTCTTTTTAGGGACCTATCCAGGTTTGAAGTGAATTTGGGCTTCCTATATATTGGAAAACCCCCAAAAGTTTTACATTTTAAAAACAGCACCCCCTGACATATTGAAAATTGCTGTCAGGTCGTTTATTAACCCTTCAGGTCACTTTCAGGAATTTATGCAAAGTGGCATGACAGAAATGAAAACATGTATTTTTACCACCTAAATGCCACTAACTTCTGAACAAGTTACAGCAGCCATCAGGCTGTAAGGCCACGATTTGGTCGTGAATTGCCATGGCAAAAATCAGGACCACACAATCATGATCTCAGGGTGCCGATGGGAATAAAGAGGAAGCCCCCACATTCTGTTAAGCATTTATATGATGTTGTCACTATTAACAGCAGCATCTAAGGGGTTAAAATGATTTTGACGGTGCAAACACTGATCGTGGCTGATGCAGCCATTTGTCAGCTATAGTGTACAGACGGAGAGATGCTATTCTCTTATATATCACGTCAGTTAAGAGACGAATTGGCAGTCATTAAGGGGTTAATGTACTACTGGGCAAAATCTAGGCTAAAAACAACGAACAAACACGCAGAAAGTAAATAAATTGTAGTAATAGTACATGTAAATGACAAAGTACTTTGTGATGTGATTTTAATTAAAAAGTGTAAAAGCGATCCCACCACAACAAGGTGTACCCAATCTCGATGGGCCCTATCTCTTGCATCTCATCTTGCTATGTGCAAGCAAGCCTCAAAATAGACAGGGGCAGAGAAGGTCCTAGCCCTGACCGTCTGACACCTGCCTATGGAAAGCTATACAGACAAGAGGTGCAGTGCAAAAGGGGAGCCACGCCAATACAAGGAACCATCCTGATTGGGTACACCTTGTCGTGGTGGGAGGGTTTTTCCGCATTGTCGTCAAATGTGTATTTGGTGTTATTAACAAATATTATTACTGCAGGGAATCTATTCATTGTAGTTAAACAAGACAGAAACAAAATAAGCATTGTTAATTAGCAATTATTTGTGGTAGGACATTTTGCCTTCATCCTTTTTTTTTTTTTTTTTTCTTCTTGTTTAAGTGGATTTTTAGGACTAGATGATCTAATTCACATCAGCAATAATGTGTCGCGTTTTCTCATATTTGACCTACGGTCACAAGATTTATTGTCTATTGCACAAGAAGGACTACACATATGGGAATATTGACCACTAAAGCCAAGCCTGAGAACCAATAACCAATTATACGAAGCCGGGCAAAGCAGTTGCCTGGAAACACAGGAACCGAAACGAGCGCAAGAAAACGGAAAAGCTACAGAATTAAAGGGGCTTTCTCAAAATCTGGTCAGCATTGTGAAAAACAAAATACAACATATTCCATACATTACTGCTACCTCTTCGGGCCGGACAGGCATGTGATCACCGCACCCAGTCAGTCACTGACTGGTTGGAGTGGTCACAAGCCCATGTATCAGTAATGGGAGGGCGGTTTTTACATTTTTTAACCCCATTTCCATTTTTTTTGCATTAATATTTTACTCATTTTTCAAAGAGCCGTTCTTTTTTTTTTTTATTTTGTCCAACATAGCCGTATGAGGACTAGTTTTTTTGTGGGGCAAGTTGTAGTTGTTAATGACACCATTCACTTTGATGCACTGAAAAAAAAGACAGAAATTTCAAGTGTGGTAAAATGGTGAAAAAAGCCTGCAATTCCACCAGTGTGTGTTTTTTTTTTTAACAGAATTCATTATGGTCAGTTTAACCACATTTAAAAAGTTTATTAAAAAAAAAAAACATTACAGTGGCAAAAAAAAGAATTTTGTAATTAAAAAAAAATTTGGTTTGTATCACCATTTTCTGAGATTTGCTACTTATTTATTTTCCAGCAATAGATCTGTATGGAGGGGCTTGCATTTTGCGCACTGACCTGACATTCTCATAGATACAATTTTGGAATACAAACTGTTTTGCTTTTTTTTTTAGTCTCCTTATTTGATTGCTTATACTATATACACAGTAACACAGTATTGCACTACGTAGTGAAATCATGGTTCTCCTTTGAAGCTCAGTTTATGGCTAAAGGCCCCGTCTCGCTAGCGATATTGCTGATTTTGTGACGACCCAGCGATCTCGCCAGCAAGATCACTGTGTGTGACGGGGATCAGCAACCGTCCCCCCTGCCGGGTATCGCTGATCGTGCTCGATTGGCCTGGACCATTTTTTGATCACTGGTCTCCCACTGGCCAGCACGCATCGCTGCGTGTGGCAGCGAGAGACCAGCGATCAGCAACGCTGGTTTCTAATGTAAACATCAGGTATCCAGGAGCCACAGCTCTTGGATACCCGCGGTTTACCTTGGAAACCGGCGTACATGCCAGTTTCCAAGGTAAACAGCGGGTATCCAGGAGCCGCGCGGCTCTTAGAAACCCGCTGTTTACCTTAGATACCAGCTTGCTCGCTGGTCTTGATCGCTGGAGGGGCTGTCAATGTGACAGCTCACCAGCGATCAGCCTAACGATGTCCCAGCGATCCCATCCATGCTGAACCAAGATGGCTGTGATAGGGGGCTTCAGCAGATTGCAGGCTGCCATGACAAGCCATTAGCTCCCCGTGATTACATTGTGGGGGATGATGAAATGACAACATTTAACTGCCTAAAGAGCAGCAATTAGAGCAAACATCGGCCGCCTTTAATTCAGCAGATATTTCACACAAAAGGCATGTTCTCTGCTTATTAACACAAGTCCCAAAGCATCACAGGAAAGAAGATGATTAATACTTATTTATCTGGGGGAGAAGGAAGTTAACTCTGTGTCCACGAGGTTGGAAAAGAGGACATAGAGAGAAAAACAGTGCATTTCGCTAATTACTGCTTCATTATATTGGGATATTGTGTTAGATTTAATTAAGTACGGATGTCAAGTGCCAATAATAAGGAAGCAGTCAAAAACCAATTACATTAATATCACATGTGTAAAGATCATAAGACCTAGAGAAAATTTCAGCTTGGACTCGTCGTCCTCACACCATATGAGCCAACCACATTCTAATCCTGTATACTTCATATGAGTTAATGGTGTATTCCCTCCACAGCATAGAAATTAGCTTACTGATAACAGGGGTTCCGAACACTCCACAGAATGGCGCTCTGGATCCCAAAATAGAGGTACAGCAGGGTCCAGTCCCAAATAGAGCAGAAGTGCGTATGCTTTACTTCCGCATTATTTTCTACGGGACTGTAATATGGCCATCCACCATTTCCTCAAGTCCCATAGACAATAAATGAATCAGGTCATATCGGCTCCATTCAAGAGCTGGGAAGCAAATATGAGCAAATATGGTCTTATGTGACAGGGTATGCTAACCTGATCTAACCTGTATCACAACATTTTGTGAGCAATCAGCTGTTGCAGATCCACCAGTCACCAGGCCAGATTCAAATGGGAAAGAAAAATGTGTGGATTAAGAAGAAATTATGAAAATCCGATATACAAGGGAGCTGTAGTTCTGCGGGTGTAGTGTTGAAGAAAAAAAAAACAACTTGCAAAACTACAGCTCTTGTATATCGGATTCTCATCATTTCTTCAGCAACGTTTATTAATCCACAAATGTTTCCTTTCCACTCAAGAAGAGGCTCTACAGGGCACTGCTGTCCAGGTTTAGAGCCATGCTCTCAGAATGCGGAGGGTCTCAGGGGTTGGTCCCTCAGGGATCATTAACCCCTTCACCCCCAAGGGTGGTTTGCACGTTCATGACCGGGCCAATTTTTACAATTCTGACCACTGTCCCTTTATGAGGTCATAACTCTGGAACGCTTCCATTGATCCCGGTGATTCTGACATTGTTTTCTCGTGACATATTGTACTTCATGTTAGTGGTAAAATTTCATTCAAATAACTTGCGTTTATTTGTGAAAAAAATGAAAATTTGGCAAAAATTTTGAAAATTTCGCAATTTTCCAACTTTGAATTTTTATGCCCTTAAATCACAGAGATACGGCACACAAAAAACTTGATAAGTAACATTTCCCACATGTTTACTTTACATCAGCACAATTTTGGAACCAAAATTTTTTTTTTGTTAGGAAGTTATAAGGGTTAAAAGTTGACCAGCGATTTCTCATTTTAAGGCTAAGTGCACACGTACCGGAACTCTCGCGGAAATTACCGCGAGAATTCCGGAATTCCAGTCCACGGGAAAATCGCATTTTAAATTCCCGCGATATTCCCGCGGAAAAACTAGCATTTTGCAAGCGTAATTAGCTTGCAAAATGCTAGCGTTCTCCAAGCGATCTGTAGCATCGCTTGGAGAACTGATTGACAGGTTGGTCACACTCGTCAAACATAGTGTTTGACGAGTGTGACCAACTTTTTACTACTGAGGCTGCCTATGCGGCATCAGTAGTAAAAGATAGAATGTAAAAAAAAAAAAAAAAAATATTGTTATTCTTACCTTCCGACGTCCCGCGCAGGCGTTCCCAGTAGTCCTTTGCGAAAATGCCAGCGATGACGTCAGTTCTCACGGGATCGCGACGTCTCGCGGTAACTCGCGATGACGTCGCGCGAATTACCGCGAGACTTTGCGATCCCGCGAGATCGGACGCCATCGCGGGCATTTTCGCAAAGGACTACTGGGAACGGGAGCGTGGAGAGAGGCGGGAAGGCTGCGCGGGACGTCGGAGGGTGAGAATAACAATATTTTTTATTTTAAATTCTATTTTTTACAGGGATATGGTACCCAAAGCCCGGAGGACAGTCTCCTCTCCTCCGGACCGTGGGTACCATCCGCAATTGTTCTGCTTACTTTCCGCATGGTGTGCACAGCCACATGCGGGAAGGAAGCGGAACAATGCATTCCTATGGGTGCGGGATCGCAGCGATTCTGCAAAATAATGAGCATGCTGCGTTTTTTACCGCGAAGCGATTCCGCCGCGGTAAAAACCGCAGCATTAGCACAGCATTGCGGAATCCCATAGGAATGCATGGGATGCTTATTTTTCGCGTTTTCGCGGCAAAATCGCGCGGTTAAAACCGCCGCGGAAATGCGAAAAAAACGCTACGTGTGAACTCAGCCTTACAACACCTTTTTATTTTTAGGACCACATCACATTTGAAGCCACTTTGAGGGGTCTATATGATAGAAAATACCCAAAAGTGACACCATTCTAAAAACTGAACCCCTTAAGGTGCTCAAAACCACATTCAAGAAGTTTATTAACCCATTAGGTGCGTCACAGGAATTTTTTTGAATATTTAAAAAGAAATGAACATCTAACTTTTTTTCACAAAAAAAATACTTCAGGTTCAATTTTTTTTATTTTACCAAGGGTAACAGGAGAAATTGGACTGCAAAAGTTATTGTGCAATTTGTCCTGAGTACGCTGATACCTGATTTGTGGGGGGGGAACGACTGTTTCGGCGCATGGCAGAGCTCAGAATGGAAGGAGCGCAGTTTGACTTTTTCAATGCAAAATTGGCTGGAATTCAGATCAGACGCCATGTCACGTTTGGAGAGTCCCTGATGTACCTAAACAGTGGAAACCCCCTACAAGTGACCCCATTTTGGAAACTAGACCCCCCAAGGCACTTATCTAGATATGTGGTGAGAACTTTGAACCCCCATGGGCTTCACAGAAGTTTATAACATAAAGCCATACAATTAAAAAATCATATTTTTTCCACAAAAATGATCTTTTCACCCTCAATTCTTATTTTTCCAAGGGTAACAGGACCCTAAAAGTTATTGTGCAATTTGTTCTGAGTACGCTGATACCCCACATGTGGGGGTAAACCACTATTTGGGAGCATGGCAGAGCTCGGAAGGGAAGCAGCGCCATTTGACGTTTTTGGCTGGAATTGAGATCGGACACCATGTCGCGTTTGGAAAACTCCTGATGTACCAAAACAGTGGAAACCCCCCACAAATGACACCATTTTGGAAACTAGACCCCCTAAGGAACTTATCTAGATGTGTGGTGAGCACTTTGACCACCCCAGTGCTTCACAGAAGTTTATAATGCCCGGGCGTGAAAATAAACAATTCGTATTTTTTCCACAAACATGATCTTTTAGTCACCATTTTTTTATTTTCCCAAGGGTACCAGGAGAAATTGGACCTTAAAAGTTGTTGTCCAATTTGTCCTGAGTATGCGGATACCCCATATGTGGGAGAAAACTACTGTATGGGCACACGTCGGGGCTCGGAAGGGAAGTAGTGACGTTTTGGAATGCAGACTTTGATGGAATGGTCTGCGGGTGTCATGTTGCCTTTGGAGAGCCCCTAATGTACCTAAACAGTGGAAACCCCCCACAAATGACACCATTTTGTAAACTAGACCCCCCAAGGAACTTATCTAGATGTGTGGTGAGCACTTTGAACCCCCCAGTGCTTCACAGAAGTTTATAATGCCCGGGCGTGAAAATAAAAAATTCGTATTTTTTCCACAAACATGATCTTTTAGTCACCATTTTTTTATTTTCCCAAGGGTACCAGGAGAAATTGGACGCCAAAAGTTGTTGTCCAATTTGTCCTGAGTATGCGGATACCCCATATGTGGGAGAAAACTACTGTATGGGCACACGTCGGGGCTCGGAAGGGAAGTAGTGACGTTTTGGAATGCAGACTTTGATGGAATGGTCTGCGGGTGTCATGTTGCCTTTGGAGAGCCCCTAATGTACCTAAACAGTGGAAACCCTCCACAAATGACACCATTTTGTAAACTAGACCCCCCAAGGAACTTATCTAGATGTGTGGTGAGCACTTTGAACCCCCCAGTGCTTCACAGAAGTTTATAATGCCCGGGCGTGAAAATAAAAAATTCGTATTTTTTCCACAAACATGATCTTTTAGTCACCATTTTTTTATTTTCCCAAGGGTACCAGGAGAAATTGGACCCCAAAAGTTATTGTCCAATTTGTCCTGAGTATGCTGATACCCCATATGTGGGAGAAAACTACTGTATGGGCACACGTCGGGGCTCGGAAGGGAAGTAGTGACGTTTTGGAATGCAGACTTTGATGGAATGGTCTGCGGGTGTCATGTTGCCTTTGGAGAGCCCCTAATGTACCTAAACAGTGGAAACCCCCACAAATGACACCATTTTGTAAACTAGACCCCCCAAGGAACTTATCTAGATGTGTGGTGAGCACTTTGAACCCCCCAGTGCTTCACAGAAGTTTATAACGCCCGGGCGTGAAAATAAAAAATTCGTATTTTTTCCACAAACATGATCAATTAGTCCCCAATTTTTTCATTTTCCCAAGGGTAACAGGAGAAATTGGACCCCCAAAAGTTGTTGTCCAATTTGGCCTGAGTACGCTGACACCCCATATGTGGGAGAAAACTACTGTATGGACACACGTCGGGGCTCGGAAGGGAAGCAGTGACGTTTTGGAATGCAGACTTTGATGGAATGGTCTGCGGGTGTCATGTGCGTTTGGAGAGCCCCTGATGTACCTAAACTATTGAAACTCCCCACAAGTGACCCCATTTTGGACACTAGACCCCCCACGGAACTTATCTAGATGTGTGGTGAGCACTTTGAACCCCCAAGTGCTTCACAGAAGTTTATAACACTCGGACGTGAAAATAAAAAAATCATTTTTTTCCACAAAAATGATATTTTTGCCCCCAATTTTTTATTTTCCTAAGGGTAACAGGAGAAATTGGACCCCAAAAATTGTTTTGCAATTTGTCCTGAGTAGGCTGATACCCTACATGTGGGGGTAAAACACTGTTTGGGCGCATGGCAGAGCTTGGAAGGGAAGGAGCACCATTTGACTTTTTCAACTCAGAATTGGCTGGAATTGAGATCAGACGCCATGTTGCATTTGGAGAGCCTCTGATGTGCCCAAACAGTGGAAACCCCCAATTATAACTCCAACCCTATCCCCAACACACCCCTAACCATAATCTGAGCCCTAACCCTAACCCTAGCCCTAACCCTAAGGCTGTGTGCACACGCTGCGGATTTTGCTGCGGTTCCGCAGCGGTTTTGGCTGCTGCGGACCCGCAGCAGTTTCTGCTGCGGTGTACAGTACCATGATTCCCTATGGGAATCAAAAACCGCAGTGCAGACGGTGAGGAATTTTCCGTGCGGATTATCTGCGGTTTTCAATCCGCAGAAAGAATTGACATGTCAATTCTTTCTGCGGATTCTCCTGCGGTTTGCCATCTCCTCTATTGAGGAGATGAAAAACCGCAGGACAAAACCGCAGAGCAATCCGCAGGTAAAACCGCAGGTCTTTTGACCTGCGGTTTCACCTGCGGATTTTACAAAATCCGCGCGGATGAATCCGCACCTAATCCGCAGCGTGTGCACACAGCCTTACCGTAACGGGAAAATGGAGATAAATACTTTTTTTTTAGTTTTATTATTTTTCCCTAACTAAGGGGGTGATAACGGGGGGTTTGACTTACTATTTATGGCGGTTTTTATGTTTGGCGGCTGTCACACGCTAAAAGACGCTTTTTATTGTAAAATAGTTTTTGCATCACCACATTTTGAGAGCTATAATTTTTCCGTATTTTGACCCACTGAGTCATGTGAGGTCTTATTTTTTGCGGGACGAGTTGACGTTTTTATTGGTACCATTTTCGGGCACGTGACATTTTTTGATCGCTTTTTATTCCTATTTTTGGGACGCAGAATGAACAAAAACCAGCGTTTCATGAATTTCTTTTGGGGGGGTGCGTTTACACCGTTCCGCGTGCGGTAAAATTGATAAAGCGGTTTTATTCTTCGGGTCAGTACGGTTACAGCGATACCTCATTTAGGTCGTTTTTTTATGTTTTTGTCGGTTTTATGCAATGAAAACTATTTTATATAAAAAATAATTATTTTTGCATCACTTTATTTTGTGAGCTATAACTTTTTTATTTTTTTGCTGATGATGCCGTGTGGCGGCTCGTTTTTTGCGGGACAAGATGACGTTTTCAGCGGTACCATGGATATTTATATGCGTCTTTTTGATCTCGCGTTATTACACTTTTTGTTTGGCAGTATGATAATAAATCATTATTTTTTGCTTCGTTTTTTATTTTTATTTTTTAAGGGGTTCGCTAAAAGGGTTAACTAATGGGACAGTTTTATAGGGCGGGTCATTACGGACGCGGCGATACCTAATATGTGTACTTTTATTGTTTTTTTTTTATTATTTCCAAAAAATGGATTTATTGAGGGAATATTTTTTTTTTTTTTCTAATTTATTTGGCGATTTTTTTAAATTTATTTTTACATTTTTTTTTTATTTTTTTTTTACTTTATTACATAGTCCCAGGTGGGACATCACTGTCCTGTGACAGATCGCTGATCTGTCACATCACAGATCACTGTGACAGATCAGCAATCTGTCACAGGCATTGAAGAAGACTTCCTCTTGCCTGCGCTTTGCAGGCACTGAGGAAGCCAGCTTCCTCAGGTCCCCGAAGGCCCCCGTCGCCATCTTGGATTCGGGGGCCTGGAGGATAGGAGCCCCCCGCAGCAGCGCTGCACATTGCGCTGCCGTGGGGGGCTCAGGGAAGCACGGAGGGAGCCCCCTCCCTGCCGATGCTTCCCTTTAACTCCCGGTACACCGCGATCATGTTTGATCGCGGTGTGCAAGGGGTTAACGTGTTGGGGGCGGTCCGTGACCGCCCCTGACACATAGTGCCGGGTGTCAGCTGTGATAATCAGCTGACACCCGGCCGCGATCAGCGGCGCTCACCAGGTGGGCGCCGCTGATCGCGGTAGACGTACTATCCCGTCCACGGTCATACGGGCCCGGGTACCGTGGACGGGATAGTACGTTGGATGTCAGGAAGGGGTTAAGATCTCCATTATGCCAAAGATTATACACAATAGGAAAATACAATGTTGTGCATTCAAGAGAACAGGGGTCTGCCGGGCATTTCTTCTATATTTACATTTTTGTTGTACCCTTTATGGAAAAAAACAGCAAGAATCTTCTGTTTGGGCAAAATGTGAAGGTTGCAGCCCATCAGCGAATGCTTATTAGCTGCAGGGGCTACAGCAGTGTTTCCCAAACTCCAGTCCTCGCAGACCCCAACAGGTCATGTTTTCAGGATTTCCTTAGTATATCAAAGGTGACTGAAGTATCATCAAGGCATCAGGAATTCTCTCACATGTGTAACACTATGTTAATCCTGAAAACATGACCTGTTGGGGTCCGCGAGGACTGGAGTTTGGGAACCACTGGTCTACAGGATCCCTGCAAGAGGGTTGATATCAGGAGATGGATACAGATTATTTTTTAATTAAAGGGAATCTGTCAGGATTTTGCCAACTTATCTGAGAGCAGCCTGATGTAAGCAAGTCACCCTGCAGACACAGGCACTTCAGGAGGCTCATGGAGAAATACAGCAGATGCCCACTGCATGCGATATATGATGACGCACAGGGCATGTGCATATATGCACAAAATGGGCACAAGCATAAGAGGCATCTTACCTGCCACCACACATGCGTGTGCGTCTGCGCACAAACATGAGAGCCCTACGTGAACTATGCATGCGCAGTCACGTCTGTGCCATCGGCTAACGTGCATGTGCCCGCACACATCCATGAACTCCCCAAGTCCTCTGCAAAGGAGGAAATGTGTTGAGGCACAATATGTGGATGACTGAGTACATTTCACACCCATGGGTGTAACCTGCTCTTTGATTAATACAACGTTTTCCACCTATGCAGATAGAGGAGATCCATGCCGTGGTTTGAGCAGTCATTAACATAGCTGATGGCTTTTTGCACATTTTGATTGTGTTTGCACTATAGTTTCATATCCCATTGGTCCATTATATTTACTTATGACCAGCACAGCTCTTGTACACAGTGATTCTAACCCGCACAAGTATCATTAGCGTCTAATGAGGGCTTAGCAGGGCCAGCCGTCACTGGGCGGGGGCGCCATCTGCGATACTTCTAGGGTACCAAACTCTACGGTCAGGGAGGATTAATTGTAGGGACTACATTTAGGGCGTTATTAGTGACTAAACTACTTTTGTCCGAGTTTATCCCAAGCTCATACTACTAGTCCTTTTTTGCTTTTGTATTTTACACCATTGGTGTTTGTCTATGGTCATTTTAATATATTACTAATAAAATGTACTGTTTTTAAAGACGATATTTATGTTAGACCTGATTTAGAAGACACCTTTATTGAATGTTCAGATTACATAGCAAAAAACTAATGACAGATTCCCTTTAATATTCTTTATTATATTCTGATACCAACCAGGGCTGTGGAGTCGGAGTCGTGGAGTCGGAGTTGGTGCTCATTTTGGTGGAGTCGGAGTCGGAGTTGGAGTCGGTATAAAATGGAGCGACTCCGACTCCTAAAATATATAATAAATTGGGTACAGTAATTCAATGCAGGATGTGCTGAATATTTTTTCATAGGAGTTTGGGAAAGTTATGAAATGTCCTATAAATGGCTGTTCTATTCCTGATCTAAGGCTACATTCACACACAGCGTTTTTCCTGTGTTTTTTGAGGATACGTTTTTCAGCTGCAAAAGCTGATCATCTTTTTAAAAAACCGCATCACCTGAAAGGTTTTTGAGCTCATAGATAATGTTTTCAATAGCAAAAGCAGATTAGAAATCTGCTCTATCTATCCATTTATCCATATCTGTCTATCCATATTGTATCTGTACCAAAAAGAATGAAAACCGGGTAGTACACCAATATATATTCTGTTCTATGTAAATGTCTTGATTATTGTATCATAGAAATGATTAAATGTCTGAGGTTCACATTGTACTACAATAAATTTTTCACTTAAATATAAGCAATATGTGTGGGAGTCGGAGTCGGAGTCGTGGAGTCGGAATCGGTGTAAGGGAAATTGAGGAGTCGGAGTCGCAGGTTTGGCTTACCGACTCCACAGCCCTGATACCAACTTGGACCCATTTAGCTTACCACAAAAATAAGATCTTACACTGGGAAAGGTGTATCATCATATCTAAAACATGACCCAGAACATGGGGAAACGCATCACGTTCTCCAGTCTCTGGGACAAATAAATGACTTATTGAGCTTATCAAAATCTAATGCCTGATCTACCGATCTCCTGGACGGGAGGACCGTGGTCTACTGTGAGTGTAGCATTTCTGGCCGGCACAAGTATCGGATGCAGAGAACAGGGCCCCTGCTGTTCTCTATTTACACCTTTGGCCTGGGACAGCTCATAGAATCTCATGGCTTTCAGTATCATCTTTATGCTGATGACACACAGATCTACATCTCTGGACCAGATATCACCTCCCTACTAACCAGAATCCCTCAATGTCTGTCCACTATTTCATCCTTCTTCTCCACTAGATATCTGAAACTCAACATGGACAAAACAGAATTCATCATCTTTCCCCCATCTCACGTGACCCCCCCTACGAACCTATCAATTACAGTAAATGACTGCCCACTCTCCCCAGTCCCACAAGCTCGCTGCCTCGGAGTAATCCTTGACGCTGATCTCTCCTTCAAACCACATATCCAAACCCTTTCCACTTCCTGCCGACTTCAACTCAAAAATATTTCACGCATCCGTTCATTCCTCACCCAAGAATCTGCAAAAACCCTAGTCCATGCCCTCATCATCTCTCGCCTTGACTACTGCAACCTCATGCTCTGTGGCCTCCCCTCAAACACTCTCGCACCCCTCCAATCTATTCTAAACTCTGCTGCCCGACTAATCCACCTGTCCCCCCGCTATTCCCCAGCTTCTCCCCTCTGTCAATCCCTTCACTGGCTCCCAATTGCCCAGAGACTCCATTACAAAACCCTAACCATGACATACAAAGCCATCCACAACTTGTCTCCTCCATACATCTGTGACCTCGTCTCCCGGTACTTTCCCGCACGCAACCTCCGATCCTCACAAGATCTCCTTCTCTACTCCCCTCTTATCTCCTCTTCCCACAATCGCATACAAGATTTCTCTCGCGCATCACCCCTACTCTGGAACTCTCTACCACAACATATCAGACTCTCACATACCATCGAAACCTTCAAAAAGAGCCTGAAGACCCACCTCTTCCGACAAGCCTATAACCTGCAGTAACCACCAATCGACCAAACCGCTGCACGGCGACCAGCTCTACCCTCGCCTACTGTATTATCACCCATCCCTTGAAGATTGTGAGCCCTCGCGGGCAGGGTCCTCTCTCCTCCTGTACCAGTTATGACTTGTATTGTTTAAGATTATTGTACTTGTTTTTATGTATACCCCTCCTCACATGTAAAGCGCCATGGAATAAATGGCGCTATAACAATAAATAATAATAATAATAATAATAATAATAATAATAATAATAATAATAATAATAACAGGACCTTGGCTGATCTTCATACCTTCATGTTTGACGCTTCAGTCTCTAGTTTTGTAAGGTGATTGGAATTATCCTCTAGTTCCTGACGCAGGTTTGTGTTCTCCATTTTCAGCGCCTCCACTTGCTTTAACAGCTGGTCATACGAAGCAGCAGCCATGCTGGGCTACCCCCAGGCCTGGAGAGGAGAAAGGGCAAAGTAACTACCGAAGTACAGAGAAAATAGAGTCACATATAGGAACAGGAGGTGATTGTTAGATACAAGTGGAAGGTGTTATGGACAAAGTATTCCCATTTCTACACATGCTAAAAAGTGCTACATACTGACGGACATGGCCAGATCTGCAGCATCCCCTACCACAACCAGGCATTACTGCACCACAATGGAATAGTTTATAGATCTGATGGAAATAAAAAAAAAAAAAAACAACTGAACTAGTGTGAACAGTTACCTAGATAAAATGGCGACCAGAATTATGACCATATGGAGCTAGATATAGAACATATAGTGTATACTTTTGTGACATCGGCATTTAATCTCATTTTGCTGCATTCATTGTCCAGATATCCTGTACAATAGTGATATCCACATCTGGAACATTTACTGCATATCAGGGTGGATAAAAATCAATGTTTTTTTTAAAAAAAAATAAAAAAAAAATCGGATTTTTTTTATTTAAATCGGGTTTTTTTTCAATAAACTGCTTTTTGAGGAAAATATTTTACCATCCAAAGGTTCTTCCATCATGAGATAAAGCTGAGTTGTTTAACTCAGTAGAATAAAGGCTGTATATGTGTAACATTCACAATGCCATGCTCTTCCAGAGGTTTCTGTAGGATTAGTGGGCAGTTTCTCTCCTATATTATCACAGACGCTCGCTTTACTTATGCAGTTCTCAAAACTGAATTTGACTCCGCAGAGGTCCCAGCCTCTTCTTCAAGGCAAAAATGTTACAACATGAACAGAGTTGAGAAAATGACCTTAATCCTATTGTTCTACAAACCTATGAATACAGAATCAACCCCTTCAGTGCCAAGTCCAAGAAGTTAGACAATATGTTTCTGATTGTTTGGAGTGGAATAGATCTGCACAACACAAGAAGAATGTGAATCTAAGTGTGAGGAGGAGGAAGGGCAAGCAGACAAGAAAATGAAAGTGAAACTTTGAGCACAATACTGCAGCATAGCCACAGACAGACAAGTCTGGATCTGTTTGTGTGTACGATCTGAGGTTTATTACATTCTTTCCTTATAATGGCAGCAGGCCGTAAAAGAGACCCAATTTGGGAATATTTTAATGAAGCTCCTTCGCCTATCGGTAAGGCAGGCATGCGTGCAAAATGCAAACGATGCAACAAAGAGATGCAAGGCCTGGTGGCGCGAATGAGGCAACATCATGAGAAGTGCGGTGATGAAGATGACCAAAGAAACACTTCTGAACAGGCAGGATCTTCAGGTTGGTAAACATTTTTATTGAATCCTATTTCTAAAGACTGAACTGTCATGTGTGAGAAAAATTATATTTCTTATTATTACTGCATGTTACTGTCATTTGGTACAGTTATGAAGAAAAACAAATATTCCTTTTGGGGCAGGGGCAGTGATGTGTTGTGTACAATAAGCAGAAATTGTATAAACAATAAAATAACAGCATTGACTTTTTTTGTTTAGGGGAATTCATGGATTCTGGAAACTATCCACCTCCAAGATCACCATCATCCTGTTCCACAGTTTCAGAGTTATCCATCCAGGAAAGTGCTTCATTAGCAGCAGCAGCATCATCATCATCAGACACCCACAGCCACATATCACCATCACCCAAAAGGAAGAAAAAACCTTTACCTCCTGGAACCACCATAGATAGGTTTGTGATAAGAACTAGCAGATTAGAAAAAGAGTTGATTGATGAAAAAATTGCCCAGTTTATTTATGCAACAAACTCTTCTTTCCGTCTGACTGAGAACCCACATTTCATTAATATGGTTCAGTCACTGAGACCAGGATACAGTCCACCCAGCAGAGCTGATGTTGCAGGGAAACTGCTGGATCAAGTGTATGACAGAGAAATGGAGCAATGTGCAACAGCTCTGGAGGGTAAAATTGTTAACCTAAGTATTGATGGGTGGAGTAATGTCCACAATGATCCTATTGTATGTGCTTGTATAACAACAGAAGAAGGTAAAGTCTTCCTTGCACAAACAACTGATACGTCAGGAAATGCACACACAGCAGAATACTTACAAGAAGTGGCAGTAAAAGATATAACGACATGTGAACAAAAATTCAAATGTCTAGTACGCAGTTTGGTCACTGACAATGCTGCAAACGTATCCAAGATGAGAAGAGATTTAGAAGAGCAGGGAGGGAATACAAAGCTGCTAATAACATATGGTTGCAGTGCTCATTTGCTGCACCTCTTAGCCAAAGACTTAAGTGTTCCAGAAATAAAGGCTAATGTTGTTGAAATTGCTAAATACTTCCGTAATAATCATTTTGCTGCAGCAGCTCTGAAAAGGATGGGTGGAACCAAGCTAACGCTCCCACAAGATGTTAGATGGAACTCTGTGGTGGACTGTTTTGAGCAGTATATCAAAAACTGGCCTATTCTGATGACACTTTGTGAAGAAAATCGAGATAAAATAGATGGCACTGTCACGGCCAAAATCCTCAACATTGGGCTTAAGAGAAATGTTGAACATATGCTGAGCTTCCTGAAACCCATCTCTCAAGCTTTAAACAAAATACAGAAAAATAGCTGTTTTATTGCGGATGCTGTTGAAATTTGGAAGGAACTGAGTGAACACTTAAAAACAGAACTACACATGGACAGAATTAAATTACAAGCAGTAAACAAACGAATGGGACAAGCACTGACTCCAGCTCATTTTTTGGCAAATATTGTCAATATCCAATATCAGGGTCAAAACCTAAGTGCTGAGGAAGAGGAGTTAGCTATGACATGGGTATCCAGCAATCATCCATCTTTAATGCCAACTATAATAAACTTCAGAGCTAAGGGGGAACCATTCAAGAAATATATGTTTGCTGAAGATATTTTAAGGAAGGTCACACCAGTAAACTGGTGGAAGTCACTTAAGCGCTTGGATTTAGAGACTGTTCAAGTAATGATTTCACGTTTAACAGCAGTAGCTTCTTCTGCAGGCGTTGAAAGAATATTCTCTTCCTTTGGACTCATTCTAAATTTAGAAATCGGTTGGGACCCAATAAAGCAGGAAAGCTTGTTTTTCTTTTCCAGATTATGAATAGGAACAAAGAAGAAGATGATGATGATGATGATGATGAAGATGACGACAAGTGAGCTACAGAGGACAGCAGGGACAGTAGTATTTAAGTTTTTCATGTGTCGGCTGGGCTGACAGTCTAAGTTTCTTAAAATATATATATATATTTTGTTTAGCCAAATTAGTTAACAAACATGGATGTTTGTTTAAGCAAATAACTTATGCTGTAATGTTGTTATTGTTTCAGTTGAATAAATCTATTTAAATTGTTATTAAGGTCAGGATTATTTTTCTCCTTCCTAAGTACAACAGAACAGTGGTGTCCAAATATGAATGATTAACCCATTAAACTGGGGAGAAAAAAGTAATATAAAAAGTGATTCTAAAAATCTTCATCTACTTGCATGTTAAAGTAGCAAGAACTAGTTTAGGTAGAAACTTTGATTTAAATCACTGATTTAAATCAAGCCTTACTGACTAGTGATTTAAATCGTGATTTACATCGTGATTTACATCAGTTAGATTTAAATCAAATCCACCCTGCTGCATATTGATAGGACGGTATGAGTATAACGATAACTGAAGGGGAAAAATAATGTGCTCCCATAAATCAGAATAATTGCTAAATTACTGTTCTTTAAGTACAGATTTGATAGAATTTACAATAATTTGAAGTCCCATTCAGGAAAAGGCTCATCTGAAGACTTGTGACCATTTTTGGGGTTAAACGGGCATGTAGAAGTAAGTAGGCCACTGCTGACATCTGACGTGAAATTACCAGCTTCAGACGACAGCTTAAAATCTGTAATTTAAAAGCACTGTGCTAAATAATCCCAAAAGCCTATATCGGTGGTGTGCAATCGTCTGAAAATCAGGGCAGAGTGAAAAAAAACAAGGGTTACATGACTGCAGAATAAAGACGGATTTAGGAGGTTTAGTATCGGAATAAAAATTCTGGATGGGTGCTGCGCGTTCTCCTAAGCCTCATACAGTGTCCTCTGCCATGATGAGGCACAATAATAACACAGAAAGCCGTAAGTATGGCCTGTTTCACACTTCCGTTTTTTCAAATCCGTCAAAATCCGTTGTTTTCCGTTAAAAAACGGATCCGCCATTTTTTGCAGGATCCGTTTTTTTTGGTCCCATAGACTTCCATTACGGTTACAGCGGATCCGTCAAAAAAACATGTCAATTCTTTCTGCGGATTCCCCTGCGGTTTGCCATCTCCTCCATTGAGGAGATGAAAAACCGCAGGGCAAAACCGCAGAGCAATCCGCAGGTAAAACCGCAGGTCTTTTGACCTGCGGTTTCACCTGCGGATTTTACAAAATCCGCGCGGATGAATCCGCACATAATCCGCAGCGTGTGCACACAGCCTTAGCAGAAACCAGGCTGCAGATTTTTACACTAAAAGCAAGTATTAAATGAGGATGACAGCGCCATTCTACCCATACCGTTAGTTTAACATGGAGAATTCTGATGGCAGGTTCTCTTTAAGCCAAACCTAAAAAAAAAAAAAAGTTGCTTAAAGGGAATCTGTCACCCTTTTTTTTTTTTTTTTTTTTGACTATCAGCTGCAGGCACCAACATCAGGGGCTTATCTACAGCATTCTGTAATGTGGCAGATAAGCCCCCGATGTAATATGAAAGATAAGAAAAACACGTTAGATTATACTCACCGGAGGGGGCGCTCAGGTCCGGTCCGACACCTCCCATCTTCATACGATGCGGTCCTCTTCTTCCCTTCCTGTAGTGGCTCCAGCGCAGGCGCACTGCTCTGCCTTGTTGAGGGCAGAGCACAATACTGCAGTGCGCAGGCGCCGGACATCTACCGACACCTGCGCACTGCAGGACACTGCTCTGCCCTCAACAGGGCAGAGCAGTGCACCTGCGCCGGAGCCACTACAGGAAGGGAAGAAGAGGACGGCATCGTATGAAGATGGGAGGCGCTGGACCGGACCGCCCCCCCCAGCTGAGTATAATCTAATGTGTTTTTCTTATCTTTCATATTACATCGGGGGCTTATCTACAGCATTACAGAATTCTATAGATAAGCCCCTGATGTCAATGCCGGCAGCTGATAGTAAGAAAAAAAAAAAAGGGTGATACATTCCCTTTAAAAATTCATCTATCCCCCTTATATTGTTCTAGAAAGCATAAGTGAGGGCTGCTGTATGCAACGTCCTCAGTCTGGGGGTAGTCTTACAGAGGTTGTCCTACAGGGTTCCTTCTGTTTGGTTGTGCTCTCATAGATCTGGGGAGAACAGCCACAGCAGTAACTCGGCCCGTCCATGTAATACACAAACCACCAATCCAATGCTCAAATATGCCATAGCGGTTGTTAAAAAGTGGGTTTACAGCCTTAAGGCCATGTGCACACGATGCAGATTTGCAGCGTTTCCGCAGCGGATTTTACCGCGCAGAAACGTTGCATATCCGCATTGTGATGTACAGTACCTTTAAAATGAATGAAAAAAAAAAACCGCTTTGCAGACGCTGCGGATTTTTCCGCGCGGTTTTCCTGCGGTACAAAATCCGCAGCATGTTACTTCTTTTGTGCGGTTTTCTATCTCCCCTGTTACCAAATCCGCAGGGGGAAGACCGCAATGGAAAACCGCACAAAAACCGCATGAAAACCGCGTGAAAAATGGAAGAAATCCGCAGGAAAAATGCAGGTCATTTGACCTGCGGTTTTCTTCCATTCTGCACGGAAAAATCCGCAGAGCTCAAAACTCCGTCTGCACTCAGCCTAAAGGGGCTGATCATACAATGCATGTGCACTATATTCTTGAAGAGGCTATACAGTTACATGCATCAGGCATTGCTTCCCAATATGTCAGATCAATGTAAAGAGTTGCAATACATTCTTTGGACAGAAGCAAATCTGGCACTTTGGCCTACCAAATCCGCAAGATAAAAGTCTCATTCATGGCCAAATCTCCAAATCAGTGGTACAGATTAGTCCTACTAAAGGGAATCTGTCACCCCATGGACGGTTTTTGTCTATTACTATGGGCATACAGGTAATTGAATGGTTACACCAGTCTTACCTGTATGCCTCATAGCTGTGGTGTAGACATTGAGGAAATGATTTATAATCTTTTATGCTAATGATTTCTTCCAGGCTCCGGGGCGTGCGGTGCCCAGAAGAAATCCCTGCCTCCACACTGCATTATACCATCACCTCCCTCCCATCAGTGTCATACTGACCTGGACGGCGCTGTGCGATCGCGCGGTTACACTGTCCGCCCTTGTATGGGCAGTGTCTGAGTTGATCTTCTGGGCAGCTCCTTTGTCATCACCATTGCGACAGAGGAATAGGGTCTACCATGTGGCTTTTTAGAACACTGAAGTCATCATTCATTGGCTAATTCATGCCACATGGGCACCGACTATTAATCACAGGGGATTCTCATTAGTTATTTAGCACAGGCAAGACAATATGTCTTTCCATACTAGTATAATGTAAAGGGTGCCAATACCAGTGTCACAGTAAGCTTTAGGTTTTTCTATTTTTCCCTCCTATTGTTTTTTCTTACAAGTTATTGTTTATCATTTGCGCTTTTGTGTTTAACACGAGTGCTCTTACAAAAAAAAAAATAAAACTTTCACTTGATTCATTTTTTAGGAGACATTATTCCACATTATGTATTTACACTTCATGGGTGCCTATAACGATGAGCAGGAGTGTAGTCGGCCTCCAAAATTAAATGGGGGTATCCTATTGGTTGGTATGAAAAAACACAACCCCATTTCCATGCAATACAGAAAAATCTTGCAGAGAGTGTTTAGGGGCCCTCACTGGTTTGGTCAGTCAGTCACCTCCATTAGTTATAAGTATTGAATGCCCTCATCTCTAAGGGGTCCTGATTGTGGATTTCATGCTATAATTTCCATACTACTATTTATATCCTGCTCTGTCCACAGGATGGGCGCAAGAGCCAAATACCCTTCATAGGTTAACAACTGGCTGCAAGAACATTTTAGAAAGAAAACCTATTGCAATGCGTTGCTGAGTAATCATACCGAGACACTTGTCAAGGGCCAGTAGTCACAGTTCCAGCATTCCCCAGGATGTGCTCTTCTGGGCATTTTTAGCTGGCTTACCAGTTGGACGTGACCTGACGAGGATGATGATTAAGCTATAGACCGAACAACTGCTTTGCTGGGAATAGCGTTTTTCTGATCATAACTTGATCAACTTCTTAAAAAAGGGGGAAAATTGGAAAATGTTTGTAAAAACAAGAGGGATTTTTAATTTTGTGGTTTAATGCTCGTTGCCTAGACTGCAGCAGTGGCTGTAACCTGTCAGAGGTGGCCGTTTTCCTAGGCAAGGAACACAGCACTGGGAACCCCTTAGGGCTCATTCTCACTGGTGCGAAAATCGGATTACACTCTGACCAATGTTAATTAATGGGTGACAGCTCACTTGCGATTTTTTTCCCATCCAAAATCAGACTGAGAAAAAAATCGCAGCTGCGATTTTCCCTAGAAAATCACCAATGCAAGTCAATGGATGCGTGTAAAAATCTGACAGCACTCGCTCCATGCGAGTGCTGTCAGATTTATGCGCACCAGTGTACTTTGAAAAGCCGGCAATTCATATGCCGCAACTGTTTAATCACACTGACATGTTAGAATAGATATATTCCCATAGAATACACACACACACATTATATATATATATATATATATATATATATATATATATATATATATATATATATACACACACACACACACGTCAGTGACACACACACATGTATATGTATTTATATTAGATAGATTCATATGCGGCTATACAGTAAAATCACACTGACATGTCATACACCGGGGGGTCGGAGGGGGCGGGGGTGTCAGGTCATACTTACCCGTCCTGACGCTGTCTCTTGAGCCCCCAGCTTCTCCACGCTCTCTATTCCTGCCTTCAGCGGTCACGTGGTACTGCTCATTAAAACTCATGAATATGCGCATATTCATGAGTTTTAATGAGCAGTATCACATGACCGCCGAACACAGGAAGAGAACGCAGAGAAGCCGGGGGCTCAAGAGACAGCATCAGGACGGGTAAGTATAGCGATACTCACCTGTCCTGCGTCCATGGCTGCTTGCTGCTGTCTGTCATCGGTCAGTGACTTCAGACAGCAGAGGGCGCGGTGACGTGATTAGTGCGCGCCACGCCCCCTGCAGTCTGAACGTCACTGACCGATGACGTGGCAGATAGCGGTGAGCAGCCATGGATGCAGGACAGGTGAGTATCTGACACCCAGCGACGGAGAGGTGAGTATGTCATTTTTTTATTTTTACATGCAGCAGCGACAGCACATGGGGGAATAATCTAAGGAGCTTCTTATTGAGTCAGCATATGGGGGAATAATCTAAGGAGCTTCTTATTGAGTCAGCATATGGGGGAATAATCCAAGGAGCTTCTTATTGAGTCAGCATATGGGGGAATAATCTAAGGAGCTTCTTATGGGGTCAGCATATGGGGGAATAATCTAAGGAGCTTCTTATGGGGTCAGCATTCGGGGGAATAATCTAAAGAGCTTCTTATGGGGTCAGCATATGGGGGAATAATCTAAGGAGCTTCTTATGGGGTCAGCATATGGGGGAATAATCTAAGGAGCTTCTTATGGGGTCAGCATTCGGGGGAATAATCTAAAGAGCTTCTTATGGGGTCAGCATATGGGGGAATAATCTAAGTAGCTTCTTATGGGGTCAGCATATGGGGGAATAATCTAAAGAGCTTCTTATGGGGTCAGCATATGGGGGAATAATCTAAGGAGCTTCTTATGGGGTCAGCATATGGGGGAATAATCTAAGGAGCTTCTTATTGAGTCAGCATATGGGGGAATAATCTAAGGAGCTTCTTATGGGGTCAGCATATGGGGGAATAATCTAAGGAGCTTCTTATGGGGTCAGCATTCGGGGGAATAATCTAAAGAGCTTCTTATGGGGTCAGCATATGGGGGAATAATCTAAGGAGCTTCTTATGGGGTCAGCATATGGGGGAATAATCTAAGGAGCTTCTTATGGGGTCAGCATATGGGGGGAATAATCTAAGGAGCTTCTTATGGGGTCAGCATATGGGGAAGTAATCTATGGAGCTTCTTATGGGGGCAGCATATGGGGGAATAATCTATGGAGCATTTCCCACCCTAGGCTTATACTCGAGTCAATAAGTTTTCCCAGTTATTTGCGGCAAAATTAGGGGGGGGTCGGCTTATACTCAAGTATATACGATTATATATATATATATATATATATATATATATATATATATATTTGGCACAGTAACATAGAAAAGATAGAACGCATTTACCGGCTTCTGTCAAATCATTTCAGAACCCGACAGGATATGAGACATGGGTTACATTTAGTAAACCATTGCATATCCCTATTTTGCGTGCGCATGCGTTTTTTTGGGACAAATCAGACACACAAAAAATGCAACAGGATGCATTTTGTGCGCCCGAGCGCACACTACAAAAAAACGCATGCGCATACAAACGCGTACAAACGCATGTGTATGCACACCCATGTAAAGTATAGGAAAAAAAGCAAGCGTTTTTTGCGCAAAAAAACGCAAGTGTGAAACCAGCCTTAGCACTTTATGAATCCATGAATCATGTATATGAATAATGTATGATTTTATGTGAAATTGATTGATTAATGTTCATTGTATGTATACCCTATAAGACTGTGTGTTTGTAACAGACTCATCGCTTGAGAAAGGATTGCCATATCCGAAACGTAGCCACGCCACTAGGCTAACAGTTCACACCACTACTATTTTGGTGCTGCTTTTTCTTTTTATTTGCTACTAGCTGAAGAGCCCGGCGCTGTCCGAGCATAGTAACTAACTGTGGATAGTTATAACAAATTATAATTATCCTCCATCCCATAGTCCCGTGCCCATATACCCAACATACCGATCCTCCATCCCACAGTAGAGTGCCCATATATCCATCGCACATCCTCCATCCCATAGTCCCATGCCCATATACCCATCACACATCCTCCATCCCATAGTCCCATGCCCATATACCCATCATACATATTAGCTATCCCATAGTCGAGTACCCATATACCCATCACACATCCTTCATCTCATAGTCCCATGCCCATATACCCATCATACATATCCTCCATCCCATAGTCCCATGCCCATATACCCATCACACATCCTCCGTTCCATGCCCATATACCCATCATACATATTCTCCATCCCATAGTCCCATGCCCATATACCCATGATATATATTAGCCATCCCATAGTCGAGTGCCCATATACCCATCATACATATTCTCCATCCCATAGTCCCATGCCCATATACCCATCATACATATCCTCCATCCCATAGTCCCATGCCCATATACCCATCACACATCCTCCGTTCCATGCCCATATACCCATCATACATATTCTCCATCCCATAGTCCCATGCCCATATACCCATGATATATATTAGCCATCCCATAGTCGAGTGCCCATATACCCATCATACATATTCTCCATCCCATAGTCCCATGCCCATATACCCATCATACATATCCTCCATCCCATAGTCCCATGCCCATATACCCATCATACATATTAGCTATCCCATAGTCGAGTGCCCATATACCCATCCTTCATCTCATAGTCCCATGCCCATATACCCATCATACATATCCTCCATCCCATAGTCCCATGCCCATATACCCGCCATCACACATCCTCCGTCCCATGTCCATATACCCATAATACATATCCTCCATCCCACAGTCCCATGCCCATATACCCATCATACATTATCCTCCATCCCATAGTCGAGTGCCAATATACCCATCACACATCCTCCATCCCATAGTCCCATGCCCATATACCCATCACACATCCTCCGTCCCATGCCCATATACCCATCATACATATTCGCCATCCCATAGTGAAGTGCCCATATACCCATCACACATCCTTCATCTCATAGTCCCATGCCCATATACCCATCATACATGGGATGGAGGATATGTATGATGGGTATATGGGCACGGGCCTATGGGATCGTGGATATGTATGATGGGTATATGGGCACGGGATTATGGGATGGAGGATGTGTGATGGGTATATGGGCACTCGACTGTGGGATGGAGGATAGGTATGTTGGGTATATGGGCACGGGACTATGGGATGGAGGATAATTATAATTTGCTATAACTAACCACAGTTAGTTACTATGCCCGGGAAGCGCCTGGCTCTTCAGCTAGTATATATATGTCAGAAACATATACAATTACCGTAGTATAGTGTTGCTGTCTATAAATAATAGGGGGACCCCACAACATTTTGTTCCTTGAAATAATCATGTATTAAATAAATACATATCCATAATTTAGAACCAACTTTAGAATAATTGTGTTTGTCAATAACATGTGTATATATATATATATATATATATATATATATATATATATATATAGTTGTGGCCAAAAGTATTGACACCCCTGCAATTATGTCAGATAATACTCAGTTTCCTCCAGAAAATGATTGCAAACACAAATTCTTTGTTATTATCGTCTTCATTTAATTTGTCTTAAATGAAAAAACACAAAAAGAATTGTCCTAAAGCCAAATTGGATATAATTCCACACCAAACATAAAAGAGGGTGGACAAAAGTATTGGCACTGTTCGAAAAATCATGTGATGCTTCTCTAATTTGCGTAATTAACAGCACCTTTAAGTTACCTGTGGCACCTAACAGGTGTTGGCAATAACTAAATCACACTTGCAGCCAGTTGACATGGATTAAAGTTGACTCAACCTCTGTCCTGTGTCCTTGTGTGTACCACATTGAGCATGGAGAAAAGAAAGAAGACCAAAGAACTGTCTGAGGACTTGAGAAACCAAATTGTGAGGAAGCATGCACAATCTCAAGGCTACAAGTCCATCTCCAAAGACATGAATGTTCCTGTGTCTACCGTGCGCAGTGTCATCAAGAATTTTAAAGCCCATGGCACTGTGGCTAACCTCCCTAGATGTGGACGGAAAAGAAAAATTGACAAGAGATTTCAACGCAAGATTGTGCGGATATTGGATAAAGAACCTCGACTAACAACCAAGCAAGATCAAGCTGCCCTGCAATCTGAGGGTACAACAGTGTCAGGGCCAAAACCGCAGCGGAACCGCAGCAAAAATGGCACCCAAAATAGACTAAAAGGGAGGGAATATACGGGTGCTGTCATGGACTCCGAAAAATACCGTTAACCGGTGAGTAACTAAGACTTTATCGGTCGTCCATGACAGCACCACCTGAGAGAATTACAGAGAGTAATAACTATTTAGGGAGGGACTACAGCCTGCAGCACCCTTATACCAAAAGAGGGGTCTGTGGAAGCACCCAGGTCTAGCCTATAATGACTATAAAAGGTGCTCGGAGAGGACCAAGTAGCCGCCTTACATATCTGGTCGATGGAGACTTCTGATCTCTCGGCTCACGAGGTCGCCATGGCTCTGGTGGAATGCGACCTCAGCTTCCCAGGTGGAGACCTGCCTTTTGAAGTGTATGCTACAGAAATTGCTTCTCTAATCCACCTGGCTAGTGTATTTTTTGACACTCTACAACCTTTCCTAGGGCCTTGGTGGGAAATAAATAGGGCATTATCTTTCTTCCAAGGATCGGTAGCTGCCAGATATTCTATGAGGCAATTCCTAACATCCAGGGTATGTAGTTTTTCTTCCTTCTCATTAGCTGGATTAGGGAGGAAGGATGGAAGGACTATTTCCTGAGTCCTATGAAAGTTAGAAACCACTTTAGGTAAGTACGCCGGATCAGGTCTGAGTATTACCCGTCCTAACCTGTATATAAGGAGGACGCCTAAATTATGCCTGGATGTCGCTTACTCTGCGAGCTGAGGTTAGAGCTACCAGGAAGGCTACTTTGAGGGACAGATTTTTAATGGAAGCTGATGAAATAGGTTCGAATGGAGCTTCCGTCATGGCCGTAAGGACTAGATTCAAGTCCCATGGCATGAATCTATCCTTCACTACTGGCCTGGACCTACCTGCTGCCTTAATGAACCTACGGATCCAGTAATTACCTGCGATGTTGCAGCTAAAGAGAGCCCCCAAAGCTGATACTTGTACTTTAAGAGTACTAGTGGAAAGTCCCATATCCAGACCTTTCTGAAGAAACTCTAAGATCTGATTTATTGGAGTTGAACCCCCAGCAACTATTTCAGAGCGCTGCAGGAACTTCTTCCAAATTCTAGCATAGATCTTGGTAGTAATGGCCTTCCTATTCTTAAGTAGGGTGTTAATCAAGTCTGGGGAGAAGTCTTTTTCTTTTAAGAGTGCCCGCTCAAACTCCACGCCGTCAGATGTAGGCCAGCCACCTGAGGGTGGAAGACTGGGCCGTGGGATAGGAGATCCGGGATGTCCGGAAGAACCCAAGGATCGGACACCGACATGGTCCTGAGGCATGAGAACCATGCCCTCCTGGGCAAAAATGGAGCAATGACTATGACCCTTGCTCGGTCTCTCTTGATTTTTCTCAACACCAAGGGTAGTAGCGATAGGGGAGCCTGAAGTCCCGCTTTATCAGAAAGGCATCTACCGCCAGGGGGTTCTCTCTGGGATTTTGGGAGCAGAATAGTCTTAATTTCCTTGGTGGCGAAGAGATCTACCTCTGGCTGTCTCCATTTTTGTATAATCAGGTCGAAGATTGAATTGTTTAGGGACCATTCTCCTTGTTTTAGTAGGTTGCGGCATTTATGTCAACAGGACAAGGGATTCCCAGCCAGTCTCCCATGCCGGTACTGGCCCGGCCTCAAGCTGCTTAACGGCTGCGCTCTGACGAGGGCATGCACATTCAGCTTAGAATGGCTGTTCTGCTAGTTGGAACAACCGTTCTGCCACATTCCTCAGGGGTTTGGAACGAGTCCCACCTTGGTGGTTGACATAAGCCACTGTGACCTGATTGTCGGAGAACACTCGCACATGATGGCCCTGCAGATACATAAGTAACTTCTTAGCTGCCTGCTCTACTGCTGTCAGTTCTTTTCAAATTAGATGACATTTTTATCTCTTGATGGTCCCATAGGCCCTGGACTAGGACTTCACCCATATGAGCCCCCCAACCGGAAGGGCTAGCATCCGTAGTGACTATGGGGGATATGTCACACTCCCAGGGAACCCCTCTGGACAAATTATCCTTTTCTAGCCACCACTCTAGGGACTCCCTTGTGCTTCGGGACAAGGTTAGCTGGCCCTCCAAGTAACCTCCAAGGATTTTTTGATGCAGTAAGATCTCCCCTGTAGTGTTCTTAAATGAAACTGGGCCCACTGGACCACTGGATACAGGAGGAAAGGGAACCCAGAAGGGACATGGCTTTCCTGAGGGACATGGTGGGGTTATTGGCAGCGTTTAGGATCTGATAGTGTAGGCGAACAAGCTTCTCCGGAGGCAGCCTGTTTCTCAATCTAGAATCAGGCCTAAAAATTGCTGAATTCTCATCGGCTGTAACCGAGATTTTTTGATATTAAGCAGCCAACCTAACCGCTCTAGGGCCGACATTGCCCTCTGTAGCTGTGCCTTACAATGTTTTGCCGTTTTCCCTATAATCAGGAAGTCATCTAAGTAGGGGACTACTAGAATGTTAGATTCACGTAGATGGGCCATAACTTCCTTCCACTACTTTAGTAAACACCCGGGGAGCGACTGCCACCCCAAAGGGGAGGGCCGCATATTGGAAATGTTCAACTGACCCATTTAACTGAACCGCTACTCTGAGGAAGCGCTGATGGGCTGTATGAATGGGTATATGGTAGTATGCATCTTTTAAATCTACCACCACCATAAAGCAGTTTTGAAACAACAACTTTATTGTTGAATTGATTGTTTCCATTTTGAACGGCCGTATAACCAAGAAATCGTTTGAGGGACTTGAGATTAATTATAGTCCTAAAGGAGCCGTCTGGCTTGCGGACCAGGAACAGAGGGGAGTAGAAACCTTTCCCCCTTTCTCCCTCTGGAACCATAGTCAGGACTTTCTTGTGGCAAAGCTCATGAACCTCGGCCTCCAGGGCAGCTTGTTCTGATGTGGAAGACCTGAGAGGGGTGACCTTAAATCGATCTAGGGGAACCCGGGTGAACTCTAGTCGTAAACCCGCAGCTATCACCCCCAGTATCCAGTTGCTGCTAGAGATCAGCGACCAGGCTGGGTAGAAGGCAGCTAGTCTCCCCCCACAGCATCTAGTCATTGGGGCGGTTTTTTAGTGTCACGTGATGGACATTCCTGGCGCCCCCCTCCTCCGAACATAAAACCTGTACCTCTCCTTTTGTCGTCCCATCTGCCCTGATCTCTGGACGGCCTTCTATGGAAATATCCTTTCCTGGTGAAGGGGCGTCTATAAGAAGGATTCGGGAGGCTGGGGAACTTCTTTTTATCGTTCCCGGCTTTCTCTAAAAGTTCGTCCAGGACGGGGCCAAACAGATATTCCCCTCATATGGAATGGAGCAGAGTCGTGACCTGGCCTGGATATCTACTGGCCAGCATTTTAACCAGAGGGCCCTTCGAGCTGCGTTTGATAACCCAGCTGATCTAGCCGCCATCCTTGCCGAGTCTGCTGAGGCATCAGCCAAGAAAGTCGCAGCACTCTGGATGATCGGTAGAGTTTTCCGACTGGATGCTCTTGGGGCTCCGTCCTTCAGATGGGAATCTAGTTGATCTAGCCAGACCATCACGGATCTGGCTATACAAGTGGCAGCTATCGCTGGTCTTAGGGCGCCTGCTGACATCTCCCATGTTCCCTTTAGAAAGGAATCCGCTTTTTTATCCAGCGGGTCTTTTAAGGAGGCCATATCATCGAACGGTATGGAGGACTTTTTGGAGGCTTTGGCTACTGCCGCGTCCAGCTTAGGGGCCTTATCCCATCTGTTTACTACTGGGTCATCAAATGGGTACCTCCGTTTGAAGGCAGGTGGTAAGGAGCCCCTTTTTTCGGGTCTCTTCCATTCCCTTTCTATCAGGCTCTGGACCTTATCATTTAATGGAAAAAGCTTTGTGTTTCCTGGGATCTAGAGCTCCGAACATTACCTGTGCCGAAAGCTCTGGCTTTGAGTCTGCTACTGCCATGGTGGACCTTATTGCTTTAACTAGCTTGTCCATCTGGTCTAATGGGAAGCAGAATCGGCTTGAGTCTTCATCCGAAGAGGATGAAGTGGAGGCCGGGGAATCTGAGGAGTAATTGTTCCTAGGGGCAGCTGAGGACTCCGACCCTGAGAAACCAAATTCTCTCCCCCTAGAAGAGTCCCTTTTAGATAGGGCTTTCATCTCTGTCCCTGTAAGGATGGGGGAGAGTGCAAGGGCCTGTCAGTCTATGCCTGGGCCCCCGTCCCTTTCCAACCCCTACCGTCTGTCGCACACATGACTGACATAGTCTTTTGGGTGGCCGTCTGGTAAGGGGCAACTACAGAGCGCACATTCCCTGTGCTTCTGTTTACTGTAGCTTTCCTCCCCTGCGAAACCAGCATAAGGGAACACCGCATCAGGGTACATTCACGGAGATCTCTTACCCATGCAGATGATGCAGGTACCGGATCACGGAGGGAGGCAGGGGGAATCCTTTAGACTGGAGGAACTTCTGCGGCTCTGCTCACTCGTCCGCTTCCACTCGTATGAGGCTTCACCGAGGCCTCCTTCTGTGGGTGCTCCTGCACGTCCTGCTGCTCTATGGGGGTTCTGTCATCCATCGCTGGGCCTTCAGAAGCACCCCGGCAGCATCACCTCCTGCCCTTTAAGGCCTCCCAGTATCCGGTCAGCAGGGCACTGGCGCGGCACCTCCCCCAGGAACCCTCCCGCGACCTTCCCCCGCATGAACCGTCCCCCCCCACCGCCTCGGGTACCGCGCGTCCCCCCGGATCGCCGCGCACACTAGGAAGGCGGCCGGCACCCGACTTCCGGTTTTGGCGTTCCCGGCCCCGCCCCTTCCACCGCGTCACTTGCGCCGCGCGTCAGAGGCCGCGGGATCGCGCGGAAAGGAGCCGGCACGGCGCCCCCGGCTCCGGTATGCCCGCCGCCCCCATGCGCCAGCCTGCGCTTGGCGACCGGACGCAACCGCCGACCTGGCCGGAGGGGGTTTGAGACCGGACCCCGGGGGAAAATGCATCAGGAGGGGCCTGCATACATACCTGGTGCCCGCATTCTGGAGACGGCTGTCCACCGGACCCTTTGCTCCGCCTGCTCTAACCACTGCCGTGGCGACCTACCCGGCCCCACCGTGGCGCTTCCAGGTACCCCGAGCTTGACCGAGGTAGGAGATCCCCCCGCTACCTGAGTCGGTCAGCCGGCCTGGGAATCCCTCGACGACTCCATGATGGACGATCTGAAGGAAGTCCCGTCCTCTAGGAACAGGAAACCAACTGATGCGTGGGAGAGGTGCCGCCCTTTTGTTTCTGTAGGTTTCCTGTTCCTGAAGGGCGGATCCCCTCTCTCAGGTGGTGCTGTCATGGACGACCGATAAATGTGGCAGGATTTCACCCTTTCAATGCACACAGGGGAAATCTGTGGTAAATGTGTAATACATATTCGCAAGCAAAATGTGTTATTTTGCAAGATTTTTCTGCTGCTGATCTCATCACAATGCCACCATAAATCATTATGTTCTAGTAAAATAACGGATACCATAAAGAAAGCCAAAAAGGAGCCCATTATAGTCAGTGGGGGTTTTCAGGTTGCATCCATTGTGCAGCAGATCTGTTATGTGCACACAACAGAGACAGAAAACCACCGCTGATATCCGACAACCAGCTACCGGGGGGGAGATGCCGCTGGCCTTGCACTGCAGCAGAGACACAGAACCACCGCTGATATCCAACAACCAGCTACCAGGGGGAGATGCCGCTGGCCGTGCACTGCAGCAGAGACACAGAACCACCGCTGATATCCAACAACCAGCTACCAGGGGGAGATGCCGCTGGCCGTGCACTGCAGCAGAGACACAGAACCACCGCTGATATCCGACAACCAGCTACCGGGGGGGCAGATGCCGCTGGCCGTGCACTGCAGCAGAGATACAGAACCACCGCTGATATCCGACAACCAGCTACCAGGGGGAGATGCCGCTGGCCGTGCACACAACAGAGACAGAAAACCACCGCTGATATCCGAAAACCAGCTACCGGGGGGGAGATGCCGCTGGCCTTGCACTGCAGCAGAGACACAGAACCACCGCTGATATCCAACAACCAGCTACCAGGGGGAGATGCCGCTGGCCGTGCACTGCAGCAGAGACACAGAACCACCGCTGATATCAGACAACCAGCTACCAGGGGGAGATGCCGCTGGCCGTGCACTGCAGCAGAGACACAGAACCACCGCTGATATCAGACAACCAGCTACCAGGGGGAGATGCCGCTGGCCGTGCACTGCAGCAGAGACACAGAACCACCGCTGATATCCGACAACCAGCTACCAGGGGGAGATGCCGCTGGCCGTGCACTGCAGCAGAGACACAGAACCACCGCTGATATCTGACAACCAGCTACCAGGGGGAGATGCCGCTGGCCATGCACTGCAGAAGACACAGAACCACCGCTGATATCCGACAACCAGCTACAAGGGGGAGATGCCGCTGGCCGTGCACTGCAGCAGAGACACAGAACCACCGCTGATATCTGACAACCAGCTACCAGGGGAAGATGCCGCTGGCCGTGCACTGCAGCAAAGACACAGAACCACCGCTGATATCCGACAACCAGCTACCAGGGGGATATGCCGCTGGCCATGCACTGCAGCAAAGACACAGAACCACCGCTGATATCCAACAACCAGCTACCAGGGGGAGATGCCGCTGGCCGTGCACTGCAGCAGAGACACAGAACCACCGCTGATATCCAACAACCAGCTACCAGGGGGAGATGCCGCTGGCCATGCACTGCAGAAGACACAGAACCACCGCTGATATCCAACAACCAGCTACCAGGGGGAGATGCCGCTGGCCGTGCACTGCAGTAGAGACACAGAACCAACGCTGATATCCGACAACCAGCTACAAGGGGGAGATGCCGCTGGCCATGCACTGCAGCAGAGACACAGAACCACCGCTGATATCCGACAACCAGCTACCAGGGGGAGATGCCGCTGGCCGTGCACTGCAGCAGAGACACAGAACCACCGCTGATATCCGACAACCAGCTACCAGGGGGCGATGCCGCTGGCCATGCACTGCAGCAGAGACACAGAACCACCGCTGATATCCGACAACCAGCTACAAGGGGGAGATGCCGCTGGTCATGCACTGCAGCAGAGACACAGAACCACCGCTGATATCCGACAACCAGCTACCAGGGGGCGATGCCGCTGGCCGTGCACTGCAGCAGAGACACAGAACCACCGCTGATATCCAACAACCAGCTACCAGGAGGAGATGCCGCTGGCCGTGCACTGCAGTAGAGACACAGAACCACCGCTGATAGACAACCAGCTACCAGGGGGAGATGCCGCTGGCCGTGCACTGCAGCAGAGACACAGAACCACCGCTGATATCAGACAACCAGCTACCAGGGGGAGATGCCGCTGGCCATGCACTGCAGCAGAGACACAGAACCACCGCTGATATCCGACAACCAGCTACCAGGGGGAGATGCCGCTGGCCGTGCACACAACAGAGACAGAAAACCACCGCTGATATCCGAAAACCAGCTACCGGGGGGGAGATGCCGCTGGCCTTGCACTGCAGCAGAGACACAGAACCACCGCTGATATCCAACAACCAGCTACCAGGGGGAGATGCCGCTGGCCGTGCACTGCAGCAGAGACACAGAACCACCGCTGATATCAGACAACCAGCTACCAGGGGGAGATGCCGCTGGCCGTGCACTGCAGCAGAGACACAGAACCACCGCTGATATCAGACAACCAGCTACCAGGGGGAGATGCCGCTGGCCATGCACTGCAGCAGAGACACAGAACCACCGCTGATATCCGACAACCAGCTACCAGGGGGAGATGCCGCTGGCCGTGCACTGCAGCAGAGACACAGAACCACCGCTGATATCTGACAACCAGCTACCAGGGGGAGATGCCGCTGGCCATGCACTGCAGAAGACACAGAACCACCGCTGATATCCGACAACCAGCTACAAGGGGGAGATGCCGCTGGCCGTGCACTGCAGCAGAGACACAGAACCACCGCTGATATCTGACAACCAGCTACCAGGGGGAGATGCCGCTGGCCGTGCACTGCAGCAAAGACACAGAACCACCGCTGATATCCGACAACCAGCTACCAGGGGGATATGCCGCTGGCCATGCACTGCAGCAAAGACACAGAACCACCGCTGATATCCAACAACCAGCTACCAGGGGGAGATGCCGCTGGCCGTGCACTGCAGCAGAGACACAGAACCACCGCTGATATCCAACAACCAGCTACCAGGGGGAGATGCCGCTGGCCATGCACTGCAGAAGACACAGAACCACCGCTGATATCCAACAACCAGCTACCAGGGGGAGATGCCGCTGGCCGTGCACTGCAGTAGAGACACAGAACCAACGCTGATATCCGACAACCAGCTACAAGGGGGAGATGCCGCTGGCCATGCACTGCAGCAGAGACACAGAACCACCGCTGATATCCGACAACCAGCTACCAGGGGGAGATGCCGCTGGCCGTGCACTGCAGCAGAGACACAGAACCACCGCTGATATCCGACAACCAGCTACCAGGGGGCGATGCCGCTGGCCATGCACTGCAGCAGAGACACAGAACCACCGCTGATATCCGACAACCAGCTACAAGGGGGAGATGCCGCTGGTCATGCACTGCAGCAGAGACACAGAACCACCGCTGATATCCGACAACCAGCTACCAGGGGGCGATGCCGCTGGCCGTGCACTGCAGCAGAGACACAGAACCACCGCTGATATCCAACAACCAGCTACCAGGAGGAGATGCCGCTGGCCGTGCACTGCAGTAGAGACACAGAACCACCGCTGATAGACAACCAGCTACCAGGGGGAGATGCCGCTGGCCGTGCACTGCAGCAGAGACACAGAACCACCGCTGATATCAGACAACCAGCTACCAGGGGGAGATGCCGCTGGCCATGCACTGCAGCAGAGACACAGAACCACCGCTGATATCCGACAACCAGCTACCAGGGGGATATGCCGCTGGCCGTGCACTGCAGCAAAGACACAGAACCACCGCTGATATCCAACAACCAGCTACCAGGGGGAGATGCCGCTGGCCGTGCACTGCAGCAGAGACACAGAACCACCGCTGATATCCGACAACCAGCTACCAGGGGGAGATGCCGCTGGTCATGCACTGCAGCAGAGACACAGAACCACCGCTGATATCCGACAACCAGCTACCAGGGGGATATGCCGCTGGCCGTGCACTGCAGCAAAGACACAGAACCACCGCTGATATCCAACAACCAGCTACCAGGGGGAGATGCCGCTGGCCGTGCACTGCAGCAGAGACACAGAACCACCGCTGATATCCAACAACCAGCTACCAGGGGGAGATGCCGCTGGCCATGCACTGCAGCAGAGACACAGAACCACCGCTGATATCCAACAACCAGCTACCAGGGGGATATGCCGCTGGCCGTGCACTGCAGCAAAGACACAGAACCACCGCTGATATCCAACAACCAGCTACCAGGGGGAGATGCCGCTGGCCGTGCACTGCAGCAGAGACACAGAACCACCGCTGATATCCAACAACCAGCTACCAGGGGGAGATGCCGCTGGCCGTGCACTGCAGCAGAGACACAGAACCACCGCTGATATCCAACAACCAGCTACCAGGGGGAGATGCCGCTGGCCATGCACTGCAGCAGAGACACAGAACCACCGCTGATATCCGACAACCAGCTACCAGGGGGAGATGCCGCTGGTCATGCACTGCAGCAGAGACACAGAACCACCGCTGATATCCGACAACCAGCTACCAGGGGGCGATGCCGCTGGCCGTGCACTGCAACAGAGACACAGAACCACCGCTGATATCCAACAACCAGCTACCAGGGGGAGATGCCGCTGGCCGTGCACTGCAGTAGAGACACAGAACCACCGCTGATATCAGACAACCAGCTGCCAGGGGGAGATGCCGCTGGCCGTGCACCGCAGCAAAGACACAGAACCACCGCTGATATCCAACAACCAGCTACCAGGGGGAGATGCCGCTGGCCGTGCACTGCAGCAGAGACACAGAACCACCGCTGATATCTGACAACCAGCTACCAGGGGGAGATGCCGCTGGCCGTGCACCGCAGCAGAGACACAGAACCACCGCTGATATCCGACAACCAGCTACCAGGGGGAGATGCCGCTGGCCGTGCACTGCAGCAGAGACACAGAACCACCGCTGATATCAGACAACCAGCTACCAGGGGGAGATGCCGCTGGTCATTCACCGCAGCGACACAGAACCACCGCTGATATCTGACAACCAGCTACCAGGTGGAGATGCCGCTGGCCGTGCACCGCAGCAGCGACACAGAACCACCGCTGATATCCGACAACCAGCTTCCAGGGGGAGATGCCGCTGCCCGTGACCTGCAGCTGCCCATGACCTGCAGCAGAGACACAGAACCACTGCTCAAATCTGACAACCAGCTCCTGGGGGGAGATGCCGCTGGCCGTGACCTGCAGCAGAGACACAGAACCGTGCAACCATCTCCCTGGGTGAGATGCTGCCGGCCGTGACCTGCAGCAGAGACATAGAACCACCGCTGATGTCCGACATCCAACTACCGGGGGGGAGATGCCACTGGCCATGCACTGCAGCAGAGACGCAGAACCACTGCTGATATCTGACACCCAACTGAGACACAGAACCACTGCTCATGTCTGATAACCAGCTCCTGGGGGGAGATGCCGCTGGCCGTGACCTGCAGCCAATCTGTAGGATTAAATGCCCGCCATTCATATTAATGGTAACACACTGCAGGACAGACTGAGTGTTCCTCCCAAATGAGGGTCCAAAGGCCGAGAACCCCCTCTTATCAAGGGCTTTCCTCACAGATAGAAGCCCTCTATTTTTGCTTCTTGTATAGGTAGCTGTGAGATCTTGATTTAATCCTCTGGGGCTGAGTCACTGTATGGCACGGGCTGAAATGTTTTCCACTTATGCACATCCTTTGTAAATGTTAAGTAAGCTAAAGATACTCTTCATGTCGATGCCAAAATTCTTTGTCAGTTCCTGTATATATAAAGCCCCTGAACAATGCTAGCCAGCCATAGGCAATGTAGTGTGACAGGGCGTTCAGGGAGTGCGGAAAATATTCTGGGTCAGCTGAATAGTGCATGTTATGAGGCGACTGACAGAGCAGGCAGCCCTCCTCGAACACGGAGCAAGGAGGCCATGCTAGACTACTGCGCTTTACAGCCAGGGGCTAAAATAGAAAGCTCAGACCTGGCAGGAAGCATCATTGCCAGAAACCATTACTCATAGGCAGGGAAGCTGCTGTCTGCTCCCGTCCTCGGCCACTCGCTGAGGCAGGCAGGAGGCGGCCATTCTTCGGCTTTGCCGTGTTGACTGTGTAATTACCAAGCAGGCTGCAGCGGCAGAGGAGAGTATTGATCCCTTCCCCGAGGCGCCTATGACGATGCAGTATTGATCACACTCACCCAAACAAGGAGAGGAGGACAGATCACAGGCAGGATTGCAGAGAAAGCCAGCTCCTCCATCATACTCTCTGCTTTTTTTCAGTAATTTTAAACTTTTGTGGAAATTTTTTTAAAAAACATATTTTTGGTGTTTTTACAACCGTTTTTGCAGATTGTTTTTTTTTTTTTTTTGGGGGGGGGGGGGGGGGGGCATTTTCCCCTTAGGCTAAGTGCACACGCAGCAGAAAATTTCTGCTTGAAAACCTGACTCCGTTCCCAGAAACCGCACCTATTTTTCCGTGGCGGTTTTTGCTCGCTTTTTGTGCGGTTTTGATGCATTTTTGATGCGTTTTCTGCAGCGGTTTCAAAACGCATGGAAGAAGCCAAAACCGCAGAAAAATCCGCAAAATTAATGTGCATGCTGCGGTTTTTTTAATGTGCACAAAAAATGCAAAATGCATACAAATGACTGGGAAGCTTATTTTGAGCGGTTTTATAGTGAAAACCACGGTAAAAACAAAAACGCTGTGTGTGAACACAGCCTTATAGTCCCACCACTGGGTCTAGTCCCCTTGTCCCTGTACTGCTCATTCAGTCTGGATGACATGTGACCTCTGCAGCCAATTACTAGCTGCTGTGGTCAGACGTCCATCTGGACCAATCAAAGTGCACAGTGCGCAATCAGGGCAGGTCAGAAGGCTTTGCTTACTATTTTACAAGGCAAGATGTACGCCCACCTGCGGCTCCTTTCATTCTTTATGGGCCTGCCAGAGAAAGCCCCATACAGAGTGAATGGAGTGATGGTCGGCATATGAACTGCATCTGCATTCTAACAGGGGTAAATGCGCTCTGTTCTGCCGATTGATGTGGGCCCAGTGACCAAGAAGGTATACTTTGTTTTCACCATATAACGCCTTTCAGCCTAATAAAGAAGGATACTTGAAAAACACCTAAGAAGTACATTCAGTGTACGCAGAGTCTTGGGGAAAAAAAAAAAAAAGAAATGCACCACAACACCAAAAAACAAAATGCTGTGTATGTAGACCTTTCAATTACTTTGAAACAATTCACATCCTTCATCTGTGTGTAAGGGTATGTCTCCACTAAGCGCATTTCCTGCGCTTTGACGGAGCGGAAAGCCCACTCTGCCCAAAGCCTCGCCCCCTTCTGTATGTGTGGTGATTTCGGATGTGTTCATTGAACACATGCGGTATTCACCGCATCGCATACATAGACCGAGTTATTTAACTTGCGGAGACGGAGCGTCTCCGCAAGATAAATAGACATGATGCGTTTTAAAAAGATACGCCACGTGTCCGGTTTCGTGGGTGTGTCACCTGCGTATTAGGAAGCATAGTGGAGATGAGATTTCATAAAATCCCCTCCACTATGCTGTAACCTGCGTTCAATCCGCAGCAAATCCAGATGTAAAACGGCCCATGGAAACATACCCTTATGGAGAACAGCAAGACCCATTCACACACATTGCATCATTTAAAGGGAACCTGTCACCCCCCCCCCAGGCGTTTTTAAGTAAAAGAGCCACCTTGTGCAGTACTAATGCTGTATTCTGTCAAGGTGGCTCTTTTATTTAGCATCCCTTCCACCGCCGAAATAATCGTTTTTAAAATTGGTCAGACATACTGATATTTGACAGGGGGGCAGGTCTTTCCCCACTGGACACAGACGCCTCACATACGTCAGTCATGTCCAGCTTTTGAGTTTGGCGCCACCTCCTCAGCGTTCATTTCTTTTTCGCGCTGTAAGATTCTTTCAGTGGTGCATGGACCTGTGATGATGTCAGGACCATGTGACCAGCAGGGGCGGAGCTCAGAGCAGTGGTGCAGCAGGACCTGTGTTGACGTCAGCACCATGTGACCAGTAGGGGCGGAGCTCAGCAGAGCAGTGGTGCAGCAGGACCTGTGATGACATCAGCACCATGTGACCAGTAGGGGCGGAGCTCAGCAGAGCAGTAGGACCTGTGATGACGTCAGCACCATGTGACACGTAGGGGCGGAGCTGAGCAGGGCAGCGGTGTAGCAAGACCTGTGGTGACGTCACAATATGCTGAGGAGGCGGCGCCAAATTCAAAAGCAGGACATGACTGACGTATGTGTCCAGGGGGGAAAGACCTGCCCCCCTGTCAAATATCAGGTATGTCAGACCAATTTTAAAAGCGATTATTTTGGCGGTGGAAGGGACGCTAAATAAAAGAGCCACCTTGACAGAATGCAGCCTTAGTGCTGCACAAGGTGGCTCTTTTACTCAAAAACGCCTGAGGGGGGTGACAGGTTCCCTTTAAGACTTAAGGCCCTTTTACATTTAGCGATGCACCAGTGATCCGACCCGGTCAGGATCGCTGGTGCATCGCTAAATGATCGCTAGTGAGCTTTCACACAGAAAGATCTCACAGCAATGCAGCAGCGACGCAGCGGACGATACTCACCTTTCACACACAGCGATCCTGATGTCCTCCCGCCCGCGTCCAGCGTCGCTCGTTTCACACAGCAGGAAACCCAGCAGGAAGCAGACGACGAGAAATGGAGCCGCGCGATCAGCGATGGACAGCGGGGGAGCCGGTCGGAGGTAAGTATCACACATAGCGATAACGCTAGCAATATCGCTATAACGTCACAAAATCAGTGACGTTTTAGCGATATTGCTAGCGATATCGCTGTGTAAAACCCCATTTAAACTGGATTCTGTATCGTCTGCCTTATGTCAGAGCTGAAACACACATCCTCCCTCGACAGCAATCACAGCAGGAGCCTCTCAATCCGGATGTTACATTTTAAGCACCCCCATAGTATATTTAGGGTGACGTCTTCTGATGTGCTGACATTTTAAGGTGACGCATCAGAAGATTACAAGGCCATGTGGTGTAGAAACAAAGCTGGGCCTCAAATCTGATAAAGGAACAAATGTGAGGTATTAAGGAGTTGGGACTCGGGGCCGGATTACAAATATGTGTCCAAAATCAATTAACATTGGTGCAATTAAATAAAACTGGATGTTTCCAACTGTTCTATAATTCCATTTTTTCTTGAGACCATCGTAAAAAAGAAAAAAAAAAAATTATATATATATACAGTGGGGAAAAAAAGTATTTAGTCAGTCAGCAATAGTGCAAGTTCCACCACTTAAAAAGATGAGAGGCGTCTGTAATTTACATCATAGGTAGACCTCAACTATGGGAGACAAACTGAGAAAAAAAAATCCAGAAAATCACATTGTCTGTTTTTTTTTTTCATTTTATTTGCATATTATGGTGGAAAATAAGTATTTGGTCAGAAACAAAATTTCATCTCAATACTTTGTGATATATCCTTTGTTGGCAATGACAGAGGTCAAACGTTTTCTGTAAGTCTTCACAAGGTTGCCACACACTGTTGTTGGTATGTTGGCCCATTCCTCCATGCAGATCTCCTCTAGAGCAGTGATGTTTTTGGCTTTTCGCTTGGCAACACGGACTTTCAACTCCCTCCAAAGGTTTTCTATAGGGTTGAGATCTGGAGACTGGCTAGGCCACTCCAGGACCTTGAAATGCTTCTTACGAAGCCACTCCTTCGTTGCCCTGGCGGTGTGCTTTGGATCATTGTCATGTTGAAAGACCCAGCCACGTTTCATCTTCAATGCCCTTGCTGATGGAAGGAGGTTTGCACTCAAAATCTCACGATACATGGCCCCATTCATTCTTTCATGTACCCGGATCAGTCGTCCTGGCCCCTTTGCAGAGAAACAGCCCCAAAGCATGATGTTTCCACCACCATGCTTAACAGTAGGTATGGTGTTTGATGGATGCAACTCAGTATTCTTTTTCCTCCAAACACGACAAGTTGTGTTTCTACCAAACAGTTCCAGTTTGGTTTCATCAGACTATAGGACATTCTCCCAAAACTCCTCTGGATCATCCAAATGCTCTCTAGCAAACTTCAGACGGGCCCGGACATGTACAGGCTTAAGCAGTGGGACACGTCTGGCACTGCAGGATCTGAGTCCATGGTGGCGTAGTGTGTTACTTATGGTAGGCCTTGTTACATTGGTCCCAGCTCTCTGCAGTTCATTCACTAGGTCCCCCCGCGTGGTTCTGGGATTTTTGCTCACCGTTCTTGTGATCATTCTGACCCCACGGGGTGGGACTTTGCGTGGAGCACCAGATCGAGGGAGATTATCAGTGGTCTTGTATGTCTTCCATTTTCTAATTATTGCTCCCACAGTTGATTTCTTCACTCCAAGCTGGTTGGCTATTGCAGATTCAGTCTTCCCAGCCTGGTGCAGGGCTACAATTTTGTTTCTGGTGTCCTTTGACAGCTCTTTGGTCTTCACCATAGTGGAGTTTGGAGTCAGACTGTTTGAGGGTGTGCACAGGTGTCTTTTTATACTGATAAGTTTAAACAGGTGCCATTACTACAGGTAATGAGTGGAGGAAAGAGGAGACTCTTAAAAAAGAAGTTACAGGTCTGTGAGAGCCAGAAATCTTGATTGCTTGTTTCTGACCAAAATACTTATTTTCCACCATAATATGCAAATAAAATGAAAAAAAAAACAGACAATGTGATTTTCTGGATTTTTTTTTCTCAGTTTGTCTCCCATAGTTGAGGTCTACCTGTGATGTAAATTACAGACGACTCTCATCTTTTTAAGTGGTGGAACTTGCACTATTGCTGACTGACTAAATACTTTTTTTCCCCACTGTATACACATACATTCACACACACACACACACACACTTGTGGTCATTATCAGCTGTGAATAAGGATCAAGAACTGAAGAAAAGACGGAAATAAAATGCAGAATTTGCTATGATTTTTATGCCTGCAGCTGCTTCCTTCCCAGATCAGCAGGAAACGGAAGTCTAGCCCTCTCTCCTTCTGTACTTGTGTGTCCCTTGTCTTGCACGTTTACCGTACTTGTCTATTTCCCCTTCTCACATGGAATAAGTGGCGCTATATAAATGTATAATAATAATTCCTCTTGCTGCAGGGGGGACTATTTGTGGCACAACATGTGTATCTGAAGCCGAGGTGTTATTAAAATTGAGGCGGCAGGGGATGAGATAGATATATATATATATATACATACACACACACACACACACACACACACACACATCTTAAAGGGAGCCTCGATCCCCACCTGTGATCACACCCTGATCCCACCAGTAATGCAACTGGTCCTACCTTGAATGTCCACTTTGGGGTAAGGTTTACACAAAATCTGCCCGTTTGGGAGGATTATATGGCAAAACGGGGGACCGTGGTCAGGCATGTCATGGATTATTCCAATCCAATGCTCTACTTTTGTATACATACACGCTCAGATCTGACTTCCCTTTATCGCTGCCATTTAAGCCGGATCCGGAGCTAGCAGTGCTTTGGACACAGTGTGTGCTCGCTACATCCAAAGTGCTGCCGGCTATTCAACAATCCATTGTATCCAATCCATTGTAGGGGTGAGACTTCTCTTGACGAGACGCTAGTCGACATGCTGCGTTCTGGAGACGTGCCGCACGTCCGTCTCCGTGAGTGATCCACAGGTGACTATGGACGCATAGTGGACGTGGGATTTCTTGAAATCCCATCCACTATGCTGTAACATCTGGACGCTGTGGGTTTAATTCTGCATAAGTATGAAGCGTTCAACCCGCAGCACCTCCAGATCGTGTGCACATACCCTGAGATGTTCTGAAGATAGACTAAGGGGGTTGTTCATGTTCACCATTATTTTCTTTTACTTAAATACAATTAATTAAGGTTAAATCCCATTTAATTAAAAATGTTGCACCGCAGAATGAGTTAACTGAGAATCATCAGTCAGCCCATTATGACTGATGGACATTATAGGGAGTTTGTAACTCTTACCTGATAAGATCATAAAAAGGTGCAAACGCAGCAAGGATGCCACCATAAGATACTTAACAACATGCAATATACAAGCCAGCCGATGGAAAAGTAAGGCTGTATTCACACACAGCGTTTTTTTCGCGGTTTTTCCAGCGGATTTGCCAAAAAATCACCATTCATTTCTATGCATTTTGCACTTTTTGTGCACATTGATGCGTTTTTTACAGCGAAAAAAACGCATCGCGGTAAAAAACGCAGCATGCTCATTAATTTCGCGTTTTTTTTCCGCGTTTCTGGCTTTTTCCATGCATCTAGTAACTGCGCGGGGAAAAAAAACAAAAAAAAGCGCAAAAATCGCGGTAAAAACCGAGCGGAAAACGCGCAGAAAAAAACACGCGGTTTCTGGGAAGGGAGTCCTGTTTTTCAGCAGAAAATTTCTGCTACGTGTGCACTTAGCCTAATAATCCAGATATCTCAGCACAGATAGATACTGAGAATTATAGAATCAGATACTGGTCACATATACACTGGAAAAATGAGCAAAACTAAAAGATGTGATCAACAGAAAACCAGATATATGTCCAAAAATATTATAAAAAATATCGCTAGAAGACTTGTCCAAAGCTGGAGTCCAGGGATCAAATCCCTCCAAAGACATCATCTGCAAGGAGTTTGTATGTTCTCCTGTGTTTGGGTGGGTTTCCTCCAGATACTCTGGTCTCCTCTCACACTCTAAGGGTATGTGCACACGCTGCGGATTCTGCTGCGTTTCCGCAGCGTTTTTGGCTCTGCAGAAACGCAGCAGATTTTGCTGCGTTGTACAGTACCTTTATTTCCTATGGAAATAAAAAAAAGCTGTGCACATGCTGCGTTTTTTTCCGCGCGGTTTTGCTGCGGTTTACAATCCGCAGCATGTCAATTGTTTGGTGCAGAAACGCTGCGGTTTTACACCTCATCCATTATGAGGTGTAAAACCGCAGGGCAAAACCGCAGAAAAAACGCAGATAATCCGCAGATAAACCGCAGAAAAACCGCAGCACTTTGTCCTGCGGATTTCCTGCGGTTTTCTCTACAAAATCCGCAGAGACTAAAAACTACGTGTCACAGGGCACATGACAAGTCTATGCTCTACACTGGATGGGGCAGCTGTTATGAATGGGTCACCGAGGAGGAAAGCGCAAAAGGCTGTGCCACTAGAACACCAGAGAGGTTGGTCACTCAGCGGATTGCAGACCCCTGATCTTAACAACACAACTAGCTGTAGCCGTGGAGCGTTCCTATGATGCCCTAGAAGCTTCGTCACAGCCGGAGGACTAACTAGGCCTAAAGACAGAAAGGTGAAATCTAAACTGCCCCGGAGCAGATCCCCAAAGAAACAGACAGCCCCCAAACATATATTGTCGGTGAGACAAGATGAAACACAGACACAGACAGAAAATAGACTGAGCAAATGATGGGGCCCACACTGACTAGATACGAGAGGACAGAAAAGTCACTGTCTGCAATCACGCAAAAACCCTAAAAATTCCAACACGACTGAAGCACAAAAATACTGAGGTTTGCACAACCTCGCCCCCACTATATCAGCACTCAGGTGTGAACTGGCAGCTAGCAGCAGGCTAATACAGCAGGGAACTGAGCAAACAAACACAAGTTACAAAAATACAGGGCAGGAGCCAGCTGACTCCTGACAGCAAGGCAAAATCAATTGCAAAGGATTTAGCAAATGACACTTAGCTGGAAAATGCAGGATCAGGCAGGAAACAGATATCCTCACTATGCACAGACAGGAGTATCACCAGCAGCCACTGAGAGAAGCTTGCTCGCTTATGTACTCCCAGTCACTACCTCCACTTCTCCAATCATGCTCTGCAGATGTTGGATTAACATCCTGTTGACCAGCTCCACTACCAGCAGTATCCACCAGAGGGAGCCCTGCCACAAAAGTCAGATTAAGAGCGTTCACAACAGGCGGCCCATAGTAGCCGGGAGTTCACGTCCAGATCTAAGGGTAATCCTTGACAATAATGAGGCAGCAAGCACCAATAAGTATGAAAGGGGCACGGGACAAGTCTACGCTCTATACTGGATGGGGTGACCCGTAGTAGCCGGGAGACCACACTCAGATCTAAGGGTAATCCTTAACAATAATGAGGCAGCGAGCACCAATATGTATGAAAGGGTCACGGGGCACGTGACAAGTCTACGCTCTACTGATGGACGAGAGAATGGTAACGTGACTTGTTATCAGGAAAAATGAGGTTATTCTCTTTCAGGAAATACTCTGAGTGAAGTTTTGTATACAAAAACACAAACGGCTCTACTCACCGTCCCCAGGTGAGTCTCTGCCGCTGCTGTTCCCAATGGCTGTGGTGATGATGCAGACTCAGGCTAAGTGCACACGTTGCAGAAATTTTCTGCTCAAAAACCTGAATCCCTTCCCAGAACTCGCACCTATTTTTCCGCTTGCGTTTTTTGCGCAGTTTTGATGCGTTTTTGATGCGGGTTTTTTCCGCAGCGGTTTAAAACCGCATGGAAGAGGCCTAAAACGGGGAAAATCTGCAAAATTAATGAGCATGCTGCGTTTTTTACCGCGATGCGTTTTTTTCGCTGTAAAAAACGCATCAATGTGCACAAAAAGTGCAAAATGCATAGAAATGACTGTGCAGCTTATTTTTAGCGGTTTTATAGTGAAAACCGCGGTAAAAACCGCTAAAAAAACGCTGTGTGTGAACACAGCCTGACAGCGCAGCAGAAATCAATGCGTTCAGTGGATGTGCCAGTGTAGTCAGGACGCACCACACCGCTCAGACAGTGAGGTCACCGATTGGATGTCGAAGTGGCAACAGTACCACAGACAATGGAAGATATTGAGAACAGCAGCAGAGACTCAGTGCTGGACCCAGAGACATTCAATAAAATGCGCTTATTATATTTCAAACTGCTCCTGGGAAGTAGATAAACCCGACAGGTGACAATCCCTTTAATATGAAACAGAAATTGCTCCAAGTTGAGAAATAAAATAGTGAATAATGAATGATAATTAAATATCTTTAAAGCGCACAGCTTCTCTTCAAACCAAGCACAACACCTCTATAGGGGTCCTAGCCCTAATAAAAGTTATACCTTTAGGGCTTTAATCCGTTTCTGTGTTTACAAGAAATTATTCTTTAGTCAACTATGCAAAAAAAGCCCTCTGGGCATCCTTGGTGTCACCAAACCGTCCCGTGCCCATTCTCGCCAACGGTTTCCCATCTCTCTCTTCCTATGGCTCCTATAAGGCCAGAGCTGTCCATGAAGGGACAGGTTGGAAATAGATGCAAAACAAGTAGCTGAGAAGGTGCACAGGACTGCTCGGCCATACTCAGGGTGCACAGAGCACTTCAATAGCACATCTGAATAAGGAATCATTTCTGTCAAACACAGCAATAGATTTGATCACTAAAGGTACAATTTCTATAAGGCTATGTGCCCACGTTGCAGAAATGCTGCGGAAATGTCCGCATTTCCACAACTCCCTGCCGCGGGTAAAACGCATGCGGATTTTGCATGCGTTTTACTGGAAAACACAAGCGTTTTTAGCTTGCAGAATGCTTGCACTTTCTAAGCGATTTGAAGCATCGCTTGAAAAAGTGATTGACAGGTTGGTCACACTTGTCAAGCATAGTGCTTGACAAGTGTGACCAACTTTTTACTATTGATGCTGCCAATGCATTGCGTGACCGCGACGTCATCTGGGGTGATTCTCGCAAAGCACGCCTGGGAACGGAACTTGCCGGCAGCATCGCTGGGAACTCCGGGGGCCGCCAGAAGCTAAGTATATCCCTATTTTTTATTGTTATTCTATTTTTACAGGAATATGGTACCCAGGGCCTGGAGGAGAGTCTCCTCTCCTCCAGACCCTGGGCACCATCCGCACATGTAGCGCTCATGGTGGGCATAGCACATATGTAAAGTGAGCTTTTCAATGCAATCCTATGGCGGCTGAATTTTGGGCCAGTCCTCCATACAGATCTTTCAGGTTCTGGCGTAAGATTGAGTTTCAGCTTCCTAAAAAGATTTTCTGTTGGGTTGGCCAAGCCACTCCAGGACCTTGAAATGCTTCTTACTGAGCCAATCCTTAGTTTCCCTGGATCTTAGGTTCAGGTCACTGTCATGCTGGAAGGCCCAGCCATGCCCATCTTCAATGCTCTTACTGAGGGAAGGAGGTTGTTGGCCAAAGTCTCGAGATACAAGACCCTATCCATCCTCCTTTCAATACGGTGTAATCCTCCTGTCCCCTTTGAGGAAAAGTACCCCAAAGTATTGTTTCCCCACCATGCTTCACGGTTGGAACACTATTTTTGGGGTTGTACTCATCTATCTTTTTCCTCCAAACACACCGAGTGGAGATCATACCAAAAAGTTCTATTTTGGTCTCATCTGACCACATGACTTTCTCCCATGAATCATCTGGATCATACAGATGGTCATTGGCAAACTTCAAAACAGGCCTGAACATGTGCAGGATTTTAATCCATGACGGATTAGTGTGTTACCAACAGTATTGTTTGAGACTGGTCCCAGCTCTCTTCAGGTCATTGACCAGATCCTCATGTGTAGTTCTGAGCTGATTCCTGACAGTCATCTTGTGTTTCTTCAGTTTTCTAATAATTGTGCTAACAGTTGTTGCTTTCTTACCAAGCCGCTTGCCTGTAGTCCAGGGTTCCCCAACTCCAGTCCTCAAGGTCCACCAACAGATCATGTTTTCAGGATTTCCTTAGGTGATAATTGCTTCACCTGTGCAATACAAAGGAAATCCTGAAAACATGATCTGTTGGTGGGCCTTGAGGACTGGAGTTAGAGAACCCTGCTGTAGCCCACCCCAGCCTTGTGCAAGTCTAGAATTTGGTCCCTGGCTTCCTTAGACAGCTCTTAGGTCTTGGCCATGGTGGAGAGGTTGGTGTGTGATTGACTGTGTGGACAGGTGTCTTTTATATTGATAACATGTTTAAACAGATGCAATTAATACAGGTGATGAATGCAGAACAGGAAAGCTTCTTAAAGAAAAAACAACAGGTCTGTGAGTCAGAATTCTTGCTGGTTGGTAGGTGATCAAATACTTATTTCATGCAATAAAATGCAATTTCATTATTTAAAAATCATTAAAATGTGATTTTTTTTGTTTTTTTTATTTTTAAATTGTCTCTCACAGTTGAAGTGTACCTACAATAACTTCTCCATTCTTTGTAAGTGTGAAAACTTGCAAAATCGGCAGTGTATCAAATACTTATGTTCCCCACTGTATATAATAATTAGCATATTTTACAGTCAATACATCATCACACAAGCTTCTTGTCTTCTCCACTGACACCTAAAGACACAGAAAAAAAATTTCTTGCCTATCTGAATTGAAAAGGCATGTTCAGAAGCTCTAGTTTTTCTTTTTTGGACTAATTATAATAAACAGTTGTGGCCACAAGTTTTGAGATTGGAACAAATTTTGGTTTTCACAGTTTGCTGCTTCAGTGTTTTCAGATCTTTTAGTCAGATGTTTCTATGGTTACTACAGGACAATTATGTTTTTAAACTTTAAAGACTTTATTTACAGTGTTGACTTATTTTTCAAGACTTACTGTGGCATGTAAAAGGTTGGGCACCCATGGTCTAAAATACCATTATTGTGTGAACTGTTAGGCTGTGTGCACACGCTGCGGATTCCGCTGCGTTTCCGCAGCGGTTTTGGCCGCTGCGGACACGCAGCAGTTTTAGCTGCGGTGTACAGTACCATTCATTTGAATGGGAAAAAAAAAACCGCTGTGCCGACGCTGCGGAAAAGACCGCGCGGATTTGCTACGGTTTTGAATCCGCAGAAAGAATTGCATGTCAATTCTTTCTGCGGAAACCGCTGCGGGTTCCTATCTCCACCATTGTGGAGATAGTGAATCCGCAGGACCAAACCGCAGGCAAAACCGCAGATAATCCGCAGGTCTTTGGACCTGCGGATTATCTGCGGTTTTTGCAAAATCCGTGCAGATTAATCCGCAGCGGATTCCGCAGCGTGTGCACGTACCCCTTACAAGGAATCCGTCACCCAATGGACTTTTTTTTATCTATTACTATGGGCATACAGGTAACTGTTACACCAGTCTTACCTGTGTGCCTCAGCTGTGGTGTAGACATTGAGAAGTTGATTTATAATCTTTAATGTTAATGATTTCTTCCAGGCTACGGGGCATGCAGTGCCTGGAAAAAAAATCTGCCTCCACACTGCATTATAGCATCACCCCCCTCCTATCAGCATCCTACTGACCTGGACGGCTGGTTTAGCCATTCAATTATCTGTATGCCCATAGCAATAAATAAAAATCATCCAGGGGCTGACAGATTGCCTTTAAGCAAGTTGAAGATTAAATCTTTCAAAGGCCTGAAGTTAAAGATGACACAGTTATTTTTTACATTTTAAAAATTACAAAAAGACAAATGGGCAGATGCAAAAGTTTGGACACCCTTGAAGATTTGTGTGCTCAGATAACTTTGACCAAGATTTCAGACCTTTATTAGCCTGTTAGGGTATGTGCACAAACAAGTTCAGGAATTGGCATCACTTTGGAAGCAGCACATGTCCCCTGCGTCCAACGAGCTGCCTGCTATTGAATACAAGTGTTCATTGAACCCTTCGGATTCACCGCGTCCAATACATTGTACGGGTGAAATTTATCTTGCAAAGACTCGAATCTCTACAAGATACATAGACATGCTCCAGTCTGGAAAGACGCGCCGCATGTCCGTCTCCGTGGGTAGTTCAGGACATCTGTCAAGTCAGCAGTCTTCCCCATGATTGTGGAGCCTACTGAAACAGGCTAAGGGACCTTTTAAAACAAAGCCTTTGCAGGTTTTTTTTGTTAATTATTCTAATTTACTGATATAATGACTTTTGGGTTTTCATTGGATGTAAGTCATAATCATCAACATTAACAGAAATAAAAACTTGAAATAGATCACTCTGTGTGTAATGTCCCTATATATTATACGAATTTCACTTTTAGTATTGAACTGAAATAAACTAACTTTGATGATATTCTAATTCTGTGAGAAGCACCTGTATGTGGCAGGACGATAGTGGGCAGGAATATGCAGATATGCGGAAATTTTATCTTAAGTGTATGGGAAACTTTAGTGTCAAGAACAGATAATAATAAATAATAATAATAATAAATTTTATTTTTATAGCGCCGACATATTCCGCAGCACTTTACATTTCAGAAGGGATTTGTACAGACAATAGACATTACAGCATAACAATAATCACATACAGTAGATTATAACAAATACCAAGAGGAAAGAGGGCCCTGCTCGCAAGCTTACAGTCTATGAGGAAAGAGGGAGACACGAAAGGTGGGTGGTAACAGTTACCCTGATTGTATGGACCAGTCATAATGTTAAGTGTGTAACAGTACAGACACAGAGGGCTAATGGAGGCATAAAGCATGTGGGAACATGATGCGGGGAACCTGGTTATGGTAAAACTTTTGGCTCTGCCACACAGGGATAGATTAGGTTAATGTGTTGGGGTGGTAGGCCAGTCTGAATAAATGCGTTTTCAGGACACGCTTAAAATTGTGGGGATTGGGGACTAATCGTATTGACCTGGGAAGTGCATTCCAAAGAATTGGCGCGGCACGTGTAAAGTCTTGGAGACGGGAGTGGGAGGTTCTGACTATTGAGGATGCTAATCTCAGCTCATCAGCAGAACGGAGGGCGCGGGTAGGGTGGTATACTGAAACAAGGGAGGAGATGTAGGGTGGTGCTGAGCCATGGAGGGCTTTGTGAGTGAGGGTAATAAGTTTATACTGAATTCTGGAGTGGATGGGTAGCCAGTGTAATGACTAGCACAAGGTAGAGGCATCGGTGTAACGATTGGTGAGGAATATGATCCTGGCTGCAGCATTCAAGACAGAGAATGAATAAGAGAAACAGTAAGAGTTTTTGCAGAGTCAAAGGTAAGAAAAGGTCGAATTCTAGAAATGTTTTTGAGGTGCAGATGACAAGAGCGAGCCAGTGATCGAATGTGGGGTGAATGCCAATGAGAAGTGTAAAGACATGGCGCATATGCCACCTCCAAGGTTGGCATTTTATTCTAAACGTGAATGTACAAGCCCATATAAAATATACAATAGTAAAGCCAAAGCGATTAATAAGTAGGTGCTAAAATAGCGCTAAAGGAACTTCTCCAGCCTCCCACACAAATGTATGGCATGGTTAGCAACAAGCTGTGTGACAAGGCTGCCCACATACACAACTAATCTGCACTCACACATCTTTGTAGTTGTCAGAAAAAAAAAATTTGGCCTCTAAATCCAAATAATTAGCACGCTTGCCAAATTGTCGATGGTAACAGACTAAGTGTCCAAAAATAATTAGAATAAAAATCACTTTAAAATATATTGGCCATAACTTTGATTTTCTATGTGGGCAACATATTTACTACCTTGTTAAAAAGCACCTTCATCTTGGCACAATAAAAATAAATCGTATATATGTTTGTCTTTGCTCAAGGAATTATTTGGACATCACAGCAGTTACGTCTGACGAGTACAGAGGGTGGTGAGGACTTCAGTGATCAGGAGGGACTTTTCCAGACATTGTCCTCTTAGGGGATGTTCACACAAATGTATTTCTGGTCCGTGTGGGGTACGGAAAGCAGCCGGACTTAATGTTATTCTGCGTTAGCACGCAAGGGTTACTTTCCCTACCAACCTCTGCTCCGTGTGATAAAAAAAATTGCAGAATGCTCTAAGCTGATCTGATTTAAAGACCCGAGTAGTGCAGATACATAGCAGGCAGCGCCTACATCCATCCGCTCTATGGACAGACGTGACCGGTCCAAATAATTCATCGGCAGCTGTGACAGCTTGGCCTAGCCAGCTGGATCGCAGCTTACGCTTTGATATGGACCTAGACTCTGCATTTTGGGTCCATGGACACATCTATGGGTTTATAAACTAATTGTTAGGGAGTGCGGTGATTTTGAATATCCAGACTATATTGTGATTTTTAGACTAATTATAATTGCAAGTCATAGGCAGGGCTGTGGAGTCGTGGTATCGGATTCGGAGCCCATTTTGGTGGAGTCGGAGTCATGGAAATTGAGGAGTTGGAGTCAGGTTTGGCTTATCGTTCCTGTAACAATCTAATGCTTATGTCAAGATGATGGCAAGGTTAGACAGCTAGAAAAAAAAAAGCGCAAATAAGTGAAGCACTCAAGTATAAGTAAGGCTGGATTCAGACATGTGTATATCACAGTCTGAAAACTAACTGGCCAAGGGGCTCGTGACCCAAACTGAAAGCCTTGTACGAGTCCGAGTAAAGAGACCTATGTCCAGTCCATACTCGAACCATGATATATACACGTAACATTGTAGTATTAAAAATAAAAACAACTAAACCAGAGAACCAAAATGAAGACGTTGCACTACCAAATCTGCATAAACTGTCAAGAAGCTCCAACAATTTCTTAGAAAAACAACGATCTACAACCAGATGTCCAATATAGACTGAAAATAGGCCAAATTAGTCATTGCAAAGGACAGCTCATATCAGGGGCAGGCTAGTAGTTGTTGCAATGCACAGGCCAGTGACTAAACAACAGCGTCAATTTCCACAATTCCATTTACCCGTGAGTGTCAGATACAGATTCAGTTACAATTACACAGTTCTATGTTCATCTTTTGGAGGAAATATCATTCCTGTGGTCTTGTGTGATGCACACTTTGTTTTTTTATTTCACATATATCAGATAAAACTCAGCTGATCTAGTATATATATATATATATATATATATATATATATATATATATATATATATATATATATATATATATAAAATTGAATGTATGTGTGTATCACCAACCAAATCCGAAGCATCTTTCATTTCACCAAAGCGGTTTAAAAGAAGCTGAGCTGTGATTGGTTGCTATGAGCAACAGTTTTCCCACTCGGCAACACCTCAGCAGACACTGACATGTTGGGAGAAATCTATCATCCCCGGGAACATAAGCTCCCAGCTATTGTATGCCCCCCAGAAAGGAACAGAGAGCACATGACAGAAAAGAATCACCCCTCCCGTGCCCATATACCCATCCTCCATCCCATAGGCACATCTTCCCTCTTAAAGGGATCTCTGGTATGGAAGTCAGGGCAAATTCCTCAGCGCTCTGAGGCTATGTGCACACGCTGCGGATTCACCTGCGGGCTTTTCCGCGCGGATCCGTAGGTAAAACCGCAGGTAAAGTGACCTGCGATTTTCCTGCGGATTAGCCTGCAGTTTTGCCCTGCGGTTTCACACCTATAATATGTTAAAGGGTGTGAAACCGCTGCGGAATCTGCACAAACAATTGACATGCTGAGGTTTGTAAACCGCAGCAAAACCACGCGGAAAAAAACGCAGCGTGAGCACAGCAGATTTGAAATGCCATAGGGTAAGACGGTACTGTACCATGTCTGTGGAACTGCTGCGTTTCCGCAGGGCCAAAAACGCTGCGGAAACGCAGCAGAATCCGCAATGTGTGCACATAGCCTGATACTGACCCCAGGCCTCTCTTAAAGGGATCATTGGTATGGAACTTAAGGCAATTCCACTAAGTGCTCTGGTTCTGACCCCAGGATCTCTTAAAGGGATCCCCGGAATGGAAGTTAGGACCATTCCACTCAACGCTGTGGTTTTGACCCCAGTATTCTATTAAAGGGATCATTGGTATGCAAGTCAGGGCAAATCCACTCAGCGCACTGGTTCTGACCCTAGGCCCCTCTTAAAGGGATCCCCGGTACAGAAGTGAGGGCAAGTCCACGCTGCGCTCTGGTTCTGACACCAGGCCTCTCTTAAAGTGATCCCGGTATGGAAGTTAGGACCGTTCCACTCAGCGTTCTGGTTCTGATCCCAGGCTGATGGGATGATGTGGGATATTAGGGGTAGTTGTCCAGTGGCTCCGGCTGACGTAGGATATTAGGGGTAGTAGTCCGGTGGCTCTGGCTGGTGAGATGATGTAGGATATTATGGGTAGTAGTCCGGTGGCTCTGAATGACGGGATGATGAGGGATATAAGTAGTAGTCCGGTGGCTCGGGCTGACAGGATGATGTGGGATATTAGTGGTAGTTGTCCGGTGGCTCTGGCTGACGGGATGATGTGGGATATTAGGGGTGGTAGTCCGGTGGCTCTGACTGACGGGATGATGTGGGATATTAGGGGTAGTAGTCCGGTGGCTGTGGCTGACGGGATGATGTGGAATATTAGTAGTAGTCCGGTGGCTCGGGCTGACAGGATGATGTGGGATATTAGTGGTAGTTGTCCAGTGGCTCTGGCTGACGGGATGATGTGGGATATTAGGGGTAGTAGTCCGGTGGCTCTGGATGACGGGATGATGTGGGATATTAGGGGTAGTAGTCCGGTGGCTTTGGCTGACGGGATGATGTGGGATATTAGGGGTAGTAGTCCAGTGGCTATGCAGACTGGGCGGGGCTATACACTCAGCTTTAGATATATATAGATTGTTAGGCGTCGGGTTCCTGTCGCTGCACAGCAGGAATCCCGAGCCTTGCATTTGGCTGGCTCCCATTCCTCTCCGACCGCACCGGAGGCTGCTCAGCAGACTCGTCGATCCAGGCGCTCTCTGCTCAGACCAGCTCTGTAGGTTGGGTTGCTGCTGCCACCTCTGGTCCAGCTATAGCAACGCATGCTGGTCAGCAGCAAGCTACTCCAGGGACTAAGTCCTCCTTTCGGTCCACTGAGCATGCCCGTGGGACGATCTCTCAATGGACCATCAGGAAGGTGCCGGAAGGACGCGGCTATAAAAGGGTTCGCATGGCCGCTCAGCCATGCGTTAATATAGAGAAAGATTTAGACCATGTGGAGTGAGAGTTGTATGCATATATGAATGTCTCTGGTGAATGACTCCTTCGAAACCCCTACCCTTGGTACGCATGTGTTGTGCAGCCTAGCCTGTTAGCGCCCAGGCTGAGGAGCAAGTAGGAGGCAGAGTCAGAGACTGGCATCAACGCCAAGTGGTGGTTTGGTCTGTATGCCACTGTTCACTTGGTCGACACACCACGGTCGCCAGAGTCACTTAGTGGCGTCCGCAGTTGCGACACCACACGCTTAGTAGGTCTAGAGGGACTCTGACCCTGTGTCCTTGGGGCTGAGTTCTGTGACCTAATACTGAGCGTTTACCTTGCCGAGCTCTGTGAGCTTTAACAGGCTCCGGCATTTATGTTCAGCGGTAGTGCGGCTCTGTGAAGCAACAGAGTCCGCCCCTGTACACACCGGGTGACGTTAAACCGCATGTGTTCCTCTATTGTACCGCCATATAGCGTCCGCCATTACTGAGCAGCAGTTTACCACCCCTGCACGGTGGACCCCGGGCTGTGAACGCACCTTATTACCATATTTATTATTTGGTGCGTTTTGCCAGCCCTAACATATTAGCGCCAGGGTCTGGCTACTAATGGCGGACGAACAGCGATTGCAGCGGTACATCCAGCAGCTGGAGGGTAGGTTGGCGGCTCTTGAGCTCCTGGCTGCACGTTTTCCCTCAGAGCGGGCTAAGGTGGGGTTCATAATATCCCTCCTGTCGGACAGGGTGTTGGAGTGGGCCACGCCATTATGGGAGCGCGACGATCATGTGGTACAGAGTGCTCCACTGCTCTTGATAACTCTGAAACAGGTCTTTTTAGGACCTCGGGTCACCCATGATACGGCGCTCCAACTGCTGGCATCGATACAGGGCTCGTCCATGGTCAGTCATTTTGCCATGCACTTCCAGACCCTAGCATCTGAGGTGGAGTGGCCGGATAAAGCCGTCATTCCTGTATTTTGGATGGGGCTGGCTGACCATGTGAAGGATGCCCTGGCCACTAGGGAGATTCCCGCCACACTAGAGGAGATAATAGCAATATCTACTCGCATCGACCTCCGTTTTAACGAGCGAAGGTTGGAGCGAGCCCAGTGTAGGCAGAGGTTTCGGCTGGCACCCACCTTCGCCAAACCTCTAGAACCTCCGGTCCAGGAGTTCGAGCCACATGAGGGCATGGAGACGTCTCGAGCGGGATCCAAGTCCCAGACTGGTCAGGCACGCATGGTCTGTCATGTCTGCCGGCAGTCAGGACATCTCGCCTCCAGATGTTTTCGGCAACTGGGAGAGCGTCCCCGTTTCGTGACGTTGGGAGCTGGCTCACTAATGCAGCGTTGTCTTCTTCTAAGTTGACCTTTAAGGGAACAGTTTCTATTGGCCCATCCTTCCATGTGGTAGAGCTTTGCGTGGATTTCGGGGCGAAGGGCAACTTCATGTCCTCTGCCTTCGCCCGACGGCACGCAATTCCACTAGTCATGCTCGCCAAGCCAGTGACCATACGGGTGATAAATGGGTCGAAACTACCGTCACAGATAACGTAAAAGGGATGGTCTGATGGGTTATCTATGTCTCCTTCCCATCAGGAGCTCATCTCCCTTCAAGTAATTCCCGAAGGAATTGACGAGGTCCTCTCACGGATGCCGTGGCTACGGTATCATTCCCCTCATAGAGTAGTCCTCAGAGAGAATTCTGGGATGGAGTAAATCTTGTGTTGGTAGATGTCAAAGGGAGTGTGTTCAGGTTCCCACCGGAGAGATGTTTGCAAAGTCTTCGACCTCCTACGGGCAAACTTACTCTACGCCAAGTTGGAGAAGTGTGCGTTTGAGCAGGACTCCTTGCCATTCCTGGGCTTTATCATCTCCGCCCAGGGATTGGGCGTGGATCCTGCCAAGCTACAGGCAGTTATGGATTGGCAGGAACCACATTCCCTCAAGGCGGTGCAGCGCTTTATGGGATTTATTAACTATTACCGCCAATTCATTCCTCACTTCTCAACCTTGGTAGCTCCCTTGGTGGCCCTCACCAAGAAGGGGCAAATCCTAAATTGTGGTCAGAGGAGGTCTCCAAGGCCTTCCTCTCTATTAAGTCTCATTTTGCCAGCGCTCCCATGTAGATAAACCGTTTATTTTAGATGTGGATGCCTCGTCCGTCGGTGCTGGAGCGGTCCTATTCCAGAAGGACGTTCAAGGTCGGAAGCACCCTTACTTCTTCTTTTATAAGACCTTCTCACCGGCGGAGAGGAACTATTCCATTGGGGACAGGCAGTTGCTGGCCATGAAATTGGCCTTTTCTGAATGGAGACATCTCCTGGAGGGAGCCCGTTACCCCTTCCAAGTCTACACTGACCACAAAAATTTAGTGCATTTACAAACCACCCAGCGGTTAATTCTCACCAAGCCCAATGGTCTCTCTTTTTCTCACGGTTCCACTTCACCCTACATCTTCTTTCCGGTGAGAATGTCCAGGCCGATGCACTCTCTCGCTCCGTGGTGTCAGCAGAGGAGGCGCCTCGGTTAATTGTTCCATCTGAGAGCCTGAGTACGTCGGCTCCGGTCGCCCTTGACTCTGTACCTCCGGCCAAGACTTTTGTCCCTGCCCGTTTGCATCCGGAGGTCCTCTCTTGGGCTCACGAGTCCAAGGAGGGTGGACACTTTGGTATAAAGTGGACAGTTAAGCTTTTGGCGAGGACGTACTGGTGGCCGCATATGGCCCGTGACATCAGAGACTATATTCAGGCATGCGTCTCCTGCGCCAAGAATAAGTCTTCCCAGCAACGACCCGCTGGGTTACTTTACCCCTTACCCGTGGCGGACAGGCCCTGGGAGATGGTTGGCATGGACTTTGTGGTGGGTCTACCCAAGTCCAGTGGCAGCACAATTATTTGGGTCGTCAACAACCATTTTTATAAAATGGTGCACTTGGTGCCTCTCTCTCGGCTACCTTCCACACGGGGCCTAGCAGTGTTATTCGTTAAACACGTTTTCCGCTTACACGGCATGCCAGAAAGATTGTCAGTGACCGGGGTCCCCAGTTCGCGTTTCGGTTCTGGAGAGAGCTCTGTCGCTTGCTCAGTATTGAGCTGAATCTCTCCTCAGCCTATCATCCCGAGACGAACGGGTTGGTAGGGAGGGCCAACCAGACCTTGGTCACATATCTCCGACATTTTGTCTCGGCCAGGCAGGATGACTGGGCATCCTTGTTGCCGTGGGCAGAATTCGCCTTGAACAACACTGTGGCTGATTCCACTGGCCAAACCCCATTCCTCCTTAACTACGGCCAACATCCTCGTGTCCCGATGCCCATGTCTTCCACCAACTCTAGGGTGGCAGACTGGGCGGTGGAGGCACCTGATATTTGTGACCGCACCCAGGATGCTATCCGGGCCTCTAAGGAGAGAATGAGGGTCTCCGCGGACGCAGACCGGCGTCCTGCTCCAACCTTCTCCCCTGGCGACTTAGTGTGGCTCTCCGCCTGTAACATCAGGCTGCGAGTCGGGTCCACTAAGTTCGCGCCTCGCTCCTTTAAGGTCCTTGAGCAGATCAGTTCTGTGGTCTTATCGGCTGGCCCTTCCACCACACTTGGCTATCTCTGACACTTTCCATTTGTCCCTTCTTAAGCCGGTCCACATGTCTCGGTTCTGAGAGTCATCTGCCGGAACATCTGACCTGTCCTCAGACAAGTTTGAGGTAAATGCCATCATGGGATGCAGGGTGGTACATGGAAAAAAGTTTTATTTGGTGGACTGGAAGGGTCATGGTTCAGAAGCTCAGACCTGGGAGCCAGTGGAGAACATCCGCGCTCTGCTTCTCATTGCGGCATTTGAGCGTAGCAAGGCTCAGAGGGGATGGGGCCCTAAGAGGGGGAGTAATGTTAGGCGTCGGGTTCCTGTCGCTGCACAGCAGGAATCCCGAGCCTTGCATTCGGCAGTCTCCCATTCCTCTCGGGCCTCAGAGGAGGCTGCTCAGCAGACTCGTCGATCCAGGCACTCTGCTCAGACCAGCTCTGTAGGTTGGGTTGCTGCTGCCACCTCTGGTCCAGCTATAGCAACGCATGCTGGACAGCAACGAGCTACTCCAGGGACTAAGTCCTCCTTTCGGTCCACTGAGCATGCCCGTGGGACGATCGCTCATTGGAGATCGGAGGTCACATGCTCAGGTCCTTCTCCAGCTCAGATTGGACCATCAGGAAGGTCCCGGAAGGACGCAGCTATAAAAGGTTTGCATGGCCGCTCGGCCATGCGCTAATATAGAGAAAGATTTAGACCATGTGGAGTGAGAGTTGTATGCATGTATGAATGTCTCTGGTGAATGACTCATTAAGAAAACCCTACCCTTGGTACGCATGTGTTGTGTAGCCTAGCCTGTTAGCGCCCAGGCTGAGGAGCAAGTAGGAGTCAGAGACTGGCATCAACGCCAAGTGGTGGCTTAGTCTGTACGCCATGGTTCACTTGGTCGACACTCCACGGTCGCCGTCACTTAGTGGCGTCCGCAGTTGTGACGCCGCGCCCTTAGTAGGTCTAGAGCAGGGGTCCCCAACCACCGGACCGCGGCCCAGGACCGGGCCTTTGCAGCGCTCTTGCCGGTCCGCGGACACAAGGGGAGCCGGCGGCTGTAGCTTCCATATGGATACTCACCCTGCATCCTTGTCGGCGCGGCGGCTTCATCCAGCGCTGAGCCGTCAAGTGGTACAGCTCATTTAAGGTCATGAATATGGACACCACTCCTCTCCCATAGGCGTGCCGTCCATATTCATGACCTTAAATGAGCGGTACCACGTGACCGCTCCGCACAGGAAGAAGCTGACGCGCCGCGAGATGCAGGGAAGTTCAGCGACGTGAGGGTAAGTATGATGGGGGAGGACGGGGGAGCCCAGCCATGCATACACAGGTGGGAGCGGATCCATATATACAAGGGAGGGAGGGTGCTTGCGGAGCCATATATACAAGCGTGGGATGGTGGGAGCGGAGCCATGTATCCAGGATGGGAGGGTGGGAGCGGAGCCATGTATGCAGGGTGGGAGCGGAGCCATGTATGCAGGGTGGGAGCGGAGCCATGTATGCAGGGTGGGAGCGGAGCCATGTATGCAGGGTGGGAGCGAAGCCATGTATGCAGGGTGGGAGCAGAGCCATGTATGCAGGGTGGGAGCAGAGCCATGTATGCAGGGTGGGAGCAGAGCCATGTATGCAGGGTGGGAGCAGAGCCATGTATGCAGGATGGGAGCAGAGCCATGTATGCAGGATGGGAGCAGAGCCATGTATGCAGGATGGGAGCAGAGCCATGTATGCAGGATGGGAGCAGAGCCATGTATGCAGGATGGGAGCAGAGCCATGTATGCAGGATGGGAGCAGAGCCATGTATGCAGGATGGGAGCAGAGCCATGTATGCAGGATGGGAGCAGAGCCATGTATGCAGGATGGGAGCAGAGCCATGTATGCAGGATGGGAGCAGAGCCATGTATGCAGGATGGGAGCAGAGCCATGTATGCAGGATGGGAGCAGAGCCATGTATGCAGGATGGGAGCAGAGCCATGTATCCAGGATAGGAGCAGAGCCATGTATAAAGGATAGGAGCAGAGCCATGTATACAGGATGGGAGAGTGGGAGCAGAGCCATGTATACAGGATGGGATTACATGTGTGGGGCCATCATATATATGGGGGATTATATGTGTGGGACCATCTTGCTATACATGGGAGTATTATATGTGTGGGACCATATTTCTTTACACGGGGGATTATATGTGTGGTACACCTTTTGATCATTTGTCAAATATGGGACCATCTTGTTGCAGGAAAACAAGCCCAGTGCTCCCACTGATACAGGGAAACAAGCCCAGTGCTCCCACTCATTCAAAACCTATGGTGAGTTGAGACACATTCACATTATAAATGTAATATTAAATCATAAGTATGCACTGACTACTAAACTACAACCCGTCCATAGCCCCGCCCCCTTATGACCAAAGGTCCGCCCCTGCCAGGCCATGGAAGAATGGTTTTGCTTGAAGCCGGTCCCTGGTGCAAAAAAGGTTGGGGACCACTGGTTTAGAGGGCCTCTGACCCTGTGTCATTGGGGCCGAGTTCTGTGACCTGATACTGAGCGTTTACCTTGCCGAGCTCTGTGAGCTTTAACAGGCTCCGGCATTTATGTTCAGCGGTAGTGCGGCTCTGTGAAGCAACAGAGTCCGCCCCTGCACACACCGGGTGACGTTAACCCGCATGAGTTCCTCTATTATACCGCCATATAGCGTCCACCAAACTGAGCAGCAGTTTACCACCCCTGCACGGTGGACCCCGGGCTGCGAACGCACCTTATCACCATCTTTATTATTTGGTGCGTTCCGCCAGCCCTAACATAGATACAATCATTATAATTTATTATAACTAACCGTAGTTAGTTACTATGCCGGGGCAGCGCCGGGCTCTTCAGCTAGAGATCTATAATGACCAGTCGCTGCCAAATGAGTCTGGCAGCTGCTCGCTCCACACTCTCCATTAAGAAGATCTGAATATGATGGCCGTTGGTCAAAGTATCTAAGGTGTACAGAACTTGGAAAATAAAATCTATACTAGGCTGCAACACATTCAGGAGGTAAAGCACAGTTGTGTTCAGCCATTGGACACGTGTAAGAACCAACCTGCTTCCACTGGGGTTCCTTCAAAAAGATAGAAGATGGCATCATTTTCTGGGCAGTGTATAGGCTACATGAATTTTGAGAAGTGCTGCAAAATATTTATTGTATACTTCCATCATATTCTGTACAAAGGCTCATCAAAAGCACCAGACCCGGTCCTCAATGGGACTAGCAATGTTAACTTTCCCATCTCTTGTTTTTGGAATGTAAGAAGACATATCATATATAACGGTGGATGCGGGATGTGCAGCGCCTGCGCAGTGTGGCACCAGAGTCAGTGCATGCGCATACCGCACTACAGCACCATTTTATTGAAGCCACTGTACAAATGTACCAATAAAAATGATCACCACCCAGGCATAGAACGGATTTAACAGCTAGTAGTATATAATAAAATATGTCATCTAAAATAAATACCACCACATTTCACTCACAATATAATTAACCCTCCAGGACACAGGCGTAGGTAACTGAACACTAATTTACTGCGTCTTGGTGATGGATCAGAGAGCAGACATTCGCTTTATGGCGGCAGGGTCAGCTAACTTTACAAATGTGACTTCTATTGGATCTGGAAATCCTGTCTTCTGGAGGCCTAACGTGGGCACAAACACTAAATAGTCCAGACTGAACAAATGTCACCTAGAAATTCCCCTGGCAACAGGAAATGTGTGCAGTGTGACAAGGCCGGAGACAATGTGCTGGAAAGGGTCAGTGATCGGTTGTGCAATGAGTGACTCATGGAGGCGAGCAGTGATTCAGGCTGGCGTGGCTCCGATGAACACTACAGGAATCATAACGCAGGCCTGATCATCTGATAAGAAACATATACTGCTCCAAAAAACAAATAATCTAACAATAAACTAATAATAATGACCGCTAATATCATCATAAATGATCAGAAGGAAAAAAAAACTCAAAACAACACTAGAGACCAGGGTCAGGCAGCGGCTGTCCAAGGAAAACAGTCATTGGATGCATGAAAAGAGGGGTAGTACAAGGCACACCACACGGAATAATGTGCACAATTTGGGGCTGAAAGAGTGCGGTACCAATGTTATTAAAGGGGTAATGTAATACTGCATCCTCAGGAACACACCACTCCCCAGGATCCCGGATCACTGGTTGCTGACGGCTGATTGAAATGCCACAATGACACGCAGTCTGATGCCACAAACAGAGGTAGCTTTGTCTCTGCAGCATCAGACTGAAGCTATGGTGTGGCCAAACTAAGTGCCTCTCCCCCTATACCACCACTTCTTTGATTGACAGCTTTAGGCGGAGATAGATGATAAACAAGGAGTTGGGAAGATGCACTTAGGCTATGTGCCCACATAGCTTTTTAAAACGCTCACTAAAAACCGGACTCCTTCCCAGAAATTGTGCGTTTTTTTCCGCGCGATTTCGCCGCGATTTTCGCGTGCAATATTCAAGCACTTTCCAAGCGATTTGAAGCATCGCTTGGAAAGTGATTGACAGGTTGGTCACACTCGTCAAACATAGTGTTTGACAAGTGTGACCAGGTTTTTACTATTGAGGCTGCTTATGCGGCATCAATAGTAAAAGATAGAATGTTAAAATGCTACAAAAAATAAAAAAAAATTGGTGTATATTTACCTTCCGGCATCCCGCGCTGCATTCCCGGGCCACAGCGCTCCCAGTAATGCCTTGCGAGACCTGTGATGACGTTGGTCTCGCGTTGCTATAGCGATCTCGCGAGACCGGTAGAGTCACGCGAGACTACGTCATTACAGGGCCTTGCCGCAAGGCATTACTGGGAACGCTTAGGCCGGGAATGCAGCGCGGGACGTCGGAAGGTAAATATACCCCGATTTTTTATTCTTTTTTTCACAGGGGTATGGTACCCAGGGCCTGGAGGACAGTCTCCTCTCCTCCACACCGTGGGTACCAACCGCACATGAGACGCTTAACTTCCCGCATGGTGGGCATAGCCACATGCGGGAAGTAAGCGATTCTCATGCATTCCTATGGGTGCGGAATCGCGGCAATTCTTTGCGATTCCGCACAAAAGAAAGACCATGCTGCGATTTTTTCCGCGATGCGATTCCGCCGCGGAAAAAAGCGCAGCATTAGCACAGCATGTGCGGAATGCCATAGGAATGCATGGGGGGCGTTCTGTACACGATTTTTAAACGTTTTCGCGCCGAAAATCGCGGCAAAAACGCTTAAAAATCGCTATGTGGGCACACAGCCTTAAAAGGGACGGAAAACCACAAAAGTCCAAAGCATGAAGTACATAAACTCAATCAAAACATGAGCACACAAAAAAGGAACCAAGTATAAGTACCATACAATAATTTTATTAAAATACCATATAAATACAATAAATTCTAGAGGCTGCAAAACCGTGGCCTGAGGAAGATACACAACGAACCGTGTGTTGGGGCGGTGGGAGAGACATCACTATACCATGTCCACCAATGTAATGTCTTTATTTGGTTTACTGCCATTTTGTTTGCACGCCGTACAGGTCAGCTGTCTGCACTATATGCACTTTATTGTGGCAGTTACTTGGTTAGGAAATGGAAAGTCATTTCAATGTTAGGTAAATTGCAAAGATACTTGTTTTTATTAGCACTTTCCAATACTACTCATTTAAAATGAGGACATTCCTTTAAGTGAATGGGTGACCAAGCTGCTCGGATACAGTCCATCCAACCTGGGGTTATTCAGTTTGGAAAGCAGACAGCGGTGTGCACACGTTACGTGTGCACACGTTACAGAATTCCCGCTGAAGTTACCGCGGAAATTCCGGAATTCCATTCCGCGGGAAAAAAAGCATTTTAAATTCCCGCAATTTTCCCGTGGAAAAACTAGCGATTTGCAAGCATAATTAGCTTGCAGAATGCTAGCATTTTCCAAGCGATCCGGAGCATCGCTTGGCGAACTGATTGACAGGTTGGTCACACTCGTCAAACATAGTGTTTGACGAGTGTGACCAACTTATTGCCTATGCAGCATCAGTAGTAAAAAGATCTAATGTTAAAAATAAAAAAAAAAATAAAAAATGGTGGTTCTCTCACCTTCCGGCGTCTCGCGCAGCGTTCCCGATCATCGCGATGCTCCCATTCCCAGCGGGAAAATCCGCAGCATTAGCACAGCATTGCGGAATCCCATAGGATTGCATGGGATGCTGTTTTTTCTTTTTCGTTTTCGCGACAAAATCGTGCATTTAAAAACGCAAAAAAAACACTACGTGTAAACACAGCCTTAGGGGTGACGTTATTACAATGTACAAATATAAGAATACACAGAACAGAGATCGTTCTAATGATCTTCTTATACCTAGACTTGCAACAATTAAAAGAGGGCATCCTCTACGTCTGGAGGTCAAAAGGTTTCACCTCGTTCACAGATGATGATGATTCTTTAATGTCTCATTCAGACACCAATTTTTCACATACGTGTTCTGTATTGCTTATGGCTAGTACACATACCACTTATAGTTTAATTAACCACTTGTCTCCAAAAAAAAAAAAAATCAGGGAGACATGTTCATTTTTTCATTTCATTTTGGTGTCACGGATGACAATTATCCAAACAAGTGTACGAGTCTGTGAAAATCACATGAATCAGTGTTCGGTCTGTGTCCTGCCCATTGCTAACACTGTCATGTATAGGAGGAGTTTTGCAATTTATTTATTTCTCAATACATGAAAATCACTGATAAAACAGAAAACACACTAAAGACACTCAAGACTTTTTTTGATGTACACTGTGTTCCAAATTATTATGCAAAAAATATTTCCTCATTCTCTAAATTACCTATATGAATTGCAGTCATTGTTATTTTCCAGTCATCTAATATTCTAGTATAATTGCAATGTTTTTGAACAAACTGCCTATGAAAACAGTATATTTTTAAAAATAAGAAACACTCAAAATGCATGTTCCAGATTATTACGCACAGCAGAGTTTTCAACCTTTTTATAATAATGGTCAATTGTGAAATTATAAGCATTATCAGATTATTCCAAAATGAAATCAAACAGTTTTCAAGTCAAAACTTTATTCTAGGTGATGTTACATTTGCACATAGGACCCCTTGTTGGAAAGAAGCTTCTGAACTCTCTCGTCCATTGAATTTGTCAGTTTTTGGATGGTTTGTGCTTCAATTGTTTTGCATGTGGACAGAATACCCTCCCAGAGCTGTTGCTTAGATGTGAAGTACTGCCTCCCGCCATCATAGACACTCCTTTTGATGATGCTCCAGAGGTTCTCAATGGGGTTGAGGTCAGGGGAAGATGGTGGCCGCACCATAAGTTTGTCCTCTTTTATGCCCATACCAGCCAGAGATGCAGATGTGTTATTTGCAGCATGAGACGGTGCATTATCATGCATGAAAATGATCTTGCTGCGGAAAGCACGGTTCTTCCTCTTGAACCATGGCAGGAAGTGCTGTTTTAGAAACTCCACATAGATTATGGAGTTCATCTTTACCTCTTCAGGGATCCTAAAGGGGCCGACAATCTCTCTCCCCATGATTCCAGCCCAAAACATTACTCCACCTCCTCCTTGTTGGCACCTTAGCCGTGTTTTCATGGGGTGTCCATCAACCAGCCATCCTCCACGCCATCCATCTGGACCATCGAGCGTTGCACGGCACTTATCGGTGAACAGAACAGTTTGGAAGTCAGTCTTCATGTCTCGTTTGGCCCACTGGAGCCGTTTCTGCTTGTGTGCAGTGGATAGAGGTGGTCGACAGGATGGCTTACGCACAGCTGCAAACCTCTGAAGGACCCTGCATCTTGTTGTTCGGGGGATGTTGGAGGCACCAGCAGCTTCAAAAACCTGTCTGCTAATATGACAAGGCATTTTTGCAGCTGCTCTTTTAACCTGACGCAATTGCCTGTTGGAAATAGTCCTCAATTTCTCCTTATCAGCACGCACACTTGTGTGCTGGAAATCAGCTACATACTTCTTGATTGTGCGATGATCACGATGAAGTGTCTTGCAATGTTGATTGTAGTCATGCCTTGACCTAAATACTCCACAATTTGTTGCTTCTCAGCAGCCGACACATCCTTTTTCTTTCCCATTTTGGCAAAAAATGTAGGCTGCTTAATAATGTGGAACAGCCTTCTTAAGTAGTCTTGCCTTTATTTGGACACACCTGCCTAACTAATTTGCACAGGTATCTGCAATTGCTTTCAGTGATATAAAGAGCCCTGACACACATCACCATCAATGAGTTTAAATGACAAACAAAAAAATTCTAACCTTAGTTATCACTCCTAAACTCTTTTTGCATAATATTTTGGAACACAGTTTATGTGAAAAAACATGGCCGTCTGAACGAGGCCTTACTGTACGAGCGGTGATACTTTGGGGATCTCCACCAAATAATTATATTGTCATAATTAATGGGAACAAGGAAACAATATTGGGAAAAAGGAATCAATATCACCATGACACACTGAACAGGAAACCACTGGGTAAACCTGACATGGAGAAGGACCTGGGGATCCTAGGTAATGATAAACTTACCTGGAGCAGCCAGTGCCAGGCAGCGGCTGCCAAGGCAAACAGGATCATGGGGTGCATTTAAAAAGGTCTGGATACACATGATGAGAGCATTATACTGCCTCTGTACAAATCCCTTGTTAGACCGCACATGGAGTACTGAGTACAGTTTAGGGCACAGGTGCACAGGAAGGATATAATTGAACTAAAGCAAGTACAAAGGATAACAACAAAATTAATAAAAGGAGATGGGGGGATCTACAATACCCAGAGATTAGCAAAATTAGGGTTATTTAGTCTAGAAAAAAGACGACTGAGGGGTGATCTAATAACCATGTATAAGTATATACAAATATCTCTCCGAGGATCTGTTTATACCAAGGAAGGTGATGGTCACAAGGGGACATAATCTGCGTCTGGAGGAGAGAAGGTTTTTCCACCAACATAGAAGAGGATTCTTTACTGTTAGGGCAGTGAGAATCTGGAATTCCTTGCCTGATGAGGTGGTGATGATGAACTCAGTTGAGGGGTTCAAGAGAGGCCTGGATGTCTTCCTGGAGCGTAACAATATTGTATCTTACAGTTATTGTTAGGTTCTTTAGAAGGACGTAGATCTGGGGATTTATTCTGAAGGAATATAGGCCGAACTGGATGGACAAATGTCTTTTTTCGGCCTTGCTAACTGTTACTATGTTGCTAACTATATTAGAACATCTTTATTATAAATACATGGTGAAATGGTGGCACTGAAAGCAAGGGGTGCCTGAGCATATAAACAGAAAGGATTAAAATTGTTTGAAAGTACAAGAAATAAAACAAGAAATCAGGTAAGTTAGGCCTATGTTACCAAGTCACTTTATTAAACAAGTACATGGATATAACACAATATTACAACTTCTGGGTTACAAATTCTTGAATGGAAAGTTGATCTATGGATTTTCAGAGGCAGGAATGAATGTTTCCCCGAATATATAGCAATTAGTATTTGCATTATGAGGTCTGCACCTACCTCTGGAGCAACACAGTAGGAATATATTAAGAGCATTCAGGTGACCTTTGCCTTTTTACCTATTCTAAGTACAAGTGATAACGTACTAATTGCTGGTGGTCCCACTGCTGGGAGACCACTTAAACTATGAATGGAGAACCCATGCGTGACCAGAGCCTGTCCAGTTCAGAGATATGAATACTTTGGCACTTCCAGCACATGTAAGAAACAGGATTATCTAGATTACTATTATGGAAATGAAATATAGATATACATATCTTTTGAACAGGGGCTCATCTAGCGTCAGTCCGGTGTTCTCACATTGTTATCCATGATCTGAGGTCACTGGAGGTGGACAAAATGATCCTTGTATGACACAGACCAAAGTGATTTGGGCCTCTGATGACGAGAGGATCCAGCAGAGACCTCCAGTCAGTGAGTAACACTAATGTGGGGACAATGGCTCTCCACAGTCCAAGCTCATCTCATAGACTACAAGAAGTCCATGCCACACTGTGTACACCTACCGACCAGTATGAACGATTGGACTGATTTTAGTAGCAACAGTAGAGGTGGGCTGTAATCCAGAATGACTAATATAACAGAAAAGGTTACATACAAAACATCAAGAGACAACGTGACATAATAAGAACAGCAAAACACTAAAGATTAAAGGCAGTCACACTCTGTGGAAACCAAACCCACAGCACGCTGTTTACAAAAGCTCAAGAGCCGAGCAAGTCCTAACAGAGGAAGCCGTAGACTCCCTCCATACATCAGAGTGCACCCCACGCCTCCGATCCGAGGACCGGCACAATAACCAGAGGGCGCTATAATCCCACCAGGTACACACACAGCTGGCACATATCAAACAAGAGCACATTAACACTGTGTGCGGCTTCCAACGGGACATGGCATTACTAGGTCATCAGCATCACTAGATGGCCAGGGAGATTTACCAACACTAAAGGGCCTGTCACACTAAGCGATATCGCTAGCAATATCGCTATAACGTCACTGGTTTTTGTGACGTTATAGCGATATTGCTAGCAACATCGCTATGTCTGCCCCCGCTGGTTATCGCTGATCGCGCGAGAACTTCCTGGACCGTTTCTCGTCATCAACTTCCTGCTGGGCTTCCTGTGGAGAGACGAGCGTGGACACGGGCGGGAGGACGTCAGGAGGATCACCTCGTCTGACAGGTAAGTAGCGACCGCCGACCGCTTCTATGTCGCTGGTGAGATCTGCCTGTGTGGCAGCTCACTAGCGACCACTTAGCGATGCACCAGCGATCCTGACCGCGTCATATCGCTGGTCGGGATCGCTGGTGCATCGCTAAGTGTGACAGTACCTTAATGCCATGAGAAATGGAGCAGTCACCAGCAAGTAGCTTGGAATGACAGTGAAATTAGGTTTGTTTAAGATATGATCACAACAAGTAGTTCATTTCGCTTTCGGATGACAAAAATGGAAATATAATGATCTATTATACCGGATCCATTCATTTGAATGGGGAGGGACGAAAATGTCTTAAATGTCTTCAGTTTGACTAAAATCCGGATCTGCGTTTCTTAGCTGGATTAAAAAAAAAAAAAAAAAGGACATACAAGTCTGCAAACCTTCTTTGTCTACCTAAAAACAGATAGTAACTGGATATGCTTTTTAATTTAGATATGGAAGTCTATGTGACACCGATCATAACGGACGGTCCCCCCGTTTCACCATCCGTTAACAGAACCGTTATATTCCAAGTGCCCAGAACACTGCTGGGGTGCAGACACTTCTAGTAAAAACGGATTCATCACAAACAGGATAAAAACAGCTGGAAAACTGAAACTCAAGTGTGCATTTGTTTAGAACGGATCCAGTATTATATTTAAATGACAACTGGACATGTGAACAGAGCCTTACTCGGGGCATCTACTCGACTTTTCATTTGCCCTAGATTTAATAAATCTTAACTTAGAAGTAAAACGTTGAGAATAGTTTTGAACCTCTCGTCAAGTAAGTGTAAGTCACGAGTAAGTCAGCAAGTACATATTCAAACGCCTAAGAATTGTTGGCAGCGAGGGGACCCTTGGGAAGTGAGACATCTTGCCATGCCACCATTTCAGGTGCAGTATCTGCCAGTATAAGTAGGCATGGCATCCCTGGTGAGAACGGACATTGTCTAGAATTCATGTTCCATTGCTCATGTTACATATTGGAATCCCTAATTTGTAACCTCATACTCTGTACACCACCATATACTGTAATGTCGTGCGCACACAGGACACCCAGCAGATCTTATGGCACTTTAATGCACAATGAATGATCAGTGTAGGGATAGAAGCCACATGCGACTCCCGCATATACTACTGCCACCAGTCTAGAACCTTTGGTTTCCATGACAACACTGCACCTGACATCAGCCTAGCTAGAACCAAGCAGACAGACTAGTGAAGCCGGACCCACCAGCTCTCCTCACAAGTCTGCTGTACTCATCACTTGTGTTATCCATGAAATAACAATTCTGGAGCAATTATCAGCATAATACTATGTGGCAGTTCCCCTGCTTCTCCGCCAAGCGCGGTGGGGTGGCCAGAGGAGAGAACGCCAAGCGCGGTGGGGTGGCCAGAGGAGAGAACGCCAAGCGCGGTGGGGTGGCCAGAGGAGAGAACGCCAAGAGCGGTGGAGTGGCCAGAGGAGAGAACGCCAAGAGCGGTGGAGTGGCCAGAGGAGAGAACGCCAAGCGCGGTGGGGTGGCCAGAGGAGAGAACGCCAAGCGCGGTGGAGTGGCCAGAGGAGAGAACGCCAAGCGCGGTGGGGTGGCCAGAGGAGAGAACGCCAAGCGCGGTGGGGTGGCCAGAGGAGAGAACGCCAAGCGCGGTGGGGTGGCCAGAGGAGAGAACGCCAAGAGCGGTGGGGTGGCCAGAGGAGAGAACGCCAAGCGCGGTGGGGTGGCCAGAGGAGAGAACGCCAAGCGCGGTGGGGTGGCCAGAGGAGAGAACGCCAAGCGCGGTGGGGTGGCCAGAGGAGAGAACGCCAAGAGCGGTGGGGTGGCCAGAGGAGAGAACGCCAAGAGCGGTGGGGTGGCCAGAGGAGAGAACGCCAAGAGCGGTGGGGTGGCCAGAGGAGAGAACGCCAAGAGCGGTGGGGTGGCCAGAGGAGAGAACGCCAAGAGCGGTGGAGTGGCCAGAGGAGAGAACGCCAAGAGCGGTGGAGTGGCCAGAGGAGAGATCGCCAAGAGCGGTGGGGTGGCCAGAGGAGAGAACGCCAAGAGCGGTGGAGTGGCCAGAGGAGAGAACGCCAAGAGCGGTGGAGTGGCCAGAGGAGAGAACGCCAAGAGCGGTGGAGTGGCCAGAGGAGAGATCGCCAAGAGCGGTGGAGTGGCCAGAGGAGAGAACGCCAAGAGCGGTGGAGTGGCCAGAGGAGAGAACGCCAAGAGCGGTGGAGTGGCCAGAGGAGAGAACACCAAGAGCGGTGGGGAAAGGTCTTATTTATCACCCATTTCCACCTCTGACTTCATAAAAGATTTTCATAAAACAGAAAATATGAAGAGCAGTGACCCCAATGTGACACATATACAGCCCAGCAAGAAGGGCAGCTGCAGAATGAAGCTGGGGCACAGAGATTCAGGAGGATGGACCTGCAGGCGCTGTGCTGAGCCCACAACAATGAGCATGCAGCGCTGCACAGCCGGTGATGTACTCACGGGCGGTGATGACGGAAGCCACCATACACACACACGGGCCGGCGACAGTGACCACATACACAGACTACTCCCCGCGCAGAGGTCTTTATTCCATAGACACATATGACAGTATACAAACACTACTCCCATCAGCAGCGCAGGATCCCGCTCCCGTCTGCGCTGTCTCCAGTCCGCCATGCTGGGCTGCGGGCACCGGTGATGGCACAGCTCGGGCACCCCCTCCCACCACTGACAGCTCCCCGCCTTTTGTTCTGTGACAGCGGCACCCAGCGCAGCACTTCCCCCATCAGCTGGCTGCAGCAGCGGCCACAAAGGGCAGGGGACGAGGACACCACATCCCCGCTACCCTCCGCCGCAAGCACCAACCACACTGCGACAATGACAACCGGGACGAGAACACTCCAGCGCGAAGTGATGACAGCCGGCTGCCGCCATCTAGCCCAGACCTGCCGGGCACCTACCCCATCATCTCCACGTCCATCGTCTCCGGGCTCTCCATCCTGCTGTCTGCTGCTCTGCAGGCGCGCACCCGACGGACAGCTATCACGTGACCGCTCCCACACCCAGCAGCAGAGGTGAGGGCAGGGGGCGGGGCTGGTGGCGGCGCGCACTGCTGCAGGGGGGAGGGGCAGCCACACAGTGACAGCACTGACAGCGCATGTACCGGCCATCACACACACGGCGACCACAGCCCCGTACACGTCTGCACTGCGGGAGGCGACGGCACCGCGATTACACCGGCTGAATGCAGGACAGACGCATCACGTATTCTTGGCTAAATCATTCCCACCTAATAGATGTGTAGCCTGTCACTGGCCAGTGTTCACATGGAGATGCGCACATCTGTTCTCAGCAGCCACATTAGTAGCCCATGTGTACGTGACGAGAGGCAACGCTTGGAGCCCCCACCTACCTGCCAACATAATTTCTGATTTGTAGATCCTAAGGTTGTGGTGTACGTGTGATGTCATCATGTCATCTTGTTTTGGCATGTGTGACATTGTGATGTGACGTAAGCGTGACGTTATTGTCGTATGACGTAGTCGTGATGTCATTGCTGTGGTGCGTCACAGGTGTGATGTCATTGTTGTCGTGTGACGTCATTGTGGTGGTATGACATAGGCGTGATGTCATTGTTGTGGTGCGTCACAGGTGTGATGTCATTGTTGTCGTGTGACGTCATTGTGGTGGTATGACATAGGCGTGATGTCATTGTTGTGGTGTTACCTCATTGTGGTAGTGTGACGTAGGCGTGATGTCATTGCGGTGGTGTGACGTAGGGGTGATGTCATTGTGGTGTGACCTAGGGGTGACGTCACTGTGGTGGTGTGACGTAGGGGTGACATTTTGGTGGCGTGACGTAAGGGTGACGTCATTGTGTGACGTAGGGGTGACATTGTGGTGTGACGTCACTGTGGTGGTGTGATATTGTTGTGGTGTGATATACAGGTGATGTCATTGTTGTGGTGTGACGTACGCGTGACGTCACTGTGGTGGTGTGATTTCATTGTTGTGGTGTGATATACAGGTGATGTCATTGTTGTGGTGTGACGTACGCGTGACGTCACTGTGGTGGTGTGATGTCATTGTTGTGGTGTGACGTACACGTGACGTCACTGTGGTGGTGTGATGTCATTGTTGTGGTGTGACGTACAGATGATGTCATTGTTGTGGTGTGACGTACGCGTGACGTCACTGTGGTGGTGTGATGTCATTGTTGTGGTGTGACGTACACGTGACGTCACTGTGGTGGTGTGATGTCATTGTTGTGGTGTGACGTACAGATGATGTCATTGTTGTGGTGTGACGTCACTGTGGTGGTGTGATGTCATTGTTGTGGTGTGACGTACGCGTGAAGTCACTGGTGGTGTGATGTCATTGTTGTGGTGTGATATACAGGTGATGTCATTGTTGTGGTGTGACGTCACTGTAGTGGTGTGATATACAGGTGATGTCATTGTTGTGGTGTGACGTACGCGTGACGTCACTGTGGTGGTGTGATGTCATTGTTGTGGTGTGACGTACACGTGACGTCACTGGGGTGGTGTGATGTCATTGTTGTGGTGTGATATACAGGTGATGTCATTGTTGTGGTGTGACGTACGCGTGACGTCACTGTGGTGGTGTGATGTCATTGTTGTGGTGTGACGTCACTGTGGTGGTGTGATGTCATTGTTGTGGTGTGACGTAGATGATGTCATTGTTGTGGTGTGACGTAGGCGTGACGTCACTGTGGTGGTGTGATGTCATTGTTGTGGTGTGACGTACGCGTGAAGTCACTGTGGTGGTGTGATGTCATTGTTGTGGTGTGATATACAGGTGATGTCATTGTTGTGGTGTGACGTACACGTGACGTCACTGGGGTGGTGTGATGTCATTGTTGTGGTGTGATATACAGGTGATGTCATTGTTGTGGTGTGACGTACGCGTGACGTCACTGGTGGTGTGATGTCATTGTTGTGGTGTGACGTACACATGACGTCACTGTGGTGGTGTGATGTCATTGTTGTGGTGTGACGTAGGCGTGACGTCACTGTTGCTCAATTTACATATTTTCAGTCAATGACCAGAGAAAACTTACTAGATCTCTTTCTCAGCTGCCATTTATCTTACAGATTTTCAGCAGTTTCTCCGCCACAAATGCAGAAATGTAATGAAATGTGCACAGTATTATTACTTAACCAGCACATGCTGTGATAGTGTGAGTGAGGGTAGTGACGGCCTCCACACCGGTCGAGGCTGGCTTTAGTTAGTGCTGTATCCTACCTGCCCTGCACATCTGTTGGCTTTCAGCCCAAGGAAATATTTGAAGAAAAAAAAATGTCCACCTTGTGGTTGGTGGCTGCACATAACTTATCTAGCAAGTGCGGTGTAAGTACCTGAGCTGTATCAGCACAGCCTCTGTAGCTTTCCCCAGCCATGCTCACCTACCCGGGCTGCTGCCCTCTTCGGTAAGTCATGTACATGTGCCATTTTCAGTTAGGGCATGTGCACGTGGCATGTTACATGTTGGAGCACCCAGTGAGCGTTCCCAGGCCAAGAAGCAGCAGCATGAACATCCTGGAGCGCATTTTCCTGTGGGGTGTATGGACATGTGCACAGTGATGTCATGTTCACATTGCACTGTATTATATTCGATCTATGGGGCACTTTTTGTCCACAGGTCAGGGATAAACGGCATCACTGGTAGGCATTGGCAAGCATTTTTTTTTTTTTTTATTTACCATGCTGGGCAACTTTTAAAAGGAAAGAGGTGGATAACGCCTTTAGGCTATGTGCACACGTAGTTTTTTTGGTGTGCGGATTTTGGAGAGAAAACCGCAGGTAAATCCGCAGGACAAAAGTCCTGCAGTTTATCTGCGGTTTTACACCTCATAATGGATGAGGTGTAAAACTGCAGCGTTTCTGCACCAAACAATTGACACGCTGCGGATTGTAAACCGTGCGGAAAAATCCGCAGCAAGTGCACAGCGTTTTTTAATTTCCATAGGAAATAAAGGTACTGTACAACGCAGCAGAATCCGCACCGTGTACACATACCCTTAACCTGATTGTGCCACATGGCCATTAGGCCGCAATGCAGTTGTATCTGTATTTACCTGCTTCATCATTCTTGATGATGGAAGTGATAAACACCAATGAGCACAACACCTTACCCTTCGGGCTTGTGCACGTGGCTGTATTTTCGGTCTGCGTGCGATCGAGCTCGGACTGATGTGCGTTTATGGCGCCGTGCACAGTCAAGTTTTTTCCACAGTCAGTCCGAGAGGAACAAAAAAAAAGCTGCATGACCAGAGTTTGATCTGATATTTGTTTTGCACTCAGCCATGCAACTCAATGAATGTGTGGGAAACATCAGACTGCACTCGGATGACATTAAGTGCAGTCCAATTTCCACGGACTGACACAATGGACAAGATGGAGGCATTTTTTTTCTCATCAAAGTAAATCAGATCACAGTATGCTCACATATTGCAATTAGTGTATGATCAGAGTGTGATTAGCAGAATCACTCAGATGAGAGAAAACATGGTCGTCCGCACCTGCACTTTCGCTCATGATATCTATGAGAAGAGACATTAACCAGTTCTCCCCCATTCTTAACTGGGCACATTTTTGGGTTTTATTGTACATGCAGTTGTGGACTGGCCTAACATTTGTGGAGTAAGGTACGCAGCTGCTCGTCACACCCCTATCCCGCCCACTTTGTTGGAGCTGGGTGAAAATGGTATTAGACGGCTAAAATTTGCTATATTTTAGACTGACCTCGTGTTGCACTAAAACTTTTCAAGCTTTTTACGCCAGAATTGTAGCAAAAGAACTTGTTGCCAAAAGAAAAAATCTAACCAAAATGGACTGCTAAAATCATTTTAATCCCTTTCCAACGTTGGGCATAATAGTATGCCGACGTCAAACTCCCCATTTGGTGCAGGCTCCAGCGCTGTCCCATGGTCGGCGCTCATAGCAAGTGAGCATTTCTGCTACACACAGGCGATCTGATCATAGCCTGTGTGTAGCAGAGGCGATTGAAGTAATGCAGCTTCGAATCTATCATGGAGAATATTGAAACATGCAAAAAGTTTAAAAAAAAAAAATATACACACACACACTGCTCAAAAAAATAAAGGGAACACTTAAACAACAGAATGTAAATCAAGCTTCGGTGAAATCAAACTGTCCACTTAGGAAACAACACTGATTGACAATCAATAACACATGCTGTTGTGCAAATGGAATAGACAACAGATGGAAATTATTGGCAATTATCAAGACACCCTCAATAAAGGAGAGGTTCTGCAGGTGGGGACCACATCTCAGTACCAATGCTTTCTGGTTGATGTTTTGGTCACTTTTGAATGTTGGTTGTGCTTTCACACTCGTGGTAGCATGAGACAGACTCTACAACCCACATAAGTAGCTCAGGTAGTGCAGATCATCCAGGATGGCACATCAATGCGTGCTATGGCAAGAAGATTTGCTGTGTCTGTCAGTGTAGTGTCCAGAGGCTGGAGGCACTACCAGAAGACAGGCCAGTACACCAAGAGACATGGAGGGGGCCACAGGAGGGCAACAACCCAGCAGCAGGACCGCTACCTCAGCCTTTGTGCAAGGAGGTACAGGAGGAGCACTGCCAGAGCCCTGCAGAATGACCTCCAGCAGGCCACCAATGTGCATGTGTCTGTGTCTGCACAAATTGTTAGAAACCGACTCCATGAGGATGGTCTGAGTGCCCGACGTCCAACCCGCTTAAAGGGAATCTGTCACCAGATTAACTCCACATCTGCAGGTTAACAGCATTACTTCTGGTGACAGGTTCCCTTTGACCTCTTCTAGAAGCACAAGCTGGCATTACTAAAATTTTCACTCTGGACCATTCACTCCATTCTTTTTTCTCTGACCTGTGAGGCCACAATAATCACTGCACCAGTAGAAGAATTAATCAAGAGGTGTCATTTCTTAAGTTGAGTCACTTTTGAGGTGTATTTGCTGATCTGGGATCTTACCGAGCCTCTACAAATGACATCAGAAAACTATTCCAGAAAATTCTGCATTCCAAAAGCTTTCTTTTTTTTTTCCAAACCTTGGCGTGTGGTCAAACAGTGGTTTCCAATAACATTAAGGGGTATCATCCATTTTCACCTATCAACCCTTGTGAAAATTAATTAACAATCTGCAGCCAATATAACATTTTAGTGATAAAAATTTAATTTTTTTTTTTATAACCCAAGAATAGAAAATTCTGTGACGCACCTGTGGGTTCAAAAAACTCACTACACGCTTAGGCCTCATTCAGACATCCGTGTCTCATTCACGTGTTCTATCAGAATTTTTCATGGATACAATTTGTTCCCATTATAATAGTTTTTTCACACACCGTGTGTCTGTGCAAAACTGAGACACGTCCGTTTTTCCAACATCTTGGAGGAAAAGTGCCAATACAAGTCTATGGGTCCGTTAAAAACAAGTACAGCACGGATGGTATCCAGGAGCTGTCCGTATTTAACATTGAAAAGTATACAAGAAGCTTTGTCATTTATCCATCTGCGAAAAATACAGATCACACTAATGGTAAAAATGGATACACACGCCGTACACTGACCAAACACTGGTGGCACACTGATGGTAAATACAGACACAGACTGTACACTGACACACTGATAGTAAAAATAGACAGACCGTACACTGATGACATGCTGATGCTAAAAATGGACACACAGACCAAACACTGACACCGGTACCATTTTTTGTTTTACCACATGCGTGTGAATGAGGCCTTAGGTGAATATCCTGAGCGGTGTAGCTTTAAAAAAATGGAGTTACTTCTGTTTTTTTCATTCTGGCACATTTTGTGTTCTACAAATGGCTGCCACAATCTATTCTAACAATCTGCATTCCAAAAGCCAAATGGCGCTCCTTCCCTTTCAAATACCTGTACCCAAACAACACAACAGTAAATTAGAATACTTTAGAACACCGGCTTGAAAAATTATTTTAAAACCAGAAATGTTGGCCTACTGAAATGTATATTCAGTAGATGCACTCAATACTTGATCAGGGCTCCTTTGGTATTAAATACTGCATCAATGCAGCGTGGCATGGAGGCGATCAGCCTGTGGCACTGCTGAGGTGTTATGGAAGCCCAGGTTGCTTTGATAGCAGCCTTCAGCTCGTCTGCATTGTTCGGTCTCGTGTCTTTCATCTTCTTCTTGACAATAGCCCAGAGATTCTCTATTGGGTTAAGGTCAGGCGAGTTTGCTGGCCAATCAAGCACAGTGATACCGTTGTTTTTAATCCAGGTACTGGTACTTTTGGCAGCGTAGACAGGTGCCAGGTCCTGCTGGAGAATGAAATTTCCATCTCTAAAAAGCTTGTCGGCAGAGGGAAGCATGAAGTGCTCCAAAATTTCCTGGTAGATGGCTGCGGTGACTTTGATCTTGATAAAACACAGTGGACCTACATCAGCAGATGACATGGCTCCCCAAACCATCACTGATTATGGCTACTTCACACTAGACATCAAGCAGCTTGGATTGTGGCTTCTCCACTCTTCCTCCAGATTCTGGGACCTTAATTCCCAAATGAAATGCAAAATTTACTTTCATCTGAAAACACCACCTTGGACCACTGACAACAGTCCAGTTCTTTTTCTCCTTGGCCCAGCTAAGACGCGTCTGGGGTTGTCTATTGATCATGAGTGGCTTGACACAAGGAATGCGACTCTTGTAGAACATGTCCTGGATACGTCTTTTGTGTGGTGGCTCTTGAAGCAATGACTCCAGCAGCAGTCCACTCCTTGCGAATCTCCCCAAAATTTTTGAATAGCCTTTTCTTAACAATCTTTTCAAGGCTGCAGTTATCCTGGTTGCTTATACACCTTTGTCTACCACACTTTTTCCTTCCACTCAACATTCCATTACTATAATCGCTACAGTACTCTGAACAGCCAGCTTCTTTAGCGCTCCCGACTTCTGAAAGCAGGCGATTCCGCATATGTTCATTGAACCGTGCGGACTCACAGTGTCCAAAACATTCTATGGTCGACAGTTATCTTGCGGAGACTCGTGTCTGGGAAGACGCGCCGCATGTCCGTCTCCGCAGGTAAGCCGCAGGTGTCGGTGTACACATAATGGACATGGGTTTTTTTGAAATCCCATCCACTATGTTGTAACATCTGGACGCTGCGGATGTAAGCAGCGTCCAACCCGCAGTGTTTACTGACTGTGGGAACATACCCTAAGATAATAAGGGTGCATTCTCAAGTTTTCTTTTGAGCAGCTCACAGTTCTCCAGTCTCCTTACTTCCTGGTTTCTGGGGTGGGAGGGGGGCACTTCTTGACTAACAGCTCTGGTAAGTAGCAGACCTGTAGTAATAGCAGAACTATAAAGTTCTGTACAAGTTCTGTGTAACATTCATCTATCAGTGGTTTGTTCTGAGTCTACACAGTTGTCACTACATTTACAGATAAAGAGAGCATTTGAACAAGCACACAGCTCAGTTAGGAAATTCAGAGAGTGATAGTGATTTTTGCAAGACTTGTAACAGCAGCTGGACAGGAGCTGAGAGAGAGGTGATCAGCTAATTGTTGTATAGAAATCAATTGTGTTGGACAAAGACGACTGGTGTGTTAGGAGTTAACTCCTCAGCACTCTAGGCAGGCACTAAGTGGCCAAGATCCATGGAAACAATCTGTATATTTTGAAGGATTAAAATCTCTCATATTAGGAGAACCATGGCAGATGGAAAAAGAAAGTCAATTGTAAACTGGCTTTTTCATGCTAACTAAAGCAATTTAATACCATGACAATACCCTTTTAATGGTTAAAATATTTAAAGTTTAAAATTGCTATTTTTTTTAAATTTATGTCAAATTTCATACATTTTCATTAATAAAAAAACGAAAAATATTGACTAAATTTACCACTGACAAAGTACAATGTGTCAGGAAAATCACAAATCTTAAAGCGAACCTGTCAGTAGGATTTTGCTCAGTAAACTACAGACGCTGTCAGGTTGACGCTATTATATTGATTGAAATAATATCTGGGATGATGAAATCCGTCTTGTGGTTGTTTAATCTTTATATGTAGTTTTCAGTTAATGATATGCTCATGCTCAGGGGCGGCCTGTGGGCGTAGGGCTTTATATGCATTTTTTAATTTATTTTGAATGTGGAAAAAGGGGGACAATTTTAACTTTCATTTAATATTTTTAAAAACTTTTTTTTTTTACTTTTTAATGGCTTCAATAATATCCATTAGAGAGTAGAAGCTGTAATCTTCTGGTCTCTTGTGCTACACATAGCAGGGCTTCAGGGCTTTCCAAGGTCGTAAAGGGGTTAAAAACAACCACAAGACAAATTTCATCAACCCAGGTATCATTTTAATCAGTATAAAGGCGCTGACCTGACACTGTCTGTTGTTTACTTAGCAAAATCCTGCTAACAGGTTAGCTGACGCAGTTACTACATAAGGTAACATATGGCTAATTTGAAAAATGGGTCTAGGACATTAAGGGGGTTCTCCAAGAATGTAATAAAATAGCCCTCATCACATAATTCAAATGGCAGCTCATCTTTGCCATCAGTGATGAGTTAACATGCTTGGATAAGGTGTTATCAGAGCATGCTAAATGAGTGTCTTCGGTGTGCTCGAAAAATATGTTCGATTCCCAGTGGCTGCATGATATTAGCACGCCAAGACAGTCTGTTAGCACACAAGCTTGTTCGCTCATCACTACTAGTCACGTGTCAGGACAGGCTGCATTTTGAAGAAAAACAGCTCCTGAGACCTGTGTCGTAAGCACACATACCTCTGTGAGCCAAACAGAACTATGTGACAGAAGAAATAAATCTTCACCTCGAATGAGCAGAAAGGATTTTTTTCTTTCTCCAGCCTCAATTCTCTGTGCTCAGTCACCCTTGGGGAAAAGAGTTTCTTTTCCTGTCACATCCCTTTTCCAGCAACTAAGGGATTTGTGTTTTGCGACACAGCTCCTTTGTCAGTCGAGACACAGATCTCGGGAGCTGTTTTATTTCAGACTGCAGCCCCTCCTGACAATTGACTAGGACAAGCTTTCAATTACGTGATGGGGGCGCCATTTTATTACATTGTTGGAGAAGCCCCTTTAGACCAACATTATATCCATCACTAATGAGATGATCTATTCTGCCCTTAAAAAGGATCTGCTTTTTTACTAGAAACAGTACCACTTTTGCACATGGTCTTTCTGAGATGGATGTGAAACCCAGTCTCAGGCTAGTTTCACACTAGCGTATTGAGGAGCTGCGAACGGCTGCAGGCTTCCTCCGTGAAGCTCCGCCCCTGACCGCACCTCCTCTGGTCAGCTCTGCCTCTGTTGGCATGCGGCCTGTGTACCCTATCTTTAGCATTACGCAGGCCGTGCCGATGAATGCAGATGCCTCCGCATGCGCCTTTTTGATGGTGCGGCGAGCACACCAAAATGCAACACATTGCATTTGGTGCAGGTCGCTGCACCCTCAAAAAGACGCATGCGGAGACATCTGCATTCATTGGCACGGCCTGTGTACCTAATGCTAAAGATAGGAGACAGAGGCGGAGCTGACCGGAGGAGGTGCGGCCAGGGGCAGAGCTTTACGGAGGAAGCCCGCAGCCGTCCGCAGCTCAATACACTAGTGTGAAACTAGCCCCAGTTGCTTTTTTTTTGTCCCCTGGAAAATACAAACAGTACTTACTGGAACGCTCTGCCTTTGTCTCGCTCTTCACAAATATTGAGCAAGCCGTTCATCCCACCGCGAGTCCCCCGTTCCAGGCACTACTCTGATTAGGGTATTATGTAATGTTTGGAGGAGATCAGCGTAACACCATATTGTCTGAAGACCTGTAAAAGAGTTTATAAATAATATACTTATATGATAAGTAATGGCTGCTTCATGTGCTAAAAATGCACCACCATCTCTTCCCCATCACACAACCATACTCAATAGGTATAACTATAGCAGATCAGTCAGTCTATGCCGCCTTATGTAAATCCACTGTACTCACTTCCCCCACCACTTGCTGTTTACAAAGGTCAGCAAACTCTTATGACAAGGCCCTAAAATTAACTGGTGGCTATTTTGTAAGTTCCCTGCAAAACTGAGGGCCAGGAGCTGATCAACGTCAACAGTTTAATAGGTGCTGAGGTGAGAGCAACTACAACAACACATACATGATTGACAGGTATCAATGTATATCTTTGTACCGTGTTAGCCAGTAGATAGAAAAATATTCAGAATTGAGAGTCCTCAGTGGTTGATACCTTTTAATGGCTAACTGAAAAGATGGTAACACATTGCAAGCTTTCCAGACTACTCAGGTCTCTTCATCAGGCAATGACTAATACAACATCTGAAGAATCATATATATATGCACAACACAGCACAGAAAAAATGCAATAGATAAGACAAGTGACGTGAAGCAGAATTATCATTATGGGAGAGGGAGAAACATAAATATTGGACTAGTTCAGAGTTAAGGAGTCTGGATGTTTTATTGTCCTCTGATTGGGGTCTCCTAATGTGTTGTGATGCCCCCACAAGGTCTTAGGATTTATGTCTTTTTACATCAAATTAAGGAATTTGCTCCTAAGACTCTCAATTCTGAATATTTTTCTGACAGGTATCAAGAAATTTTGGCTGTCAGTCTAATATCAGGCATCATTCATTCTTACCGAATGTAGACTCTTCAAAACACATTAAAGATGTCCACTACCTGGCACCCCCGGTGATCATCTGTTTTTCAGCTTGCTGATGGCTGGAAGTGCTGAAATGCTGAGCTGCACGGTCTTCAGATAGTGGCCGTGGTCGGGTACTGCACATGTGCCTCATACTGATTTGAATAGGAGGCAGATGTGCAGTAACTGCCCGCAGCCACTGGATTAAATCCTCCAAAAATTAAAAATTAACAGCAGAAAAAAGGCAGCACCACTTACCTGCCCAGGTCTTTGAACAAGCCCAGCACATTTGGTCTTGTATACAGGGGTGTTCACACTGGGATGCATTGAGAGTGTGCTGGCCAGCCCGCCTAAACGAATAGTAGGGGCGTGACTAATAGGCTGAGAACCAGACACTATGCATTACCTTTATGTGAACAGCGCCCTATACAGGCCTTTATTGTGCAAATGTATACTAAGCAGTCACCCCCTCCAGGAACGGGTAGGTGGTGAGTGGCTGTTTGTATTTTGCACCTTTGTTGCGAACATCATGCTATATGGGCTGGCTGCATCCTGTAGTGCATTTGTTCAAAGACCTGGGCAGGTAAGCGGTGCTGCCTTATTTCTGCTGTTTTTATTTTTATAAGAAGACAGAGCAGCACTGCAATTGAGCATTTTGGCCTGAAGCCGATGACAACACAGAGAACAGCTGATTGGCGGGAGGGACTGGTGTCAGACTCCAACCGATCAGACACTGATGACCTGTCCTAAGGATAGGTCATCAATGATAAAGTAGCGGACAACCTCTTTAAAGGGACTCTTAACTCAGAATGACTGTTCAAAGTAAGGGTCCAATTACATTTAATAGAATCATAGAATCGTAGAGTTGGAAAGGACCTCCTGGGCCATCTGGTCCAACCCCCTGCTCAAAGCAGGATTCGCTAAATCATCCCAGTCAGATGTCTGTCCAGCCTCTGTTTGAAGACTTCCATTGAAGGAGAACTCACCACTTCTCGTGGCAGCCTGTTCCACTCATTGATCACTCTAACTGTCAAAAAGTTTTTTCTAATATCTAATCTGTGTCTCCTCCCATTCAGTTTCATCCCATTGCTTCTAGTCTTTCCTTGTGCAAATGAGAATAAAGTTGATCCTTCTACAATGTGACAGCCCTTTAGATATTTGTAGACAGCTATTAAGTCTCCTCTCAGTCTTCTCTTTTGCAAACTAAACATTCCCAAATCCTGCAACCTTTCCTCATAAGACAGGGTTTGCAGACCGGTTACCATTCCGGTCGCTCTTTTCTGAACTTGCTCCAGTTTGTTGATGTCTTTTTTAAAATGTGGTGCCCAAAACTGGACACAATATTCCAGATGAGGTCTGACCAAAGAGTAGAGGGAAATAATGACTTCACGTGATCTAGACTGTATGCTTCTGTTAATACATCCTAGAATTTAGTGATGCACCAGCGATCCCGACAACGATAAGACCCGGTCAGGATCGCTGGTGCATCACTAAATGGTCGCTAGCGAGCTGCCACACAGGCAGATCTCTCCAGCGACGCAGCAGCGATAAACGATCCGTCGGGGGTCGCTGTTACCTGTCACACCGCAGCGATGATGACGACTTCCGCCTGCGTCCATGCATCGCTAGTCGGCGCCAGCGGGACAAAAACGAGGAAAAAATGGCCCAGGACATTCGAGCGCGATCAGCGATATCCAGCGGGGGGGCGGTCGCAGGTACGTGTCACACAAAGCGAGATTGCTAGCGATATCGCTATTGCGTCTCAAAATCGGTGACACTTTAGCGATAGCGCTAGCGATCTCGCTATGTGTAAAAGGCCCTTAAGTCCCGCCGCTCAGTGCTTCATAGAGCGACCAATCATTTATTTACCTTCATCTCCATCCTGTGTTCTTTGATAGCTCTAGCTTCATAGGGCCATAGAAGGGTAGAGGATAGAAAGAAACCATGCAGGTGAGAAGGTGTATATAAATGATTGGCTCCACCATGAAGTGCCGAGTGCCTGTACTGGGTTTGAACAGTCATTCTGTGCTGACAGAGGCCCTTTACATCACTGTGTCCATGGAAGATGCCATATTTTATGAGTCAGTAGATGTCAAGAGCAAACATAAGCTCTGTAGGCTGCCATGAGGAAATGAACTTCATTGAGTATTACATACTATTTTTAATTATTATGCTTGCTTTTATAGCGCTATCATATTCCACAACGCTTTACAGGTATCGTCATCTCCGTCCCCCCATTGGGGCTCACAATCTAAATTACCCTTCAGTAGGTCTTTGGAGTGTGGGAGGAAACACACAAAAACACAGGGAGAATACTTAAACTCTTTGCAGATGTTGTCCTTGGTGGAATGTGAACCCAGGATCCCAGTGCTGCAAAGCAACACTGCATTTCAATCACCATTTGTCTTCAGATTACTGTAGAATTGTTTTATGGCGCATGCATGGGATCGCCACCCAGCTGGCGCCTGTGCAATGTAGTTCCTTTACTGATATTTTCTTAGATATAACACCTGCGCAGTTGTGTTGACAGTCGTTGCATTGTGCTTATGTTACAGGATTAGCACCAGCTGCCGACACAGGAGGGGAGTATAGGCTTTATTATTTTATGGGGGCAAAACATTTTGATCAAGAAGGGATTGTCCAAGTAGCGGACAACCTTTTCAAACTAATATCGGCTGAACCCACTCATATTGACGGGATCATCTAACAGTGTAAAGGGGCTGGCCGACTGGTGGAGATGATGAACCTGCATGTCTGATTTCAGACTGCTAATCATATTGTACTCTCAGAGATAACAGGACACGTCAGCAGATGGCCTTCTCAGAGAAGACACAGGAGCGCTTGGTCGAATGAGCACTCATGTATGGGAGAGCTGGCTGAAGGATGAACAATCGGAAGAAGCATCATTTGGACAACTGCCATCTAAATGTACAGTGCCTTGCGAAAGTATTCAGCCCCCTGGAACTTTTCATCCTTTTCCCACACATGCTTCAAATAAAGATACCAAATGTAAATTTTTGGTGAAGAATCAACAAGTGGGACACAATTGTGAAGTTGAACAAAATTTATTGGTTATTTTAAATTTTTGTGGAAATTCAAAAAATGAAAAGTGGGGCGTGCAGTATTATTCAGCCCCTTTACTTTCTGTGCAGCAAACTCACTCCAGAAGTTTATTGTGAATCTCTGAATGATCCAATGTTGTCCTAAATTACTAATGATGATAAATATAATCCACCTGTGTGTAATCAAGTCTCCGTGTAAATGCACCTGCTCTGTGATAGTCTCAGTGTTCTGTTTGATGCACCGAGAGCATCATGAAGACCAAGGAACACAACAGGCAGGTCCGTGATACTGTCGTGGAGAAATTTAAAGCCGGATTTGGATACAAATGATTTCCAAATCTTTAAACATCCCAAGGATTACTGTGCAAGCGATCATATTGAAATGGAAGGAGTATCATACCACTGCAAATCTACCAAGACCCAGCCGTCCCTCTAAACTTTCATCTCAAACAAGAAGAAGACTGATCTGAGATGCAGCCAAGAGGCCCATGATCACTCTGGATGAACTGCAGAGATCTACAACTGAGATGAGACAGTCTGTCCATAGGACAACAATCAGTCGTAAACATGTATTGTATTGGTCTTTTCCTTTTTTTTTTTTCTTTCTTCTTGCAAGGGAGTGACTCCACCAGTGATTTGAGGGCTTAGTTGTCTGCCTCTTTGATTATACACATGTGTGGAGTCCCTCTGCTGATTAGGAATGTTTATAATCATTTTGTGAACTGTTTTGTTTCATGTCTCTGAGGAAGAACCTGGTGTAAGGTTCGAAACGCGTCAGGCGTGGGGGGTCTGTTTTCCCCTTTATGGTTTTATCATGAAATTATGTGAATAAAACTTATCGTGGATTTTATTAAGTCTCCAGTGCCGGATCTTCCTTCTCTCTTCATGTTTGCAACACATGGTGGTCAGCCATTTGATCCCTAGGCACGACCGGCTTACAGGACTATTTTGGTGAGCACAAATTTCCCTTTCCCCTTCCTAATTTTCTAAATATACTGACTAACTGTGCTCCCATCAAGCCGCACATTTGTTAACATGCAAGCCGGGACTAAAAATATTACAGCAACTTGCTTGTTAAGAAGAAAAAAAGCTGATGAATTATTTGGCATTTCCTCTGATAATGAGGATAAGATTACTATGGACATGCATTCACTTTTCTCTGAGTTGGAGAGAAAGATGACTTCTCACCTTAAAACCTGGTGGGACTCAGTGACTCTTGAGAAATACGTTAGTCATAAGATGATACCGCGAGGTTTGAGATTAAAAAAGGTACCGACTGTGATTTATAATGATACCTTTCTACAGAAGTGGAATGATATTTTGAGTGAATGCTCTTTGAAACTAATGTCTCTTATTGTGGAGGAAGAATCTGTCAAATTGACCAACATTGAAGCTTCCATCAAAGATTTGGAGTCTAAGTTGGATGTATTTTCTGATCATATGACATTTTCTAAGAGCTATGAACGATTACATGCTAATATTGATAATTTGGAAAGCGGCATTACCAAGTCCAAGAAAAATAAGTTCCTGCGTGATCGCAGGGACTATGACTCTAATATGGTTTATGCTTGGAAACAATTCACTCCGTATAAGCCTAGATCTATTCTCAAGAGGAATCAATCATTCCGTAGTAACAACGTCAGTTTTTCCTCATGTGAACAGTCTTTTAATTCACCTACTACTTCTGAGGGTTCAATGGACTCTAATCGGGTGTTACCTTTAACATCACATGCAAAAAACGATCAAAGAAAACAAGGCGAGGTGGACGTCGACGTAAGAAGAAAGCATCAATATGGTCTGCGGAATGTGAATCATTGGAGGAAATAAACGGTAACATTGCTGCGTCTGATGAGTTTACAGTTATAAACATTTCAGCTACCATACTGAGTGAAGCTCAGCTGAGCGTTTTGAAGAGAGGAGTTTCCTTTGTTCCTACATGTAGAGGGGATTTGTTTCAAACATTATGTGATGTCAATCGATTCGTGCGATTATTAACAGTTAAGATACATTTCTTTACTCCTGATTCTGGTATTGGTAATCAATTTTCTGATATATCATCCTTGAGTTCAAACAATGTTGATTTGTTGCCACTTGCTGCTCCTGTTAGAGATCAAATTTTGTTTGACATGTTGTCTAGTTTGGAGAACACAAATCAACATACAGCAGTACAATGTGACACAAATGTACAGATATCTAACCCCACTTTTTATCCCCTGATATCTAGAGTGCCCATTATGGATACTTTCCAGAGGGCAATAGAACGTGATGTTAAATCTCTGTTGGATTCAGATGTGCAGTCTTGTATGAATTTATCTGTAATTGAGCAGCATGCGCTTCATTTACTAAGTAAGAACCAACATATAGTAGTCCGCCAATCAGACAAAGGGGGGTCAGTGGTGATTCTAGACTCACTACTATATCGCAATGAAATTTTATCCATGTTATCTGATATTAATGCATATCATCCTCTCAACAATGATCCTACAAGCTGTATTCAGCAGGGTTTATCTGTGATTTTGCAGGAGGGTCTTGCTTTGGGAGTATTGGACAAGCGCATGGCTGATTTTTTATATGTGGATAAACCAGTGTGTCCTGTATTTCACGCCTTACCCAAAATTCATAAAGGCGTGTTTCCTCCACCTTTCAGGCCCATAGTGGCCGGTATTGGAGGGGTTAATGAAAAACTCTCCGAGTGGATAGACAGAAAATTACAACCTTTGGTTTTGAAAACACCAGGTCACATTAGAGACACCAAACAGCTTCTGCAGGCACTTCAGGAGGTTGCATGGGGGCCTCACCACACATGGATAACATGTGATGTTGTTGCTCTATATTCATGTATACCTCATGATTTGGCATTATCTGCTGTTTCCACCATTTTGACTGAAGAAAGTAATTTCAGTTCTGATCTTAAAAAATTTATCATTATGGCGTTACAACATCTTTTGAACACCAATTTTTTCAAATTTGACACTAAGTACTATCTTCAGGTGTGTGGCTGCCCGATGGGGTCAAAATTCTCTCCTACTCTGGCCAACTTATATATGTCCTTTTGGGAGAACAAATATATATATACTATGGATAATCCCTATTTAGACAATGTATTGTGGTGGGGGAGATACATTGATGACGTGATCCTATTGTGGTTTGATCGTTGTGATGTATCTCCCTCTCCTGGCATGCTTAAGTTTTTTGAGTATATTGGGACTAATTCTTTGAATATTAAATTCACCCACGAAATACATGGCATTTGTGCCACATATCTGGATGTTAAAATTATGGGAGATGTCAAAACGGGGAACATAAATACTTCCCTATATAGAAAAGATACCAGTGGTAATGCCATATTGCATGCGGATAGTTGTCACCCGCCACATGTGATACGAAATTTACCGTTGAGTGAATTAATCCGTGCCAAAAGATCATGCTCTAATGATGCTCTTTATGAATCCGAGCGTCGTAAAATTTGCACCAGGCTATCAAAAAGGGGTTATAAGAACAGGATGTTAAACAGGGCTATTAAGAAAGTGGATAACAAAACTAGGAGTAGTTTATTGCAGAATGACATGGTACACACTAATCAAAATAAAAATATTCCCACTTTTTCTACCGCTTTCAGTTCAGATTACAAGGGTGTTATTAAAATCATAAATAAACATCTTCCCTTACTGCATCAAGATCCAGTCTTATCGCAGATATTGGCTGGTGGACATAGGTGTGTTCCAAAGAGAGCTAAAAATTTGAGTCATTTTTTGTCTCCCTCATTGTATTTGTCTTATTGCACTAAACCTACGTGGTTAAATTACTTGGGCAATTATAAGTGTGGTGAAAAATTGTGTGGTTTGTGCCGCTATATGGATATTACAGATAGATTTGTTAATTTTAGTACACAACAAACCTACAAAATTAAAACCTACATGAATTGTAACACCACACACTTAGTGTATATGGCAGAGTGCACATTGTGCAGTTTATATTACATTGGCTGTACCACACGCAGCCTGAAGAGGAGACTAAGTGAGCACATCACCGCTTCTAATCCAGAGTCTATGTCCAGTCGTAGGAATGTGTCTGGCTTGTCCAAACATTTCCTTGAAATACACAAGGGTAACTTATGCAGTCTTAAAGTTAAGGGAATAGAACGGGTATTGAAACCCCCCAGAGGGGGTGACTGGGAACATTTACTACACTGTCGGGAAGCCTTCTGGATACTTGCGCTTGATGCACGATATCCGCAAGGTCTAAATTATAGAAATGATCTTATGTATTTCTATTGAGTGCTGAGATTTTTGCTGGTTTTTTTTTTTTTTTTTTGGGGGGGGGGGTTATTTTTATTTTTATTTTTTTTTTTTGGGGGGGGGGGGTTTGTTTTTTTTTCTGTTTGTCATTTGATAGTTGCTATGTATTTATGCATTTATACGTGTGTATTGCACATGTTTTTATTTATTCTATGTCTTGTCCATTGTTGTATTGGTCTTTTCCTTTTTTTTTTTTCTTTCTTCTTGCAAGGGAGTGACTCCACCAGTGATTTGAGGGCTTAGTTGTCTGCCTCTTTGATTATACACCTGTGGAGTCCCTCTGCTGATTAGGAATGTTTATAATCATTTTGTGAACTGTTTTGTTTCATGTCTCTGAGGAAGAACCTGGTGTAAGGTTCGAAACGCGTCAGGCGTGGGGGGTCTGTTTTCCCCTTTATGGTTTTATCATGAAATTATGTGAATAAAACTTATCGTGGATTTTATTAAGTCTCCAGTGCCGGATCTTCCTTCTCTCTTCATGTTTGCAACACATGGTGGTCAGCCATTTGATCCCTAGGCACGACCGGCTTACAGGACTATTTTGGTGAGCACAAATTTCCCTTTCCCCTTCCTAATTTTCTAAACAATCAGTCGTACACTGCACAAATCTGGCCTTCATGGAAGAGTGGCAAGAAGAAAGCCATTTCTCAAAGATATCCATAAAAAGTATCATTTAAAGTTTGCAACAATCCACCTGGGAGTCACACCAAACATGTGGAAGAAGGTGCTCTGGTCAGATGAAACCAAAATCAAACTTTTTGGCAACAATGCCAAACGATATGTTTGGCGTAAAGGCAACGCAGCTCATAACCCTGAACACACCATCCCTACTGTCAAACATGGTGGTGGCAGCATCATAGTTTGGGCTTGATATTCTTCAGCAGGGACAGGGAAGATGGTTAAAATTGATGGGAAGATGGATGGAGCAAAATACAGGACCATTCTTGAAGAAAACCTGTTGGAGTCTGCAAAAGACCTGAGACTGGGACGGAGATTTGTCTTCCAACGTGACAATGATCCCAAACATAAAGCAAAATCTACAATGGAATGGTTCACAAATAAACGTATCCAGGTGTTCAAATGGCCAAGTCAAAGTCCAGACCTGAATCCAATCGAGTATCTGTGGAAAGAGCTGAAAACTGCTGTTCACAAACGATCTCCATCAAACCTCACTGAGCTCGAGCTGTTTGCCAAGGAAGAATGGGCAAGAATTTCAGTCTCTCGATGTACAAAACTGATAGAGACATACCCCAAGCGATTTGCAGCTGTAATCGCAGCAAAAGGTGACGCAACAAAGTATTAAGTTAAAGGGGCTGAATAATATTGCACGCCCCACTTTTCAGTTTTTGAATTTCCACAAAAATTTAAAATAACCAATAAATTTCGTTCAACTTCACAATTGTGTTCCACTTGTTGTTGATTCATCACCAAAAATTTACATTTGGTATCTTTATGTTTGAAGCATGATATGTGGGAAAAGGTTGAAAAGTTCCAGGAGGCCGAATACTTTCGCAAGGCACTGTATATAGCCGCTTTCTGGGCTGGGCTTTATGCTGCTTATATGACAGTGTACTTTGTTTCTGTCAGTGTCTTCAGTTTTGGTTTGTGGCACCTTTTGTATTGTACAGGGTTGTCCCTAAAGTCTGGACACAGGCAAAATATGCATATTTCACAAAATTATTAATATTTTATTCAATTGAAATATTAAATAACTTCTTCAACATGATTTCTATCATTTGAGATGCAAAGGCTGATGCGTTTTGCAAAATTCTATTATAGTTACCGGTAATTAAATTTAATAAAAATTATAGTTAATGAGAATTCCTGCATCAAGGTTTTAGAGACTCTGTACCCTGGATTTCTCTCTGTTTGGATTCCATAGTTTTCGGTTTTATTTCCAGGCATCAGGAGGCTTAGTTGTGATATGGTATTGGCCCTGGAGCAAACAACTGCACAATCTGAACAACTATTGGTAAGACAAGGAAATAAAACACTTTAAACAGTTTGTCATTAATATTGGACCAAAGCAGCGGTTCAATCTGGACTTGACATTGTATAAAAATCAACTAAAATCTGTGTCCTTTTCAATCATCCTCCTTAATGTGTCCTCTTGGGGGCCAAGGGTAGGTCAGTAGGAAACATTCATGTAGAGGGAATCGGGGATACTTTTTCATGCAAATTAAATCTAGTTCCTCCATGGAGAACACAAGAAGCTTGTTACCTCTTCCCAGTTCCTTTCTTTTCACTTTCTGGCACTCGCCACATACTTGGAAGAAGGCAGCATGAACCCAAGTCTAGTTCTCAAGGTCTGAACAATGCATTTTAGACATTTAATTAGCGAGTTGTCACTTGAGCTTCCATGAAAAGGCTTCTCTAAAACAGCAAGCTGATTGAGTAAAATGGCAAGAGCAGGAAGCGGATGTCGTCGTTTCCAGTGGAAATGTATTCTGTTACCGTTCGCACACTCGCCCCAAGACGCCCCTGGAACCACGGCTGTTATCTCAGTGAAACATCACATTTATGTTGGTGTCTCAGTAATTCTCATCTGAATGTTCTAGACAGCTTTGAATATATGCTGCAATATTGGAATATTTCTATGCCTGATATGGAGTGCAGAAATATGTTATGCCAAGTGCGCCCAATGTGATACTTGCCCCAACTAGTTGACCCATTTTGCCAAATGGAAATGTATGCATCCAACCCCCTGGTTTATTTGGCTATAGCCAGTTTGATATATAGGGCACCTTCCGCCTCTACCCCAGACAGAAGATGTGGTGGCAGAAAAAGATCGGCCTGGTTTAATTTAAATGTTAGCTCATTTTGTTCTCCCAGAGATGTTCGGCAGTGGTTTACTTTCCTCACCGAAACATGCAGGCACATTCAGCTACATGTATATGGGAGCAATAGCCATCTGCAGTGTATGGGCACCCCATTGCTTCATCCCTTGCCTGTATGAAGAGATGAAGCATCTATAAATCGCCCACTGTACCTCATGTGGGGTGGACTTCATAAAAAAAAAAAAAGAAATAAAGCATGTAGATTTACAGTATGGCCATTATATAGTAGATCTGCAGACCTGTATCGTGTATGGCGGAGGCAGGTGAGATATGGTAACTGAAAGCTGAATGAGACCGCAGTCTTAAGGTGTACAGGCACATTTATTAGACGTGTCCCAGTGTAACATCCCACTCCCCCTTCCTTCAGGATTATGGTGGAATTAAACTTGCTGGATTCCTAATTTCCCCTGTAGGTAACACAGCTTCTGGGGCTGGAGACAAGACCTGTTGGCAGACAGCTATCCAAGCACTGCTGCACCCTGCATGAGAGTCCTACATGTTATTTACAAGGATCGCTTCCTACACACTAATGTAGGGCCTCATTCACCCCACTGACCCAAAACAACGTTCTTTTGGCTTCCTTGGCTATACTGTGTATTAAGAGACCTTTTAATAAACTGTATAGCAAAGAGCAGCAGACTGCCCTGTTTATTCTCACAGTAGTTCTCTTCTGGGTGATGTATGCCCCAATATGCCTATACAGTGCCAGGAGACACAGCCGCTGCACAAGAACTAACCTTTAGGCTGTGTGCACACGCTGCGGATTATGTGCGGATTCATCCGCGCGGATTTTGTAAAATCCGCAGGTGAAACCGCAGGTCAAAAGACCTGCGGTTTTACCTGCGGATTGCTCTGCGGTTTTGCCCTGCGGTTTTTCATCTCCTCAATGGAGGAGATGGCAAACCGCAGGAGAATCCGCAGAAAGAATTGACATGTCAATTCTTTCTGCGGATTGAAAACCGCAGATAATCCGCGCGGAAAATTCCGCACCGTCTGCACTGCGGTTTTTGATTCCCATAGGGAATCATGGTAGTGTACACCGCAACAAAAACTGCTGCGGGTCCGCAGCGGCCAAAACCGCTGCGGAACCGCAGCAAAATCCGCAGCGTGTGCACACAGCCTTAGGTGCAGTTCCTCATATGGAAGTTCCATTTTCAAGAACATTTTAACCTCACTTTTTTTTCCTGGAATTGACCTCTAAAAATGTGCTCCAAAAGGACAGTTTCTGGGTGAGTCGGGGCTAAACATGTCCCTCTTGACAAGACCTTATTAAGGCTATGTTCACATGTTGCATTTTTGCTGCAGGCAAAACCTGCTGTCTTTGCAGTAAAAAAGCTGCATACAACAAGCAGGTTTTGCTGCATTTTTTATACCTCTTGTGCATGCTGATAAAGTTTAGTGACCCCCCCTCCAAAGAAGAAAAAAAAAAAAAAAATCATGATGCAAGTTCCTTAAGGTTTTTAAACAAAAAACAGCAAAACCTTGAACCTGAATTTTTTGGTGCGTTTTGCACGTACTCATTGCTTACTATGGATGAAAAAAATGCTGCAGAAAGTGACATGCTGCAGTTTGCAAAAACTCAAGCCATTTTCCAAATCAGTCTGGAAAAAAAAGTGTGCATGCGATTTCTGAAATCTTATAGACTTTGCTGGTACTGTAAAATGCAGCTTAAAATTTGCATTACAAAAACGCAACGTGTGAACATGGCCTTAAAAGGCTGTCCAGGATTTGGAAAGTCTGCTGGCACTGGATTTTAGACGGCATGTGAACACCACGATGCAAATTGCATACATGAGGTGACTAGACCACCCACTCAATCTGTAAATGCTGCGGGTTACACGCTGCATACTTCTGCAGCGTCCAACCCGCAGCAGCCAGATGTCACAGCATGGTGGATGCGATTTTAAGAAATCTCATCTCCACTATGTGTCCAGAGACGGACATGTGGCGTGTCTCTCCAGACCGCTACATGTCAATTTATCTTGCGGACAGGCTAGTCTCCGCAAGAGCAATGTCACCTGTACAATGTATTCTAGACATGGGGAATCCACACAGTTCAGTGAACACATGCGGAATCACTTACGTTCAATAGCCGGCAGCGTTTTGGACGCAGCGCACACGCTCTGGGTCAAAAGCGCTGCCAATTCCTGATTGTGTGTACACACCCTAAGAGCAAAACACTGTGCACATCACACACCATCAGGATTCTGTATGGTGATGGTCCAGTTTCATCAAAGCCCAGAAAACCCTTTAAAGAAACAGTGCCGGGGGGGAGCGAGTCCCACAGTTTATTAGTATGCTGCAGGTGATTCAGAAAAGCAATTACACAAAAAAAAAAAAGATTATAATGTGGGAATGATCTGTGTGAGAGACATGGGGGGACAGGTGGATTTATACTGATGGCTTTACAATACCTCACTCACACCAGTTCTCCCTCCCCGTGTTCATCCTTTGACAGCAGGACCGAGGCCTTTTTGAGAACTGTTTATTATTTACAAAATCAATTTAAAAAAAAAATTAGCAACAAGAAAACAAAATGCACTTCGGTATCTGTTTTGACTAGAGGTTGTGTAAAAACAGATGCTCAAAAGAGTAAAGCACCAGCTATTTTCCTGGAGTTGCATGAGATCTGGGGCCCCCTCTGAGCTCAAAACCAGGGGTCTGGAACAACAGTAGGGAGTGAATGTAGAGGCCCAACCACAATCCACGGCTACTGAACTGCAGGAAGTGTCCAAGTATCGCAGCAGCCCGGTAGGCATCAATAGAAGCAGTAGACGGGCTACCCCTAAGCTCCATCACTATCCCCACTACGAGGAGAAACAAGGGATCAGGACCAACATTAATGTGATGGTTATGGAAAAACCTCCACATTTGTATTGTTCTTCTACCTTCCTCGAAATTGATGAGAAGAACGCTGATCCCAGTGGTGAAGGATCACTTCTCCACAGAAAAAGGAAAACTCATGTGCAAAGAATTGCCACAGCTGCACAGCTGGTAACCCACATGTAACACTGTTCTGAAGTTTTACCTAAAAAAAAAATAAAATAAAAAAAAAATCTGAAATTAGATCTTTCAGAATCCAATAATCCAGCTGTAGTTGATCATCTTGATTGTAGCAATAACCTCCTGCACCTTCTATCTGCTCGGGTTATATAGCTTTGCCGAGCCTCATAACTCAGTGTTGCACCATAGGCGCTAGAATCGGACATCGAAATCCACTCCTCCCCACAGGCCCAACGGTACAAGCTATTGGGCTACATTCCCACTCGAGTATTTGATGGGGTAGATTTTCTGCACCCATCAGGTAGCGAGTTTCTCATTGCATTCTGTAGTCGTTTGTCTTTTTGGTTAGGTTGCTGATTTGTTTTTGATAGTTCCTGGTATTTGGCTTTGACAAAAACCATCGATATAGTCATGTGTGGATTATATTTATTTTTTATCTGTAAATTTTCCACATCTACCATAACGCCAAGTCCGTTTACAAAAATTAAAAATGGTAATATCTGGGGAGGCCGGAGTACAGAAAGTTTAAGTAGTCCTGAATTAAACATAAGTGAATGTAAGCCCATTTGACCCATGAATCTTTTGTAAACAAGTACTACAAGTCTCAAGCTTGCTGGTAGCACCTATAGTGTCCGCAAGCTTCTCCTCTATACTATTGCCTTTTAAAGGGAAGGTGCCGCGGTTTTTAATTTTGTATTAATTATGGATTACATAATCAATTTTTAATGCAAAATTAAATATACAACTTTGTTAATTTATACTTTAACGACTGGAGGCGGACATTTTCATTTGTGGGGGGCGAGACTGTCTGGGCAGAACAGCTCCACACCTCATTTACGGCAGCCTCTGGGCATAAGGGATCTTTTACACTTGCCAGGTTTTTTTGCAGCCCGTTTTTGTGGGCGGTATTGCTGTGATTCCTGCGGTCTCCAGCAAAAACGGGCTGAAAAAAACCTTCTCGGATCGCCGTTTTTCCCTGTTGTAACAAATTAGAGGGAAAAAAACGGCGATCCACAAATACGGTGTACCGCAAAAACATCGGTAGTTGATTTAAATGGACTCAGTGTCAGTGAGCCGGGAAAAATATCGAGCAAGCTCGATATTCTTTCACAGCCATATATACGGCCCTCCGATGTATTTTTGCAGCCCCATAGAAATCTATTGGGGCCACAAAAACACGGCAAGTGTAAAAGAACCCTAAGAGCCTGTGGGCGGACGGCATGTCTTGTTTTGAGGCCACTCTTCCTCCCTCTAGCTGTGACATCGGCATGCTCCCTAGGCTGACATGATCACAGTTGTGGGAGATCGGACATTGTGTTGTAGCCTGCAGCATTTGCTGCAGGGGACAGGAAGTACTGGCTGAGGCGAGTATCTGCAGCGGCGGAGGGTATCGGTGATCTCAGCCTGTCAGTATAACAGTACAGGCTGCGATCACTGCTCACGACCGTCTCGTTCAGGGCATAACAGGGAGATTGCCACACTTCTGTGCTCTGAACACACTGAACAGGATGCAGAACTGCATGGAAGCACGGCTGTTTTTTTCCTATGTATTGAATATATAGGGCCACTATACTGTGGGGTGCTATATGGGGCCACTATACTGAGGGCTCGCCGACTGACGAGTGGTGTACTTACTGACGTCACCTCTGTTCAGAGCAGCCGCGTCCCGTGGAAAGCAGTAGGACTCATAGTGGCTGCTGCCACAGTCGAAGCTTGGATCTCTGAACGAGGCTCCATAACCTTTGGCCGTCAGATTCAGGGATAGTTGTGGGAATGCCTTAGTTGGTTCTGCATGGGAACTTTTTATTTTCTAATAAATTGGTGGATGAGGGACAGTGTCTTCTCTTGGTTATTGTTTTCAGGCTTCCGTTTGTGGACTACGGCGTATTTGCTATCAATAGCAATCGCAGCATTTAGAAGGCAGGCAGAGGGAGGGGACTCCCCCTGCCCTCCAATCAATGCCACTGCGACATCATATTGGGGGCCCAATCGTTACCATGGTGACCTTACGTCACCATGACGACATCCAGGTCCAAGGTTTAAGGGGATGTGCACACGCTGCGGATCCGCAGCGGTTTTGGCTCTGCGGGTCTGCAGCAGATTCTGCTGCGTTGTACTGTACAGTACCTTTATTTCCTATGAAAAAAAAAAACCGCAGCGCACATGCTGCGGATTTTTCCCACACGGTTTTGCTGCGGGTTACAATCCGCAGCATGTCAATTCTTTGTGCGGTTTTCGCTGCGGTTTCACACCTTATTATGAGGTGCTAACCCGCAGGACTTTTGTCCTGCGGATTTTCAAAGAAAATCCGCACAACCAAGAAACTACGTGTGCACTTACCCTTAGGGGCTCGTGTCAGTGCTGCACTGAGAGTTAGTTATAAGCCATAGCAATGGATTATAACAACAATCAGATTGCTGAAAGTCAAAGCCCCATAGAGGGACAAAGTATATATAACATATTGGTATTGCCACATCGGTAACGGCCCGACCTATAAAACTGTCCCACTTGTTAACCCCTTCATTAAACAAAAAATAAAGGGGCAAAAAAAAAAAAAAAACCAAATGCCTTAACATAACTCTGAACAAAAAGTGGAATAAAACGCGATAAAAAAAGATGAATGTAAATAAAACTGTTATCACTGAAAAAGTCATCTTGTCCCGCAGAACAATCTACCATACAGCTCCATCAGTGGAAAAATAAAGTTATAGCTCTCAGAATAAAGTGATGGAAAAAAAAAATTTCTATACATTTTTATTGCATAAGTGTGTGTGGATATATTTATTATGTGGTATTGCCATAATCATACTGACCCGAAGACTAAAGCTGCCTTATCAATTTTACCACACATCAGCATTAAAAAAGAAAATTCCTGAATTGCTGGTTTTTGTTCATTCTGCCTTTCAAAAATTGGAATGGAAAGCAATCAAAAAACTGTGACCAATACAAACATCAACTCATCCTACAAAAACACAGAACAAAAAAAGCCCTCACATGACGCTGCACAAATATGGCGATGCATAGCTTTTGCAATAAAAAGCGGCAGCCAGATATAAAAACCCGATATAATTCTGGTATCGCTGTATTCGCAACGACTCGAAGAATAAATTGGTCTAGATCACTTTTACCGCACGAGGAACATAAAAAAAAATAAAACCAATTCTTCACCTGCTGTTGGTTTGCTCATTCTGCCTCCCAAAGATCACAGTAAGGCTTGGCTCACAATTATTCTGGGCTCTTCGCTGAGCGCTAACTACTGAGTTTCCATTTAAATCTCTGAAATACATGGTTCAGATGGAGCCGCAGGCGGAAGATTCCCTATAAAAGGCAGATGGAGGGATTGTGGACACGGCATGGCATGTGACGCTGCCTGATGAGTCTTTTGAAGAGCGCATAAAAACACATCCGCCACAGTTTTGTACAGTTCTTAAGAAACAGAAACTGATGAACACAAACTAGACTGAGTCCAGAGCAATTCTGCTGCCTCATTATAGTGAATGGATCCCTCAGGGGTTTCATCCGAATCACATCACTTGGAGATTTAGATTGAAACCCAAAAGTGCTCAGCGTAGAGCGCCGGATAAATGTGATCCTAAAGGTTATGTAAAATGTTCCCAATAAAAGCTTCAACTCAATCCACAAATAGCAAGTCCTCACTTATGTCAGTCACCTATCAATGGAAATATAGAGGGCTTCCATGATACTGGTAGTATAAAGCTCTGGAATAGCGCTATAGCTCCTTGCTCCCCAAAAGAAATCCAGCAAATTCTGCGCTCCCAAATCCAAATGCCCACCTCGCTTCGGAGCATTTAATGTGACTAAACCATATTTAGCATTCACATGTTTGGCATTTCTGTAGTGATGAGAGCCTGCCTAATTTACGGGCGCATATCTCCTGAAACATAAGCTGGGCATAATGTACCGGTCACTACAATGTACAGTGCACTACAATGGCAGTTTGCAATTTACTCAATAACATTCATTGCTGCTTGTTTCTGGAAAAAACCCATGGAGTCAAAATTGTCACAACACTTGTAGATAAATTCCCAAAGGGGCATCTGTTGCGAATTTGCTTTCTGGCCTCCCTTTGGTTATTACTGAAGGTAGTGGAGCTGGTCAGATTGACAGAGGGGTTGCGAGTTCTCTTTCTGGGCTCCCTCTGGTGGTTACTGTAGGTAATGGAGCTGATCTGATTAAAAGAGGCTTGCCACCTGATAATGAGGACAACGATTGGAAATCTGGGGTTTCAGATTGGGATTTAAGACGGCCGACTCCCTCTATCCCTGCTGGTGATTTTCTTCTTGCCTCATGAGGTCTGATGTTTCCAGCTCAGTCCCTGCATGTTCAGCTAAGTGTACATTTGCTATTCTGTTTGCATTTGATCTGGTTTGTCTATCTCAGTTTTGTGTCGGTCAACCAGCTCCGGCTGGGGCTGTGCTGAATCACCGTCCATATGTTACTGCTTGTGCCAGTTTGTTTTTGTCCCTTATTAGATTGGTATATTCTGAAAGCAGAGCAAAAAGAGGCCAGAGTGCCGATATAGTGGGTGAAGTCGTGCCACTTCAGTGTTTTTTGCATCAGACTTGTTGGACTTTTTGCAGGGTTTTTTGCGCGATTGCAGACAGCGTCTTTCCTTTCCTGTCTAGTCAGTGTGGGCCCCATCATTTGCTCAGTCTATTTTTATGCCTGCGTTTGTGTTTTCATCTTGTCTCACTGACAATATATGTTTGGGGGCTATTCCTTTGGGGTCTGCTCTGGGGCAGTTTAGATTTCCCCTTTCTTGCTTTAGGCTTAGTTAGCTCTCCGGCTGTGCCGAGGCATCTAGGATCATCGTAGGTACTCACAACGGCTACTGCTAGTTGTGTGGATAGTACCAGGGGTCTGCAATCCGCTTAGTTACCAACCTCTGGTTTTCTGTGGCTTAGCTTGGGCTTGCTCTCCTCCTCGGTGACCCAATCATAACAGGTATCCTTTCCAAACTGGGGTCACTTCGGGGGGGGGGGGGAGGGGGGGTACTCTGCTCTTCTAGCACATAGGGGCTCTTTATATGGAGTCAGAAAGCTATTCTAGGAAAATCTGTGCTCCAGGAGGCAAATAGCGCTTCGTCCCTCCCGAGTCTCACCGTGTGGCTAAGCAGTACTGTACAGCCACACATGGGGTATTTCTACATTCAGCAGAAATTGTTGGACAAGTTTTGGTACTGTTTACCATTTCCGAGAGTGAAAATATCATATCTGAGAACAAAACAAAATTTTTGTGGCAAAAAATTTTTCTTCACTGCTCAATGGTATAAAATTCTGTGGCCCACCTGTGGTGTCAATATGATCATTGCACCAGTAGATAAATTCATCGAGAATTGTAGTTTGTAAAATGGTGTCTTATAGGGGGGGGCTGCTGTTCTGGCTCCTCAGGAGCTCTCCCAGTGGGTCATGGCCACCGGTAACCATATCCGTAAAATCTGCACTATAGTATGGCGCGCCTTCGGAGCTTTGCTCTGTGCCTGAAAAGTATTTCCCATTTACTTGCAGGGTATTAGCACTCTGCCACACATCGTTCAATAGTGTAAAACTCTGAAGTCAATATGATGACTACACCCTAGATGAATTCATTGGGGAGTATAGTTTGTAAAATTAGGTCATATATAGGGGGGGAATTCTGCTGTTTTGGCACCTCAGGGGCTCTGCTAATGTGACATTGCACCCTCAAAGCATTCCAGCAAAATCTGAACTCCAATATGGCGCCTCTTTCCTTCTGAGCTTTGCACTGTGCTTCAAAAGTTGATTTGACAACATACAGGATATATCTGATTACTCAAATTGCACAACAAATTTTGGGGTACATTTTCTTCTATCCTTGTGAAAATGAAAATAATTGTGGCTGAAACATTTGTGGAGAAAAAGAAAAAAGTTTTTCTTCATTTTCCCAAAACAGTATTGTAAAATTCTGTGAAGCACCTGTGGGGGGGGGGGGGGGATTGAAGGTGCTCAGCCCATGTCTAGATAAATTACTTGAGGAGTCTAGTTTCCAAAATGGGGATATTTGCGGGAAGTTTCCACTCTTTAGGCACATCAGGGGATCTCCAAATGAGACATGGCATCCGCTTTAGATTCCAGCAAAGTCAAACTGCTCCCTTCCCTTCTGAGCCTTATTGTACACCCAAACAGAAGTTTTCACTGCAGCCATTTGGTAAGTCCAAAAAAGTTCATTTTTTCTCATTAATGTACACTCTGCACCCCATCTTGATGGAAAAAAACAAATGTAGAAATTTTTGCAAATTTATTAACAAAAATGAAATATCACATGGTCATAAGTATTCAGACCCTTTGCTCAGTATTGAGAAGCACCCTTTTGAGCTAGTACAGCCATGAGTCTTCTTGGGAATGAAGCAACAAGTTTTTCACACCTGGATTTGAGGATCCTCTGCCATTCTTCCTTGCAGATCCTCACCAGTTCTGTCATGTTGTATGGTGAACATTGGTGGACAGCCATTTTCAGGTCTCTCAGAGATGCACAATTGGGTTTAGGTCAGGGCTCTGCCTGGGCCAGTCAAGAATGGTCACAGTTGTTCCGAAGCAACTCCTTTGTTATTTTAGGGTCATTGTCTTGTTGGAAGGTGAACCTTTGGCCGTCTGAGGTCCAGAGTACTCTGGAAGAGGTTTTCTTCCAGGATCTCTCTGTACTTGGCCGCATTCATGTTTCCTTCAATGGCAACCAGTCGTCCTGTCCCTGCAGCTGAAACCCCCAATAGCATGATGCTGCCACCACGTTTCACTGTTGGGAAAAATATAACTTACCGTATATAGGCCGAGATTTTCAGCCCATTTTTGGGGGGCTGAAAGTCCCCCCCCCCGGCTTATACGCGAGTCATATACCGGGGGGCGGGCGGGGGAGTCAGATACCATACTCTCAACTCCTGGCACATCTCTGCAGCCCCTGCTTCTCCCTCTGCTTCCTGCATTCAGTGGTCACATGGTACCGCTCATTAAACTCATGAATATGCGCATATTTATGAGTTTAATGAGCAGTACCATGTGACCAGCTGAATGCAGGAAGCAGACGGCAGAGGGAGAAGCAGGGGCTGCCGCTGCAGAGAAGACTGTGCGCCAGGAGGGGTGAGTATGATGGGGCAGAGTAATATTCACCTGTCCCCGCTCCATCGTCATGCACCGCTGTGTCTCCGGGTCCTCCTGCTGTGACGGCAGAGGGCGCGATGACACAGTCAGTGTGCGCCCTCTGCTCTCACTGCAGAGATCCGGGAGACAGCGGTGGACGGCGATGGAACAGGGACCGGTAAATATCGCGAGTGCTGGGGGCTCAGGACACCTGTACCTGGCCCCCAGCGACGGAGAGGTGAGTATATCTTTTTTCTTTCTTTATTGCAGTAGCAAATAAGGGGTATTTATGGAGCAACTTACGGGGCAGCATTAACCCTTGTGCAGCTGCATATAGGGGGTATTTATGGAGCATCTTATGGGGCAGCATTAACCCTTGTGCAGCAGCATATGGGGGGTATTTATGGAGCATCTTATGGGGCAGCATTAACCCTTGTGCAACAGAATATGGGAGGGTATTTATGGAGCATCTTATGGGGCAGCACTAACCCTTGTGCAGCAGCATATGGGGGGTATTTATGGAGCATCTTCTTGGGCCACTATTAACCCTAGGCTTATACGCGAGTCAATATGCTTTCCCAGTTTTTTTGTGGCAAAATTAGGGGGGGGGCGGCTTATACACGAGTATATATGTAATATAGAAAAATAAAAATACCATGACGTGCAAGGTGCCAAGACAAATATTAAAGTGCACATAAAAAATAAAAAAAAAAAAAAACACAACCCACACTGGTCTATATAAAAGACCTAAAGGACGCCAAGTCCTCCTTTAAATAGCGGACTAACGGATACTAGTATCCTACCGCAGCTATACTTAAATGTAGCTGTACACAGTTCCACTTATTATATACACAACAGAAGTGGATAAGGATATATCGTATATAACAAAATCATGTGCAAACTTCACAATAATGCAATCAAAGACTGGATAAATGCAGGTTAAGTGGACTGGCATAGATAAATGAATTTACTTATATTGGTAAAGAATCAATGCATCAGCCTCATGTATTTGCATACAAATAAATATACTGCAGGTGTTTGCGCAAATTGGCTTGCCATATGGCTTTACATAAGCCCTTCTTTCATGGTATATCCCATATATTTCTAATGGGTCATAACACCATATCTATAAATGGGGATTGAAATATGGCACAGGCAAATCAGAGGAGGTCTCACCAATACTGGCAGATCCAATGTACAAGAAAATTTATCTCCAGCGACCACAGGAAATATGATTGTTAAAACTTGACGTTTATTTGATCATCATATTAAAAAGCACAGATATGGGCAATCCCAGTGTAAGGAAAATCCTACATGTTTCAACCTACACGGTCTTAATCATTGATCACAGATTGCGCACAGTTTTTGCGCGTGCGCATTCAAAAGTCATCTCGCACATGCGCAGTATGCTTTGCCCAACTGTGGGAAAAGCAGTATTGTGCATGCACCAGTATACATGCTTGCTTTTGATGGCCCGGAAGTATTTCGCTGCCATTTCTGTGTTCCCTGACGATGCATGCGCAACACCACTTTTCGGCTTTGCCCACAGTTGGGCAAAGCATACTGCATACACGTGAGATGCTTTTCAAATGCGGGCGCGCAAAAACTATACGATCGCCGAAATTCATGGCAAGGAATGCGTAGAGCAAGCGGGGGGGGGGGGGGGGGGGTAGACGGAAATGAAGACAGGCCCATCGGACCAGACCAAACATATTAACATACAGCGCTGGAGGAATAAAAAGGGTAATTATGGATGATACATGGGGAGTCAGGGGGTATCATAAGTAGTTGTGTAAGGCATAGGCGACACTAAATTAATGATATTTTTAGCTGGTAGCAAAAAAAAAAGAAAAGTGCACAAGGTTCCCTTTAACTCCAGTCCTCATGGCCTCCTCCATCAAATCATGTTTTCAGGATGTCTTTAGTACTGCACACTTGATGGAATTAGCATAGCATCAGACATTACCACCGATCCTCTCTATATGATAGCCATACATTATAACCTGTTGGGGCAGGTTCTTGAGGTTGAGAGTTGAGAAACACTTCTGTAGAGGACTGGCCACAGGAATTCAATTTATTTATACATCTTAAGTGCTAAGAGGAGTATATACAAAGGCTAGCACACTCCTGCAATGGAGGATCTACACAAGGTGGTAGGAAAACCATACGCAAAGTGTCACTCAATGGCACCAAGCCACGTAATATAGCTGCATAGATCATGACCAGCCGATTGTGTTGGGACTGTACAGGAAATGGCAAACAGCAGGACATGAAGGAATAACAGTTCCTGTTTTCACTACGTGACAGGCTCTGACTTATGTGCTTCATGTAGGGTGGGTGGTGATGTGACCACAATTGCACAAATAGATTAGGCTCTTTCCAGACAAGTGTCATGGCTTACAATGGCATACGACAACTAAAGGAGTAATACGCCACTGCTCCCATGCATGCGCTTCCTTGGTTGCTCTGGTCTCTGTTATCCAGCTTTAACAATGACGCCCTTGCGATTGACTGGCACATGCCCTTAAAACCCAGTATGCAAAGAGCAATTGTGGTCTAGAAATGGAACCATATTGAAAGATTTGTACACATGACATTCATCTTTGCAGATCCTTTGACCCTGGCTTAGTTATAAAAGGACAAATACAAGCAGCTCATAAAATGTGTGCTTTTCCTGATAAACCCTATGATTTCACAAGCTTTTACAACCTGTAAAGTCTATGGTGCAAACAGTAATCAGGATATCATATTGGCTTCAGCGACACATTTCAGCATTTTATTTTTTTTATGTATATATTTACCCCCTTGTAACCTTTTTTTTAATGCATCGGACTACAAATAGTACCCCATATAGTCAGATCCTGCGTATATCTGTCCTGTCCATCTGACTCAAGGCTAGTAAGAAGCAAGGGTCAGATGTAAGGGTGCCCATACACATTGGTCAAATGTTGGTTGAGACTACCAATCTCGGTGGGATCGGCTCACCGTCTATGTGTATGGGAGTTTAGCGTTTACAGGCTTTCTCCAAAGACAAATCAAAGGAAAGAACAAGGGAACATGTTGTACTTAAATATTCCTGATCGTTTGATCTTGTGGGATATAAGCCATTGCCAGAACAGTCCAACAGGAGCATTTTCCCTCTGGCAGATAGTGCATGTTTGTTGGATGGAAAAATACCTTATTTGAAATGTTTCATTTGCACTTGATGTAAAGGGGTTTTTATTAACTTCAAGGCAAGAAAAAAAAAAAAAACATGCAAAAGGACTGCTGAAGATGCCCCTTTTATGGATTTTTTATGGGCCCAAATACATTATATAAATTTGTTGTTTTACTATAATTTTGCATGTAAAAGGAGTGAGGCTGCGGGAAAAAAACAAAAAAAAAAAAAAGGTCCAATGCTCTATAGGATGTGCTGTCGCACAGATGCAAAATCTACACAAGTCCTTCTGGACATATAGTTAGAAGGCACAGGTATATATAAACATTGCCCCCTCAGTGTCCTACATGGAGTCTGTATGTACATGTATATATATGACACACACACACACACACACACTGCAATTGCAACAGCAAGGATAAATGGAAATCACAGGATGGATGGACACAATTATCTACAAATGATGAAAAGTGGAAGCCTTTTCAAAAACCATCTTGCTTCACTCAATACTGAGTATGAGCCACAGAAATCTCCGCACCTTGGCATACTTTAATGAGGTTATCTATTTTACTCCCTGTAAGGTAGCGCTTGTTATTCAGGTAGGGGACACTCGCTAGGCAGCCAAATAACCAGGTCCGGCACGGGTTTCTCATATAATTGCAACAGTCCATGCGGTTTATTAAGCATCATAAACCATGAACAGCAACCGAAAGTTCATATACAACAGCATAGCGTCCATGACAGAGCTCCACTCTGTTAACCTTGTAGTCACATAGGTTATGCAATGCCCAATACGCAGGCTCTCTAGCCTCACAGTTCTCACCCTGTGGCCGGGTTACCTCATGGTTGCTTCACTACTCTGCAGACGTCCATTCCCTCCCCTGGGAACTCGCAGCCATTAAACACAGCGTCCACACGTGCTGTTAGGAAGGCAGCCACATCTTCCTCATTCGGTCTCACATCAACCCAGAAGAGACCTTCTATACAGCAAAACCGGGTCCAAGCATTCACTCATGTGACCTACCCTGGTCACCTTAAATGGTCCGTAACCACGCCCACCGGGTCACATGGCTATGACCTCATCGCAGCTCCTTCACACACATCCACTTTACTATGGCGTTCTAGACAGGGCCCCTAGGTGGGTTTGTAGGTAGCTGGTATCACCAGCTACCTGGAAAGCTCTCCCTGACACAGTGTAACGAAAGCTCAGCAGTACCTCTGCTGATCAACACACATATTCAAGCTTCCATCCCAAGGCCACCTACCTTAGGATACACCGATCATTCAGCATCCTGCCACTCATCCTCTCTCCTGGGACACCCACACAGTGCCCCCTAGCGGACACAGTGGTCACTACACCACATACCTCCCACCTCTGTTCAAACTTGTGGGGTTGAACACAAAACATTCCCCCGGGATCTCGAGACCGGGCACTCATTATACCTTGCCCAATAGGTCGAGAGAACCGTCTCCGTCTGTCATACGGCCTCATCCCTACGTTAGGCCTCCCCCACCCCAGCGGTCAGAATATCGGCCTGGGTCTTTGACCTTCCAGTCACAGTCTGTCTGCGTCATCAGACACTGTTTAGTCTCACAGGGGCTAAGGTCTCTCAGCCTTGTATTGCCCATCGCACTGCCACTTGCTGACCTTCTTCGGCCATCTGCCATGTCACTACTTGGTGGAACCCTTCGGGATCTTACATCTTGGGTTGAAGGCGGCCGCCACCTGGTGTTCCGTACCCCTTTATTGATCCGCAGACGGTCCAGCCTCAACTGCTCAATCTCTTGCAGGTACCCCACTCGATACTCCAAGAGCATCCGAAAGTTTCTCAAGCTTTCCACGGAGCCAACCACCATGATGGAAATCCTACCCTCTTCACTGGATACCTGGCCTTCATCATCAGGAGGGATCCTCACCCTCACCACACCGGAGATATTTACAAGGTCTTGCATTACCTTCCCGAGTCTTCCAATGATTCTCCCAATCAGACCTTTGGGTACCGGAATTACATCTTTCCGCAAACCCAGCCGATCCATAGCTTCCCTTGCTAACTCTAGGAGTCAAGCAGCTTTCATATTACTCCGCCTGACCAACTGTTTGGCATGGAGACATTGCAAATGCATCTCTTACAGCAAACTGGGTAGCTGTCCTGAATCTTTCCTGGCTGATATCACCAACTGCCGAGTCCCAGGCGCCCATTGCACCTTACACACTTTGATGGCGTCCTTAAAAGCCTGATGCACCCCTTCCACAGCACAGGCTTCTTGCATGTCCTCAGGCACGTCAATCACAGACTTGAAGGTCGTGGTCTTGCTCTCTTCCTGGACAGAAGGCTCTGGCTTTACCACGGACACTTCTCTCACTACAGTTGAACCGACTGGGTGACTATCTTCTTCAGTTCTAAGCTCACAAACTTCATGAGATTTTATCTCTTCACGACCCTTTGCCAAGATGGGTACTGGCAGTTCCGCCTTATCACTCGGGCCCGGCCGCTGTAAATCTTCGTCCAAGCTCTTCTCCCGTAGAAGACCTTTTACTACTCCGAGTACTTCCATCTCCTCCCTAAGGGTCTTGTTCACACTTTGCCAGGTTGACAGGTGACCTCTGAGCTCCAAGACTTCTTTCTCGAGCCCCTCCACCCTGTGATCAGCGATTTGTCTCAGGACCCTTTCTCGTTCGAGTTGTTCTTCCACTATATCTTTTATCAACTGTATCTCATGGTCTTGTTCTTTTTTGGCCATCACGTATCGCACCACTACTTCTCTAATTATATCTTCAACGGGTACCACTGGTTCAGCACCATCATGCGAGTGAACCCTCCAGTCATCGTCTGACCGTGTGTCTACTCCAGTCGTCTCATCTACCACCTCACCATCAGTCATGTCACAAGACGTCAGGTCCATAAGTTGGGCAGATGTACCCCTTCTGGTCACTCCTACAACTGACTTGTCCACTTTAGCAAGCGTCACCGTGTCACTGCCTGCTAGCCCAACTGTAGAAATGTCTCCAACCCCTTGCTGTAGAGGAACTCCCCTCTCCCACAAGCCAGAGAACAGTCGAGTCGCAGCCTATAACCACTGGACAGGACAGATTCGGGACTATCGCTACATCCTGTCCCTCGATGTCCCAACCTGTCTCAAAGACTACCCTGGCGACCGGGTAACTCTCAATGCGCTCGTGGTTGCAAGTAACCCCCACCTTTCTGCCGGGTATCTCAGGAGCAACCCGCACTAGAGTCACCGGGCTCCCAGGGTCGACCAGACCAAACTATATCTTCATTACCTATCTGGAGGCCACACCCCCTTGGCTTTGTGCTGGCTGGGTAGTTCACCAGGCAGATAGGACAGACATAGGACATTTGCTCCTGGCAACAGTTCATCTGTACAAGCCTTTTCACATAGGGATGCTCCGCCCCATTCCCCGGGACTCCACCCCCCTTTGGGCGACTATCCCCTTTTGGGACTCCACCCCTTTTTGGGTTACCACCCCCCATTTGGGTCATCACCTCCCTATGAGACTCCACACCTTTTTGGGTTACCAACCTGATTTGGGTCACCGCCCCCTTTCGGGATTTCCCCACGTCCTTTCTACAGGTCTCCTTAGACCACAGTTCACACCCAAAACAGTTTGTCTTTAAAGATACCACACAAGTTCTTGTTGGCACCACCACAGCTCCTGCTGTCACCGATCTCCGACACCTCCGGCTGCCGTTCACACAGCTGCTGGTGTCACCTTCGCAACCCCGCCGAGTTACAGCAAGCCGCTTGTCACCTTCGCAACCCCGCCGAGTTACAGCAAGCCGCTTGTCACCTTCGTAACTCCGCCGAGTTACAGCAAGCCGCTTGTCACCTTCCTAACCCCGCCGAGTTACAGCAAGCAGCTTGTCACCTTCTTGACCCCACTGAGCCACGGTCCACCACAAGCTGACTTGAGAGGGGAAAAGAAAAAAAAAAAAAAAACCACACACACACACACACACACACACACACACACACACACACACACACACAGGCACCCTATAGCAATCCACAGTCTCTTTCTCTGACCCCGGTCAGCACATCACACGGTTTTCACGACCGTCACCTGCCGGCCGCTCAGGTTCTCGGATGCCTCTACCGCAGAGGTGTCCTATAAGTCTCTTCCACTGATCCCGGTCAGCATATCACACAGCTTTCAAGGCCGTCAGCCCACCTGGCTCAGCGTTACCAGCACTGCAACATGTGCTGTTGGAACCGTTGCCCTTAACAACCGAATTTTGCAGTCCTCGTCCGTTGCCCCTAGCAACAAGGCTAAAAACACTGCCCATAGCATTCTCCACCAATTGTAAGGTAGCGCTTGTTATTCAGGTAGGGGAAACTCGCTAGGCAGCCAAGTAACCAGGTCCGGCACGGGTCTCTCATATAACTCCAACAGTCCATGCGGTTTATTAAGCATCATAAACCATGAACAGCAACAGAAAGTTCATATACCACAGCATAGCGTCCATGACAGAGCTCCACTCTTAACCTTGTAGTCACACAGGCTATGCAATGTCCAATACGCAGGCTCTCTAGCCTCACAGTTATGTCACCCCGTGGCCGGGTTACCTCATGGTTGCTTCACCACACTGCAGACGTCCATTCCCTCACCTGGGAACTCGCAAGCACTTGCAGCCATTAAACACAGCGTCCACACGTGCTGTTAGGAAGGCAGCCACATCTTCCTCATTCGGTCTCACGTCAGCCCAGATGAGACCTTCCATATGGACCAACTGGGTCCAAGCATTCATTCACTCATGTGACCTACCCTGGTCACCTTATATGGTCCGTAGCCACGCCCACCGGATCACATGGCTATGACCTCATCGCAGGTCCTTCACACACGTCCACTTTACTATGGCGTTCTAGACAGCACCCCTAGGTGGGTTTGTAGGTAGCTGGTCTAGCCCATTTCACCAGCTACCTGGAAAGCTCTTCCTGACACAGTGTAACGAAAGCTCAGCAGTACCTCTGCTATCAACACACATATTCAAGCTTCCATCCCAAGGCCACCTACCTTGGGATACACAACGATCATTCAGCATCCTGCCACTCATCCTCTCTCCTGGTACATCCACACAGCATCTCCTAGTGGACACAGTGGTCACTACACCACATCCCTTATATATAACCCCATTAATTCCACGGTGCTTTACAGACATTATCAGCGCATCTATAAAGTGTGGAAGGAAACCAACGCAAACACGAGAACATACAAACTCCTTGAAGATGCTGGCCTTGGTGGGTCTTGAACACAGGACCCCAGCCAGCACAGTAAGGCTATAGGTCATTATTGGTTGTCTGAAAATTATTGTGCCTTGCTGAATTCACATAGGCTGCTCATAGTAGCACAAGCAACATGGTCGAGCATTGTCCTGGGACACTTTGGTTCACCCATTGACCTATTCTGTACTGAAAGTGTAATTACATGCCTCATACCAAGCCTAAGGCATGAGGCAGTGTCTACACAAACCATCAGAAGTCATTAGTACAACACTGGGCTGTAAGCCAGACGTCCAGCTACAGGTGTCCATTGTTATCACATCACTGCTCTCAAAGGATATCATAGCGCAGAGGAATACGGCAATGGAGGAGGTCTATCCTGGTCAGTGATGAGGCCCACTTCTGTCTTGGACGCAATGATAACTGTAGATTGGACCAGCAGCTGTGTTGGCAACACCCTTAAGAGGGATTCGCTAGGGAACATAGCACCAGTCCCACTCCCAGAGATTATGGTGTGGGTTGTAATAATGCATGGTAGCCGGACCTCTGCAATCTTCTTTCTAGAGCTATATTGATTTGGGATCAGTGGTAACTTCTCCGGAGTATCTTAGAAGACTTTTTTCAACATGAGAAAGGCCAGACTACGTTTAGCTCCTACAAACAACCTATGTTGCCTAAACAAGCTATCCTGGCCTGCAGAGTTTCTGGACTGGTCGCTGATCAGTCACATCATTGGTCAACAATTCCAAATGGAGCTGCCAGCAGTGGACCTTGATGATTTTCCTAAGTGCATTCAGCACAGTAGAACATTCCTCAGACAACCATTAGTAAGAGCAGCGATAGCAGCAAGGGCTGGAAGCGCAGGGATTTCTGAATGTAGCGCTCATACTCAATATTAAATAGAGATATTCTTCTAACGTTGTTACCATTCTTTCATTTACATGTTTATCCCTCCTGTGATTTACATAATTCCACAACTTCCTCCTCAAGGATAGAGAGATACACATAGCCAATATAGTCCAACTTAGTGGGGTTCTCACCGCCGGAGTCGCCATCAAACATAACTCCCCGGGGTCCTGACAGGAGACCTGCACTGCCAGAATCACAGTGTCTGCAGATTGCCCCTCACAGTGAGTGTAACGCCCAGAAAGTAGGGGGATCTGTGCCCCTCAGTCTCAGCTGTCCAGTGTAGCCACCACCGTGCAGTGCCCACCCCAGGATGCAGTGCATTGGGCAGCCATGCCTCCCCAGATGCCAGTGTGGGCTTTGTTCCCCTGGGAGCAGGCGACTGGGGGTCTGCATACGAGGCAGCTGCTTTCCGGTGGACTATGATAAAGGTGTTAAGCCCATGGAGCCCCCCATAGCAGGCAGCACCTCAAGCACAAGATGCAGCTGCTGGAGTCCCTCCACCCCACAGCACCTGGCATGTGTGCCCCATGGCTGCCCAGTAACTCTAGCACGTCTTCCCCCTCCGCACACCGGTGGTCTCTGTACGGACCAGCCCCGGTGCCGCAGTCGGCACGAGCGCTCTCACTCACCCTTTTATCTACTCTTCCAAACGAGAAAGCAGCGCCGCCATCTTATCAGAGAGACACAACGAGCAGCGGCGCGCATGCGCACACCTGTGCACAATAGAGGCCGCCCCTTTCCTGAAGCCGCAGGGAGCAGTGTGGACCACCCCACTCGTACACTGACTCCGCCCACATACTACACACCCGCCCACAGCAGAGGAGTCTGCGCCGCTCTCATTTTTTTGTAGGTCGCGAAGAGTCGCGAGAAGACTGTTACCCTCCACTGACTAGTGGTACGGCGGCCATTTTTTTGAAGACCACTGATTTCTGTGTGATGATTGGATGTGAGAAAGTTCAGCAAACGGCAGACCTGGTACTCCAGCCACTCAGCCCGCCCGGTGATAGGAGAACTTGCGCTTCTGCTTTCTAGTAAGCCTCTGTACACACCATATTCTTGTCAGGTGGGATCTGCGCTGAAAACCACCTAAAAATGCGCAAATGAAGCGCTCAAAAGGACTTGTGTTAGGTTTTTCAGGTTACACAACAGAAACCGCTGCAAACAATGAACAGGTGCGCTCCTCCCTCCGGACACCCTGCCGTCCATACGGTCAGACGCTGAGCGCCTTTTATCCTCTTCAGGATCCAAAGACGAGAACTAGAAGCCGTGTCCGGGCCACTTTCTAGGCGTCTCCGTCTCAGGCAACGCTCCATGCTTCACACTTGGTTAATGGGAAGACGCAGAAGACGACCGCGGGGCTTTTTGAGCGGTTTCGCTTTAAAAAAACATTAGCTGTTTATTCATTGAGTGGAGTTAAAATAAAAAAGCTGAAGAACACCAGTAGAAACGAAAACTCAAGCACTGGAAAAAAAAACCAAAATCTCGCCGGTGGTTACAAACATCAGACAAGTTTTCAGGAAAGGTCCAGAAGATACGTAGGGAAAAAACACTGGAGAAAGCGAAATCCTACTATCCATATGGACACTGCTGTGCTCTTACTGACCTATTGTTACGGGGTTGTGCACTACTCGGACCTCTTCTCAACCCCTATATCTCCACATTGTAAAATAACACCTATACTCACCTCCAGTGTCGGCAATGGCGATCCCGGGGCTCGCGGAACATTGTTATATCACCCAATCCCTATGGCCAATCATCGGCCGCATCACATACGTCAGGTGGAGGTCAGAGCAGCTGCTCTCATTTCCTCTGGATGCTTGTGATTTACCTCTATAGAAAAAATGTGGAGTGAAACTAAGGCTAGTTTCACACTTGCGTTAGGAGGCGCAACGCACGGCCGCCGTACAGCTCCGCCCCCTCCGGTCAGCTCCTCCTATGGGCGCATGACGCTGCATGCGACCTGTGTACCTTATCTTTAGCATTGGGTATGCAGTGCGTGCGCTGGTATGCTTTATGCTTTTGGTGGCGCATGTGCCCTTTTGACGGTGCGGCGAGCACACCAAAATGCAGAGCGGTTTGGGTTTCCCAAACAGCTGCATGCATACCAAGCACAACACTAAGTGTCAGATGGAGTGGAGTAAGCGCACTGTAGCAGTGGTAACCTGTTCTGTGGAGTGATGAATCTCGCTTCGCCATCTGATAGACCAGTGGTCCCCAACCTTTTTTGCACCAGGGACCGCCTTGAACCAAGACCATTCTTCCATGGCCCGGCAGGGCGGGGATGGAGGTGTGACAGGGGTGGGGCTTTGGTCATAAGGGGGCGGGGCTATGGACACGGTTGTAGTTTAGCAGTGCATATTTATCATTTAATTATAACATTTTTAATGTGACTCAACTCACCATAGGTTTTGAATGAGTGGGAGCACCTGGCTTGTTTCTGTTTCAGTGGGAGCACTGGGCTACTTCTACTGATGACCGTCACTGCTAATGATGATTGGAACCTACAAGGAAATGGAGCATTGAGCACTTAAGAACAATTGTACTGGAGTACTGTACATGCTGATTATTTTCTAATCATCAGAAAATGTATGTGTGGTCCCCCCCGTCCAGCTCTGTGTGGCTCCCCCTGTTGTATGCATGGCTCCCCTGTCCCATCCTGTATACATGGCTCTGCTCCCACTCTCCCATCCTGTATACATGGCTCTGCTCCCATCCTCCCATCCTGTATGCATGGCTCTGCTCCCACTCTTCTATCCTGTATACATGGCTCCCCTGTCCCATCCTGTATGCATGGCTCCGCTCCCACTCTCCCTCCCTTGTATACATGGCTCCGCTCCCACTCTCCCGGCCTCCCTTGTATATATGGCTCCGCTCCCACTCTCCCTCCCTTGTATATATGGCTCCGCTCCCACTCTCCCGGCCTCCCTTGTATATATGGCTCCGCTCCCAGTCTCCCTCCCTTGTATATATGGCTCTGCTCCCACTCTCCCTCCCTTGTATATATGGCTCCGCTCCCACTCTCCCTCCCTTGTATACATGGCTCCGCTCCCACTCTCCCGGCCTCCCTTGTATATATGGCTCCGCTCCCACTCTCCCTCCCTTGTATATATGGCTCCGCTCCCACTCTCCCGGCCTCCCTTGTATATATGGCTCCGCTCCCAGTCTCCCTCCCTTGTATATATGGCTCTGCTCCCACTCTCCCTCCCTTGTATATATGGCTCTGCTCCCACTCTCCCTCCCTTGTATATATGGCTCCGCTCCCACTCTCCCTCCCTTGTATATATGGCTCCGCTCCCACTCTCCCGGCCTCCCTTGTATATATGGCTCCGCTCCCAGTCTCCCTCCCTTGTATATATGGCTCCGCTTCCACTCTCCCTCCCTTGTATATATGGCTCCGCTCCCACTCTCCCTCCCTTGTATATATGGCTCCGCTCCCAGTCTCCCGGCCTCCCCTGTATATATGGCTCCGCTCCCATTCTCCCTCCTTTGTATATATGGCTCCGCTTCCACTCTCCCTCCTTTGTATATATGGCTCCGCTCCCACTCTCCCTCCCTTGTATATATGGCTCCGCTCCCACTCTCCCTCCCTTGTATATATGGCTCCGCTCCCACTCTCCCTCCCTTGTATATATGGCTCCGCTCCCACTCTCCCTCCCTTGTATATATGGCTCCGCTCCCACTCTCCCTCCCTTGTATATATGGCTCCGCTCCCACTCTCCCTCCCTTGTATATATGGCTCTGCTCCCACTCTCCCTCCCCTGTGTATATGGCTCCGCTCCCATTCTCCCTCCCCTGTGTATATGGCTCCGCTCCCACTCTCCCTCCCCTGTGTATATGGCTCCGCTCCCACTCTCCCTCCCCTGTGTATATAGCTTCGCTCCCATTCTCCCTCCCCTGTGTATATGGCTTCGCTCCCATTCTCCCTCCCCTGTGTATATGGCTCCGCTCCCATTCTCCCTCCCCTGTGTATATGGCTCCGCTCCCACTCTCCCTCCCCTGTGTATATGGCTTCGCTCCCATTCTCCCTCCCCTGTGTATATGGCTTCGCTTCCACTCTCCCTCCCCTGTGTATATGGCTCCGCTCCCATTCTCCCTCCCCTGTGTATATGGCTCCGCTCCCACTCTCTCTCCCTTATATTTATGGCTCCGCTTGGCTCCCCCATCCTCCCCATCATACTTACCCTCACGTCGCTGAACTTCCTTCCCGTCGCTGCACGTCCCTGCATCTCGCTACGCTTCAGCTTCTTCCTGTGCGGAGCGGTCACGTGCTACCGCTCATTAAGGGCCATGAATATGGACGCCACGCCTATGGGAGATGAGTGGTGTCCATATTCATGACCTTAAATGAGCGGTAGCACGTGACCGCTCAGCGCTGGATGAAGCCGCCGCTGGATGAAGCCGCCGCGGGATGCAGGGTGAGTATCAGCTGCTGCACCGCCCCCCGGCTCCCCTTGTGTCCGCGGACCGGCAAGGGCACTGCAACGGCCCGGTGCTGGGCCGCGGACCGGCGGTTGGGGACCCCTGTGATAGACAGATCTGGGATGGGAATTTCAGGACATTTGTTCAAACTGTAACGTTTAGTGGTTGAGGAATAATGCTGTGGGGTATTTTTCAGGAGTTTGCCTAGCCCCCTTAGATAATATTTTTTTATTTGTATAGCGCCAACATATTCAGCAATACTTTACATTACAGAGGGGACTTGTACAGACATTAAAGACATAAGAGATTATGGGCCCCGTCTTACATAGCGACTCACCAGTAATCTCGACAACGGTATGAACTTGTCAGGATCGCTGGTGTGTCGCTACATGATCGCTGGTGAGCTGCCAAACAGGCAGATCTCAGCAGCGATCAGGACAGAGACACACGGGTAGCAAGCAACGCACGTCGCTTAGTTACCCGCAGTGTATGTTAAGATAACAGTGCACTGGTACAGGGAGCTGGTAACCAAGGTAAACATCAGGTTTCTAAGCGCGGCGCTTAGAAACCCGTTGTTTACCTTGGTTACCAGCTCCCTGCACCAGCGCGCTGGTATCTAACGTACACATCGGGTTTCTAAGCGCGGCGCTTAGAAACCCGATGTTTACCTTGGTTACCAGCTCGCTGATCGCTGGTCTCCCGCCTGTCACACGCAGCGATGCATGCTGGCCAGCAGGAGACCAATGATCAAAAAAATGTCCAGGCCATTCAAGCACGATCAGCGATAACCTGCAGGAGGACGATCGCTGGTAAGTGTCACACACAGCGATCTCGATGGTGAGATCGCTGTTGCGTCACAAAACTTGTGACTCAGCAGCGATCTCGATAGCGAGATCGCTGTGTGTGACGGGGGCTTAACACATGAATCAACAGATACCACTATGAGTGAGGGCCATGCTACTGGCAAGCTGCAATCTATGAGGAAATCAGAGACACATGAAAGGTAAATGGTAAAAAGTGCTTGTTTTGTATGATCCAGCGATAATATACTAAATGGGGGATTCACATAATGCTGCATGATCCGGTCACCAGCCATAATGTGCACAAGGACAGACAGAGGGCTATTAAGTGCATGGCAGGTGCGTGAACAGATTCTACGAGGGACCAAATTTGGGAGAAAATTTTGGAAGGGCAAAACTGGAATAGTTACAGTGGCATGTATAAGTTTGGGCACCCCTGGTGAAAACTACTGTAAGGCTATGTGCACACGTTGCAGAACTTGACATTTCCGAGGCTTGTAGCATCTCCATTTTTCGGGATCTGGGACCAAGTGAAGGCCTATTTTTTGTGCGCCGAGCTGATGTTTTTATTGATATCATTTGGTTGTAGATAGCTTTTGATCACCCTTTATTGCATTTTATTGCAATGTTGCAGTGACCAAAAAACGTAATTCTCGATTCTGAAGTCTGATTTCTTTTCTCATTACATCGTTTACCAGTCAGATTATTTATTTTTATAGATCGGACGTTTCTGAACTCGGCAATACCAAATATATGTATTTTTTAAATTGCTTTAATTTGAATAAGACAAAAGGGTGGTGTTTTGAATTTTTAATATTTTTAACCCCTTTACCCCCGAGGGTGGTTTGCATGTTCATGACCGGGCCAATTTTTACAATTCTTAACACTGTCCCTTTATGAGGTAATAACTCTGGAACGCTTCCATGGATCCCGGTGATTCTGACATTATTTTCTTGTGACATATTGTACTTCATGATAGTGGTAAAATTTCTTTGATATGACTTATGTTTATTTGTGAAAAATACGGAAATTTGGTGAAAATGTCGCAATTTTCCAGCTTTGAATTTTCATGCCCTTATATCACAGAGATATGGCACACAAAAAACTTAATAAATAACATTTCCCACATGTTTACATCAGCACAATTTTGGAACCAACATTTTTTTGTTAGCAGGTTATAAGGGTTAAAAGTTAAACAGCGATTTCTCATTTTTACAACACCATTTTTTTTTTAGGAACCACATCACATTTGAAGTCATCTTGAGGGGTCTATATGATAGAAAATACCCAAAAGTGACACCATTCTAAATACTGCACCCCTCAAGGTGCTCAAAACCACATTCAAAAAGTTTGTTAACCTTTCAGGTGCTTCACAGAAATTTTTGGAATGTTTAAAAAAAATGAACATTTAACTTTTTTCCAAAAAAATTACTTCAGATCCAATTTTTTTTATTTTACCAAGGGTAACAGGAGACATTGGACCCCAAAAGTTGTTGTGCAATTTGTCCTTAGTATGCTGATACCCCATATATGCAGGTAAACCACTGTTTGTGCGCATGGCAGAGCTCGGAAGGGAAGGAGCGCCGCTTGACTTTTCAGTGCAAAATTGGCTGGAATTGTGATTGGACGCCATGTCGCGTTTCGAGAGCCCCTGATGTGCCTAAACAGTGGAAACACCCCGCAAGTGACACCATTTTGGAAATTTGACCCCCAAGGAACTTATCTAGATGTGTGGTGAGCACTTTGAACCCCCAAGTGCTTCACAGTTTATAATGTAGAGCCGTAAAAATAAAAAATATTTTTTCCACAAAAATGATCTTTTTGCCCCAATTTTTTATTTTCCCAAGGGTAACAGGAGAAATTGGACTCCAAAAGTTGTTCCTTTTCTCTTGAGTACGCTGATACCTCATATGTGGGGGAATACTACTTTTGAGGCACAGTGCAAAGCTCAGAAGGGAAGAGGTGCAATATTGGAGTTCAGATTTTGCTGGAATATTCTGAGGGTGCCATATCACATTGGCAGAGTCCCTGAGGTGCCAGAACAACAGAAGCCCCCTATATGTGAACTCATTTTACAAACTACACTCCCCAATGAATTCTTCAAGTGGTGCAGTGATCGTATTAACACCACATGTGCCTCACAGAATTTTATACCACTGAGTGGTGAAGAAATAATAAATTACATTTGTACCGCTAAAATATTGTTTTAGCCCCAAGTTTTTAATTTTTCTAAGGGTAATAGGAAATGTTTTTCTACAACAAACTTAGGTCCATTTTTTCCTGAGTGTGCCAATACCTCAGCGTCGGACTGGAGCACCTTGGGCCCACCAGAGAAAATCATTCTTGGGGCCCACTATGTAGCTACATAGAAATAAATACAAAACCACCAATTGTGCGGTAAAACGCGCTAATATGGTATAATATAAGGTAGTACACGTCTTAATTATGTAGCAGGGGTTGGCATAGAATCATAGAGGGGTAACCACCTCATAGAATATAATGTAGCCTCCCTCATAAAAATATAATGCAGCCCCCAACATAGGATATAATGCAGTCCCCACCATAGAATATAATGTAGCACCCTCATAGGGTATAATGCAGCCCCTCTCATATAGTATAATGCAGCACCACCACAGAATATAATGCAACCCCCCATAGAGTATACTGTAGCCCCTAATAGGGCATAATGCTGCCCCCCTCATATAGTATGATGTAGCCCCCAGAATATAATGTAGTCCCCTGAGAGAATAATGCAGACGCACCACAGAATATAATGCAGCCCCCTCATATAGTATGATGTAGCCACCCAGAATATAATGTAGTCCCCTGAGAATAATGCAGTCCCCCACAGAATATAATGTAGCCCCCTCATAAAGTATAATAAAGCCCCTCCCCACCCCCATTATTGTCCTCATCACCACCTCCGTCATTGCCTTTTCCCTTACCACCCCTATCATTCTCCCCCACCACCCCATCACTGCCCATTCCATCACCTCAATCATTGCCTCTCCCCACCACCATCATTGCCCATCACCTCCATTATTGCCTCCCCCACCAATCATTGCCCATCACCTCCATCATTGCCTCCCCCGACCATCATTGTCCATCACCTCCATCACTGCCTCCCCCACCATCATTGCCCATCACCTCTATCATTGCCTCCCATCACCTCCATCATTGCCTCCCCCACCGCCATCATTGCCCATCACCTCCATCATTGCCCTTCACCTCCATCATTGCCCTTCACCTCCATCATTGCCTCGCCCCACCACCATTGCACATCACCTCCATTATTGCCTCCCCCCACCAATATCATTGCCCATCACCTCCATCATTGCCTCCCCCACCCCCACCATTGTCCATCACCTCCATCACTGCCTCCCCCACCATCATTGCCCATCACCTCCATCACTGCCCATCAACTCCATCTTTGCCCATCACCTCCATCATTGCCTCCCCCACCGCAATCATTGCAAATCACCTCCATAATTGTCTCCCCCCAACTTCATCATTGCCCATCACCTCCATCATTGCCTCCCCCACCAATCATTGCCCATCACCTCCATCATTGCCTCCCCCACTATCATTGCCCAGCACCTCCATCATTGCCTCCCCGCCAGCATTGTCAGTCACCTCCATTATTGCCTCCCCACACCAATATCATTGCCCATCACCTCCATTATTGCCTCCCCCACTGCTATCATTGCCTCCCCCACCAATATCATTGTCCTTCCCCACCACCCCACTTACACAGCACTGGTCCGCATCACTCACACTCACACAGCACCGCATCTCACACACAGCACGGCATCACTCTCTCACATTCACACACACCACATACACACACGCAGCAGACACACAACACAACTCACCTCCCCGCAGCTGCAGCACATCCCAGAAGCCTCTTTCTCTCCGGCAGCTTTCTCTCTGAGACAGCACGCTGGATGATGACGTCATCCAGCTGGGCTGTCACAGACAGGAAACGCCCAGAAAGCCGGGATGTGCTGCGGCTGCAGGGAGGTGAGTTGTGCTGTGTGTCTGCTGCGTGTGTGTATGTGGTGTGGTGTGTGTGAGAGAGTGATGCGTTGCTGTATGTGTGGTGCGGTGGTGGGGATGGTCTGCCCGCTATTAACCCCTTCATGACCCAGCCTATTTTGACCTTAATGACCTGGCCATTTTTTGCAATTCTGACCAGTGTCCCTTTATGAGGTAATAACTCTGGAACGCTTCAACGCATCCTAGCAATTCTGAGATTGTTTTTTCGTGACATATTGGGCTTCATGTTAGTGGTAAATTTAGGTCGATAATTTTTGCGTTTATTTGTGAAAAATCAGAAATTTGCCGAAAATTTTGAAAATTTCGCAATTTTCAAATTTTGAATTTTTATTCTGTTAAACTAGAGAGTTATGTGACACAAAATAGTTACTAAATAACATTTCCCACATGTCTACTTTACATCAGCACAATTTTGGAAGCAAAATATTTTTTTGTTAGGAAATTATAAGGGTTAAAATTTGACCAGCGATTTCTCATTTTTACAACAAAATTTACAAAACCATTTTTTTTAGGGACCACCTCACATTTGAAGTCACTTTGAGGGGTCTATATGGCAGAAAATACCCAAAAGTGACACCATTCTAAAAACTGCACCCCTCAAGCTACTCAAAACCACATTCAAGAAGATTATTAACCCTTCAGGTGTTTCACAGCAGCTAAGGCAATGTGGAAGGAAAAATGGACATTTTAATTTTTCCAACACAAATTTCCTTTCAGCATCAATATTTTCATTTTCACATGGGCAACAGGATAAAATGGATCCTAAAATTTGTTGCGCAATTTCCCGAGTACACCGATACCTCATATGTGGTCATAAACCACTGTTTGGGCGTACGGCAGGGCTCAGAAGGGAAGGAGCGCCATTTGACTTTTTGAATGGAAAATATGCTGGAATATTTAGCGCTTGCCATGTCGCATTTGGAGAGTCGCTGTGTGCCTAAACACTGGAGCTCCCCCACAAGTGACCCCATTTTGGAAACTAGACCCCCCAAGGAACTTATCTAGATGCATAGTGATCACTTTGAACCCCCAGGTGCTTCTCAAATTGATCCGTAAAAAAAAAAAAGGACTTTTTTTTCACAAAAATTATCTTTTAGCCTCAGTTTTTTCATTTTCACATTGGCAACAGGATAAAATGGATCCTAAAATTTGTTGGGCAATTTCTCCTGAGCACACCAATACCTCATATGTGGTCATAAACCACTGTTTGGGTGCACGGCAGGGCCCGGAAGGGAAGGAGCGCCATTTGACTTTTTGAATGGAAAATTAGCTCCAATCGTTATCGGACACCATGTTGCGTTTGGAGAGCCCCTGTGTGCCTAAACATTGGAGCTCCCCCACAAGTGACACCATTTTGGAAACTAGACCCCTTAAGGAACTTATCTAGATGTGTAGTGAGCAATTTGAACCCCCAAGTGCCTCACAAAAGTTTATAACATAGAGCAGTGAAAATAAAAAATCATTTTTTTTCCTCAAAAATGATTTTTTTAGCACGCAATTTTTTATTTTCACAAGGGTAACAGGAGAAATTGGACCACAAAAGTTGTTGTCCAGATTGTCCTGAGTACGCTGGTACCCCATATGTGGGGGGGGCACTGTTTGGGTGCACGGCAGGGCGCAGAAGGGAATGAGCGCCATTTGACTTTTTGAAATGAAAATTAGCTCCAATCGTCAGCGGACACCATGTCGTGTTTGGAGATCCCCTGTGTGCCTAAACTTTGGAGCTCCCCCACAAATGACCCCATTTTGGAAACTAGACCCCCCTAAGGAACTTATCTAGATGCATAGTGAGCACTTTGAACCCCCAGGTGATTCACAGAAGTTTATAATGCAGAGCAGTGAAAATAAAATCTTTTTTTTTTCCTAAAAAAAAATTTTTAGTCTGCAATTTTTTATTTTCACAAGGGTACCATGATAAATTGGACCCCAAAAGTTGTTTTCCAGTTTGTCCTGAGTACGCTGGTACCCCATATGTGGGGGGGGGGACCACTGTTTGGGCACACGTCAGGGCTCGGAAGGGAAGTAGTGACATTTTGAAATGCTGACCTTGATGGAATGGTCTGCGGGCGTCATGTTACATTTGCTGAGCCCCTGTGTGCCTAAACAGTAGAAACCCCCCACAAGGGACCCCATTTTGGAAACTAGACCCCCCAAGGAACTTATCTAGATGTGTGGTGAGCACCTTGAACCCCCAAGTGCTTCACAGAAGTTTATAAGGCAGAGCCGTGAATATAAAAAATCATTTTTTTCCCTCAAAAAAAATGATTTTTAGCCCACAATTTTTTTTTCACAAGGGTAACAGGAGAAATTGGACCCCAAAAGTTGTTGTCTAGTTTGTCCTGAGTACGCTGATACCCCATATGTGGGGGATGACCACTGTATGGGCACACGTCAGGGCTCGGAAGGGAAGTAGTGACGTTTTGGAATGCTGACTTTGATGGAATGGTCTGCGGGCATCATGTTACATTTGCAGAGCCCTTGATGTTCCTAAACTGTGGAAACCCCCCACAAGTGACCCATTTTGGAAACTAAACCCCATAAGGAACTTGCCTAGATGTGTGGTGAGCACCTTGAACCCCGAAGTGCTTCACAGAAGATTGTAACGCAGAGCCATGAAAATAAAAAATCTTTTTTTTTCCTCAAAAAATGAATTTTTAGCTCGCAATTTTTTATTTTCACAAGGGCAACAGGAGAAATTGGACCCCAAAAGTTGTTGTCCAGTTTGTCCTGAGTACGCTGGTACCCCATATGTGGGGGGAAACCACTGTTTGGGCACACGTTGGGTCTCAGCAGGGAAGTAGTGACATTTTGAAATGCTGACTTTGATGGAATGGTCTGTGGGCATCATCTTACATTTGCAGAACCCCTGATGTACCTAAACTGTGGAATCCCCCCACAAGTGACCCCATTTTGGAAACTAGACCCCCAGGGAACTTATCTAGATGTGTGGTGAGCACCTTGAACCCCCAAGTGCTTCACAGAAGTTTATAACGCAGAGCCGTGAAAATAAAAAATCATTTTTTTCCCTCAAAAAAAATGATTTTTAGCCCTCAATTTTTTTTTTCACAAGGGTAACAGGATAAATTGGACCCCAAAAGTTGTCCAGTTTGTCCTGAGTACGCTGATACCCCATATGTGTGGGGGAACCATTGTTTGGGCACACGTCAGGGCTCGGAATGGAAGTAGTGACGTTTTGAAATGCAGACTTTGATGGAATAGTCTGCAGTCGTCATTACGTTTGCAGAGCCCCTGATGTGCCTAAACAGTGGAAACCCCCCACAAGTGACCCCATTTTGGAAATTAGACCTTCCAAGGAACTTATGTAGATGTATGGTGAGCACTTTCAACCCCAAGTGCTTCACAGAAGTTTATAATGCAGAGACATGAAAATGAAAAAAACATTTTTTTTCCACAAAAATAATTTTTTAGCCCCCAATTTTTTATTTTCCCAAGGATAACAGGAGAAATTAGACCCCAAAAGTTGTTGTGCAATTTTTCCTGAGTACGCTGATACCCCATATGTGGGGGTAAACCACTGTTTGGGCACACGTCGGGGCTTGGAAGGAAGTGAGCACCGTTTGACTTTTTGAACGCAAAATTGGCTGGAATCAAAGGTTGCACCATGTCGCGTTTGGAGACCCCCTGATGTGGCTAAACAGTGGAAACCCCTCAATTCTAACTCCAACCCTAACCCCAACACACCCCTAACCCCAACACATCCCTAACCCTAATCCCAACCCTAACCATAAACCTAACCCCAACACACCCCTAACCCCAACACTAACCATAACACTAACCACAAGCCTAACCCTAATTCTAACCCTAACCCTAATTCCAACCCTAACCCTCTTTCCAACCCTAACCCTAATTCCAACCCTAACCCTCTTTCCAACCCTAACCCTCTTTTCAACCCTAACCCTCTTTCCAACCCTAACCCTCTTTCCAACCCTAACCCTAACCCTGATGGAAAAATAAAAATAAAAATATTTTCTTTATTTTATTAGTTCTGCCTACCTATGGGGGTGATAATCGGGGGGTTCATTTACTTTTTATTTCATTTTGATCACTGTGAGAGTGATCAAAATGAAATAATGGAATCTGCAGCCGGCAGATGGCGGCGCCCATGAACCGGACCCGCCAGACACCGGGAGCGACGGGGGGACTTAGAAGGTGCCGGGGGCGGTGAGAGTGGGTGAGGGGGGGATCGGAAGCTGGCTGGGGGATCGGAAGCTGGCGGGGAGCGAAGGGAATGGGAGGGGGGGCAGATGATGACAGCGGCGGCAGATCGCCGCTGTCATTCAGTGGCAGGGGGGGCGATCGCCGGTGGGGGGGGCAAATCGGTGTCTCCAGCCATGTCCGATGCTACTGCAGCATCGGCCATCGCTGGATTGTAATATTTCATCAATTTTCATTGATGAAATATTACTATCGCTCTGATTGGCTGTTTCACTTTTAACAGCCAATCAGAGAGATCGTAGCCACGTGGGGGCGAAGCCACGCCTCCTGTGGTGAATTACAAAGCCCCCTGTATCTGCGGGTCAGGTGACCTTTCATTGACCCCGGTCAAACGACCCGCAGGGGGGCTTTGAATTCATGACACAGGGTATGCGTTAGGTCGGATTGGCACCGACTTTCATGACGCATACGCTGTGTCACAGGTCGGGAAGGGGTTAAAGAGGAATGGTATTCACTCCTCTTCACGCCCATAGGGGCGTGGGGAAGCGTGAATATTCATTTCGCTTTAGCAGCAGGGACAGGATCCTGTCTCCTGCTGCTGCTAGCTGGCTTGGGGGCCCCTCGAGCAGTGGGGGCCCTAGGCACCTGCTGGCCAGTATGCCCACAGGTGTCAGTGCCTGGGCCAGTGACTGGGTGAGCCAGTCCGAGCATGCAATACCCTACATGTAATTGGGAAATATTTTTCAGGCACAGTGCAAAACAAGGAGTGCCAGATTTTACTGTTACGGTTTGCAGGTGCCATGACCCACCGGGAGAGCCCATGAGGTGCCAGAACAGCAGAACTCCTCACAAGTGACACCATTTCATGAACTACACCTCTCAATGAATTCATCTAGGGATGCAGTGATCATATTGACACCATGGGTGTGTCACAGAATTTTATATCAATGGGCAGTGAAAACAAAATAACTATATTTTTTCCACCAAAATTTTGTTTTAGCCACAGATTTTATATTTTCACACAATAAGTGGGTAAAATGGCACCAAAATTTGTCTCACAGTTTCTACTGAACGTGGCAATACCCCATATGTGGCTGGACAGTACTACTTAGCCATACGGTGAGACTCGGGAGAAACGGAGCGCTCTTTTCCTATTCAAGTGAATGGGTAGTTGCACATGTCAGTGTGTTTCCACGTACTGTGTGCCCGTGGGCAAAACACGCTGACATGTCCGTTTTTTAATGTCAGCACTTAAATGTAACTCTCATCATTCTCCCCTGCTTGCGCCGATCGCCGGCAGAGAAGGGGAGAACGATGATTGCTGTGTTCAGCACCCGGGCCCGGGGAACAGCGCTTACTGCAACGCTTCTCTGGCGCCCGTCCGTGTGGTAGTGATGCGGCGCACGGATGCCACTCGTGTACCACAAGTATTACACACACGGACACTGACATCGCCAGTACCGGAAATATCAGGACGTGTGAAAGAGGCCTTATAGCGGGTTTTTATGTTTGGCTGCTGTCATGCACCAAAAGACGCTTTTTATTGCAAAAATAGTTTTTGCATCACCACATTTTGAGAGCTATAATTTTTCTAGATTTTGGCCCACCGAGTCATGTGAGGTCTTGTTTTTTGCGGGACAAGGTGACATTTTCATTGATACCATTTTCAGGCACATGATATTTTTTGATCGCTTTCTATTCTGATTTTTGGGGTGCAGAATGAACAAAACCCAGCAATTCATGAATTTCTTTTTTTGAGGGGGTTTATGCCATTCCATGTGCGGTAAAATTGATAAAGCAGTTTTATTCTTCGGGTCAGTACGACTACACCAATAGCTCATTTATATAGTTTTTTATGTTTTGGCGCTTTTATACAATAAAAACAATTTTATAAAAAAAATAATTATTTTTTGCATCGCTTTATTCTGTGAGCTATAACTTTTTTATTTTTTCGCTGATGACGCTGTGTGGCGGCTTGTTTTTTTGCGAGACAAGAGGACGTTTTCAGCGGTACCATGGTTATTTCCGTCTTTTTGATCGCGTGTTATTCCACTTTTTGTTCGGCGGTATGATGATAAAGCAATGTTTTTTGCTTTGTATTTTTTTTATGGTGTTCACTAAAGGAGTTAACTAGTGGGACAATTTCATAAGTCGGGTTGTAGCGGACACGGCGATACCAAATATGTGTACTTTTATTGTTTTCGTTTTTTTCATTCAAATATTTAGTTAGAGATAGAATATATTGATTTTTTATTATTTTTGTTGTTTTTAATATTTGTACAATTATTTTTTTTTTTACTTTTTTCTAACTTTTTTACTTAGTCCCACTACGGGACAATCATTTTGTGCAGGCTGTTTGTATAGCATGCAGATGAAGCAGCATCTGCATGCCATAGAAGCTGTCAGCTCTGCACTGACAGACGCTGATCATGCCCTGCACATGATCAGCAAGCTTCCTAGCTCTGATGACATCCATGTCGTCTCCGATACAAAGGTAGAGGGGTTGTCAGCCTTCTGTTGGCTTCTGGAATGCTGTTCGATTGCAGTATTTCGTGGGTTAACATGCCAGGAGCGGTCTGTCACCGCTCTTGGCACCTAATACCAGGTGTCAGTTGTCAGAATCAGCTGACATCTTGCAGCGATCGCCCGCGCACCCCCGTGAGCACAGACAATCGCGATGACCTAATATTCTGTCCATGGTCAAATTGGCCCAGGTCACATGGACGGAATATTACGTGCGCTGTCAGAAAGAGGTAAAAACATTTTCTTTTTGCTTTTCACTGGCTCCATTGGAGACTAGAAGCTGCAATCCTCCGATCGTCTGTGCTCCACATAGCCCTGCTGGGTGTAGCTAAAATGACCATTACCACAGGACGGCACTCCTAGCTATCCGGCAATGATAACCACAGGGGTTACCTGCAGACCCCAGGTTGTCAGGCCAACCCTTTGGTGTCCTAGTCATGTGATCGGCGGGATGCTGAAGCCCTTCCGGCACTGCCATGTTAGATGCCGCTGTCGGAGATTGATTAGCCGGTTATTGTTATGGCTTGTTCACTATCATTGTTAGGAAAGGCCAGGTGCTGCAAATTTCCCAGCTTTATTAAAACCCAGCCTCCTCTAACCTCATGCCAAAAAACAGCAGCCATGGATTCTTCTAAGCAGCTGCCTAGCACTCTGAAAATGTCAGGAACTAGAGTAGCAATTCTGGAGTAAAAAAAAAACTGTTCCTTTTGCTGAATTTATCAGGCAGGCTTAGGCCACTTTCACACATCAGTCACAATCCGTTGTTTAAAAAAAAAAAAAATGGATCCAGCGACTGATGCCCCTGATCCTTTTTTTGCTCATAGACTTGTATTAGCGACGGATTGCGACCGATGGCCTCACGTTTCATCTGTTTGTCCGTCAGCCGGAGACAACGGACATAGTAACAATTTTTGTCTACGTTGAAAAGACGGACAGCGACGGATCCAGCGCCATCCGTCGTTGGCTACAATGGAAGCCTATGGGCGCAGGATCCGTCGCTGTCTGTCAAAAGATGGAACCTGGCGACGGATTCCGTTTTTAAAACTGAGCATGCCCGGAATAATTTCTATTCCTTTAATTTAACCCCTACAGCTGGCACATATAAAAATTCTCTCGCTCTCTCTTCAGTCATATAAGTGGTTCTGATCTCATCGGTGTCCTCACATGCACATAGATAACGGAGCCTGGGATCTACCAGACGTGTCTGCATCCTGCCTGTCATTACCCAAAGCTGAGCTTTCTGTGTCTTTCCTTTCATATCCTATTTTTTATTAAATAAAGTTTTAATAAATCTAATTAAAATTTGATATATTGTGGGAATGATTCCAGACTACCAGCCAGTAAAGCGTGGAATGAATGAGCCCATTATATAGTTAGAAACTCCACATGGAACAGCTTGTTAGAAATTATATTTGGGCATATGCCAGACGCGAATAACCCGAGTGCTCTGACAATGAATGTGTATTCGACAGGGGTCTGCATGGCCTTCCCCACCCAGCTGTTTATTGTATTGTTTCACAGTGTAGATCATCAATGCCCCCTACTGACATTGATAAATCACATCTACAAGTGGACTACTTTACCTTCTTGTTGGACACATGCTTTCCAGCGTCTGTGTATTGCTTTGCCGATTGCCCTGGGGGTTGTCTGAGACCAACATATTGAGGACCTACCTGTAGAATATATCAGATTGGCGGGGGTCAGATACCGCCACCAATCAGCTGTATTGTGCTTCGGTGGCAGCCGGATGTTAATAATATACAGAGCGAGATTAGTGTGACTCCCAGGTACTGCAGTGTCTCCCATGTATCAGCTGACCCCAATGTTCAGGTTCTAGGTGTTGGACTTCCACCGACCTGATATATATAGGTAAATTATGTTAGTCCTGCACAACCCCTTAAAATCAGCCATAAACGTGCAGGCTGATTTCAACCAGTAGACTTTATGGTTCTTTTTTTTTCTGCCACAATTCTAGAAATCAGCTGAATATTTAGTATTGGAATATCAGTCTATATTTTACCATTGTATTTTAAGACATTGTCCAGACCAAAACCTATATTAACAAGGTTAAATTCTATGACCTACATACTGTAGTTTAATAACACCAGGCCCTATGGTCGCCATTCCTGTCCGGCAGCTTCATTTCCGGTCCTGCTCTTGACATGACAGTGTTGTTTCGGCACATGGCCCATGCTGTGTCTGAGGGGGTCTGGCTGACTGCTCATTTCAATACCTAAACCAGCCCCCTCCTCTGTTTAGTTACTGACCATGATAGAGATGTTTGGCTCGGCTTCTGAAATAGGTAGCTGGCCTTCTTCAGAGACCGCATTGGTAATGTGTCACAATAGACCAGACTGGAGGCTAAGCCACTGAGACTTATGTAGCGTTGTGGACTTGTATGTGGTGGCAGAAGTAGAGGCATGGAGTGTGAGTGGTCTACGGGTGGAAGGGAAAAGTAGTGGGCATTTGAGTAGCGTTGGTTACTTCCGTTTTGGTCATGTCAGTAGAACCAGTCTGATCTGTGTAATGCAAGATATTCTTCTGCCCGATCTGACATCACGATTGGAGAAATGCAGCTTCACTCCAGGCGGGAACGACCATCCACATGCATCAAGTATTATTCATAGATCCTATTTTATTTCTTGGGACCAGTGAACAACACTCACCAGGTGCCTGTAGGTTTTCTTCTGACTGTCCAGAGTGCAGCTGCATCTCCACGCTAACAGACTGGCAAAACTGTACCTGGACAACCTCTTTAGAGCTGGACATAAAGTGCTGATTAGAAAGTCTATGATTTTTTTTTTTCAGGACAATGGTTTTTAAAGTTCAACAATGTCCTTTTAATGTCAGAATTATGAAGTCTGCGGCCGACCAGACTCTCTCGTTTGGTTGCAGCTGTCACATGACATTGTCTAGGAGACCGGTGGGTGACTCCTGGCGGAGAGTGGTTCCGGCCCACGAGTATTTTTTTTCAGCACTTTAGAGCTATTTGAGGTGTTGCCAGTTGTGGAAACCCTTTTAAATGGAACATAGATGGAAATATATCTACAATGTTGGCAATAATTGGACATAAGAAAAAAACAGCTGCAATTACCAATTATGGTCCAAGTTGTACATATAGTTTCCTATGCAATAGCTTACAATTAGAGTTGAGCGAATTTATTCGGGTTCCCTCTTATTCGGCAAGCTATAGCGCTTACAGAATAAGCTGCAGAGGGAACCCGGCTTCCTGGATCCCGCCAGCCTGGATCCCGCCAGCTGATCGGCGCCGCAGCTGCATGTGTCGCGGCCGTGTCACAGTCACAGCACATGCATGGATAACCTGTTTGTTGGGCTCTCCATGCATGTGCTGTGACACAGCGGTGACACATGCAGCTGCGGCGCCGATCAGCTGATCAGCCGGCGTGATCCAGGTATCCGGGATCCCTCTGCAGCTTATTCGGTAAGCGCTATAGCTTGCTGAATAAGTGGGAACCCAAACAAGTTCGCTCAGCTCTACTTGTAACATGGGGTTGCAAACTAACAACGCATCCTAGAATATTCCATCAGTAGTCGTCCAACCTTTGGGTCCCCCGCCGGTCCGGAAAATAAAGAGTATGCAGGGCTATGACCTCAAGTTGCTACAGGTTTCCAAACCATAGTTTTGGACAATATTTAAGATCATGGCTAAACCACAATTTTTTCGCTGCAATTTCACCAAAATTGTAGAAAACTGAGGCCAAAACACTGTCGTTATACTGTGATATCAAATGGCAGTATTAATTTTTTTTTTCTTCAATTTTAGAAAAAAACAAAACCACACCGAAGCCCCAAAAAGTGAATACAGCCTAAGGCCTTATTGACAAGTTTAAGAAAAAAAAATGTTGTGACCGTCTCGTTTAGAAGGCCATACTATCCGTCACTATGCTGTCCATGTGTGACCGTGGATCCGCATCTCATTATTAGGGGTGGTCAGGCCTACCGGGCATCTCTTAGGTGCTATCCCAAACAGACTGGGCACTGAACAGTATTAACTTGTTTGTGCACAAAAATAAATATAAAATCAAAAATCGCAGCATTCACTACACTGGTTTTATGAATCAGAATTGTGCATGAAATGGAGGGAGCTCCGGTGCCTGTCCACAATGCGGATGAGCAATACATGGATGTTCTAAAACAGCGTCAGAACCCTGCCCAACGTAGGAACTGACATTGCTACTGGAGGACATGTTAAAGGGACAGTCTCACAAGAGATATTGTGGCATTGTCTTGGATACATGCAGAACTCCCACAGCAATGAATGGAGAAAGCTGGGCACGTGCCGCTACCTCTCCACTCAGTCGGAACAGGGGACCATTTTGAATATAGATGTAGGTCCCAGAGGTGGGATCAGCATCGATCAGACATTTATGGTATGTTCTACAGCTATTCCAGAAATGTCTGTCATGAGACCACCCCAATGGACTGACACAGGGGAAGGCCTAAAAAAAAAACTCTAAAATACATTAGCCTATGTCAACATGGAGCTTTATGCAGCTGATATTGTCCAAAATCCTGCTCAAAAACACTTGAGAGACTCTTCTTAGTCATGTTTTGGGAGATATTCACTATGCTTTTCAGATTTATTTTTCCTGAAGAGGTTTTGAAAAACACCTGGTGGAAAAACAACATGTATGTCAATTCTCGGTCCTTACTCCTTACAGAAAACTGTCCAATCAAAAGGCTGCAAAGAACACAACAGGAAAAAAAACTCTTCAAAAAGAAAAACGCCTCCAAAAAAGAACATTTCACAAAGTCTCTCTGCTTATAAAACTCATCGTTTTTGAATGACCATAGCCTAGCAGCTGGTATTGCCGTGTGTGTAGCACAGTATCAGCTTCCAGCGTCGCATGTGAACAATAACAAGCAGCAAAGATCTTGAGAGCGAAAATACTGTTCCATAATAGAATTACACTTTCACAATAAAACCGTAAGAGGCTGTCCACTACTTTATCACTGATGACCTACCCTTAGGATAGGTCATCAGTGTCTGATCAGTTGGGCGGACACCCGGCACCCCCGCCGATCAGCTGTTCTCGTGTCGGCTGGAAATGCTCAATTGCGGAGCTGCTCCGTCTTCGGATAGTGGCCGCAACCGGGTGCTGCACATTCTCCTGACATCACGCCAGCCTTTCTAGAAAACACTGGCGATTGTCTAAACGCTGTGTCTAATATCATGTCCTCACTATATCTGAAACTGAACCTGTCAAAGACTGAACTCCTGGTGTTTCCTCCCGCTACTAATGTACCTACACCCGACATTGCCATTTCCGTGTGTGGTTCCACTATTACTCCCCAGCAACATGCCCGCTGTCTTGGGGTCATACTTGATTCCGAGCTTTCCTTTGCCCCCCACATTCGATCACTGGCTCGCTCTTGTCATCTGCACCTCAAAAACATTTCTAGAATTCGACCTTTTCTTACTTTTGACTCTGCAAAAACTCTTACTGTTTCTCTTATTCATTCTCGTCTCGACTATTGTAACTCTCTTCTAATCGGTCTCCCTCTTACCAAACTCTCCCCTCTCCAATCTGTCTTGAATGCTGCAGCCAGGATCATATTCCTCACCAATCGTTACACCGATGCCTCTACCTTGTGCCAGTCATTACACTGGCTACCCATCCACTCCAGAATTCAGTATAAACTTATTACCCTCACCCACAAAGCCCTCCATGGCTCAGCACCACCCTACATCTCCTCCCTTGTTTCAGTATACCACCCTACCCGCGCCCTCCGTTCTGCTGATGACCTGAGGTTAGTATCCTCAATAGTCAGAACCTCCCACTCCCGTCTCCAAGACTTTACACGTGCTGTGCCAATTCTTTGGAATGCACTTCCCAGGTCAATACGATTAGTCCCCAATCCCCACAATTTTAAGCGTGTCCTGAAAACGCATTTATTCAGACTGGCCTATCGCCTCAACACATTAACCTAACCTATCCCTGTGTGGCAGAGCCAAAAGTTTTACCATAACCAGGTTCCCAGCATCATGTTCCCACATGCTTTATGCATCCATTAGCCCTCTGTGTCTGTACTGTTACACACTTAAAATTATGGCTGGTCCATACAATCAGGACAACTGTTACCACCCACCTTTCGTGTCTACCTCTTTCCTCATAGACTGTAAGCTTGCGAGCAGGGCCCTCACTCCTCTTGGTATTTGTTATAATCTACTGTATGTGATTATTGTTATGCTGTAATGTCTATTGTCTGTACAAATCCCCTCTGAAATGTAAAGTGCTGCGGAATATGTCGGCGCTATAAAAATAAAATTTATTATTATTATTATCTGTCTCCTATGCAAATCAATAAGGAGGCGGATGTGCAGCACCCTGCGGTGACCACTAACAGAAGACGGAACAGCTCCGCAATTGAGCATTTCCAGCCAGCCATCAGCTGCCAACACCAAGAACAGCTAATCGGTGGGGGTGTCGGGAGTCAGACATTGATGTCCTATCTTAAGGTCATCAGTGATAAAATAATGAACACCTCTTTAATGTCCCAAAGCTTCCCAGCCAGACTACAACATAGTCTAGGTTGAAATGGGCGGCAGAGTTTATCGGTCCCATCTTGGCTGCTAATTGCGTTTGTATCTGGCTGCGTATACAGCTCTGTGCACCGACCCTCATAGCAGAGGGTGCAGAATCTGCCAGCGATTTTCTTCTGCTGTTCTGGTCTGTGAATCAGAATCCATGGACCTGAGCACACAGCGCATACCCCCAATGTCAGCCTGTCCGTTTATCACATGGATCGTACACGGACCGAAAATCCATTCATCTGAACGTACCTAATCCATGGCCTACTTTCTAGAGACAGGTTCATATGACCGATTTCTCCACATCTGAGAGACGCGGTCTGATTAGTTTCATCAGGGTGGCATCAGTTTTTCCCGGACGTGGAGAGAAAAAAATAAAAGTTTCTTCACCTTCTCTTTTTTTGTCAGTCCATGTGCGGTCCGATTTTTTCAGATTCATTGACTTGTATTGCGCGCTCAAAATTGGAGAAGTCTCAGATTTTTCTCCATGGACCACTTGGTCCAAGAAAAAAAATCAGGCATGTGCACAGCCCCATAGACTATCATAGGCAAGAGTGTGATCAGTGACAACCACGGATAACACTGGTAGGGCTCATACTCACATGCGAGAAAATCGGACGAGTCTCGCATGTCAATACCCGGCACTCAGGAGCGGAGTGTGTGGCTGCATGAATTTCTATGCAGCTGAACGCTCTGATCTGAGTGCCGGTGGCAGTGCCAGGTATTCACGTGCGAGACTCGTCCGAGTTTCTCGCATGTGAATATGAGCCCGTAGGAGAAAAATGGTCATGTGCACGAGCCCTAAGAAACGGGAAAAAGCAGCACAGCGACAATATGGAACAAATTATGGGTGACCAGTAATGTCCAAATAAATCAAGAGACTTACTGGAGTGCAGAGTTGGGTTTAATTCTCCTGTGTGCACTACTTTTGATAAATTATGTTTTTCCATTTTATATTAAAATTATAAAGATTAAATTAAATAGTCTTAATTTCACTCCGTCCACATGATGAAAGGGCAGCAGGGACAGTCTGGGCAATCTTGGAGGAAACCTCTGTGTCCTGTAGATGAGTAAAGCAGAACTGGCCTAGAGATTATGGACAATGGGATTAGGAATCTATCTTAATGAAGACTTTAGGCCGGGAAAACACTTTGATGGCCTCCTCAATCTCAGAAAGTTTCTTCTCCAGCTCGGTGCGCCGGTTCTGAATGCTGAGGTTGTCCGCACGCACTGGAATCATCAGGAGCTCCTTAAGCAGCAGGGACTGGGTCGCCTTGATTTTATGAAGCGTCTCCTGACGTTCGTGTTCCGGCATCATGGTGTGTCCCGGGGGTAGAGATGGGTCCGGTGTCTGCTTCTTCAGCTCCTCTCGTTCTTTCATCCACTTGTCCTTCAGGTCTAGGAGATACTGAGGGACGTGTCCCTTCTGCTTGGAGTCATACTCTTTCTGCTGCCGCTGCTTCTCCTGCAGGACTTCGTTCAGGTTCTGTAAGGACCGAGATCTCCTCATTGGGATCTTCTTTACGTTTCTCGCATTGTGGGCTACAAAGTCAATGCTGGAGCCACGGACCTGCATCTCGTCACCAGTGGTGGGCCTGCTGGGCCCAGGTGATGGGGACCTCCTGGGTGGGGCTAACCCTGCACCGCAGCGGGTGTGGGACCTCAGGAAGGCGGCCTGTGCTGGGTTTGGCGGTGGTGGCTGCTCCTGAAGACTGGCTCTCACCTTGGACTCCACCTGCTCGTATTTGGAGGATTTCCATAAAGCTTTGACAGGTTTGGGCGCCCCATGGACCTTCTCCATCTCCTTCTCTCTGCACCGCTTCTGGATCTCCCGCAGGCGCTGCACGTTCTCTTTACCGTGGTCCTTCGGTTTTTTGGGAGGGGGTGAGGCGGTGTGCAGAGAGATCCCCTCCAGCCTCAGGAGGACCCCCACGGTGCCGCTCTTCCCCCTCTCCATGATGGCCCTGGCATTGGGGCGTACCCTAGGGACGGGGCTGGCGGGCCTGGCACTGTAACAGGTGGGATATAAGGTGGGATCCGGAGCCAGGGGTCCTGACAGAAAGTCCAGCTGCACATCAGCCCCCTCCAGCCGAGCCCGAGCGGAGGCCGGCCTCCTGTAGTAGCCTGGGAACAGTGTGGGGTCGGGGGGGATGGGCCCGGAGATCGTGGACGCCCCTTCACACATGGCGGCGCTGTCCTTACCGGAGATCGGGGCCGTGCATCAATCAGCCCTCAGCACAGCAGCACTGGCGCTTCCCGTTGACACGCCAAGCTCATCACTTAGTAACGGAGACTTCCGCCGCCGCTGAGGGCTTCTGGGAAATGTAGTCCTGACCAGGATGCATAGATTATTGATGTGTTCTTGGTGATGTGTTCTTGGTGATGTGTTCTTGGTGATGTGTTCTTGGTGAGAGTGTGAACGGGGCCGGAGCTCCTATGTGGCCCTCTATGGAGGCTCGGGGATCCACGTCCTACGCGACAATCTGCCCGTGCTGAGGATCCACACGTGTTAATTGGAGCAGGTTATCAAAAACCCTGGAGCGATGGATCAGTGTGGATTTTGCCACTGATCTGCAGCTGTGGCGGTCACCACCTTCAGGCTTGGTTGTCATAAAGAGGTTTTCCAATCTCATACAAGTAATGGCTTCTACTCGGCACATCAATATCAGGCGGCTGCAGGGCTGACACCTCATCAGCAGCGGCCATGTGTGATTAGTGGCCAAACAGTACGGCTCCGCACTGAGCGGCTGCAGGTCTGCTCCTATTGAGGTACGTAGGTGCTGAACTGCAGTGCCCGATGTAACAGGCCATGGTATAGTCCAGACTATACCCGGAGTAATGGGCCATAGTATAGTCCAGCCTATACCCAGTGTAACGGTCCATACTATAGTCCGGACTGTACCCGGGGTAACGGGCTATACTATGGTCCAGCGTATACCCAGTGTAACGGTCCATAGTATAGTCCGGACTGTACCCGGTGTAACGGGCTATAGTATGGTCCAGCGTATACCCAGTGTAATGGTCTATAGTATAGTCCAGACTATACCCGGAGTAACGGGCCATAGTATAGTCCAGCCTATACCCAGTGTAATGGTCTATAGTATAGTCCAGACTATACCCGGAGTAACAGGCCATAGTATGGTCCAGCCTATACCCAGTGTAATGGTCTATAGTATAGTCCGGACTGTACCCGGGGTAACGGGCCATAGTATAGTCCAGCCTATACCCAGTGTAATGGTCTATAGTATAGTCCGGACTGTACCCAGAGTAACGGGCCATAGTATAGTCCAGCCTATACCCAGTGTAATGGTCTATAGTATAGTCCAGCCTATACCCAGTGTAATGGTCTATAGTATAGTCCGGACTGTACCCGGGGTAACGGGCTATAGTATGGTCCAGCGTATACCCAGTGTAACGGTCCATAGTATAGTCCGGACTGTACCCGGAGTAACGGGCCATAGTATAGTCCAGCCTATACCCAGTGTAATGGTCTATAGTATAGTCCAGACTATACCCGGAGTAACAGGCCATAGTATGGTCCAGCCTATACCCAGTGTAATGGTCTATAGTATAGTCCAGCCTATACCCAGTGTAATGGTCTATAGTATAGTCCAGCCTATACCCAGTGTAACGGTCCATACTATAGTCCGGACTGTACCCGGGGTAACGGGCTATAGTATGGTCCAGCCTATACCCAGTGTAACGGGCTATACTATGGTCCAGCGTATAACCAGTGTAACGGTCCATAGTATAGTCCGGACTGTACCCGGAGTAACGGGCCATAGTATAGTCCAGCCTATACCCAGTGTAATGGTCTATAGTATAGTCCAGACTATACCCGGAGTAACAGGCCATAGTATGGTCCAGCCTATACCCAGTGTAACGGTCCATAGTATAGTCCGGACTGTACCCGGGGTAATGGGCCATAGTATATTCCGGGACTGTACCCAGTGTAACGAGCCATAGTATAGTCCAGACTGTACCCGGGGTAACGGGCTATAGTATGGTCCAGCCTATACCCAGTGTAACGGTCCATAGTATAGTCCGGACTGTACCCGGGGTAACAGGCCATAGTATAGTCTGGACTGTACCCAGTGTAACTAGCCATAGTATAGTCCAGACTATACCCGGTGTAACGGGCTATAGTATGGTCCAGCCTATACCCAGTGTAACGGGCCATAGTATAGTCCAGACTATACCCGGTGTAACGGGCCATAGTATAGTCCAGACTATACCCGGTGTAACGGGCCATAGTATAGTCCAGACTATACCCGGAGTAACAGGCCATAGTATGGTCCAGCCTATACCCGGTGTAATGGTCTACAGTATAGTCCAGCCTATACCCAGTGTAACGGTCCATAGTATAGTCCGGACTGTACCCGGGGTAACAGGCCATACTATAGTCCGGACTGTACCCAGTGTAACTAGCCATAGTATAGTCCAGACTATACCCGGTGTAACGGGCTATAGTATGGTCCAGCCTATACCCAGTGTAACGGGCTATAGTATGGTCCAGCGTATACCCAGTGTAATGGTCCATAGTATAGTCCGGACTGTACCCGGAGTAACGGGCCATAGTATAGTCCAGCCTATACCCAGTGTAATGGTCTATAGTATAGTCCAGACTATACCCGGAGTAACAGGCCATAGTATAGTCCAGCCTATACCCAGTGTAATGGTCTATAGTATAGTCCAGACTATACCCGGAGTAACAGGCCATAGTATGGTCCAGCCTATACCCAGTGTAATGGTCTATAGTATAGTCCAGACTATACCCGGAGTAACAGGCCATAGTATGGTCCAGCCTATACCCAGTGTAACGGTCCATACTATAGTCCGGACTGTACCCGGGGTAACGGGCTATAGTATGGTCCAGCCTATACCCAGTGTAACGGGCTATACTATGGTCCAGCGTATACCCAGTGTAACGGTCCATAGTATAGTCCGGACTGTACCCGGAGTAACGGGCCATAGTATAGTCCAGCCTATACCCAGTGTAATGGTCTATAGTATAGTCCAGACTATACCCGGAGTAACAGGCCATAGTATGGTCCAGCCTATACCCAGTGTAATGGTCTATAGTATAGTCCAGACTATACCCGGAGTAACAGGCCATAGTATGGTCCAGCCTATACCCAGTGTAACGGTCCATAGTATAGTCCGGACTGTACCCGGGGTAATGGGCCATAGTATATTCCGGGACTGTACCCAGTGTAACGAGCCATAGTATAGTCCAGACTGTACCCGGGGTAACGGGCTATAGTATGGTCCAGCCTATACCCAGTGTAACGGTCCATAGTATAGTCCGGACTGTACCCGGGGTAACAGGCCATAGTATAGTCTGGACTGTACCCAGTGTAACTAGCCATAGTATAGTCCAGACTATACCCGGTGTAACGGGCTATAGTATGGTCCAGCCTATGCCCAGTGTAATGGTCTATAGTATAGTCCAGACTATACCCGGTGTAACGGGCCATAGTATAGTCCAGACTATACCCGGTGTAACGGGCCATAGTATAGTCCAGACTATACCCGGAGTAACAGGCCATAGTATGGTCCAGCCTATACCCGGTGTAATGGTCTACAGTATAGTCCAGCCTATACCCAGTGTAACGGTCCATAGTATAGTCCGGACTGTACCCGGGGTAACAGGCCATAGTATAGTCCGGACTGTACCCAGTGTAACTAGCCATAGTATAGTCCAGCCTATACCCGGTGTAACGGGCTATAGTATGGTCCAGCCTATACCCGGTATAACGGGCTATAGTATGGTCCAGCCTATACCCAGTGTAATGGTCCATAGTATAGTCCGGACTGTACCCGGGGTAACAGGCCATAGTATAGTCCGGACTGTACCCAGTGTAACTAGCCATAGTATAGTCCAGACTATACCCGGTGTAACGGGCTATAGTATGGTCCAGCCTATACCCAGTGTAACGGGCTATAGTATGGTTCAGCCTATACCCAGTGTAACGGTCCATAGTATAGTCCGGACTGTACCCGGGGTAACAGGCCATACTATAGTCCGGACTGTACCCAGTGTAACTAGCCATAGTATAGTCCAGACTATACCCGGTGTAACGGGCTATAGTATGGTCCAGCCTATACCCAGTGTAACAGGCTATAGTATGGTCCAGCGTATACCCAGTGTAATGGTCCATAGTATAGTCCGGACTGTACCCGGAGTAACGGACCATAGTATAGTCCAGCCTATACCCAGTGTAATGGTCTATAGTATAGTCCAGACTATACCCGGAGTAACAGGCCATAGTATAGTCCAGCCTATACCCAGTGTAATGGTCTATAGTATAGTCCAGACTATACCCGGAGTAACAGGCCATAGTATGGTCCAGCCTATACCCAGTGTAATGGTCTATAGTATAGTCCAGACTATACCCGGAGTAACAGGCCATAGTATGGTCCAGCCTATACCCAGTGTAACGGTCCATAGTATAGTCCGGACTGTACCCGGGGTAATGGGCCATAGTATATTCCGGGACTGTACCCAGTGTAACGAGCCATAGTATAGTCCAGACTGTACCCGGGGTAACGGGCTATAGTATGGTCCAGCCTATACCCAGTGTAACGGTCCATAGTATAGTCCGGACTGTACCCAGGGTAACAGGCCATAGTATAGTCTGGACTGTACCCAGTGTAACTAGCCATAGTATAGTCCAGACTATACCCGGTGTAACGGGCTATAGTATGGTCCAGCCTATACCCGGTATAACGGGCTATAGTATGGTCCAGCGTATACCCAGTGTAACGGTCCATAGTATAGTCCGGACTGTACCCGGGGTAACAGGCCATAGTATAGTCCGGACTGTACCCAGTGTAACTAGCCATAGTATAGTCCAGACTATACCCGATGTAACGGGCTATAGTATGGTCCAGCCTATACCCAGTGTAATGGTCTATAGTATAGTCCAGACTATACCCGGTGTAACGGGCCATAGTATAGTCCAGACTATACCCGGTGTAACGGGCCATAGTATAGTCCAGACTATACCCGGAGTAACAGGCCATAGTATGGTCCAGCCTATACCCGGTGTAATGGTCTACAGTATAGTCCAGCCTATACCCAGTGTAACGGTCCATAGTATAGTCCGGACTGTACCCGGGGTAACAGGCCATAGTATAGTCCGGACTGTACCCAGTGTAACTAGCCATAGTATAGTCCAGACTATACCCGGTGTAACGGGCTATAGTATGGTCCAGCCTATACCCGGTATAACGGGCTATAGTATGGTCCAGCCTATACCCAGTGTAATGGTCCATAGTATAGTCCGGACTGTACCCGGGGTAACAGGCCATAGTATAGTCCGGACTGTACCCAGTGTAACTAGCCATAGTATAGTCCAGACTATACCCGGTGTAACGGGCTATAGTATGGTCCAGCCTATACCCAGTGTAACGGGCTATAGTATGGTCCAGCGTATACCCAGTGTAACGGTCCATAGTATAGTCCGGACTGTACCCGGAGTAACGGGCCATAGTATAGTCCGGACTGTACCCAGTGTAATGGTCTATAGTATAGTCCAGACTATACCCGGAGTAACAGGCCATAGTATAGTCCAGCCTATACCCAGTGTAATGGTCTATAGTATAGTCCAGACTATACCCGGAGTAACAGGCCATAGTATAGTCCAGCCTATACCCAGTGTAATGGTCTATAGTATAGTCCAGACTATACCCGGAGTAACAGGCCATAGTATAGTCCAGCCTATACCCAGTGTAATGGTCTATAGTATAGTCCAGACTATACCCGGAGTAACAGGCCATAGTATGGTCCAACCTATACCCAGTGTAACGGTCCATAGTATAGTCCGGACTGTACCCGGGGTAATGGGCCATAGTATATTCCGGGACTGTACCCAGTGTAACGAGCCATAGTATAGTCCAGACTGTACCCGGGGTAACGGGCTATAGTATGGTCCAGCCTATACCCAGTGTAACGGTCCATAGTATAGTCCGAACTGTACCCGGGGTAACGGGCCATAGTATATTCCGGGACTGTACCCAGTGTAACGAACCATAGTATAGTCCAGATGGTACCCGGTGTAACGGGCCATAGTATAGTCCAGACTGTACCCGGGGTAACGGGCTATAGTATGGTCCAGCCTATACCCGGGGTAACGGGCTATAGTATGGTCCAGCCTATACCCGGTATAACGGGCTATAGTATGGACCAGCCTATACCCGGTATAACGGGCTATAGTATGGTCCAGCCTATACCCAGTGTAACGGTCCATAGTATAGTCCGGACTATACCCAGTGTAACTAGCCATAGTATAGTCCAGACTATACCCAGTGTAACAGGCTATAGTATGGTCCAGCCTATACCCGGTATAACGGGCTATAGTATGGTCCAGCCTATACCCAGTGTAACGGTCCATAGTATAGTCCGGACTGTACCCGGGGTAACGGGCCATAGTATAGTCCGGACTGTACCCGGGGTAACGGGCCATAGTATAGTCCGGACTGTACCCAGTGTAACTAGCCATAGTATAGTCCAGACTATACCCGGTGTAACGGGCTATAGTATGGTCCAGCCTATACCCGGTATAACGGGCTATAGTATGGTCCAGCCTATACCCGGTATAACGGGCTATAGTATGGTCCAGCCTATACCCAGTGTAACGGTCCATAGTATAGTTCGGACTGTACCCGGGGTAACGGGCCATAGTATATTCCGGGACTGTACCCAGTGTAACGAGCCATAGTATAGTCCGGACTGTACCCGGTGTAACGGGCCATAGTATAGTCCGGACTGTACCCGGTGTAACGGGCCATAGTATAGTCCGGACTGTACCCGGTGTAACGGGCCATAGTATAGTCCGGACTGTACCCGGTGTAACGGGCCATAGTATAGTCCGGACTGTACCCGGTGTAACGGGCCATAGTATAGTCCGGACTGTACCCGGTGTAACTAGTCATAGTATAGTCCAGACTATACCCGGTGTAACGGGCTATAGTATGGTCCAGCCTATACCCGGTATAACGGGCTATAGTATGGTCCAGCCTATACCCAGTGTAACGGTCCATAGTATAGTCCGGACTGTACCCGGGGTAACGGGCCATAGTATAGTCCGGACTGTACCAAGTGTAACGGGCCATAGTATAATCCAGCCTATACCCGGTATAACGGGCTATAGTATGGTCCAGCCTATACCCAGTGTAACGGTCCATAGTATAGTCCGGACTGTACCCAGGGTAACGGGCCATAGTATAGTCCGGACTGTACCCAGTGTAACTAGCCATAGTATAGTCCAGATTATACCCGGTATAACGGGCTATAGTATGGTCCAGCCTATACCCAGTGTAACGGTCCATAGTATAGTCCGGACTGTACCCGGGGTAACGGGCCATAGTATAGTCCAGACTATATCCAGTGTAACGGGCTATAGTATGGTCCAGCCTATACCCGGTATAACGGGCTATAGTATGGTCCAGCCTATACCCAGTGTAACGGTCCATAGTATAGTCCGGACTGTACACGGGGTAACGGGCCATAGTATAGTCCGGGATTGTACCCAGTGTAACGAGCCATAGTATAGTCCAGACTGTACCCGGGGTAACGGGCTATAGTATGGTCCAGCCTATACCCGGTATAACGGGCTATAGTATGGTCCAGACTATACCCAGTGTAACGGGCCATAGTATATTCCGAACTGTACCCGGGGTAACGGGCCATAGTATAGTCCGGACTGTACCCAGTGTAACTAGCCATAGTATAGTCCAGACTATACCCGGTGTAACGGGCTATAGTATGGTCCAGCCTATACCCGGTATAACGGGCTATAGTATGGTCCAGCCTATACCCGGTATAACGGGCTATAGTATGGTCCAGCCTATACCCAGTGTAACGGTCCATAGTATAGTTCGGACTGTACCCGGGGTAACGGGCCATAGTATATTCCGGGACTGTACCCAGTGTAACGAGCCATAGTATAGTCCGGACTGTACCCAGTGTAACTAGCCATAGTATAGTCCAGACTATACCCAGTGTAACGCGCTATAGTATGGTCCAGCCTATACCCGGTATAACGGGCTATAGTATGGTCCAGCCTATACCCAGTGTAACGGGCCATAGTATAGTCCGAACTGTACCCGGGGTAACGGGCCATAGTATGGTCCGGACTGTACCCGGGGTAACGGGCCAGAGTATAGTCCGGACTGTACCAAGTGTAACGGGCCATAGTATAGTCCGGACTGTACCCGGTGTAACGGGCCATAGTATAGTCCGGACTGTACCCGGTGTAACGGGCCATAGTATAGTCCGGACTGTACCCGGTGTAACGGGCCATAGTATAGTCCGGACTGTACCCGGTGTAACTAGTCATAGTATAGTCCAGACTATACCCGGTGTAACGGGCTATAGTATGGTCCAGCCTATACCCGGTATAACGGGCTATAGTATGGTCCAGCCTATACCCAGTGTAACGGTCCATAGTATAGTCCGGACTGTACCCGGGGTAACGGGCCATAGTATAGTCCGGACTGTACCAAGTGTAACGGGCCATAGTATAATCCAGCCTATACCCGGTATAACGGGCTATAGTATGGTCCAGCCTATACCCAGTGTAACGGTCCATAGTATAGTCCGGACTGTACCCAGGGTAACGGGCCATAGTATAGTCCGGACTGTACCCAGTGTAACTAGCCATAGTATAGTCCAGATTATACCCGGTATAACGGGCTATAGTATGGTCCAGCCTATACCCAGTGTAACGGTCCATAGTATAGTCCGGACTGTACCCGGGGTAACGGGCCATAGTATAGTCCAGACTATACCCAGTGTAACGGGCTATAGTATGGTCCAGCCTATACCCGGTATAACGGGCTATAGTATGGTCCAGCCTATACCCAGTGTAACGGTCCATAGTATAGTCCGGACTGTACACGGGGTAACGGGCCATAGTATAGTCCGGGATTGTACCCAGTGTAACGAGCCATAGTATAGTCCAGACTGTACCCGGGGTAACGGGCTATAGTATGGTCCAGCCTATACCCGGTATAACGGGCTATAGTATGGTCCAGACTATACCCAGTGTAACGGGCCATAGTATATTCCGAACTGTACCCGGGGTAACGGGCCATAGTATAGTCCGGACTGTACCCGGGGTAACGGGCCATAGTATAGTCCGGACTGTACCCGGGGTAACGGGCCATAGTATAGTCCGGACTGTACCCGGTGTAACGGGCCATAGTATAGTCCGGACTGTACCCGGTGTAGCGGGCCATAGTATAGTCCGGACTGTACCCGGTGTAACGGGCCATAGTATAGTCCGGACTGTACCCGGTGTAACGGGCCATAGTATAGTCCGGACTGTACCCGGTGTAACGGGCCATAGTATGGTCCGGACTGTACCCGGTGTAACGGGCCATAGTATGGTCCGGACTGTACCCGGTGTAACGGGCCATAGTATGGTCCGGACTGTACCCGGTGTAACGGGCCATAGTATGGTCCGGACTGTACCCGGTGTAACGGGCCATAGTATGGTCCGGACTGTGCCCGGGGTAACGAGCCATAGTATGGTCCGGACTGTGCCCGGTGTGACGGGCCATAGTATGGTCCGGACTGTGCCCGGTGTGACGGGCCATAGTATGGTCCGGACTGTGCCCGGTGTGACGGGCCATAGTATGGTCCGGACTGTGCCCGGTGTGACGGGCCATAGTATGGTCCGGACTGTGCCCGGTGTGACGGGCCATAGTATGGTCCGGACTGTGCCCGGTGTGACGGGCCATAGTATGGTCCGGACTGTGCCCGGTGTGACGGGCCATAGTATGGTCCGGACTGTGCCCGGTGTGACGGGCCATAGTATGGTCCGGACTGTGCCCGGTGTGACGGGCCATAGTATGGTCCGGACTGTGCCCGGTGTGACGGGCCATAGTATGGTCCGGACTGTGCCCGGTGTGACGGGCCATAGTATGGTCCGGACTGTGCCCGGTGTGACGGGTCATAGTATGGTCCGGACTGTGCCCGGTGTGACGGGCCATTGTATGGTCCGGACTGTGCCCGGTGTGACGGGCCATAGTATAGTCCAGACTGGGAAAACTTATTGACTGAAGTATAAGCTGGGTATCCATTGTCCCCTCATCCCCATCATGGTATGCATGGTTCCTCATCCCCATCCTTGTCTGCATGGCTCCTTATTCCCATCCTTGTCTGCATGGCTCCTTATTCCCATCCTTGTCTGCATGGCTCCTTAGCCCCATCCTTGTCTGCATGGCTCCTTAGCCCCATCCTTGTCTGCATGGCTCCTTAGCCCCATCCTTGTCTGCATGGCTCCTTAGCCCCATCCTTGTCTGCATGGCTCCTTAGCCCCATCCTTGTCTGCATGGCTCCTTAGCCCCATCCTTGTCTGTATGGCTCCTTATTCCCATCCTTGTATGCAGGGCCGTATATGCCACTAGGCACTTGAGGGCACGTGCCTAGGGCGGGAAGATGCGGGGGGGCGGCACCTGAGCCAAGTTTATTTGTTTTTTTTTAATTCCAGGCCTGCCCGCTCACTCACCCCAGTCTTCCGGCTGCTGCAGCGGTCCCACGTGACGATCGCCCCGCCTCATTCCCTGGCAGGTGAATCCAGAAGCGAGGACCGTGAGCGCTGGACACTGTGGCGTTCTGCGGCTGCATAGTAACGGCCTTTGCGCTGCCTTATGTGAAGCCACAGAGTGCCCTCGCTGTGACCTCTCCGCTCGGCCCCCCTCCTCCACACAACGCGGAAGTGTCTGCTTGTTCTTAGTGCAGGCTCGGGCTGAGGTCCTCTCCGGATACCTGCAGACCGGACCCGGCAGACCTGACTGCCAATGAGTGCAAGGCCCCAGCATCTCCTTCCATTGCTAAGAAGAAGTAGATGGTGTGGCGGGCAGGGCAGGTGGGTGTGCGGAGTAGCAGAGCTGGGTATGAGGGATAGTGGTGTAATGTGGGTGATAGGAGCGGAGCAGCAGAGCTGGGTTTGAGGGAAAGTGGTGTAGTGTGGGTGATTGGAGTGGAGTAGCAGAGCTGGGTATGAGGAATAGTGGTGTAGTGTGGGTGATAGGAGCGGAGTAGCAGAGCTGGGTATGATGGATAGTGGTGTAATGTGGGTGATAGGAGCCGAATAGCAGAGCTGGGTATGAGGGATAGTGGTGTAGTGTGGGTGATAGGAGTGGAGTAGTAGAGCTGGGTATGAGGGATAGTGGTGTAGTGTGGGTGATAGGAGCGGAGTAGCAGAGCTGGGTATGAGTAATAGCGGTGTAGTGAGGGTGATAGGTGTGGAGTAGCAGCTGGGTATGATGGTTAGCGGTGTAGTGTGGGTGATAGGAGTGGAGTACATTTATCTACATGAAGTGACATTGACCATTTATTTGTGTGGCTGGCGCAGGAATGTAGCAGAGCCCGTGTGTGTAGTGTCACCATGAGCTCAGGTGTACACATCATGCACAGACCCACAGCTTGTCTGACCCCGGCCTTAGTCATACTTACCAATGGGGGGAGACAGCACTAAAAGTGCCTAGGGCAGCATAAACTCTAAATACGGCCCTGCTTGTCTGCATGGCTCCTTATTCTCATCCTTGTCTGCATGGCTCCTTATTCTCATCCTTGTCTGCATGGCTCCTTATTCTCATCCTTGTCTGCATGGCTCCTTATTCTCATCCTTGTCTGCATGGCTCCTTATTCTCATCCTTGTCTGCATGGCTCCTTATTCCCATCCTTGTATGCATGGCTCCTTATTCCCATCCTTGTATGCATGGCTCCTTATTCCCATCCTTGTATGCATGGCTCCTTATTCCCATCCTTGTATGCATGGCTCCTTATTCCCATCCTTGTATGCATGGCTCCTTATTCCCATCCTTGTCTGCATTGCTCCTTATCACTATCCTTGTCTGCATTGCTCCTTATCACTATCCTTGTCTGCATGGCTCCTTATCCCCATCCTTGTCTGCATGGCTCCTTATCCCCATCCTTGTCTGCATGGCTCCTTATCCCCATCATTATCCCCATCCTTGTCTGCATGGCTCCTTATCCCCATCCTTGTCTGCATGACTCCTTATCCCCATCCTTGTCTGCATGGCTCCTTATCCCCATCCTTGTCTGCATGGCTCCTTATCCCCATCCTTGTCTGCATGGCTCCTTATCCCCATCCTTGTCTGCATGGCTCCTTATCCCCATCCTTGTCTGCATGGCTCCTTATCCCCATCCTTGTCTGCATGGCTCCTTATCCCCATCCTTGTCTGCATGGCTCCTTATCCCCATCCTTGTCTGCATGGCTCCTTGTCCCCATCCTTGTCTGCATGGCTCCTTGTCCCCATCCTTGTCTGCATGGCTCCTTGTCCCCATCGTTGTCCTCATCCTTGCATACATAGTTCCTCATCCCTGTCCTTGCATGCGTGGCCCCCATGAGAAAAGCATTAAAAAAAAAACATCCTACTTACCTTCCCTGTGCGCCCTCGCAGCATCTCCGGTGCCAGCAGCTCCTGCGGCCGAGCGATCATGTGTCCCCGCTCGTTTAGGGAACATATGGAAATACTAATAAAAACTGGATCAAAGCCGGATGAAAATCAGATGAAACTGATGATAATCACTGATGAAACTTAATCCTTATTCACACACATCAGTTTTTTCATGTACAAGAAAAATGACCCAAGTATGAGTACATCTGCTATCGCAGGTGAACAATCTGGTGTCTCCATGCCTATGGGAGTGGAGAGAGGTGAATATTCATTACTTAATGAGCTTAATGACCCGTGATAGCCCGGCAGCGTCTGGAAGCCGGCGCCTGTAACTGTGAGCGCTTTAAGAGAAATGAATAGGCATTGCCAGTGCAGTCTTCTGGGACAATGACTCTTGAATAAGCTGAGGGGGGCGTTTCAGCACGAAAAAATGTGCTGGAAAATTCGGCTTATACACGAGTATATACGGTACTTAATTTGTCAGGTAAGTTATGTGAAAAGATAACTGACATAAATCTTAAGTTGTAAACACACGGAGTTCTATTACTTGAACCAGTAAAACTTCTATCACTAACAATACTAGACTTCCACAAAGATATGAGGTAAAGAATCTACCGCATTTCTCATTAGTCACACATTACAAGCAGCTGTGTGTCTAAGGATGATAGAAAGAGATCTGCACACTTTACAACCAGAGACCGGGAGAAAACCAGTGAATTGATGAAATCAAGGTATAATTGCATTCCAATCAGAGGCGCAGCTTGTGGTTTTGGTTTGGGGGCAACACTTCTGAGTGGGCCCCTAACCAGGTAACCCTGATAACAAGTATGGTGGCACTCACTAAGGCCGGATTAACAAGTCCTGATATTTTCGGTACCGGAGAGATCCGTGTCCGTGTGTGTAATACTTGTGGCACACGTGTGCCACATCAGGACCACATGCACCGGCGCCAGGGAGGCAGCGGTACAGTCTGCAGAGATTACTCAAAGCCACATATGACTGTGCACTAGGGTGACCGCAAAAAATCGATGTCGGAATTTTGTCCGTCCTGACCAGACAAAACGATTCCCCTTTCCAGATATTGAGAGAGCCAAAATTTGAGCTCGATCAAACGACGTTAACCCGTGCCGCTCATCGCTCAAAGTTTGAAAAAATACAAATTGAGGTATTTTAAGATTTAGGTATTTTGCATAGTCTGTTAGACTATAAAGAATGTGACAACAACATTGCAGAAATAGCTCTGACCAAACTTTCGAACCATTTGTGGTATTTGAATGCAGAGTTGGTGGGATTATCGTTTTTTTGATCCCACCATTACAGACAATGAAAAGTTGTTAATGGCTAATAAATTGCTCAGTAGCACAGATGAACCATCAGAGCACGCTAGGGTTGTAAATCCAAAAGTTAGGAAAAAAATTAAAAGAGGTAGGAAGTAACCGACTTTAACGACCTTCTGACAAAAGATGAAGAACAAAAGCAATATGTCCTGCAAGTTGTAAGCAAATGTCGAGCATTATATTCTGACGTTTCAAAAACTACTTTAACAAAAGCTCTAGAATAGATTAGATAACTATGTAAAATTATCAACTCATGTAGGTTAGCGTGCTCTGATGGTTCATCTGTGCTACTGAGCAATTTATTAGCCATTATCAACTTTTCATTGTAATGGTGGGATCAAAAAACGATAATCCCACCAACTCTGCATTCAAATACCACAAATGGTTCGAAAATTTGGTCAGGGCTATTTCTGCAATGTTGTTGTCACATTCTTTATAGTCTAACAGACTATGCAAAATACCTAAATCTTAAAATACCTCAATTTGGATTTTTTCAAACTTTGAGCGACGAGCGGCACGGGTTAACGTCGTTTGATCGAGCTCAAATTTTGGCTCTCTCAATATCTGGAAAGGGGAATCGTTTTATGGGGTCCAGACGAACAAGATTCTGACATTTTTTCCCCCCCATATGAGATCCGGTCACCCTACTGTGCACGTTTACAGCCCCGTCCCCATCTATTGACAACCTACACAAACTCCTCATCCTAATGATACTCCAATGCTGAGCTGCTGCTGTATGTGTCCCCCTAACTGCACCTGCTGTGTGCCCTCTAGATGGTAAAACAAACCTCTAGAATATAGTAATGCTGTATGCAAGTGCCCTAGAAAAACAGTGCCCACATTTTGCCCACCCCCCCTAGAAAATAATAATGCCCTCTGTGTACCCCTTTGACAGTCACAATAACCGGAAGGCCCCTATAACCATAAGTGCCCACTTAACATTTAATAATGTTTTGAGTCTCCTCCTTACCTGTACGTTTTGAGTCTCCTCCTTACCTGTACAACTCCCCTCTACACAGTATGATGCTCCCCACACAGTATACTGATGCCTTAGTAGCCCTCAAACTGATTTATGGATCCAACACTGTATGATGGCCCCCACAATGTACAAAGACCCCACATTAGCTCCCACACTGTATGATGGCTCTCTCACTGTAATCCCCACACTGTATGTCGTCCCCCTAAAGAGCCTCCATATAGTATAGTACACCCCATAGTCCTCCATATAGTATACTGCACTCCTCATAGGCCTTTATATAGTATAATGCACTCCCCATAAGCCTCCATATAGTATAATGCATCCCAAAGTCCTCCATATAGTGTATTGTACTCCCCACAGGCCTCTATATAGTATAATTCACTCCCCATAGGCCTCCATATAGTATAATGCGCTCTCCATAGGCCTTCATATAGTATAATGTGCTCCCCATAGGCCTTCAAACAGTATAATGCACTCCCCGTAGGCCTCCATAAAGTATAGTGCACTCCCCATAGACCTTCATTCAGTATAGTGTACTCCCCATAGGCCTCCATATAGTATTTTGCACTCCCCATCAGCCTCTATACAGTATAATGCACTCTCCATAGGCCTCATTATAGTATAATACACTCCCCATTTGCCTATATATTGTATAGTGCACTCCACATAGGCTTTCATGCAGTATAATGCACTCCTCATAGGCCTCCATACAGTATAATGCACTATATGCTGCATGTATACCAACTTGAACTAAGCTCAATTTTTGTTTTTTAATGAAAAACTCCCTATTGTTCCCTAACTGCTTTATTTTTTTTTTTTTACTATTTCCTCTTTTATGACGCTTCGTTTCAGAATCCCAGTGCATGGTGGGATAGTTAAACTAGTCGTCATCGGGGGGCTCCCTGAACTGGTGTCATCAGTGATGTCTGTTTCGGGGGCTGGGCTAGTCCCTGATCTACTGAGCATGCGTCTGTTGTCAATTCCGACATATGCTCAGTAGGTTTTTGTCACAGTGACAGTGCGCTCACCAACTCTGATGAGAAGTGACGAGTCAGCAAGAGAGCGCACTGTCAGTGCGTGTTGTAAAAAGAATACCTGGCCCAAAGGACAAGTAGAGACCAGCACCACCCCTGCAAGTAATGTCACTTTCTGGGATGGGGCTGGTCTTTGCATTTCCTGATGACCAGGTATTCTTCTTACAACGTGTGCTGACAGTGTGCGCTCTTGCCGATTTCTGATCAGAGCAGAGCAGCACGCCTCCTGAAAAACTGTTTTTAAACCTCTACGATACTTTTTTTATTAATTTCAATAGGAAATTCCCTTTCTGTTCATAGTGTAAAAAAAGTCACATCTTACAAGCGAATCTTGAAGAAAATCTCTCCAAACTAGGCACTGTCCAAGAAAAAGGCTGCGCAAAAATGCTTTAGGAAAACATCCTAACAAAAGCTTCCTCCAAAAATGACTTAAAGGTTAGTGTTTCCTGAAGCGGTTAGTGCTTGAAAAACCTTGTGGCTTTTAAGTGTCTTATAAAATTCTGTGTGAACATATCCTTACTCGACTCAGATTTAACTATAAATCTTAAAAGACGTGAGAGATATGTAGGTTATCAGTATGTTTGAGAAACTTTTTCAGTGATTCACACTTTCACTTTTCTGTAGATACAGATTCTGGCACTGATTCATTTTTGTTTTGAATCATGACTGCCCTCACATGGCCATAAATGGAACATGTTTTGCAAATTAAATTAAGAAAACCCCCCCAAAATTGAGGCAGAACACGTGTTGGTATAAGTGCAATGCATAGGTGTTCATTCACAGCATAGCCATTTAACAAGCAGAACCTAAGATAAAAACAAAACAATACACTGCAGTAAGTAAATAAATAGTAAATGTAAATAACAAGACCTTTTATTTATTTATTTTTTTTTATAAAAAAAATATAAAAGCCATCCTGCCACAACAATGTGTACCCAATCAGGGTGGTATCTAACTCTCTGTGTCACATAGGTGAACTACAGGAGTTACGCACCGTGCTGTTTGAGTGCACCCTGGTGACGCTTTAATTCCTTCGAGACGCTGTAATTTTGAATTTTTGCACTCTTTGTCTTCCATGTGCCCTAACATTTTTTCCCTGTTGTTATAGCTGTATTAGTACTTGCTTTTTGCAAATTATAGTTTTGTAAGACAGCATTAAATTTATAATGCGGTGTTCTGAAAAACACGAAAAAATTCCAAATTGGGGGAAGAAATAAATTAATTCCACTCTTGTTTTTGCAACCCTCACTTTGTGATAGAAATAAAAAGCCAATTTTGTTCTACAGGTCAGAATGGATATGGTGATACCAGAGTTTTTTCTTCATTTTTACTACTTAATTAAAAAAACTTGCAAAAAAGATTCGCCTTCAGTCATCATATTCTGAGAGTCAGAATTTTCTTTATTTATTTAGTCATTAGAATTATTTCAGGGCTTTTTTTGCAGGATGAGCTGTAGATTTTATTGGTGGTGCATACAACTTTTGAGTTTTCATTTTTTTTTTTTTTCAAATATTTTGTGTTTTTATAAATGTTACGGAGTGTAAAATTTGGTATAATTTAACCACTTTGCACAAATTAGATCGAACGTGAAAAAAAAACCCACAGACTTATAGCGTCAGTACAGTAATATAGAAATGTGGCCAACCAAGAGAAAAAGAAAAGGAGGGTTGGTGGGGGTAGGTAAGGGGTAGAGGCGGATAAGAGAGGGAAGAGGTGCATGAAAAATGAGGAAGAAGGGACCAGGAGTTGATACTGATATGTTATGGTTTATAATTAACCGAAGTCAGACTGCCACTAGACAAACGTAGATGGACAAATTCTATCCACGGGAGCCAAATTTTGAAACTTTAGCCTCAGTGTTGTTGAAGACACTTTTAAGTTGCTAGTTGATCATAAAGTAACCTACACATGTTACATTTTCTGGGAATGGGATGTGCTTTTTATCCAAGCACGGAATATTTTTGATTTGCCGCAAAATAGAGAAAGGTAAAAGGTTTGTACTGTTCATTCACTTTGGCCGTCCGGCCGTACTACAACCATCCCTTGGGGTGCTCCAGGGCTCCATCACCCACAGGGATGCAGAACAGTCCCAATTTTAGTTTTTTAAATCAAGCTGCAACGTGCACAACTTTTTTATTCTTCAAGCAAAGTCTTATTACATCAGTGGCGCGCATCCTGTGCTGCCACAAAAATAACTGAATCCCATGCCCTATTTCGGACCGAGGACGACTCTGCAGCCGCAGAGGTTGTAGGCTGCCATGAAGAAACAACTTTTGTATTGTGCCTGGCAGTAACCCAGGTGTCAGCTGAGCCCGCTCCGGGCCTGGAAAATGTCCCAGGTCATCTTCACTGCAGAGGGTGACTGCTACCACATAATAACCCTGGGGACAGTCCTCTATAAAAAATAACTCAAAGTCTCCTTCCTGTAGCGGTTTGCCAAATTTGACCGACGCTGCATTCACATAAATTTTGGCGTCAGTCCCATCTTTTCTAATAAAACCCCATACCCCTTTCAACATTGGTGTATACAAGCCGACCGCAGGTATGCCGTCCTGCCAGAGCGCTCCCTCCGGGTTGGTGCAATTCAGCCCACGCCTCCTCCCTTTGCTTCTTCTTCTTGATGACATCCTCTATCCAGGCAGCCTGCCCGGGAGTAGGAAAAGGGCCTTTCGCTGGAAGATGAAAATGGGGGGGCGCCCAGGGACATAGCGGTGTTGGAGACGGGACGGGCCTCCGAGGGGCGGGGACGGTGTGCAGAACCCCCTTCCTGGAAGCAGGGACGGACAACAGCCTCTGATACAGGGGCTCATGACAAGGACCATCCCTCTGGGGTCAGGGGCACACAAAGGCCCCGACCTAGGGGAAGATGACTCCTCCGACCACAGACTCTGCGCCTGGGACTTCACTGAGGGCGGGTGAGTGGGGACCTCCGCAATGTCTTCCCATGATGTGCCGGGCCGGGTTCTTTCCTTTTCCTGCCGCCATTTCAGCTCCATGTGGCTTCTGCCTCGAAAACTTCGGGTGCAGGAGTGCGCCATCGCTGCCGGTCCAAGATCACACAATGGCGCCGATGGGGCTGCACCTGGGTTTTTCTTCTAGGTCCCACCCGTTTCCAGGTGGGGACGCCTCCGACAACTCCACCCATTTGCTGGAATTCTGTAGGGGAGGGCGAGGTCCTCTTTTGTTCTACTGCACCCACCAGGGGCGGAACAGGGAATATCGACAGGTGGATTTTGGCACCAATACTGTACTGAAACACCCACAAAGGGAAAGGCCCATGTCTTCTACTTCAACGCCATTTCCCGCCATCTTCATAGCTGCCATCTTGGCCAACACAATGTCAGTCTCTTTCACGGTATAAGTCAAGTCCACTTTGTTAGTCACGTCTGGCATTTCAAAAGCATTCACCAAATATCCATTTTTAAGTTTTCTGAACACAGCAATTACTTTCACATCATCCACATCTTCTTTCTTCGTGGTCACTCCGCATTCCAAGGTAGTTGCATTCTGCCGACTACGCCAAGTGTAAGGGAGGTCCAGGACTGTAGTACATTTTCAGCATTTGAGTATTCTCTCTCAACCATGGACAGACATTTCTATGGAATTTATAACTAATTTGTTCTCCTGCTGGTAATATGGTAATTTTGATGATTATTGATAAGATTTCTAAAATGACACATTTTATCGACTTGCCGTCCTTATCAAATGCCAAGACGTTGGCTCAGGTGTTTGGGAGATTGTTAAACTCCACGGTGTTAATAATAATAGGGGGATTCCCTGTTGAGAAGAACAGAGGCCGCTATCTGCAGACCGGATATAACTTCAAGAGAAATGTGCTGTCTTCCAGGTGCAAAAATTAAAGATGTGTCTGACAGGATATCAGGACTCTTCAGACCTACAGATGACTACCCATTCCTGCTACTACATGTGGGGACAAATGACACCGCAAGAAACGACCTGGAAACCATCTGCAGAGACTTTGAAGACTTAGGCAAGAAAGTGAAAGAACTGGGAGCGCAGGTGGTCTTCTCTTCCATCCTCCCAGTGGATGGCCATGGAACAAGGAGGTGGAATAAGATTCTGCAGGTGAACAACTGGCTACGTCGATGGTGCCGTCAGCAACGATTTGGATTTCTGGATCACGGAGTGAACTACTTATACGATGGACTACTTGCTAGAGATGGGGTGCACCTTACGAAGACTGGAAAGCAGGTATTTGGAAGTCGCCTTGCTACACTTGTAAGGAGAGCTTTAAACTAGAACAACATGGGAAGGGAAGCAAAAGACCAGAAAAAGCCATACACCTGACAAATGCTACTGAGAACTCTGCTATTAGAAGTGGAAAGGAAGAACAAAGACGAAAGAATCTAATTAAAAAAAATATTGGAGAAAGAGAAACCAATCACAAACTAAAATGTTTCTATACTAATGCACAAAGCATGGGCAACAAACAAGGAGAATTGGAACTACTAACACAGGAAAAGAAATATGATGTCATTGGAATCACTGAAACTTGGTGGGACAATACACATGATTGGAATACAAGACTAGAAGGATACAACTTATGTGCAAGAAACAGACTTGATAAACGAGGAGGGGGTGTCGCATTGTATGTTAGAAATGCGTATATCTGCACAGAGATTGAAGCTTCAGAGACTGGGAGTTCTGTGGAAACTGTTTGGGTAAGAATACAAGGACAGAACAATGGAAAGGACACCATTGTAGGCATTTACTACAGGCCGCCTGTGCAAGCTGAAGATATGGATGAACTCTTTATGCATCAAATGGCCAAGTTCTCCAAAAAATATGACATAGTTGTCATGGGAGATTTCAACTATCCAGACATTTGTTGGGAATCTCTCTCAGGCAAAACTAACAGGTCAAGGAAATTCTTATCCTCTCTTGCTGACAACTTTATCTTCCAAAAGGTAAAGGAGAAAACAAGGGGAACTGCTACCTTGGATCTAATCCTTATAAACAGGGAGGAAATGGTTGAGGAGGTAAAAGTGGCTGGGACCCTAGGAGGTAGCGACCATGCTATTTTAGAATTTTGGATAACTAGAGGCGGAAGACCTGTGAAGACTCAGACGTCAAGGTTAGATTTCAGAAAGGCAGATTTTAAGGGATTCAGAAAGAGAATTGGAGGGATCCAATGGCTGGATATCCTTAAAGACAAAAATGTCCAGGAAGGATGGGAAATCTTGAAAAATGAAATTCTCAAAGCACAGTTGTTAACAATTCCGAAAAGAGGGAAGAATAGGAAGCATTTAAGGAAACCAGGATGGATGAACACAGAACTTAAGCACATGCTAAAAAGGAAGCAAAAAATGTTTATAAAATGGAAAGAAGGAGGCATATCTAAAGAAGAATATAATGCTGTCTGCAGAACCTGCAAGGCACAAATCAGATTACTAAAGCTGAAAATGAATTGAGGCTTGCAAGAGATGTCAAAAGCAATAATAAAGGATTTTGGGGATATGTCAAAAGTAAAAGAAAAGTCAAAGATGCTATAGGATTTTTACAGGATGAAAATGATGAAATGGTAAGACAGGATGTTGAGAAGGCTGAACTTTTAAATTCCTATTTTGCATCTGTTTTCTCTCAGAAAGGAAATGTAACATCAACTGTTATTCACTGTCCTATTAAGGGAATAGAAGAATCCAGGATATCTATAAACAGAAAGATAGTGAGGAAACACTTAGCTAACCTAAATGTATTCAAGTCTCCAGGTCCAGATGAATTACACCCCAGAGTACTGAAGGAGATAGCAGAAGAAATTTTTGAACCCCTCTCCATAATCTTTGAAAATTCTTGGAGAACAGGAGAAGTGCCAGAAGACTGGAGAAGAGCAAATGTTGTTCCTATCTTCAAAAAGGGGAAGAAGGTGGACCCAGGCAACTATAGGCCGGTGAGTCTGACTTCTATACCAGGAAAGATCTTTGAACAAATTATTAAACAACATGTATGTCAATACCTGGATAAGAATGAAGTGATTAAAGAAAAAGTCAGCATGGGTTTGTAACTAATAAGTCATGTCAGACTAATTTAATTTCCTTCTATGATGGTATTACTGATTGGGTGGATCAAGGAAATGCTGTAGATATAGTATATCTTGACTTCAGCAAAGCATTTGACAAAGTCTCTCATACAATCCTTATTGAAAAAATGACTAAGTATGGAATGGACAAGGCAACTGTTAGGTGGATTCATAACTGGCTTAGTGATCGGACCCAAAGAGTGGTCGTAAATGGCTGCACATCCAGTTGGAAGAATGTCTCAAGTGGGGTACCACAGGGCTCTGTCCTGGGCCCTGTATTGTTCAACATCTTTATCAATGATTTAGATGAAGGAATTGAGGGTAAACTGATTAAATTTGCTGATGACACAAAGCTAGGAGGGATAGCTAATACTAGAGAAGAGAGAGAGAGGATTCAAAAAGATTTAAATAAACTGGAGAAGTGGGCAGCAACTAACAGAATGGTTTTTAACAGGGAGAAATGCAAAGTACTACATCTGGGCAATAAAAATGAAAAAAGCATATATAGAATGGGAGGAATAGGGCTAAGTGACAGCACATGTGAAAAAGACTTGGGTATACTAATAGATCGCAGACTGAATATGAGTCAACAGTGTGATGCAGCAGCAAAAAAGGCAAATGCAATTCTAGGATGTATTAACAGAAGCATACAGTCTAGATCACGTGAAGTAATTATTTCCCTCTACTCCTCTTTGGTCAGACCTCATCTGGAATATTGTGTCCAATTTTGGGCACCACATTTTAAAAAAGACATCAACAAACTGGAGCACGTTCCGAAAAGAGCGACCAGAATGGTGACCGGTCTGCAAACCCTGTCTTATGAGGAAAGGTTGCAGGATTTGGGAATGTTTAGTTTGCAAAAGAGAAGACTGAGAGGAGACTTAATAGCTGTCTACAAATATCTAAAGGGCTGTCACATTGTAGAAGGATCAACTTTATTCTCATTTGCACAAGGAAAGACTAGAAGCAATGGGATGAAGCTGAATGGGAGGAGACACAGATTAGATATTAGAAAAAACTTTTTGACAGTTAGAGTGATCAATGAGTGGAACAGGCTGCCACGAGAAGTGGTGAGTTCTCCTTCAATGGAAGTCTTCAAACAGAGTCTGGACAGACATCTAACTGGGATGATTTAGCGAATCCTGCTTTGAGCAGGGGGTTGGACCAGATGGCCCAGGAGGTCCCTTCCAACTCTACGATTCTATGATCTTTATTTTTTATATAGCGCTAACATATTCCGCAGCGCTTTACAGTTTGAACATATTATCAACACTGTCCCTGGATGGGGCTCACAATCTAAATTCCCTATCAGTATGTCTTTGGAGTGTGGGAGGAAACCGGAGTGCCCGGAGGAAACCCACGCAAACACGGGGAGAACATACAAACTCCTTGCAAACTCCGTGTTCCTTTTAATATCATCTCAGAGGTACATAGTTTATTGCTAAATTCTGGAGAGCTTTTTGTACTCGGTTAGGGATGAAGCTCTCCCATTTGTCAGCTTTTCACCCTCAGTCTAATGGGCTGGACCTGTGTGTGGGTGATCAGGTGTAGTGGTCTACAAAGAAAATTAAATTCAAGGTACCTTCATTGAAGTTAGAACCTTGGTTTATTGGTTCATATAAATTTACAGCGGGCATTAATCCTGTTGCTTTCCGTCTGGCACTACCTGCATCATTCAAAATTCATAACATTTTCCACAGGTCTCTGTTAAAGAGATATGTGCTGCAGTGCAACAGATAGAAGGGACTACATAAAAGTTCAAAGCAAAAGTCTTTTATGTCCAAAGTAACTCACAAACGGAAAGCAAATGGTATCCTCCGGATCGCAGCTGGGGCCTCAAGACAGTCTGTATCCGAGACCGGTTGCCATGGGTGACTGCACTGCCATGTCACGCTGAGGGGTGCCAGACGTTTTTGCTTTCCTTTGCTCCGTGTTACTTCACATAAGGCTGGAGTCGCACTTAACGTATATAAAAATCGGTCCGATTTTGACAGACGAGAATCGCATCAATGTTTTGTGAAAAATGATCCGTATGTAATCCGTTTGCAATGCGAGGATGTGATTTCCTCGCATCTAAGTATCTGTGTGACATCCGTATGGCATCCATATGGCGTGATTTTCTCGCAGCCTTGCAAAATGGACATTTAATGGTTTCTTGGCCTGAAATTAATTAAAATCATAATCAGCAACCCTATTTATTGGCTCTACAACAGGTGACACCCTCCAATCTTTGAATTAGAGTCTGTGCTTGTGTTGTAGTGTTTCTGCTTTGTGTCAAATATGTCAGACTGGCTTATTTTCAACACTACTGAGCGGGTTCTTTTACACTGGGTTATGTCTCGACATTTTGGGGAGCCATACCCAGTGATTGTGGATCCAAGGAGGCGGAGACGAATGTGGGTACATCCACTTTTGAGGCAACAGCTGACTAAAGGGCATTTCCACCGTCCATATGCTTCTCTACGTAGCCATTCTGACAAGTTCTACCAGTATTGTCGCATGAGCATGCCCACATTTGACATTCTGATTGGTTTTATTTGTTTTTAATGTTGTATCTTCCCTTATCGATTCCTTTCCACTGGCCTTTCCTATGTGGCACTGCATTTTGAATTCTTAATTGGCAAATCCACAATCTCAGACATTGTCCGTTCTACGTGCTCGGAAATATGGTCCCGACTACATCAATCGCTCATGCCTGAGACAAAAATGGAAGACTGGCTACGTATAGCCCGTGGGTTTGAGGAAATGTGTCAGTTTCCCAAATGTATTGGCGCACTGGATGGCAAGCACATCCGTATGCATAAGCTGCCAAACTCAGGGTCCCAATATTTTCATTATAAACAGGTTTTTTTCTGTAGTGCTGTTGGCCCTGGTCAACAATGCCTACAGGTTTATAGTTGTAGATATTGGGGCCTATGGAAGTACTAGAGACTCCAGAGTCTTCAATTCTTCCATTATGGGTTTGTGGCTGCGCAATAATGATTTGGACATCCCCCCCCCCACATCAGCTACCAGAGTCCACTATGGATGCGGTGCCTTATGTGATGTTTGCAGATGAGGCCTTTCAACTAACATGCCACCTCATGAGGCCCTATCCACTTAGAGCCCTGGACCACAGGCACAGAATATTTAATTCATGCCTATCCACGTGCCCTCCATTCTACAAATGACCTAAGACTAAAATCCCCCTTGCTTGTTGGGCAACCTCACTGACACCCGGTGTGATGCCAGATGCAGGATGGTGAACAATGGCAGGCTCCTGTTGGGGGTTATAGGGGTAAGATGTGTATGGTGGTGGGTCCTCCTGGCTACAGGCGTGCCCAATTGGTTCATACTCCCCTATATGGCCATGTCGACCATACCCATGTTGGGACCAGCCTCCAACAGTGGGCCTGATAAAGTGGCCATATTGGGCAGGCGCAGTATGGTCCAAAAATTGGAGCTGTGGAGGCCAAAGTTGGGTTGGGGCGGGCTGTGGCTGAGGCGTAGGCATCCGGGGAGGAGGTGGCTCAGACACCGATTGAGCCTGCACTTCTGGTAGTCCCTGCATTTGCAGTTGGTTATTACTAGAAAGCTGCCATCTTTCCAAAAAAGCAAATACCGGGATTGGATTATTGGGTGGTCTGCAGGCATCAATCAGGATCTGGATTGCCCCCGTGGCACGCAGACTGACCTCACTGGGAATTGGCTGGAGGTACGGTGCCAGACTGCGGGCATAAGCTTCCTCCCCATAATCATTTGCAGTCCTGGCCAAATAGTCCGACACCCCATTGTCCACGTGCCTCCTGGTGCCTGTAGCTGGTCCTTCTCTCCTGCGCCGGACACGGCGTGTGATGGCTGTAGCCTGGGGAGAGGTATCCAGAGGCAAGGTGTGGCTGCTACTGTTGCCCTGGTTCTGGATTAGTGTCTTGTGTTCCAGATGCCGCTGCTGGTGGTGGTGGTTAGGTGCAGCTTGAAGGTGCAGAAGATAGACCAGCCACTTCTTCACCTTCCCCCATTGGATCTATAGGGACCTCAGAGTCGAAAGCTGTCTCCCTCTCTGTAAGGTTGGACTCCGTGCTGGTTTTAAAAAAAAAAAAAATACATATTAAGATTTCAGCCCAACAGCATGTATAAAATGTTTTGTAATGCATGCACTTACGGTCTCAGATCCAGAACCAGAGCAAGGAAATTCAGCCTGTCAAAGTAGATGTATTTCCTTTTGCTGGGTGCTGCATCCCCACTCCTGGCCCGCTGCTGTCTCTCCCGCCTGTATTGGTCCCTACAGCTGGGCCACCGTCTTGTGACATGAGTCACCGCAACGTAACACAAAACAAGTTTTAATATTCAAACAATGTGTTTGTATTGCAAAATGTTTTTTTACATTGTAATGTGGCCTGCTACTTGGCAAGTGTTAAGTGTAAAGTAGGTCACATATTCGGCATAAAAAATACCATAAGATGATTTCATGTTAGTTTGGTAACACGTGTTCCTTTTAGTAAAAATTATTTTTAATGATTGTACTTACTAATTTGCTGCTGGGCCTCATGAGATCTTTCCTCATAGTCGGGGAACATCTGCCTGCATATTCTCCTCCATGCTGCCTCCTTTCGTGCCCGGCCTGCGTAGTGTGCGTCCCGTTGATCCCATACTTCTGGTCTCTCTTGCACCAGAACTATGAGAATCTCCACGTTAATATGTGTGGCCATGATGCTGCACTCCGTGGAGACGTGCTTCCTGTTTTATTGTAGCGGTCGCCAGGGAAATTTGTATGCCAAAGTTTCCTGACAATGCCTGATTCAATTTCCTGTCACCTGGAGAATTTATCGCAAGTCACACGCATGGTCCGTGTGGTATCCATTTTTTTCTCGCATCCATAGACTTGCATTGGCGAGTCTCGTCCGATATACGGTGCAAATCGCAGCATGCTGCAATTTCACTCGCTCATATAATATGGGCGAGAAAAAAACTAATGATGGGAGCTGCTCCATAGATTAACAGCGGTCTGAGTGCTATGCGTTTTTTTTCTCCCATAGCACTCGTCCGTTTTCCTCTCTAGTGTGACGCCGGACTAAGACGCACGTTGCAGAGCCATCTGCTCTGCAGTTTGCAAACCAATACTGACACACCCAACTCTTTTCTGCAGGGTTTTTAACCCCTTTCCTACATTAGACGTACTATTCCGTCCCTGTGAACTGGGACCTAAGTCCCAAGGACGGACTAGTATGTCATAACGATCAGCCGCACCCCCCGTGGGGAGCGCTGCTGGTCACGGCCGGGTGTCAGCTGATTATCACAGCTGACACCCGGCACTATGTGTCAGGGGCGGTCACGGACCGCGCCCGGCACATTAACCCCTGGTACACTGCGATCAAACATGATAATTAAAAAAAAATCGCAAAATAAATTTTAAAAAAAAAAATATATATACATATATTCCCTAATAAATTCATTTTTTGAAAATAAAAAAAAACAATAAAAGTACACAAATTTTTTTTATCGCCGCGTCCATAGCGACCCGCCCTATAAAACTGTCCCACTAGTTAACCCCTTTATTGAACCCCTTAAAAAATAAAAATATAAAACGAAGCAAAAAATAATGCTTTATCATCATACAGCCGAACAAAAAGTGCAATAATGCGCGATGAAAAAGACAGATATAAATAACAATATCAAAAAATGTCACATGCCCGAAAATGGTACCAATAGAAACGTCAACTCGTCCCGCAAAAAATAAGACCTCACATGACTTGGTGGGTCAAAATATGGAAAAATTATAGCTCTCAAAATGTGGTAATGCAAAAACTATTTTTACAATAAAAAGCATCTTTTAGCGTGCGACAGCTGCCAAATATAAAAATGCGCCATAAATAGTAAATCAAACCCCCCATCATCACCCCCTTAGTTATGGAAAAATAATAAAATAAAAAGATGTATTTCCATTTTCCCATTAGGGTTAGGGCTAGGTTTAGGGCTGAGATTAGGGTTAGGGGTGTGTTGGGGTTAGGGTTGGAGTTAGAATTGGGGGTTTTCCACTGTTTAGGCACACCAAACGCGACATGACGTCCGATCTCAATTCCAGCCAAAAAAGTCAAATGGCGCTGCTACCCTTTGGAGCTCTGCCATGCGCCCAAATAGTGGTTTACCCCCACATGTGGGGTATCAACGTACTCAGGACAAATTGCACAATAACTTTTGGGGTCCAGTTACCCTTGGGAAAATAAAAATTGGGGGTGAAAAGATCATTTTTGTGGAAAAAAATATTATTTTTTAATTGTACAGCTGTACGTTATAAACTTCTGTGAAGCCCTGGGGGGTTCAAAGTGCTCACCACATATCTAGATAAGTTCCTTGGGGGGTCTAGTTTCCAAAATGGGGTCACTTGTAGGGGGTTTCCACTGTTTAGGCACATCAGGAGCTCTCCAAACCTGACATGGCATCCGATCTGAATTCCAGCCAATTTTGCAGTGAAAAAAGTCAAACGGCGCTCCTTCCCTTCTAAGCTCTGCAGTGCGCCGAAACAGTGGTTCCCCCCCTCATATCAGGTATCAGCGTACTCAGGACAAATTGCACAATAACTTTTGCAGTCCAGTTTCTCCTGTTACCCTTGGTAAAATAAAAAAATTGAACCTGAAGTAATTTTTTTTTGTGAAAAAAAGTTAAATGTTCATTTTTTTTTTAAAACATTCAAAAAATTCCTGTGAAGCACCTAAAGGTTAATAAACTTCTTGAATATGGTTTTGAGCACCTTGAGGGGTGCAGTTTTTAGAATGGTGTCACTTTTGGGTGTTTTCTATCATATAGACCCCTCAAAGTGACTTCAAATGTGATGTGGTCCCTAAAAATAAAATGGTGTTGTAAAAATGAGAAATCGCTGGTCAACTTTTAACCCTTATAACTTCCTAACAAAAAAAATGTTGGCTCCCAAATTGTGCTGATGTAAAGTAAACATGTGGGAAATGTTATTTATTAAGTTTTTTGAGTGCCATATCTCTGTGATTTAAGAGCATAAAAATTGAAAGTTGGAAAATTGCAAAATTTAGAAAATTTTCGCCAAATTTCTGTTTTTTTCACAAATAAGCGCAAGTTATATGAATTAAATTTTACCACTAACATGAAGTTCAATATGTCACGAGAAAATGATGACAGAATCACCGGGATCCATGGAAGCGTTCCAGAATTATTACCTCATAAAGGGACAGTGGTCAGAATTGTAAAAGCTGTCACGGGCATTAACATGCAAACCACCCATGGGAGTAAAGGGGTTAAATGGAATATGTGGCCATGGGCCACTTGTAAGATCCAGCTGGAGGGAATGAGCCACCCTACTACCATCCTGTAGTTCGCTCTAAAAATAAAAGCCCATGCCGGGTTTTCTTAATTCTGCCTTGGTCAAATAGCTTGTCCAAGACCAACTTACATTTTTTTCTGCATTGCAGCCACAGCTATACCTGTGACTGCAATGCACTCCATATCGTCCCTCACATATGATTCCCCTCACATATGATTCCCCTCATTGCCTCACATTGGTTTCTGAAACCTCTCTTCCTTTATCACTACCTCTGGTCCTAGTCAATGGGTCATTAGAGTTTCAGGTATCCATATCATCGATTCTCATCTCTCGTTCAAGAATTTGGTTCATTGGCGGAGTTATGGTCCTGAGGAGAGAACTTGAGTAACAGCCATGGATATTCTTGCTGAACGTCTGGTTAGGTCCTTTCATCGCCTTCATCTAGATAAACCAGGGCTTGAGGGTCCCGGGGCCCTTCTTAGAAGGATGGGTACTGTCACAAGCAGGGTCGGCTTTAGCGGCAGGCAGACCGAGCAGCTGCCTAGGGTCCCTGCTCTCCCAGGGGCCCCCAGCTAGTGGCACATCACACAGCCGCTACGGGGCCCATGAGGCAGGGGGGGCCCGCCTGCCGCCAGCTCCAACTCCACCCGCCGCCTTCGCATTGAACTATACTGGCATCATAGACACCTGTACAGTTCAAAGCAATGTTGGAGGAGAGAGCGTCAGATGACGCTCCCTCTCCCATCATTCCCTTCTGACACTGCGGGTGTGCGATGACGTCATATCACCGCGCGCCCACTGTATGTCGGGCAGACTGCAGCTGCTGAGACCGGAGCCGGGAGCAGCGCGGGGCATGAGGAGAGGTGAAGATTGTGTGTGGGTTTTTTTAATATAGCTGTGAGTACTGGACTGTGGCGCTATAGGGGGGGGATGGAGGAGGCTGTGTTATATACAATGGGGGAGGATGTAGGAGGCTGTGTTATATACAATGGGGGAGGATGTAGGAGGCTGTGTTATATACAATGGGGGGGATGGAGGAGGCTGTGTTATATACAATGGGGGGATGGAGGAGGCTGTGTTATATACAGTGGGGGGAGAATGGAGGAGGCTGTGTTATATACAGTGGGGGGAGAATGGAGGAGGCTGTGTTATATACAATGAGTTTAGAATGGAGGAGGCTGTGGTATATAAAATAGGGGAGAATGGAGGAGGCTGTGTTATATACAATGGGGGAGGATGGAGGTCACAGGCCCGGATTGGCAATATAACCAACCGGGCATTTTCCCGCTGGGCCGCGGGCGGCAGCGCCCGATCATCTGGCCGCTTGCCAGCTGCTGCGGCCACTGTTGCTCCTGCCGCCGGCCCTCTGCGGGCACGGCGGTGATAGTTTCCAAGTTCCTCCCGCACTGCAAGGAGATAAGCCGCCTCGCACCCCATCCTCGCCTTAGCATGAGACACCCCCCCAGCCACTCACAGCGTCGCACTCGCTTGCCTGCTCGCAGGACCTGTGATGAGGTCACAGGAGGGGAGGAGTCAGGGGGTCACATGATCAGGAGCCTTTGTCCAGACCCCCGATCATGTCACCCCTGACTCCGCCCCCTCCTGTGACCTCATCACAGGTCCTGTGCGCTCAGCCTTGCCTCTACCGTCTGCGACTGCAAGACTCTGCTTTGCTGTTGTCATGGTGCTGGTTGAGGTAAGTATGTGTGGGGTCAGGATTTACAGTGTGGATGTAGCAGAGCTGTGTGTGTATGAGGTGTACGGAGCGGAGCCGCGTGTGTGCGAGGTGTACGGAGCAGAGCCGTGTGTACAAGGTGTATGGAGCGGTGCCGTGTGTGTACAAGGTGTACGGAGCGGAGCCGTGTGTACGAGGTGTACGGAGCGGAGCCGTGTGTGTACGAGGTGTACGGAGCGGAGCCCTGTGTTTATGAGGTGTAAGGAGCGGAGCCGCGCGTGTACGAGGTGTAAGGAGCGGAGCCGCGCGTGTACGAGGTGTACGGAGCGGAGCCGTGTGTGTACGAGATGTACGGAGAGGAGCCACGCGTGTACGAGATGTACGGAGAGGAGCCACGCGTGTACGAGGTGGACAGAGTGGAGCCGTGTGTGTATGGAGTGGAGCCATATGTGTACGGGATGTACGGAGCGGAGCCAAGTGTGTACAAAACATACAAAGCGTGCTTTTCCCACGGACACAGGAGTACACGGCGGAGCCCCGAGGAGCATTTTAAAACACACACATGATGTTCCACCTGAAGTGATGTGCTGGAAGCTGACCGGAAATGAGATAATTTCTTGAGATTGTGACGGAACCAGGAATGCTTCAGATCCATCACCGTGTCCTCCTCCGACAGCGCAGACAGCAGGATCGCCTTGGAATCGGGGATGCCGGCCATGTGAGCGGATCATGATAGGTCCTGCACCGGGAGGCTCAGGTGGGCACTACAATGGGAGCCGGGCTGCTATAGTATCTTTGTAGAATCTTTCTTTCTCTCTTTTTTCTTTCTCTGTTCTTTCTTTCTCTCTCTGTTCTTTCTTCCCCTCTTTCTTTCTTTCTTTCTTTCTTTTTCTTTCCTCTCTTTCTCTCTGTTCTTTCTTTCTTTTCTTTACTTCTTTCTTTCTCTCCCTGTTCTTTCTCTGTCTCTCTGTTCTTTCTTTCTTTCCCCTCTTTCTCTGTCTCTCTGTTCTTTCTTTCTTTCCCCTCTTTCTCTGTCTCTCACTGTTCTTTCTTTGTCTCTCACTGTTCTTTCTTTCTTTCCCCTTTCTTTCTCGCTCTCTCTGTTTTCTTTTTTCTCTCTCTCTCTGTTTTCTCTCTTCCTTAGTGCCAGCCACTGTGCCCTCAGTACCAGTCAGTGTGATCAGCAGTGCTAAATGGGTGCGATTAGGTGTGGACATGGGTGTGACTATTTGTGACATGGGTGTGGCTGGGCGTGGCCAAAATTTGCAGCTGCGCGCGCCACAGTCTTTGTCCGTCTTTCCCTTCTTCAAAAGTTGGGAGGTATGATAGGGGCAGCTATGACCAGGGGGTCTGGTTGCCCAATAGAGAGCAGTTCTGCCAGGAATTCTGTAATCATGCATACAAAAGGGGACAGAGATTTGGGAGGAGTACTGTACCTAAAAGCAATAAATAGGACTGAGCTGAAATACTGGGCACAGCTCTGACTACATGTTATATAGTCTTGTTAATCTCCTCTCACTTCTTGTAAACTACAAGTGTACAAAGATATTATATAGTCACCATGTGACTAGTGGGCCTGTGTAACTTCAAATGCCAGGGCTGAATTTTAGTCCCAGTCCGGCCCTGATGGAGGAGGCTGTGCTATATGCAATGTGGGGGGAATGGAGGAGGCTGTGTTATATACAATGGGGAGAGAATTGAGGATGCTGTGTTATATACAATGAGGTTAGGATGGAGGAGGCTGTGGTATATAAAATGGGGGAGAATGGGGAAGAGTCTTGAGGAGATCATTTGCATATTCCCAGTGCCTTCTGGGATAAGTGAAGAGTCTCCGCGAGCTCAACGATCACTGGGTTTTGGCCGTTGCAGCTGAAAAGAGGAAATCGGAAAAACCGTGGCTCATCTTTCATCGTTTTTAAGAAATCTCAAGATGGAAGAGGCCATGAGCCATTTGGTGAGCTGCATTTCTTGCTACATGTTTACAGATTTACCAGTGGAAAAGCCAAACTTCACATGCCACAAATGCAAGCTTGTGTCCCTGTTGGAGGAAAAGTTGCAAAATCTCGAAGAGAGGTTAGCTACATTGAAGATCATTAAGGAAGGTGAAGAGTTCTTGGACAGAGCAGAATTATCTCTTCATGTTACAGAAAGAGAAGAAATTCGAAGTGCACCTGAAGAAACAGAGGAATGGAGACATGTGACCCAGAGAAGCAGGAGGATCAGGAGGCAGTCAGCACCCATACTTCTCAGGAACCAGTACCAGGCTCTCACGCAGGAAAACGATGAAGAAATACATCAGGATAAGACTTTGCCCACAAACAGCAACCTTGTACGCCCTCAGAGTCCTCCTTGATGGAGAAAGAAAAATGTTGTGAAGAAGAAACGGAGAGTGGTGGTCATGGGGGATTCCCTGTTGAGAAGAACAGAGGCCGCTATCTGCAGACCGGATATAACTTCAAGAGAAATGTGCTGTCTTCCAGGTGCAAAAATTAAAGATGTGTCTGACAGGATATCAGGACTCTTCAGACCTACAGATGACTACCCATTCCTGCTACTACATGTGGGGACAAATGACACCGCAAGAAACGACCTGGAAACCATCTGCAGAGACTTTGAAGACTTAGGCAAGAAAGTGAAAGAACTGGGAGCGCAGGTGGTCTTCTCTTCCATCCTCCCAGTGGATGGCCATGGAACAAGGAGGTGGAATAAGATTCTGCAGGTGAACAACTGGCTACGTCGATGGTGCCGTCAGCAACGATTTGGATTTCTGGATCACGGAGTGAACTACTTATACGATGGACTACTTGCTAGAGATGGGTGCACCTTACGAAGACTGGAAAGCATGTATTTGGAAGTCGCCTTGCTACACTTGTAAGAAGAGCTTTAAACTAGAGCAACATGGGAAGGGAAGCAAAAGACCAGAAAAAGCCATACACCTGACAAATGCTATTGAGAACTCTGCTATTAGAATTGGAAAGGAAGAAAAAAGACGAAAGAATCTAATTAATAAAAATATTGGAGAAAGAGAAACCAATCACAAACTAAAATGTTTCTATACTAATGCACAAAGCATGGGCAACAAACAAGGAGAATTGGAACTACTAACACAGGAAAAGAAATATGATGTCATTGGAATCACTGAAACTTGGTGGGACAATACACATGATTGGAATACAAGACTAGAAGGATACAACTTATTTGCAAGAAACAGACTTGATAAACGAGGAGGGGGTGTCGCATTGTATGTTAGAAACGCGTATATCTGCACAGATATTGAAGTTTCAGAGACTGGGAGTTCTGTGGAAACTGTTTGGGTAAGAATACAAGGACAGAACAATGGAAAGGACACCATTGTAGGCATTTACTACAGGCCGCCTGTGCAAGCTGAAGATATGGATGAACTCTTTATGCATCAAATGGCCAAGTTCTCCAAAAAATATCACATAGTTGTCATGGGAGATTTCAACTATCCAGACATTTGCTGGGAATCTCTCTCAGGCAAAACTAACAGGTCAAGGAAATTCTTATCCTCTCTTGCTGACAACTTTATCTTCCAAAAGGTAAGGGAGAAAACAAGGGGAACTGCTACCTTGGATCTAATCCTTATAAACAGGGAGGAAATGGCTGAGGAGGTAAAAGTGGCTGGGACCCTAGGAGGTAGCGACCATGCTATTTTAGAATTTTGGATAACTAGAGGCGGAAGACCTGTGAAGACTCAGACGTCAAGGTTAGATTTCAGAAAGGCAGATTTTAAGGGATTCAGAAAGAGAATTGGAGGGATCCAATGGCTGGATATCCTTAAAGACAAAAATGTCCAGGAAGGATGGGAAATCTTGAAAAATGAAATTCTCAAAGCACAGTTGTTAACAATTCCGAAAAGAGGGAAGAATAGGAAGCATTTAAGGAAACCAGGATGGATGAACACAGAACTTAAGCACATGCTAAAAAGGAAGAAAAAAATGTTTATAAAATGGAAAGAAGGAGGCATATCTAAAGAAGAATATAATGCTGTCTGCAGAACCTGCAGGGCACAAATCAGATTAGCTAAAGCTGAAAATGAATTGAGGCTTGCAAGAGATGTCAAAAGCAATAATAAAGGATTTTGGGGATATGTCAAAAGTAAAAGAAAAGTCAAAGATGCTATAGGATTTTTACAGGATGAAAATGATGAAATGGTAAGACAGGATGTTGAGAAGGCTGAACTTTTAAATTCCTATTTTGCATCTGTTTTCTCTCAGAAAGGAAATGTAACATCAACTGTTATTCACTGTCCTATTAAGGGAATAGAAGAATCCAGGATATCTATAAACAGAAAGATAGTGAGGAAACACTTAGCTAACCTAAATGAATTCAAGTCTCCAGGTCCAGATGAATTACACCCCAGAGTACTGAAGGAGATAGCAGAAGAAATTTTTGAACCCCTCTCCATAATCTTTGAAAATTCTTGGAGAACAGGAGAAGTGCCAGAAGACTGGAGAAGAGCAAATGTTGTTCCTATCTTCAAAAAGGGGAAGAAGGTGGACCCAGGCAACTAAAGGCCGGTGAGTCTGACTTCTATACCAGGAAAGATCTTTGAACAAATTATTAAACAACATGTAAGTCAATACCTGGATAAGAATGAAGTGATTAAACAGAGTCAGCATGGGTTTGTAACTAATAAGTCATGTCAGACTAACTTAATTTCCTTCTATGATGGTATCACTAATTGGGTGGATCAAGGAAATGCTGTAGATATAGTATATCTTGACTTCAGCAAAGCATTTGACAAAGTCTCTCATACAATCCTTATTGAAAAAATGACTAAGTATGGAATGGACAAGGCAACTGTTAGGTGGATTCATAACTGGCTTAGTGATCGGACCCAAAGAGTGGTCGTAAATGGCTGCACATCCAGTTGGAAGAATGTCTCAAGTGGGGTACCACAGGGCTCTGTCCTGGGCCCTGTATTGTTCAACATCTTTATCAACGATTTAGATGAAGGAATTGAGGGTAAACTGATTAAATTTGCTGATGACACAAAGCTAGGAGGGATAGCTAATACTAGAGAAGAGAGAGAGAGGATTCAAAAAGATTTAAATAAACTGGAGAAGTGGGCAGCAACTAACAGAATAGTTTTTAACAGGGAGAAATGCAAAGTACTACATCTGGGCAATAAAAATGAAAAAAGCAAATATAGAATGGGAGGAATAGGGCTAAGTGACAGCACATGTGAAAAAGACTTGGGTATACTAATAGATCACAGACTGAATATGAGTCAACAGTGTGATGCAGCAGCAAAAAAAGGCAAATGCAATTCTAGGATGTATTAACAGAAGCATACAGTCTAGATCACGTGAAGTCATTATTTCCCTCTACTCCTCTTTGGTCAGACCTCATCTGGAATATTGTGTCCAGTTTTGGGCACCACATTTTAAAAAAGACATCAACAAACTGGAGCAAGTTCAGAAAAGAGCGACCAGAATGGTGACCGGTCTGCAAACCCTGTCTTATGAGGAAAGGTTGCAGGATTTGGCAATGTTTAGTTTGCAAAAGAGAAGACTGAGAGGAGACTTAATAGCTGTCTACAAATATCTAAAGGGCTGTCACATTGTAGAAGGATCAACTTTATTCTCATTTGCACAAGGAAAGACTAGAAGCAATGGGATGAAACTGAATGGGAGGAGACACAGATTAGATATTAGAAAAACCTTTTTGACAGTTAGAGTGATCAATGAGTGGAACAGGCTGCCACGAGAAGTGGTGAGTTCTCCTTCAATGGAAGTCTTCAAACAGAGGCTGGACAGACATCTGACTGGGATGATTTAACGAATCCTGCTTTGAGCAGGGGGTTGGACCAGATGGCCCAGGAGGTCCCTTCCAACTCTACGATTCTATGATTCTATGATTCTATAATTCTATGATTCTATATACAATGGGGGATGGAGGAGGCTGTGTTATATACAATGGGGGATGGAGGAGGCTGTGTTATATACAATGGGGGGATGGAGGAGACTGTGTTCTACAATGGGGGATGAAGGAGGCTGTGTTATATACATTGGGGGATGGAGGAGGCTGTGTTATACAATGGGGGGAGATTCTAGGAGGCTGTGTTATATACAATGGGGGAGAATGGAGGAGGCTGTGTTCTATACAAAGGGGAGAGAATGGAGGAGGCTGTGTTATATACAGTGGGGGGAGAATGGAGGAGGCTGTGTTATATACAATGGGGGGGATGGAGGAGGCTGTGTTATATACAATGGGGGAGATGAAGGAGGCTGTGTTATATACAATGGGGGGGAGAATGGAGGACGCTGTGTTATGTACAATGGGGGGAGGATGGAGGAGGCTGTGTTATACACAATGTGTCATGATCCAGTGTGGATCTGACAGGTTAAATGTACAAAATGAGTTTTTTTTCCTTTGGCTTGGTGCCAATGTGGGTTGATTGCCCCCGGTGGCCATTAGAATTATTACACGTGGTGTCGTTCGTTCTAAGTTGCCCGGTGGTGGTGAACGGTAGTGCACTTTAGTTTCTTTGGTTTAATGTGCACGTAATTATAAAACAGGTGTTAGGCTCTATAAAAGAGTGCCAGGTGTGTTTGATCACTGATGGTGATATTGTGTGTTCATTTGGCAAGTAAGCCTGGGGTGAGGAAGGAGCTGAACATGAGTCCTGCGCAGCCCAGCCAGAGGGGACGAGTGGCAGCTATGTGGTCTGCAAGAAGGGCTGGCATGGCGTGGTGGAGTCACAGTTTATGGTGTCGGTAGGAAGTGCTCGCATGGCTTGGTGGAGTGGCGACTATGGAGAGAGTTGCACTCAGCATGCGGGACTTGGTTGCTGAGAGCTGGACTCAAGCATGCTTGACTTTTTGGGCAGGAGCTGAACTCATCTTTGGGACTCTGTTACTGGACTTCTGCAATTGGTGGTGGACTCTGCTCCAAGGCTGCACTATGGTGAAGGATCCAGTTATGGTGATGGATCCGGGTGGAGGAGAAGATGCACGCAGGTGGTGGGCTCTGTTGTTAGGAGCGTACGCAACAGAGCAAAGCTGAGTGGCGTTTCCCCTGTTTTGTCATCTTTCCTCGTGTGTTTTAGTGCAGTGGTGGGATTAGTTTCCGCACCGACCAATTCCCTAGTGAGGGTTTAGGTCAGGGCGAGCTAGGGTTTTTAGGTTCCTGTTGCGCTCCCGGTGCGGAACCGGCATAGGGAACATTGGGAGTGCAGGGACACTGGCTCAGGGGAGCTCAGGAGGTCTCCACTTCCCTATCGCAGGGCCCACCATTGTTAATGTTTCCCAGGTTTCCCTCATTGTTTAAATTCGTCTTACTGGAGGCGGGGTTTCCAGACTTGTATATACGTGTATTGTTTAAATTCGCCGGTTGGAGGCGGTGTATCCAGCTGCACGTGTTTATTATTTAAATTCGCCCCACTGGAGGCGGTGTATCCAGGGTCACGTGTGTCATATGGGTTTGCCTTGCGGTACTCGCTGCGTCCAGACACACGTGACCGTGACACAATGAGGGAGATTGGAGGAGGCTGTGTTATATACAATGGGGGGAGAATGGAGGAGTCTGTGTTATATACAATGGGGGAGAATAGAGGAGGCTGTGTTATGTACAATTGGGGGAGGATGGAGGACGCTGTGTTATATACAATTGGGTTAGGATGGAGGAGGCTGTGTTATATACAATAAGGGAGATTGGAGGAGGCTGTGTTATATACAATGGGGGAGAATAGAGGAGGCTGTGTTATGTACAATTGGGGGAGGATGGAGGACGCTGTGTTATATACAATTGGGTTAGGATGGAGGAGGCTGTGTTATATACAATAAGGGAGATTGGAGGAGGCTGTGTTATATACAATGGGGGGTAGAATGGAGGAGGCTGTGTTATATACAATAGGGGGAGGATGGAGGAGGCTATGTTATATACAATGGGGGGATAATGGAGGAGGCTGTGTAATATGCAATGGGGTACATTAGATTCTATAGGTGGGCTGTGTTATATTCTATGTGGGGTACATTATATTCTATGGGGGGCTGTATTATATTCTATGGGGGCTGTATTATATTATATTCTGTGAGGGGTGATTGCATCATACTCTATGAGGGGGCTGCATTATATTCTATGGGGGGCTAGATCATATTGTATTTGGGCTTCATTATATTCTATGAGGGGGCTACATTATATTCTATGGGGGCTGCATCATACGCTATGAGGAGGGCTACATTATATTCTATGGGTGGGCTGCATTATACTCTGAGGAGGGTTACATTGTATTCTGTGGAGGGGCTACATTATACTATATAAGGGGGCTGCATTATATTCTATGGAGTGGCTGCATTATACTTTATGAGGGGGCCACCATATATTCAATGGAGAGGCTGCATTATACTATATGAGGCGGGCTGCATTATATTCTATGGGGGGTTACATTATATTGTATGGCAGGGCTGCATTATACTCTGTGGGGTGGCTGCATTATGCTCTGTGGGGTGGCTGCATTATGCTCTGTGGGGGTGGTGGCATTATGCTCTGTGGGATGGTGGCATTATACTATATGTGAGCTGTATTATACTGTATTGAGGACTATGGGGAATACATTTTTCTATATAAAGAACTATGGGGTGCTTTATACTATAGGAAGTGAATTGTACTATATGGATGACTATGGCGGTGCATTATACTATATGGAGAACTATGAGGAGTGTATTATACTATATGGAGGACTGAGGAGTGTATTATACTATATGGAGGACTGACTGTATTTTAATATATGGAGGGTTATGATGAGTATATTATACTATATGGAGGACTGAGGAGTGTATTATGCTATATGGAGGACTGAGGAGTGTATTTTAATACACGGAGGACTACAGGGAGTGTATTATACTATATGGAGGACCATGGGGAGTCTATTATACTATATGGAGGACCACGGGGAGTCTATTATACTATATGGAGGACTATGGGGAGTGAATTATACTTTATGGAGGACTATGGGGCACATTATAATATATGGAGGACTATGGGGTGTATTATACTAAACAAGCAAAATGCTACATATTCATCGAGTGATTGGATTGTTTATGCCGGAACAACAATCATTGTTTTCAGCAGCACATCGCTGGTTTAAACTGTAGATGTGCTGCTGAGAACATGATACTGTATGGGGACAGATTGATGTAATAGTGATTGTTCTGTTCCCATCATTCTTTCTCAGTTGGTGTAAAGAGGCCGGGAAACAAGTGTCAAGCGACTTCAGTATTGTCGATCACACTCCTTTAGCATCCTGAACGCAGCGCATGTAACTACAAACGAAATGCTTCTGTGTGATGTGCAATATGTTAGAATTTGGGGCCCCATTTAAACTGTTGCCTAGGGCCCCACTTTGCCTAAAACCGGCCCTTGTCACAAGGAGGTTTTCTCAAATATCTTCACATGTCATGGTGGTGTCAGGGTCTGTGGATTCCACAGATTCAGACAATCCTCCTTATGTCTCCGTAGATAGCTATGGTCAGCACAGAGTGACTAGGTCATCGACTTCTAGAGTTGCAGCTCCTAGGCAGGTTAAAAGGAGTTAGGGTGTGTGCACACGCTGAGGATTCTGCAGCGGTTTCGGCCGCTGCGGGTCCGCAGCAGTTTTTGCTGCGGTGTACAGTAACATTATTCTCTATGGGAATAAAAAAAACGCAGTGCAGACGGTGCGGATTTTTCCATGCGGTTTTCCTGCGGATTTGAAACCGCAGAAAGAATTGACATGTCAGTTCTTTCTGCGGATTCCGCTGCGGTTTGCCATCTCCTCCATTGTGGAGATGAAAAACCGCAGGGCAAAACCGCAGAGCAATCTGTAGGTAAAACCGCAGGTCTTTTGACCTGCAGATTTACCTGCGGATTTTACAAAATCCGCACAGCCAAATCCGCACTACAATCCGCAGCGTGTGCACATACCCTTAATCTTTGCTGAACTTAGATTGTTGATTGCCTATGGTCACTATTTAAGCTGACTCCACTGATCAGGGGATGCCACAAATAGTTTTCTCTATACTGGTCTAGGAGAGGTGGACATGTTCTGGTGTACTAGTTATTTCCAAAGTTGTTGCGAGCAGTGTTTAGTTAACCCTTTCTTTTCCCCCAGTTGTCTTTATATTTCTTTGTTGCCTCTCGGGCTTTACACTTTATGTCCCTTTGTGTATTTCCCTGCAAGCATGTTGTATGACTGTTTCAGTTCTTCCCTGTCTGCCTGGTTTTGTATATCCCCATATACTGTACATTTCAGACTAGTTCTGCTTAGGAGCATAGTAAGGAACGAGGCCTGGGCATCTCCACCTTCAGGAGTAATTTCGGGAAAGGAATCCCAAAATTGCTATTCCACCGTTAGACCGGATTCTGTAAATGTCGGACGGTAATTTTGCAACTTACTCAAGCACCTTCCGTTTGGAGGGTGCCTTTTATATGTGAAGGAAGTGAGTCCAGCTTCAATACATAACATCAAATCCTTTATTTCATGATTCAAATAGATATGGCAACACTAAAATAATCCTAGGCATTGGGCAGCACTGTGGCTCAGTGGTTAGCACTGCAGCCTTGCAGTCCTGGGTTCGAATCCCACCAAGGACAACATCTGCAAGGAGTTTGTATGTTTTCCCCGTGTTTGCGTGGGTTTCCTCCGGGTACTCCGGTTTCCTCCCACATTCCAAAGACATACTGATAGGGAATATAATGCCATAAAATGTAATTTACTTTATTGAATGACGTATAACAAAGATAGACATAAAAAATAGACATAAAAAGAGATGGATATAGCGGTGGATATCACTGGTACAAATGTGCTAAACGTGTACAGATACACAAAAAATGATATACCTAATAATCCGATGTCGAAGATATCATAACCAAGTGTATCAATAAGAGGTATAAGAAGTATATAACGTATGTGCGTTCTTAGGCGACTAGATTGTAAAATGCTATAGTAATATTACTATCAAGAAAGAGAGCTATAGGCATCCATGGCAGTGATATGGCCACCACCCAATATATATGACCCAAATGGCCAAAAAGAGCTCTTAGCAGCTAATACATTAATATGGCCAAGTTAAGTGCACGACATTACTATAATACTTTGGACAAAAATTCATGTCCTAACAGAGAGGTAATGATGTATGTATTCACCCCCTGTCACCGCTATGACACTGCATAGACACATATACTATTATAATATAACACTGCTATAATTTGGACAGCCCAGTCCTAAAAAAGTGCTAATAGTGCAAAATGTAAGTCTGCTGTCACAGCTATAACATTAAGTAAACGTGCAAAAAGAGTAGGCCAGAATGTTCAATGATTGTAAAATACGCTGTTTTAGGCAATTAGAATGCCAGGTAGCATAAAGTAGTATATACCCACATAGTCATATCACAGACATGGGTACAAGAAATAACACAGAGTGTGCATAGCATAAAAGTCCCCATAGAAATGCTGATAAGCCCCCTTAATTAAGAGCACATATGACCTGAGATACCGCGGTCCCCGACGCGCGTTTCGCCTTAGCTTCGTCCTGGGAGGTAAGTGAGTATGGCTGTGGGGTGTATTAGAGTATATATAGCAACATGATTGCAAATCATTCACCGCTGAGAAATCATCCGATGCCCGGCGTGTGACGTCATCATGGCGTGCGTCCCCCGGCCGCACAGCCACTCCCCATCATACACGTCATGAAGTGGAGACGGCTGAATGAGGCCAGGGTGAGCGCGTTGCCACGGCGACGCACCACGCTGCAGGATGACGCTGCAGATAGGTAAGCCACTCCTCCGCCCGACGTGTCAGGGAAGAGAGGCAGGCTTAACCCATCCAACAGACGTATCCGCACAGAGTGTGCACGGTGCTCTGGGAGATGCATAGAGATTAAGGTATGATAAAGTGTCTTGAAATCATGTTGCTCAAATGCATCATTTATAAATAAATGATAGACTTAAATAGCGTCCTGTCAGATTAAATATACAGAAATACATGTTTCCAAAATTTTCACCATTAAACCATACAATATAAATGGGTGAATATCTATTGATGAGATATAAGGAGAAAATTCTAAAGATTATAAATATAGAGAGCACTGTATGGTTAATAAAGATTTAGGAAGTTGAGCAGTAATATATATAGCGGCAAAGTTGAAAATTTCAACTGCATACAGTATAAATCACATCGTACACTAGAGAATTGCAATCAAAGGCGTATGATGTCATGAATTATCCCCCTAATTGTCAACATAACTAGAGCAACATTACACCGTTAAGTAAAAGATGGCCATATGGAGATGTGAAAATGTAACATAACGTATCACTGCGTATTCCTTCCCTAAATACTTTGTATGGAAATATAGTTATAACCATGTGCAAGTCAATTAGCACATGACTATAACTCTGATTTTTAAAGGCCTGGAGGTCATGCCAACATATATTTTTTCACATGGACATACAGCATAATATACTACACCAATAGAGTTGCAGGTAATGTGCTGCGTGATGTTGTATGTTATGCCACCATCACTGGATTTGAAAGAAGAAGTCTGTTGCATATTAGGACATGCAATGCATTCCTTACATGGGAAGAAACCCCATTTGGGACCCAGAGTTAGGGAGCACTTTAGGGACATTAGAAATGCCTCTGATACCGAGGATAACACAACTCTCAAATCAGTTCCGAGACATTTTAAATTGGTCCATGGGAGTAATCCCAAACTACTCAAGGTCTGTGGAATAGACAAGGTTCACATTGACCACCGTGGTGGAAATTGGAAGAAAATATTAGCTCAAAAAGAAGCCGAATGGATATACAAGCTGGGAACGGTCCAACCAAGAGGACTCAATGAGGTTCTGAGCTTTGCCCCATTTCTGTAGGATGCTATTGTTGTAAGGTGTAGGTTGGCTTTCTTTGTTTTATATATTTTTTATTCTCATTTTATTCCTAGTTTCTGTATTACATTGGTGTGTGGTGTATTTGGACATCGGGTCAGGACGACACCTCCAAGCCTACTGATTGAGAAGCTGTTACATCCCATCTGATATTGGAGGGACTCGAATATCTATTGGTTGACACTCATGGGAAATCAAGAGAGAATGTGATCATCGTGGGATTTATTTTTCAGGACTGCTGTATGTCTATACTGTGGACTCTGATGTCCAGATAGAGTGTGCACTCATTAGTACATTCATGTACGTCTTTGGGTTCACACATTACCTGTTTTGGAGTCCTCACCTTCGTAAGTTCAATATAGTCATGTGCTAATTGACTTGCACATGGTTGACACCCTGGTTATAACTATATTTCCATACAAAGTATTTAGGGAAGGAATACGCAGTGATACGTTATGTTACATTTTCACATCTCCATATGGCCATCTTTTACTTAACGGTGTAATGTTGCTCTAGTTATGTTGACAATTAGGGGGATAATTCATGACATCATACGCCTTTGATTGCAATTCTCTAGTGTACGATGTGATTTATACTGTATGCAGTTGAAATTTTCAACTTTGCCGCTATATATATTACTGCTCAACTTCCTAAATCTTTATTAACCATACAGTGCTCTCTATATTTATAATCTTTAGAATTTTCTCCTTATATCTCATCAATAGATATTCACCCATTTATATTGTATGGTTTAATGGTGAAAATTTTGGAAACATGTATTTCTGTATATTTAATCTGACAGGACGCTATTTAAGTCTATCATTTATTTATAAATGATGCATTTGAGCAACATGATTTCAAGACACTTTATCATACCTTAATCTCTATGCATCTCCCAGAGCACCGTGCACACTCTGTGCGGATACGTCTGTTGGATGGGTTAAGCCTGCCTCTCTTCCCTGACACGTCGGGCGGAGGAGTGGCTTACCTATCTGCAGCGTCATCCTGCAGCCGTGGTGCGTCGCCGTGGCAACGCGCTCACCCTGGCCTCATTCAGCCGTCTCCACTTCATGACGTGTATGATGGGGAGTGGCTGTGCGGCTGGGGGACGCACGCCATGATGACGTCACACGCCGGGCATTGGATGATTTCTCAGCGGTGAATGATTTGCAATCATGTTGCTATATATACTCTAATACACCCCACAGCCATACTCACTTACCTCCCAGGACGAAGCTAAGGCGAAACGCGCGTCGGGGACCGCGGTATCTCAGGTCATATGTGCTCTTAATTAAGGGGGCTTATCAGCATTTCTATGGGGACTTTTATGCTATGCACACTCAGTGTTATTTCTTGTACCCATGTCTGTGATATGACTATGTGGGTATATACTACTTTATGCTACCTGGCATTCTAATTGCCTAAAACAGCGTATTTTACAATCATTGAACATTCTGGCCTACTCTTTTTGCACGTTTACTTAATGTTATAGCTGTGACAGCAGACTTACATTTTGCACTATTAGCACTTTTTTAGGACTGGGCTGTCCAAATTATAGCAGTGTTATATTATAATAGTATATGTGTCTATGCAGTGTCATAGCGGTGACAGGGGGTGAATACATACATCATTACCTCTCTGTTAGGACATGAATTTTTGTCCAAAGTATTATAGTAATGTCGTGCACTTAACTTGGCCATATTAATGTATTAGCTGCTAAGAGCTCTTTTTGGCCATTTGGGTCATATATATTGGGTGGTGGCCATATCACTGCCATGGATGCCTATAGCTCTCTTTCTTGATAGTAATATTACTATAGCATTTTACAATCTAGTCGCCTAAGAACGCACATACGTTATATACTTCTTATACCTCTTATTGATACACTTGGTTATGATATCTTCGACATCGGATTATTAGGTATATCATTTTTTGTGTATCTGTACACGTTTAGCACATTTGTACCAGTGATATCCACCGCTATATCCATCTCTTTTTATGTCTATTTTTTATGTCTATCTTTGTTATACGTCATTCAATAAAGTAAATTACATTTTATGGCATTATGCTTCCTTGATCTTTTTGGTATATACAGTAGTTGGGGAGTGCCATGTATTTTCAGGCCCGAATTGTGGATATTTGTATACTGATAGGGAATGTAGATTGTGAGCCCCATCGGGGACAGTGATGATAATGTGTGCAAACTGTAAAGCGCTGCAGACTATGTTAGCGCTATATAAAAATAAAGATTATTATTTATTATTGGCATGAGGCATGATTGGGGATAAGGGGTGAAAGGAGGTGAAACTGGACGCACTTCAAACGACTACTGCGTTATTAAATTCGGTCATCAGACAGTAGACAACTGTGTGCAACTTAATAAAATGATGGATTAATCACATACGTCTCCAGCTGGAAAGTTGAGGTAATGAGCTAGTGTGGGATACAGAAAATATTTTTCCTGAATGTTTTTTGATGTCTGTTAGTGCAGTACCAGGTACGCCTCCTCTTTTTTTACACTGCAGTATAATTTCAAGCAAGATGACATTATGAGGTTAATCTAGTATTCTATAACAGGAATCCTGCTGCAGCAGTAAAAGCCTGGAACATAAATACAATAATTACAGCATCATTTTTTTCTGCCTGGTGACAGCAGTATGTGTCATTTCTATATAAGATTGTCAGAAGAAAATGTAACTTTGCTAATAATTCCCTTGCAATAAGCGTTACAGATCAAAATAAAATCACACTTCTGGAAAATGAAACCAACAATTGTTTGAGGTTTTAAAAAAATAAATTAAGTCAATTTTACACAAAAACAAGTTGAACAAATGATTCAGTAAGTTATTTGCTCAGACTGTACAAGTTTTCTATTACTAACGTCATTATTAAGATTGCTGTTCATTTCATTAGCCTGATAAGTGAATCAAATAATAAAATATACAGCGCTCCCGATGTTGTACATATTGTTCTGCTGGCAGCTAAGAAATGTATCTTGAGACACTGGCTGGAGAAGAAACCACCGAGTGTTTCAGAACTGATAGATACTATAAAATCCCTAATGTTGATGGACAAAATAGATACAAAATCCCAAAAAGAAAAGAATACTGAAAAATTTTTCAAAAAATGGAGGACTTTTATTGAATGTAGTTATTCACAAGCAGAGATCAGTCAATTAATGGTATCATTTAAAGGTACAATATGGTACAATCTTGAGGATGTAGCTGGTAACTTGGGGATCTTGAGGTCATAATATTTGTTTATAGTTTCATCACTAGTTCTGTATATGGATCGAATGAACAATTGTTGTAACATTCAAAAGGTTAAATTGAAAGTGGATAAGGGCACACTGTATTGTCTGGATATATGCTTATCTTGTATGGTATCTGATGTATATTTGATTGCAAATTAATATGTCAAATCATCTAATAAAGAAGTTTAAAAAAAAAAAAATGCTGTTGAACAAAAAAGTGACAAAAAGAGGTGCATCTAGGTATTCCTGCACCCGGGGCAAAAATTCAGTTTAGCGAGCCCTCCTATACACAGCTTAAGGGCTCATACTCGCTGGTGAGAAATATGGACGTGTGCAATCCGATAAAAAGTCGTATTGCACTCGGACCAATGTTATTCAATAGGTGACATCTCATTTGCGATTTTTTTCTCAGCCGAAATCGGACAGAGAAAAATATCGCAGCATGCTGCGATTTGCTGCAATTCTCAGATGAGACTCGCCATGCAAGTCAATGGATGCGAGAAAAAATGCATATGCACCAATGCGTGTGCTGTCCACTTTTTACACACCAGTGTCCTTAGAAAAGCCGGCATTTCATATGTGACTACTGTAAAATCACACTGACATGTTAAAAAAATAAATACATGTATACACATAGAATAGGTGTATATATATATTATATATACAGTGCCTACAAGTAGTATTCAACCCCCTGCAGATTTAGCAGGTTTACACATTCGGAATTAACTTGGCATTGTGACATTTGGACTGTAGATCAGCCTGGAAGTGTGAAATGCACTGCAGCAAAAAAGAATGTTATTTCTTTGTTTAATTTTTTTTAAATTGTGAAAAGTTTATTCAGAGGGTCATTTATTATTCAACCCCTCAAACCACCAGAATTCTGTTTGGTTCCCCTAAAGTATTAAGAAGTATTTCAGGCGCAAAGAACAATGAGCTTCACATGTTTGGATTTATTATCTCTTTTTCCAGCCTTTTCTGACTATTTAAGACCCTCCCCAAACTTGTGAACAGCACTCATACATGGTCAACATGGGAAAGACAAAGGAGCATTCCAAGGCCATCAGAGACAAGATCATGGAGGGTCACAAGGCTGGCAAGGGGTACAAAACCCTTTCCAAGGAGTTGGGCCTACCTGTCTCCTCTGTTGGGAGCATCATCCGGAAGTGGAAGGCTTATGGAACTATTGTTAGCCTTCCACGGCCTGGACAGCCTTTGAAAGTTTCCTCCCGTGCCGAGGCCAGGCTTGTCCGAAGAGTCAAGGCTAACCCAAGGACAACAAGGAAGGAGCTCCGGGAAGATCTCATGGCAGTGGGGACATTGGTTTCAGTCAATACCATAAGTAACGTACTCCACCGCAATGGTCTCCGTTCCAGACGAGCCCGTAAGGTACCTTTAATTTCAAAGCGTCATGTCAAGGCTCGTCTACAGTTTGCTCATGATCACTTGGAGGACTCTGAGACAGACTGGTTCAAGGTTCTCTGGTCTGATGAGACCAAGATCGAGATCTTTGGTGCCAACCACACACGTGACGTTTGGAGACTGGATGGCACTGCATACGACCCCAAGAATACCATCCCTACAGTCAAGCATGGTGGTGGCAGCATCATGCTGTGGGGCTGTTTCTCAGCAAGGGGCCTGGCCATCTGGTCCGCATCCATGGGAAGATGGATAGCACGGCCTACCTGGAGATTTTGGCCAAGAACCTCCGCTCCTCCATCAAGGATCTTAAGATGGGTCGTCATTTCATCTTCCAACAAGACAACGACCCAAAGCACACAGCCAAGAAAACCAAGGCCTGGTTCAAGAGGCAAAAAATGAAGGTGTTGGAGTGGCCTAGTCAGTCTCCTGACCTTAACCCAATTGAAAACTTGTGGAAGAAGCTCAAGATTAAAGTCCACATGAGACACCCAAAGAACCTAGATAACTTGGAGAAGATCTGCATGGAGGAGTGGGCCAAGATAACTCCAGAGACCTGTGCCGGCCTGATCAGGTCTTATAAAAGACGGATTATTAGCTGTAATTGCAAACAAGGGTTATTCCACAAAATATTAAACCTAGGGGTTGAATAATAATTGACCCACACTTGTATGTTTAAAATTTATTAAAATTTAACTGAGCAACATAACTTTTTGGTTTGTAAGATTTATGCATCTGTTAATAAATCCTGCTCTTGTGTGAAGTTTGAAGGCTCTAACTTATTTGCATCTTATCAAACCTGCTAAATTTGCAGGGGGTTGAATACTACTTGTAGGCACTGTATATATACACCTATTCTATGTGTATACATGTATTTAGGTTTTTTTAACATGTCAGTGTGATTTTACAGTGTATATACACTCACTGGCCACTTTATTAGGTACACCATGCTAGTAAGGGGTTGGACCCCCTTTTGCCTTCAGAACTGCCTCAATTCTTCGTGGCAGAGATTCAACAAGGTGCTGGAAGCATTCCTCAGAGATTTTGGACCATATTGACATGATGGCATCACACAGTTGGCGCAGATTTGTCGGCTGCACATCCCTGATGCGAATCTCCCGTTCCACCACATCCCAAAGATGCTCTATTGGATTGAGATCTGGTGACTGAGGAGGCCATTTGAGTACAGTAAACTCATTGTCATGTTCAAGAAACCAATCTGAGATGATTCGAGCTTTATGACATGGCGCATTATCCTGCTGAAAGTAGCCATCAGATGTTGGGTACATTGTGGTCATAAAGGGATGGACATGGTCAGCAACAATACTCAGGTAGGCTGTGGCGTTGCAACGATGCTCAATTGGTACCAAGGGGCCCAAAGAGTGCCCAGAAAAAATTCCCCACACCATGACACCACCACCACCAGCCTGAACCGTTGATACAAAGCAGGATGGATCCATGCTTTCATGTTGTTTACGCCAAATTCTGACCCTACCATCCGAATGTCGCAGCAGAAATCGAGACTCATCAGACCAGGCAACGTTTTTCCAATCTTCTACTGTCCAATTTCGATGAGCTTGTGCAAATTGTAGCCTCAGTTTCCTGTTCTTAGCTGAGAGGAGTGGTACCCAGTGTGGTCTTCTGCTGCTGTAGCCCATCTGCCTCAAAGTTCGACGCACTGTGCGTTCAGAGATGCTCTTCTGCCTACCTTGTTTGTAACGGGTGGCAATTTGAGTCACTGTTGCCTTTCTATCAGCTCGAACCAGTCTGCCCATTCTCCTCTGACCTCTGGCATCAACATGGCATTTCCGGCCACAGAACTGCCGCTCACTGGATTTTTTTTCTTTTTCGGACCATTCTCTGTAAACCCTAGAGATGGTTGTGCGTGAAAATCCCAGTAGATCAGCAGTTTCTGAAATTCTCAGACCAGCCCTTCTGGCACCAACAATCATGCCACGTTCAAAGGCACTCAAATCACCTTTCTTCCCCATACTGATGCTCGGTTTGAACTGCAGGAGATTGTCTTGACCATGTCTACATGCCTAAATGCACTGAGTTGCCGCCATGTGATTGGCTGATTAGAAATTAAGTCTTAACACACAGTTGGACAGGTGTACCTAATAAAGTGGCCAGTGAGTGTATATATATATGTATATATATATATATTTGTTAGAGATATGGCAGAATAGCCGTTAATTCAATTGTCGGGTTCTGTAAAATAATTGCAGAACCCTACAGGATATGACACATGGTTTACATATTGTAAACCATGTCTTATCAAAATGATTTATATATGTCAGTTTGTATTTAATTGTTTAGTGTGTGTTAGGAAAAAATTGGATCTCTAGGGGTTAAATTAAAGGTTATAATCACAGAAAATAATTGCGTGGGCTCCCGCTGTATTTTCTCCACCAGAGAGGGAAAGCCAGTGAGTGAGGACAGATATTAATAGCCTAGGAAGGGACCATGGTTATTGGCCCCCCCGGCTACAAACATCTGCCCTCAGCCACCCCAGAAAAGGCACATCTGTAAGATGCGCCTTTTCTGGCACTTAACCCATGAGGCAATGGGAATAGAGAGGCTAATAGTGGGTTAATGTCACCTTGCTATTAAAAAGTGGCATTAAGCCGGGTTAATAATGGATCCATTATTAATCCTATTGTAGTAAAGGGTTAAAAAAGACACACACACATTAATTGAAAATTCTTTAATGAAATAACTACACAAAGTTTTTGACAAAATTTATTATTCTGCCAATCCAAAAAAAGCCCTTGTTCTGTAAATACAATAAAATAAAAAAACAACAATATACATACATCTCCGCCGTTCAGTCAGGTCCCCCGCTGCAATCCATCACAAGGGGTGTGTCATGCTCGCCATGTCTGTCATGTCCGCCATGTCTGTTTTGCCTCAAGAACCCCTGGAGCGGTGTGCACGCGCATCTCGTGTCTGCTATCCTGCATGTTCCCTAGAGCAGTGTGCACACTTACCTCATGTCTGTTGAGCTGCAGGATGCCTGCGTTTCTGCTCTGCCTTCTGTGATCACCTCTTCATGTCTAGAATCCCTGATCATGTGTCCTTCCTATGTTCCAGCATAGGCTGGTTCTGCATTCGTCTCTGCATGTCTGAAACCCTGATCATGTGACCTTTCCTAGGATCCTGCACTGTTCGGTTCTGTATTCGTCTCTGCATGTCTGAAACCCTGATCATGTGACCTTTCCTAGGATCCTGCACTGTCCGGTTCTGCAATCGTTTCTGCATGTCTGAAACCCTGATCATGTGACCTTTCCTTGGATCCTGCACTGTCCGGTTCTGCAATCAACCCTGCATGTCTGGAATCCTGATCATGTGACTGCGCTCTGTGATCCTAGAGGAACTGAACTGGAAGCTCTTCCCTGGTCCTGACCCGGAAGTAGTGGTGCCATGCCCTATATCAGACCACCCCTTCCTATGCTCAGGGCCTGAGTATGGTGTTGCTTCCTTGCATGGCTGCTTGGTCTGCTGGGTTGCTCCCTCTATTCTGTGTCCTTGCACTTTGCTCTGTCGTGCGTCTCTGCACACCCTCCGTGTTCGTATTCCATCTCTTGTCTCGTGCTTTGTCTCGTGTTGTCCTCCGTGCTCTGTTTGTCCTTGCTATGTTTCCTGGTTATGTTTTGCTCTGTCCCTAGCGTGCCTCTTCACACGTGCAGGCCTCGCTCTGTACCCTGTCCCTGGCGTGTCTCCTACACGTGCAGGCTCCGTTCTGTACCCTGTCAGTTTACACGTGCAGGTCTCCGCTCTGTACCCTGTCTAGTCCCAAGGTTTTCCGTTGGCCTGGCTCTGGGCTTCGGCCTACGCTCCGCTGCTAGACTCTGTCCCTGTCCCTGACGTGTCTGTCTACACGTGCAGGCCTCCGTTCTGTGCTCTGTCCCTGGCGTACCCCTCGGTACGCACAGGCCTCGCCTTGTACTTTGCCCCTGGCATGTCCTTTGCATGCGCAGGATCCTGTCTACTACTCTATGCCTTGTCTCTGATACTTTGTGCGCTCTTGCACTTTTCGTACTAGGCTTTGCCGTGCTGTCTGCATGCGTCTCTGTCCTGCATCTTTGCCTAGCCCTGCCTTGTGGCTCCGTTCCTCCGTGCATGTGCCTGGTCGCCTGTGCCTGCCTGGTGTGCCTCAGCCGTGCCGCCTCTAGCCGTGCTCGCCTGTGTGCCTCAGCCGTGCCCGCTGTCCAGTGCTATAGTGGTCTCCGGCTGTGTGGCCGCAGCGGTGCCGCCTCTAGTCATGCCCGCTTGCTTATGCCATCATCGGTACCAGCTGCCGGTGCTCCCAGCTGTGGTCTCCGTGCTCCCTTGCACGCATGCTGGTTCTCGCACTGTGCCTTTTCGTGTTACTCTTGCACAAAGCCTTTTGCCTCTTTTGCTCTGCTCTGAACCCTAGTTTGCCTGCCGGATTCCGTAACCTGCCGACCTCTGACAGAGGTCCGGACCTAGATGACTGCGGCCTGATGTGCGGAGCTGATGTCCGTAGCCTGATTCCTGGACCCTGTTGGTCGATGCCAGCACCTCGGATTCCAATGCCATTGAACCCGTCCCTGGCGTGCCCTCGCACGCGCAGGCCACCGTCCTTGTGTTCTCCCTGGCGTGCCCTCACACGTGCAGGCCACCGTCTTTGTACCCGTCCCTGGCATGCCCCTCGGCATGCGCAGGTCTCCGTTCTGTGAATCTGATCCTGGTGTGTCTCCTTGCACGCACCCTGTTTTGTCTCCTAGTTTGTCTGCCAGATTCCTGAAGCCAGCTGACTACTGCCGGAGGTCTGGAGCCAGATGTCTACACTCTGATGCCTGGACCCTGTCAGCCCTTGCCAGCCTTCCGGAATCCGATTCCTCGCACCCTGCCTTGGACTTTGGCGTGCCCTGGCATGCACCTTGTTATATGGATTCTGTGTGTTCACGTTTTGCACCTGTTTTACCTTGAAGAGTTCCTCATGCCTTGGACCTCGGCGTGCCCTTGCACGCATCTTGCTTTGTGTTCTTTGTGTGTTCACCTTTGCACCTGTTGTACCCGGAAGTGTTCCTGAATGAAGTTTACTTGAACTAATGCCTTGTCTCATCTTGTCTTGCTTCCTGAGCTGGCCGTCTAGTCCAGCAGCCGTGGTGGCTCACCCGCTTGGTCTTGCCCCTGACACTCCCTGTATAGGGGATGGTTCCTCACTAGGTCAGCTCGCCCTAGGTGGGTGGGTGCCATGGCCCAGAGGGTCCACTCATTCAAAGAAGAACGACTGCGTAAGCTGACGCTCGTCACAGGGTGGTGTGGGCATGTTTTTACTGTGGGTAGACTGGTCATTTCATCGGTGTCAGCCCAGCTCACGCCAAAATACCAGTATCAGGTAAAAAGCCGCGTCCCCCTGGTCGTATGGAGGGAGGCGATCAGGGAGTGTATATTTCCTCCATTTTTCCCCTCAGTGTGCCTTGTCTGCTGAAGTGGTGGTTGGTGGTGTAACTGAGGGTATACCGGTGCTTATGGACAGTGGAGCAGGTGTTCGTCCAGACTCATGGTCTGAGGTGTAGGACGCTGGCAAAACCCCTAAGTGTCCAGGCCATTGACTCAGTCCCACACAGCCAGGGGAGGGTTACTCAAGTCATAGACAATATACACCTGCATATAGGGACTTGTCATGAAGAGTCTCTGTTGTGCTACGTCTTGGAGGGTATGCCAACTCCCATGGTCTTAAGACTCTCTTGGTTGAAAAAACACAACCCGGTCATAGATTGGCAGTCCAAGGAAGTTGTCAGCTGGGACCAGTCGTGTAAGGACTGCTGCTTGGGACCTACGATCTTTGCTGTCCTTCTACAACCATCCCTTTCTTCTCTGGTGGGGGCAGCAGAGGTACTGCCAGGGAGTAGGGGCAAGACTCTACCATCACTACAAAATAACCCTGTGTGTCAGAGTCCTCTTGGGAGGAGGGGTCAGGGGAGGGTGGTGGTTCTCTCTTTGCATAGTGGGGGTATGAGTGTGGTGACACAGGGGTTCGCCTCTGTTTTCGGTTTTGTAAAGAGTTCACCATCTTGTGGCAGACGCATGCATGAAAATAAACGTTCAGGTCCGGACCTGTGTGTGAATGCGTACATATGGGTGTCCACCAAAAACATCAGATGGAAGTGTGGCACTGGGATCTGGAGTTCTAGGGTAATCGGGCTGTATCAGGTGTCGGCCATTCTCAGCCCGGGGACTTACCAGCTGGAGTTACCCCCAGTAATGCCCGTACACAACTCATTTCACAGGTTGGCGCTCTGGAGACTTGTGGCGCCTCCGGAGCATACGTTGTTGTCATCTCCATTGTGCTGCATTCGCTGTAAATCTGAGGGTCAGGTAACTGCAGAGGTGAACTATGGTGAATCGAGGCGTCCTCACCGTAGGTTGTTTTCTGGTGAGGTCCGATTTTGAGGGTCCAGAGGGGGTACTTGTTAGGCGTCGGGTTCCTGTCGCACAACAGGAATCCCGAGCCTTGCATTCGGCAGTCTCCCATTCCTCCCCGTCTGCAGAGGAGGCTGCTGAGCAGACTCGTCAATCCAGGTGCTCTGCTCAGACCAGTTCTGTAGGTTTGGTTGCTGCTGCCACCTCGGGTCCAGCTATAGCAAAGCATGCTGGTCAGCAGCGAGCTACTGCAGGGACTAAGTCCTCCTTTCGGTCCACTGAGCATGCCCGTGGGACGATCTCTCATTCGAGATCGGAGGTCACATGCTCAGGTCCTTCTCCAGCTCAGATTGGACCATCAGGAAGGTCCCGGAAGGACGCGGCTATAAAAGGTTTGCATGGCCACTCGGCCATGCGCTAATATAGAGAAAGATTTAGACCATGTGGAGTGAGAGTTGTATGCATGAATGAATGTCTCTGGTGAATGACTCATTGGAAACCCCTACCCTTGGTACGCATGTGTTGTGTAGCCTAGCCGCTAACGCCCAGGCTGAGGAGCAAGTAGGAGGCAGAGTCAGAGACTGGCATCAACGCCAAGTGGTGGCTTGGTGTTATGAGCGGTGGAACGCACTAAATAAAATTAAAATAAAGTGCGTTCACCGCTCGGGGTCCACCGTGCGGCAGATGGAAAAACCGCTGCTAACAGAGGCAGAGCACTATGACGGTAATGTGCACTGGGTTTAACTGCACCCAATATGCACTAAGGCAAGCTCTGTTCACACACAGAGCTGCAAGCACAGAGTATACAATAACGCTGAGTCTGTTCTATGTCACAGACTGACAGCAACACAGATACGGTATTTAAGGTCACAGGAGTAGCCTTAAACCGCAGGACTACTCCGTCTAGACCTACCGTAACAAAAGATGTGGAACGTCGCAACTGCGAACGTCCGACAGACTGCAACCGCAGCGGGGTGAGAACTGAGCCGCAGAGAAAGCACCGCTAATCTACAAGCGCAATGCAGGACGCTAGCTGCTGGAACAGATGGAGCTTGAGCGCGCTGGTGTTAGCACTAATACTGGCTGATGCCCAAACACTCACACAATCGTATTATCAGAGGGAAGGGGTTTCATAATAAGTCAGTCACCAGTCCAAGCATCCATCACCATACATACAGCAGCAATATGAAAAATACTAGCACATGGCAGAACAGCCATGCGCACTTTTTATAGTGACCGGAACCTTCCGGAAATCTCCAGAGCCCTGAGCTGAACCAATGGAATCAGGAGCAGGACCTGAGCACCTGACTCCTGAACTCCAATGGGAGCTCATTCCAGGAGCATGCTCAGAAGCTGGCTGAAAGGACTTAGCCTCTGGAGACAAATGTGGGGATCTGGATCTCTGCATAGGTATGGCAGGACACAGATTCCTAACATTACCCCCCCTCCTAAGTCCCCCTCCTCCCCGAGCCCTCCAGGCGAATACCCTGTGCCCTACGGTGGCAAAGGGCTCAAACTCGTCCGAGGGCGAGCTTGGTGTCCAGGTAGGGGTTACAGTAACCCGAGACACCTGGAAGGCATCAGAGGAACCGAGGTCACCAGGTTTCAAGAGGGACACTTGGGAGATAGTAGGAGCAGGAGTGACAGAGGCACGCTGCCGCGTGTCGACAGATGTCGCCACCCTCTGTCTAGGAGGGTTAGGCTGAGCACATAAGGTGCAAGCCTGAATAAATTTTTTTATGTCCCGAGCTCTATGGGGCCACCAATACGCATCAGCCAACAGTTTTGAGACCTGCATATAGCCCCGATGGTGGTGCATGTTAGGCGCATGCGCCCAGGCGAGCACCTGAGCCCAGAGATGAGGAGGGACAAAGGTCTCGATAGCCGGTTCAGACTCCAAACTTTGCGGGGAGCCGGCTTCCGGAGAAACCGCACAGACATGGTGACAACCGCAGATGGATTCCTGGTCAGAGTCTGTATTAAAGTTGGTGCGAGACACCTCCATGGGTTCAGGAGGTAGAACCTCCGGCTCGTCTAGCTCAAGGGGTACAAAAAATTTGGGAGCCGAAATGGATTTGCGCTTGGAGTGAGCCCGCTCCATACCGCGCTCCGAAAAACGGAGATCGATACGTGAGGAGACTGAGATTAGCTCTTCCAAGCTAGTGGGAATCTCTCTAGTAGAGAGAGCATCCTTCACATGTTCCGCTAGACCTCGCCAAAAAACGGGGATTAGGGCCCTGTCGGACCATTCCAACTCGGACGCCAGTGTCCGAAAACGGACGGCATACTGACTAACTGAGAGTGACCCCTGAGTAAGGGCGAGTAACTGCAGGGACGTATCATGCGTGACCCGAGGACCGAGAAAAACTTGCCTGATGGCAATTAGCAAGTTAGTCGCGGACCGAATCTCGGGGTCACCACGCTCCCACAGAGACGTAGCCCATTCCAGCGCCTTGCCCGACAGTAGGGAGATAACAAAAGCCACCTTAGCCCGCTCTGTAGGGAATTGCGCAGCCAGCAGCTCCAGGTGTATCGAGCACTGGCTGATAAAACCCCTACAGGAGGCGCCATCCCCAGCATATTTATCGGGCAACAGGAGGCGGGTAACTGTTGGTGCAAGGGCGGACATGGACATCCGTCCTACCGCATCTGTGAGTGCCTGGACGGCAGCATCTGTAGCCTGCGCAGCTGCGAGAGACCTCCAGGGTAGCAAGGCGAGCCTCGAGCTGACGCACAAGCTGTAACAGCTGCTGCTGATCTGCCATTTCTAGCCAGACCCTGGCGCTAGTATTATGTTATGAGCGGTGGAACGCACTAAATAAAACTAAAATAAAGTGCGTTCACCGCTCGAGGTCCACCGTGCGGCAGATGGAAAAACCGCTGCTAACAGAGGCAGAGCACTATGACGGTCATGTGCACTGGGTTTGCACCCAATATGCACTAAGGCAAGCTCTGTACACACCACACACAGCTGCAAGCACAGAGTATGCAATAACGCTGAGTCTGTTCTATGTCACAGACTGACAGCAACACAGATATGGTATTTAAGGTCACAGGAGTAGCCTTAAACCGCAGGACTACTCCGTCTAGACCTACCGTAACAAAAGATGCGGAACGTCGCAACTGCGAACGTCCGACAGACTGCAACCGCAGTGCGGCGAGAACTGAGCCGCAGAGAATGCACCGCTAAGCTGCAAGCGCGATGCATAACGCTAGCTGCTGGAACAGATGGAGCTTGAGCGCGCTGGCACTAGCGCTAATACTGGCTGATGCCCAAACACTCACACAATCGTATTATCAGAGGGAAGCGGTTTCATAATAAGTCAGTCACCAGTCCAAGCATCCATCACCATACATACAGCAGCAATATGAAAAATACTAGCACATGGCAGAACAGCCATGCGCACTTTTTATAGTGACCGGGACCTTCCGGAAATCTCCAGAGCCCTGAGCTGAACCAATGGAATCAGGAGCAGGACCTGAGCACCTGACTCCTGAACTCCAATGGGAGCTCATTCCAGGAGCATGCTCAGAAGCTGGCTGAAAGGACTTAGCCTCTGGAGACAAATGTGGGGATCTGGATCTCTGCATAAGTATGGCAGGACACAGTTTTTTAACATTACCCCCCCTCCTAAGGCCCCCTCCTCCCCGAGCCCTCCAGGCGAATACCCTGTGCCCTACGGTGGCAAAGGGCTCAAACTCGTCCGAGGGCGAGCTTGGTGTCCAGGTAGGGGTTACAGTAACCCGAGACACCTGGAAGGCATCAGAGGAACCGAGGTCACCAGGTTTCAAGAGGGACACTTGGGAGATAGTAGGAGCAGGAGTGACAAAGGCACGCTGCCACCACCCTCTGTCTAGGAGGGTTAGGCTGAGCACATAAGGTGCAAGCCTGAATAAATTTTTTTATGTCCCGAGCTCTATGGGGCCACCAATACGCATCAGCCAACAGTTTTGAGACCTGCATATAGCCCCGATGGTGGTGCGTGTTAGGCGCATGCGCCCAGGCGAGCACCTGAGCCCGGAGATGAGGAGGGACAAAGGTCTCGATAGCCGGTTCAGACTCCAAACTTTGCGGGGAGCCGGCTTCCGGAGAAACCGCACAGACATGGTGACAACCGCAGATGGATTCCTGGTCAGAGTCTGTATTAAAGTTGGTGCGAGACACCTCCATGGGTTCAGGAGGTAGAACCTCCGGCTCGTCTAGCTCAAGGGGTACAAAAAATTTGGGAGCCGAAACGGATTTGCGCTTGGAGTGAGCCCGCTCCATACCGCGCTCCGAAAAACGGAGATCGATACGTGAGGAGACTGAGATTAGCTCTTCCAAGCTAGTGGGAATCTCTCTAGTAGAGAGAGCATCCTTCACATGTTCCGCTAGACCTCGCCAAAAAACGGGGATTAGGGCCCTGTCAGACCATTCCAACTCGGACGCCAGTGTCCGAAAACGGACGGCATACTGACTAACCGAGAGTGACCCATGAGTAAGGGCGAGTAACTGCAGGGACGTATCATGCGTGACCCGAGGACCGAGAAAAACTTGCCTGATGGGAATTAGCAAGTTAGCCGCGGACCGAATCTCGGGGTCACCACGCTCCCACAGAGGCATAGCCCATTCCAGCGCCTTGCCCGACAGTAGGGAGATAACAAAAGCCACCTTAGCCCGCTCCGTAGGGAATTGCGCAGCCAGCAGCTCCAGGTGTATCGAGCACTGGCTGATAAAACCCCTACAGGAGGCGCCATCCCCAGCATATTTATAGGGCAACAGGAGGCGGGTAACTGTCGGTGCAAGGGCGGACATGGACATCCGTCCTACCGCATCTGTGAGTGCCTGGACGGCAGCATCTGTAGCCTGCGCAGCTGCGAGAGACCTCTCCAGGGTAGCAAGGCGAGCCTCGAGCTGACGCACAAGCTGTAACAGCTGCTGCTGATCTGCCATTTCTAGCCAGACCCTGGTGCTAGTATTATGTTATGAGTGGTAGAACGCACTAAATAAAATTAAAATAAAGTGCGTTCACCGCTCGGGGTCCACCGTGCGGCAGATGGAAAAACCGCTGCTAACAGAGGCAGAGCACTATGACTGTAATGTGCACTGGGTTTAACTGCACCCAATATGCACTAAGGCAAGCTCTGTACACACACAGAGCTGCAAGCACAGAGTATACAATAGCGCTGAGTCTGTTCTATGTCACAGACTGACAGCAACACAGATACGGTATTTAAGGTCACAGGATTAGCCTTAAACCGCAGGACTACTCCGTCTAGACCTACCGTAACAAAAGATGCGGAACGTCGCAACTGCGAACGTCCGACAGACTGCAACCGCAGCGTGGCGAGAACTGAGCCGCAGAGAAAGCACCGCTAAGCTGCAAGCGCGATGCAGGACGCTAGCTGCTGGAACAGATGGAGCTTGAGCGCACTGGCGCTAGCGCTAATACTGGCTGATGCCCAAACACTCACACAATCGTATTATCAGAGGGAAGGGGTTTCATAATAAGTCAGTCACCAGTCCAAGCATCCATCACCATACATACAGCAGCAATATGAAAAATACTAGCACATGGCGGAACAGCCATGCGCACTTTTTATAGTGACCGGGACCTTCCGGAAATCTCCAGAGCCCTGAGCTGAACCAATGGAATCAGGAGCAGGACCTGAGCACCTGACTCCTGAACTCCAATGGGAGCTCATTCAAGGAGCATGCTCAGAAGCTGGCTGAAAGGACTTAGCCTCTGGAGACAAATGTGGGGATCTGGATCTCTGCATAAGTATGGCAGGACACAGATTCCTAACATTACCCCCCCTCCTAAGTCGCCCTCCTCCCCGAGCCCTCCAGGCGAATACCCTGTGCCCTACGGTGGCAAAGGGCTCAAACTCGTCCGAGGGCGAGTTTGGTGTCCAGGTAGGGGTTACAGTAACCCGAGACACCTGGAAGGCATCAGAGGAACCGAGGTCACCAGGTTTCAAGAGGGACACTTGGGAGATAGTATGAGCGGGAGTGACAGAGGCATGCTGCCGCATGTCGGCAGATGTCGCCACCCTCTGTCTAGGAGGGTTAGGCTGAGCACATAAGGTGCAAGCCTGAATAAATTTTTTTATGTCCCGAGCTCTATGGGGCCACCAATACGCATCAGCCAACAGTTTTGAGACCTGCAGCTGAATCAATGGAATCAGGAGCAGGACCTGAGCACCTGACTCCTGAACTCCAATGGGAGCTCATTCCCGGAGCATGCTCAGAAGCTGGCTGAAAGAACATAGCCTCTGGAGACAAATGTGAGGATCTGAATCTCTGCATAAGTATGGCAGGACACAGATTCCTAACATTTGGTCTGTACGCCATGGTTCACTTGTTCGAAACCCCAAGGTCGCCAGCGTCACTTAGTGGCGTCCGCAGTTGCGACGCCGCATGCTTAGTAGGTCTGGTGGGACTCTGACCCTTGTCATGGATGAGTCACCGAAGGAGGAAAAAACAAAAATAATAGCTAAGTCCAGAAAACCAGAGAAGTTGGAAGCTATCGGATTGCAGACCCCTGAACCTATCAACAACAACTAGCAGTAGCTGTGGGGGGTTCCTACAGTGCCCTAGATCCCTCGATCACAGCCGGAGAACTAAATTAGCCTAAAGACAGAAAGGGGAAATCTAAACTGCCCCAGAGCAGACCCCAAAGCAATAGGCAGCCCCCAACATATAATGACTGTGAAGCAAGATGAAAAACACTAACACAGATAGAAAGATAGGTAGAGCAAATGATGGGGCCCAAGCTAACTAAATAGGACAGGATAGAAAAGCTGCTGTCTGCAATCCGCAAAAACCCTATCCGAAAATGAACCAACAGACTGATAGGAAAAACAGGCCCTGAAGTCGCTAGGCTTCAAAAAGACTATATCAGCACTCAGGTATATTCTGAAGACAGAGCCAGAGATCAACAGATCAGAGACAAAAATGGAATTCAGCTCACCCCCGGCCGGGGATGGCTGAACTCCAAAAAACAAGGCAAACAAAACCAGAACTAAAGTGTACAAAAGGCAGAGCAAAACTTAGCTTTGAGAAGCAGAAATCAGACTGGTCTCCAAGAATCCAGCAGGAAGATCACCAGCAAGGCAGCAGGGCGTCAGCTGCCTTGTATCCAGTCATCAGTTCCTGTGACCCAGCCATCATCTACCTGCTCAGCTGTTTGGTAATCAGCCTCACTACCTTCCTTCGCCAGAAGAGGGAGTTCATCAGACCTCACTGGTGAAGGGAAAAATGAACTCACAACAGTACCTCCCCCTTGAGGAGGGGTCACCGAACCCTCATCCATGCCACCAGGGCGATCAGGGTGAGCCTGATGAAAGGCACGCACCAATCTTTCGGCATGAATATCAGAGGCAGAGACCCAGGAATTATACTCCTGACCATAACCCTTCCACTTAATCAAATACTGGAGTCTCCTTCTAGCCAGACGGGAATCCAGTATCTTCTCTACCTCATACTCCATGTTACCTTCAACCAATACAGGGTCAGGAGGTGCCACCCCAGGAACTACTGGTTCAACAAACCTCTTCAACAAGGACTTATGGAACACATTATGAATCTTAAACGTGACAGAAAGAGCCAAGCGAAAAGAGACTGGATTAATAATCTCCAAAATCTTATAAGGTCCAATAAATCTAGGCTTAAACTTAGAAGAAGCCACCTTCATAGTGATATTTTTTGATGACAACCAAACCATATCACCCACCTTAAACTGGGGACCAATGGTCCTATGCCGGTTGGAAAACCGCTGGGCCTTTTCCTGGGAGAGAGACAACTTATCCACCACTTGGTCCCAGATCTGGTGCATTCTCTCCACCACAGTGTCAACACCTGGGCAGGCAGAAGGCTCCACCTGCCCTGAAGAAAATCGAGGATGAAACCCAAAGTTACAAAAAAAAGGTGACATCAAAGTGGCTGAACTAGCTCTATTATTTAAAGCAAATTCGGCCAAGGGCAAAAATGAAACCCAATCATCCTGATCAGCTGAAATAAAACATCTCAAATACGTCTCCAAAGTCTGGTTTGTTCTCTCCGTCTGCCCGTTGGTCTGAGGGTGAAACGCAGAGGAGAAGGACAACTGAATTCCCACCTTGGAACAGAGAGTCCTCCAAAATCTACACAAACTGAACTCCTCTGTGAGACACAATGTTCTCAGGAATCCCGTGCAAGCGAACTATCTGTTGCAAAAACAAGGGCACCAACTCAGAGGAAGATGGCAACTTAGGGAGTGGTACAAGATGGACCATCTTAGAGAATCTATCACAAATCACCCAAATAATGGTCATTCTCTGAGAGACAGGCATATCAGAGATAAAATCCATTGAAATATGGGTCCATGGCCTCTTGGGCATCGGCAAAGGCATCAACAACCCACTAGAGCGAGAACAAGGTTTAGACCGGGAGCAAGTCCCACAGGACTGCACAAAATTCCTGACATCACGAGACAAGGCGGGCCACCAAAAAGACCGACTCACCAGATCTCTAGTACCAAAAATACCTGGATGACCAGCCAATGCAGAGCAATGAACTTCAGACATCACTCTCTTCCTCCACTGGTCAGGAACATACAACTTTCCACTAGGACAACGCTCAGGTTTGTCCTCCTGAAACTCTTCCAGAGCACGTCTCAAATCGGGCGAGATGGCAGAAAGAACTACCCCCTCGCCTAAGATGGTAGGAGGCTTGGTCACAACAGGAGAATCAGCAAAGAAACTCCTAGACAGGGCGTCTGCCTTGACATTCTTAGTGCCAGGAAGAAAAGAGACCACAAAATCAAAACGTGTGAAAAACAAGGCCCACCTAGCCTGTCTAGGATTCAAGCGTTTGGCCGACTCCAGGTAAATCAAATTCTTGTGGTCAGTAAGGACCATGACCTGGTGTTTAGCTCCCTCCAACCAATGTCTCCACTCCTCAAATGCCCATTTCATGGCCAACAGTTCCCGATTCCCCACATCATAGTTACGTTCGGATGGGGAGAACTTTCGGGAAAAGAAAGCACAGGGATTCATTTTAGATGTCACAGGATCTTTTTGGGACAAAACAGCTCCTGCACCAATCTCAGAGGCATCCACCTCTACCTGAAACGGGAGTGAGACATCAGGTTGCCGCAGAACCGGAGCAGAAGTGAATCTTCGCTTCAGCTCCTGAAAGGAAGAAGCAGCCTCCGGAGACCAATTCAGCACATCAGCACCCTTCTTAGTCAAATCAGTCAATGGCTTGGCAATAGTAGAAAAATTAGCTATAAATTTCTGATAAAAATTAGCAAAACCCAAAAACTTCTGGAGGGCCTTCAAAGAAGTGGGCTGAACCCAATCATAAATGGCCTGTACCTTGGCCAGGTCCATTTCAATAGTTGACGGAGACAAAATGAATCCCAAAAATGAAATCCTCTGTACCCCAAAAAGGCATTTCGATCCCTTGACATACAGAGAATTCTCCCTCAAAATCCGGAACACAGTCTGAACCTGTTCCACATGAGAGTCCCAATCCTTGGAAAAGATCAAAATATCATCCAGATAGATAATCAAAAATGTATCCACAAAGTCTCGGAAAATATCGTTCATGAAGGACTGGAAGACAGAAGGGGCATTATTGAGCCCAAAAGGCATCACCAGGTACTCAAAATGTCCCTCCGGAGTATTAAACGCCGTCTTCCATTCATCCCCATGCTTAATGCGAATAAGATTATACACCCCCCCTGAGGTCAAGCTTGGTAAACCAGCAAGCACCTTTAACTCTGGAGAATAGATCATAAATCAGGGGTAACGGATACTGATATTTAACAGTAATTTTGTTGAGGGCACGATAGTCAATACAAGGCCTTAATGAACCATCTTTTCTAGCCATGAAAAAAAACCCAGCACCTAAGGGTGAAGAGGATGGTCTAATATGACCCTTCTCCATCGACTCCTTAATATAGGATCGCATAGCCTCATGCTCGGGTACAGATAAATTGAAAAGCCGACCCTTGGGAAATTTACACCCGGGGCTCAGCTCAATTGCACAGTCATAACTCCTATAAGGAGGCAAAGACGCAGACTCATTCTCACTAAATACATCATAAAAGTCAGCCAAATAGTCAGGAACATCATGCGACTGGGGAGAGGTGAAGAAAACAGGAGCGTCACTAAGGGCACACCGACAACCCCAACTCACCACAGACACAGATTTCCAATCCAAAACTGGATTATGGATTTGCAACCAGGGAAACCCCAGAACAATGGTATCATGCAAATTATGCAACACCAAAAATCTGCAATTTTCTTGATGGTCTGGGGCGACCCGCATTACCACCTGGGTCCAAATCTGAGGTTTATTTTTCGCCAAAGGAGTCGCATCAATACCCCTCAAAGGGATAGGCGTCCGCAAAGGCGTCATAGGAAATCCACAACGTTTAGCAAAATCCAAGTCCATCAGGTTCAGAGCTGCTCCCGAATCCACAAAAGCCTTGGCGGAAAATGTGGACAGGGAGCAGATCAGAGTAATTGCCAGAAGAAACTTAGGTTGAACACCACCCACAGAAAACGTGTGAGCAAAATAATAGCTAAGTCCAGAAAACCAGAGAAGTTGGAAGCTATCGGATTGCAGACCCCTGAACCTATCCACAACAACTAGCAGTAGCCGTGGGGGGTTCCTACAGTTCCCTAGACCCCTCGATCACAGCCAGAGAACTAAATTAGCCTAAAGACAGAAAGGGGAAATCTAAACTGCCCCAGAGCAGACCCCAAAGCAATAGGCAGCCCCCAACATATAATGACTGTGAAGCAAGATGAAAAACACTAACACAGATAGAAAGATAGGTAGAGCAAATGATGGGGCCCAAGCTAGCTAAATAGGACAGGATAGAAAAGCTGCTGTCTGCAATCTGCAAAAACCCTATCCGAAAATAAACCAACAGACTGATAGGAAAAACAGGCCCTGAAGTCGCTAGGCTTCAAAAAGACTATATCAGCACTCAGGTATATTCTGAAGACAGAGCCAGAGATCAACAGATCAGAGACAAAAATGGAATTCAGCTCACCCCCGGCCGGGGATGGCTGAACTCCAAAAAACAAGGCAAACAAAACGAGAACTAAAGTGTACAAAAGGCAGAGCAAAACTTAGCTTTGAGAAGCAGAAATCAGACTGGTCTCCAAGAATCCAGCAGGAAGATCACCAGCAAGGCAGCAGGGCGTCGGCTGCCTTATATCCAGTCAGCTGTTTGGTAATCAACCTCACTACCTTCCTTCGCCAGAAGAGGGAGTTCATCAGACCTCACTGGTGAAGGGAAAAATGAACTCACAACAGACCCTGTGTCCTTGGGGCTGAGTTCTGTGACCTGATACTGAGCGTTTACCTTGCTGAGCTCTGTGAGCTTTAACAGGTTCCGGCATTTATGTTCAGCGGTAGTGCGGCTTTGTGAAGCAACAGAGTCCGCCCCTCTACACACCGGGTGACGTTAACCCGCATGTGTTCCTCTATTATACCGCCATATAGCATCTGCCATTACTGAGCAGCAGTTTACCACCCCTGCATGGTGGACCCCAGGCTGCGAACGCACCTTATTACCATCTTTATTATTTAGTGCGTTCCGCCAGCCCTAACTATACTGTCTCGATCCATTTTTGGATCTGTGGCAGATTAAAACTTTTCCTCTCAGGCCATCGGGAGTTAATGTCAGTCCCCCCCCCGCTAGCCTGCTGGTGAAATTGCATTGCTGCTAGTTCTGCTGATGTGGGTAGTGACCACTCCCACCATCCTTTAAAGGTCACCTGATGCATCAGCTGACTGTTGGTTATGCAGGTCCTTTTGGAGACCAACTGAGCTGGAGACAGGAGCTTTCTGGTGCAGTGGTGCTTCAGTTGAATGCTGTGATCTGGTGCCTTACTCTGCTGTGCGGTGCATTGCAGCAGAGAAAGCTAAGTGTTGTATTTTTGTTCCCCATTCCCTTTTGGTGTCTGTCTTTCCTTTCCTTTTTGTTGGATTAGTGCAGCAGTGGGACCAGTGTCCTCACTTGCCAATTCCCTACTTAGGGATAGGAGCAGGGCGAGTGAGGGTTTAGGTATCCTGGTCGGTGACGGGGTGAAAAAACCCATATAGGGAAGATAGTGAGATTAGGGCACATCCTTAGGTGAGTGTAGGAGATGCCCATTCCCTCGTTCCCTATCGAAAGGGCCTACCGCTGTTATTGTGTCCCTGGTATTTCCTGGTGTGTTTTTTGTTTTGCTGTTTGGTGACCGACCGATTGGTGGGTCGTGTCACGCAAGGACAGTCACTTCGTGACATCAACATTGTGCAGGTACTCGCAGCCAAGTCTTCCTGCTTTCACCATGATCCTGCTCCATCTGTCCCATGATCCTGCCTCATCTGTCCCATGATCCTACCTTATCTGTCACATGATCTTGCCCCATGTTTCTCCATCGTATCCATCCTGCCCGATGATCCTGTACCATCTGTCTCCATTGTGCCCCATCTGTCTCCATCCTGCCTCATGATCCTGCACCATGTGCCTCCATCCTGCCCAATGATCCTGCACCATGTGTCTCCATCCTACCCATCTGTCTCCATCCTGCCCCATAATTCTGCCCCATCTGTCTCCATCCTGCCCCATCTCTCTCCATCCTGCCCCATCTGTCTCCATCTTGTCCCATCTGTCTCCATCCCTTCCCATCTATCTCAATCCTCCCCCATGATCCTGCACTATGTGTCTCCATCCTCCCCCATCTGTTTCCATACTGCCCCATGATCCTGCCCCATCTGTCTCCATCCTGCCCCATCTGTCTCCATCCTGTCCCATCTGTCTCCATCCTGTGCCATGATCCTGCCCCATCTGTCTCCATCCTGTCCGCACAGAAATAGATTTTACTCAACCTGCGTGAGTCGACCAGTATGCATCAAATTTGGGAACATGTAGAAGAGACCTGAGATCAAACTTCGGTAAACACGTTTGAATCTGATTGAAAGCATGCACAGAAGGATTCAGGCAGTGTTGAAAGCCAAAGGTGGATTTACAAAATACTAGCCAAATAATAAAAATTAAAATTTCGATCTTTAGGAGAAAAATAGTAACAATACAGAGACATGACAAGAATCTGCATAACTAATCATATGCTAAATAGTTGCAAGTCAGATTTAAATATGAAATATCCAAGATGATTGTCTATAAAATGATGGCAGTATCAAGTTCAAAGCAGAAGTGGATATTGAGATATGAAGCCTGAGAGTCAAAAGTTCAAAACATTCTTACCCTTTTGCTCTTCACTGTATTTTTCGAGCACGCCCAAGACATTCCGCTAGCACACATGCATGCTCGTATAACGAGCACGTTCGCTCATCACTATTCTTAACATATGACAATGGTTTGATTATGTTTTATTACAGGGCTGGATCCTCTTTTGATACTTTTGATATGGATTCTGGGCCACCCATATGTACACTGGGGAGCGCTTTAGGCGGATCTAAGTACGTAAGAAAAGAGACGGTGATCAAGCACGGCGGTGATCACATGGCTTGGTTTCCGGGGTTTGGGTTGGAGCAAGGTTTTGCTATAAGTGCATCATAGTGCTCCTTTGGATAGGGCTCTAGGCATTTTAGTTTGACATGTGGGAGGTATCAACTTGAGGATTCAACCATTCAGTGAGTTGATCAGCGAAGTAAATTTGAGATGTTCAAAGTGTCCTCGTTGTGGCTGTTGGGGGATCCTTGAAGTTGGTACTAAATTGGTCTGGAGAATTCACTAGGATTAATTGTACAATTACAACTACAAGGACTGTCCCCCTAAACGTTGCCTCATCATGGGACAATGTAGAAAAGTGAACATCTCTGGGACAGATGGTGTGGTGCAGCAATGATGTTCTGCAAGGCAGGGCAGATGAAGAGAGTTGGTTGGTGGTGAGGTAGTGTAGAGCGAAGGATGCAGCAGTGCGGGGAACATGGCGCAGAAATAAGTGGAGGACACAGTGGAATGTAGTTCCAAGGCTTTACTCACAGTCTGGTGCACACAGATGCCCTCTTCGGTGCCGTGTCCTCCAGGTCAGGGGCTCAGCCAACTCCCAGGCAAGGTAGAGTACACCTTTCCAGCACTCCTCCAACATATGCCTTTCCTGAATGTCTCCTCACTAGCGCTTAAACTGAAGTACTTGTAGTTGTGAATTAAACTCAAGTTCCTCCTTCTAGATGTTACTTGGAACTCCACTCGTACGGCAGATAGCTGTAGCCCGCTTCGGGGACTTCCTACTCTCAGGTCCCGGCTCACACACGTTGCTATTGTGCCCCCGAATCTTAGGTGGGAATAAAGTGGTGACAACTTCTATTCCTCCGGTTTCTGCTGCAGGAACTTCAGTTATCCATACAACCTCGGAGACCGGACTCTGGACCACGCGCTTTAACTGAAGGAAGGGCTCTGCTCTCACACTTGTCCTCAGTTCTCTTCTCCCCACGTTCCGTACTAATCCTTCTGAAGAATTAGGCTTTCTCTTGCTCTTCCCTGTGCCAACAGCTCCAGATCACAGGAGTCTGCTGCAGCACTTGCTTTCACTCCATTGCTCTCTGGGGATCTTCTCTCACCAACTGACTCCTTCCTAACCTTCTTCCCTCTCTTGTGCAGTCTAAGCTCCACCCGCTTCCCCAGCACCCTTTGTGAACCAAAGCAAACGACTTACAGGGTGCTCCACTATTCTAAAGTGTCTGTGCTGGGTGCAGGTGTTGGAGTGTGGTCGGGTGTCTCCACCTTACCTGGATAGTGGGATACCACACCTCAGGAGGACTTGCAGTACCTCTGTGGCGACTGAACCCTCAGGGGCGCCACAATAGCTTAAGGTATAGCATGGGATATAGGATAAAGCTTTAGCACCAGATATAAGTTAGGTTTGGTGACAGTGTAGTTTTGGGCATAATAGATTCAGAAAGTGATTACCACACTGTCGGACAGCATGAGAATGTCCGTGAAAATATTCAGTGGACCTTCCTGTAACATCTGGGGCCTACGGTCCCAATTATACACAGTGTAAGGCAGTGACCCCGGTTACCGCTAGGGGGTGCTGTATGTTCTATCCAGGATACGCACATAGGCATATTGAGGCTATGAGGATGCATTGCGGTCACAGGCGTAGCTGGGATTGCAGCGAGGAAGCAGTGACCAATGTCACAGGTAGGGGTCGCTGTGTAGTCTCCCCAGGATATGCACGGAGGTGTATGAAGGCCATAGGTGTGCATGGCAGTCACGACCGTAGCTGTGACTGGAATGCAGACTGATAATAAAAGTAAGTGTTAGTGTACAAGACAGAGGTAGGGAAAACCTGCTCTGGATGTTGTTTGAAACATTGCGGCATGATAGTGTTGCAGTCTGTTCCATTCCGGATCCAGGTTTTCCATGTGGCTGAAAGCCACAGGTTTCTGTGATAAAAGCCCTGCAGGAAAGGGATAAAGAGAGATCTGAGGAGGTCTGAGAGAGTGCTTAGTGAGTCTCAGGTGTGTCAGGGACAGAGTGAGGCCTGGCAACCCACAGTGTACACAGAGATGCAAGTTGTCCACGGTGACTGGTCTCGGATGTGGACAGTCCTGTGCCTGGAGGTGAACCGGAGTTGGATGTCCTGTGCCCGAAAGAAGACTGGCATGTGTAACGATTGCAAAACAGTTGGATTTGGTGCCCGGCTGCGATCCGGAGGATATCCTGTACTGTGTATGGCTGTGTGAGTAAAGAGACTGTGATGCAGCGGTGCAAAACACCCACAGGAACTAGTCAGAGGAGGACTAGCGTGTGTAGTGCCTGCAACATGTAATGCTGTGTGAATAGAGTCTTGGATACGGCACATAGACATGCACGGGAACTAGTCAGAGGAAGACTGGCGTGTTTAGTGTCTGTAAAATGAAGGATGATGGCCATATAATATATATTCTGAAAATCAGGCCCGGATTGGCAATATAACCAACCGGGCATTTTCCCGCTGGGCCGCTGTCATGTGGGCCGCGGGCGGCAGCGCCCGATCACCTGGCCGTTTGCCAGCGGCTGCGGCCACTGTGGCTCCTGCCGTCGGCCCTCTGTGGACACGGCGGTGATAGTTTCCAAGTTCCTCCCCCACTGCAGGGAGATAAGCCACCACGCCTCCCCCACGCACCCCATCCTCGCCGTAGCATGAGACCCCCCCGCCCCCGCAGCCACTCACAGTGTCGCTTGCCTTCTCTGTTCGCAGGACCTGTGATGAGGTCACAGGAGGGGAGGAGTCAGGGGGTCACATGATCAGGAGCCTTTGTCCAGACCCCTGAACATGTGACCCCTGACTCCGCCCCTCCTGTGACCTCATCACAGGTCCTGTGCGCACAGCCTTGCCTCTTGGTGTCTGCAAGACTCTGCTGTGCTGTTGGCTGTTGTCATGGTGCTGGATGAGATAAGTATGTGTGGGGTCAGGAGGGGTTTACAGGGTAGATGTAGCAGGGCTGTATGTGTATGGGGTGTACTGAGCAGAGCCATGTGTGTACGAGGTGTACGGAGCGGAGCCGTGTGTGTACGAGGTGTACGGAGCGGAGCCGTGTGTGTACGAGGTGTATGGAGCGGAGCCGTGTGTGTATGAGGTGTACGGAACAGAGCCGCGTGCACGAGGTGTACGGAACAGAGCCACGTGTACGGAGCGGAGCCGTGTGTGTATGAGGTGTACGGAACAGAGCCGCGTGCACGAGGTGTATGAAGCGGTGCCGCGTGCACGAGGTGTATGGAGCGGAGCCGCGTGCACGAGGTGTACGGAACAGAGCCGCGTGTACGGAGCGGAGCCGTGTGTGTATGAGGTGTACGGAACAGAGCCGCGTGCACGAGGTGTATGAAGCGGTGCCGCGTGCACGAGGTGTATGGAGTGGAGCCGCGTGCACGAGGTGTATGGAGCGGAGCCGCATGCACGAGGTGTATGGAGCGGAGCCGCGTGTACGAGGTGTACGGAGCAGAGCCGTGTGCGTATGAGGTGTATGGAACAGAGCCGCGTGCACGAGGTGTACGGAACAGAGCCACGTGTACGAGGTGTACGGAGCAGAGCCGTGTGTACGAGGTGTACGGAACAGAGCCGCGTGTACGAGGTGTACGGAACAGAGCCGCGTGTACGAGGTGTATGGAACAGAGCCGCGTGTACGAGGTGTACTGAACAGAGCCGCGTGCACGAGGTGTACGGAACAGAGCCGCGTGTACGAGGTGTACGGAACAGAGCCGCGTGTACGAGGTGTATGGAGCGGAGCCGTGTGTACGGAGCGGAGCCGTGAGTACGAGGTGTACTGAGCGGAGACGTGTGTGTACGAGGTGTACGGAGTGGAGCCGTGTGCGTACGAGGTGTATGGAGCAGAGCCGTGTGTGTATGAGGTGTACGGAACAGAGCCGCGTGCACGAGGTGTACGGAACAGAGCCGCATGTACGGAGCGGAGCCGTGTGTGTATGAGGTGTACGGAACAGAGCCGTGTGCACGAGGTGTATGGAGCGGAGCCGCATGCACGAGGTGTATGGAGCGGAGCCGCGTGTACGAGGTGTACGGAACAGAGCCGCGTGTACGGAACAGAGCCGCGTGTACGAGGTGTACGGAACAGAGCCGCGTGTACGAGGTGTACGGAACAGAGCCGCGTGCACGAGGTGTACGGAACAGAGCCGCGTGTACGAGGTGTACGGAACAGAGCCGCGTGTACGAGGTGTACGGAGCGGAGCCGTGTGTACGGAGCGGAGCCGCGTGTGTACGAGGTGTACGGAGCGGAGCCGTGTGTGTACGAGGTGTACGGAGAGGAGCCGTGTGTGTATGAGGTGTACGGAACAGAGCCGCGTGTACAAGGTGTACGGAGCGGAGCCGCGTGTGTACTTGGTGTACGGAGCGGAGCCGCGTGTGTTTGGGGTATACGGAGCAGAGCCATATGTGTACGGGATGTACGGAGCGGAGCCAAGTGTGTACGAAGCATACAAAGCGGGCTTTTCCCACGGACACATGAGTACACGGCGGAGCCCCGAGGAGCATTTTAAAACACCCACGTGATGTTCCACCTGAAGTGATGTGCTTGAAGCTGACTTGAAATGAGATAATTTCTTGAGGAGATTGTAACAGAACCAGGAATGCTTCAGATCCATCACCGTGTCCTCCTCCGACAGCGCAGACAGCAGGATCGCCTTGGAATCGGGGATGTCGGCCATGTGAGCGGATCATGATATGTCCTGCATCGGGAGGCTCAGGTGGGCACTACAATGGGAGCCGGGCTGCTATAGTATCTTTATAGAATCTTTCTTTATTTCTTTCTCTCTTTTACTTTCTTTCTCTGTTCTTTCTCATTCTCTGTTCTGTCTTTCCCTCATTTTCTTTCTCTCTCTCTCTGTTCTTTCTTTCTCTCTCTAATCTTTCTTTTTTTCTTTCTCTCTCTCTCTGTTCTTTCTTTCCCCTCTTTCTTTCTTTGTCTTTCCTCTCTTTCTTTCTGTTCTTTCTTTCTTTTCTTTACTTCTTTCTCTCTCTATTCTTTCTCTGGCTCTCTCTGTTCTTTCTTTCCCCTCTTTCTTTCTCTCTCTATTCTTTCTCTGTCTCTCTCTGTTCTTTCTTCCCCCTCTTTCTTTCTCTCTCTGTTCTTTCACTGTCTCTCTCTGTTCTTTCTTTCTTTTTTCCCCTCTTTCTTTCTTTCTCTTTTTTCTTTTTTCTCTTTCTCTCGCTTCTCTCTTCCTTAGTGCCAGTCAGTGTGCCCATAATGCCAGCCACTGTGCCCTCAGTACAAGTCAATGTGATCAGCAGTGCTAAATGGGTGCGATTAGTTGCGGAAAGGGTGTGGCCGGGCGTGGCCTAAAATTTGCACGCGCCGCAGTTTTTGTCCCTCTTACCCTTCCTCAAAAGTTGGGAGGTATGATAGGGGCAGCTATGACCAGGGGGTCTGGTTGCCCAATGGATAGCAGTTCTGCCAGGAATTCTGTCACAGTGCGTACAAAAGGGGGCAGAGCTTTGGGAGGAGTACTGTACCTAAAAGCAATAAATAGGACTGAGCTGAAATACTGGACACAGCTGTGACTACATGGTATATAGTTGTGTTAATCTCCTCTCACTGCTTGTAACCTACAACTGTACAAAAATATTATATAGTCACCATGTGACTAGTGGGCCTGTGTAACTTCAAATGCCAGGGCTGAATTTTAGTCCCAGTCCAGCCCTGCTGCAAATGGTGAAATGGATACTAATTATATGCACTGAAATTATATGCACTTGTGTGCATTGGACTTTTATGTGTGAAGTTAACATGTTAAAGAGACTTTTGTTTTTAAATTTTGTGGGTCACTGCCTGTTCGCTGCGTACTGTGTTACTGCTGCCTTACAACAGATAAACTTGCCTTAATCTCTTTTCACCAGTGAAAACCAGGCTGGAAAGCACTTATGGAAGTCGGGACAGGCCTTGTGAGAGCTGCTATGCAGGACAGAGTTGCCAGAGAGGAAAGGGATAGCTCAGGCTGAAGGATACATAACTACAACAATATATTTTGCTATAACTAAAATTGAACTTGGTCTGCTCAGTAAAGTTAAACTGTTTGAAAAGAACATACTGTCCCCTTTTGAATGTGTGAGGGTATGTTCCCATGGTCAGTAAACGCTGCGGGTTGGACGCTCCGTAACTCCACAGCATCAAACCTGCAGCGTCTAGCTGTTACAGCATAGTGGATGGGATTTCATTAAATCCCATCTCCACTATGCATCCTGGGATGCCTCCGGCGGAGACGAATATGCGGCGCATCTTTCCGGACCACAACATGTCAATTTATGTTGCAGAGACGCTCCGTCTCCGCTGTGTAAATTACCCATTCACTATCATTAGATGCGGTAAAACCGCATTATCTTCTTAGTCACATGCATATTAAGTGCGGGAACGCAGCTTACTATGCATGTGTACTAATTTAAATAATATTGTACCTTGTTTCAGCCGGAAGTTCGCGTACACTGCAGTTCGTGGTGAGCTGAGCTGACCAAGAGAACTACCGTGCACGTGACCACCGGGGACGGGGTTATCTCCGGTCACTAGCCAAGTTCTCATGGTCAGCTGACCACGAGAACTGCAGCGCACGTGACCACCTGGGACCAAGCTATCTCTGGTCATCAGCTTCAAGCTCCGCTGTGTCTGGATATCAGGCTGAATGATGGCATAAAGCCACCATACAGCCAAAGGCATCCAGATGTAGCAGTGCTGAACTCATCGTGTTACAGTATGTATATCTTCTCGGTGGACAGGTAAGGATACTGTTGCTTTTTTATTTTATTTCGCTTACGGGAGAACAAGGGTGTCGGTGGAATAGGCAATGCAGTAAGTGTGGTTTAATTAAAATCTATTAAAGGATTCTGTGTCATTATTTCAATTAAAGGACTTAATTCTGTCTGTGTCTTTATTTACCATGTAACTATAGGATTATTAATGGATAGGTGTCTTATAGACGCTTCTCCATTACTAAGCAGTGGACTTGATGTCACTGGACAATACAAAGGTGACATCAACCCCACAAATATTACCCAACTTGCCACCGCTACAGGGCAAAGTGCTGTAACAGCTGGATTCTGCAGGTAGGACACTGCGCACGGTAGACACAGGAACATTCAGGTCTTTGGAGATGGACTTGTAGCCTTGAGATTGCTCATGCTTCCTCACAATTTGGTTTCTCAAATCCGCAGACAGTTCTTTGGTCTTCTTTCTTTTCTCCATGCTCAATGTGGTACACACAAGGGCACAGGACAGAGGTTGAGTCAACTTTAATCCATGTCAACGGCTGCAAGTGTGATTTAGTTATTGCCAACACCTGTTAGGTGCCACAGGTAAGTTACAGGTGCTGTTAATTACACAAATTAGAAAAGCATCACATGATTTTTCGAACAGTGCCAATACTTTTGTCCACCCTCTTTTTATGTTTGGCGTGGAATTATATCCAATTTGGCTTTAGGACAAGTCTTTTTGTGTTTTTTTTCATTTAAGACAAATTAAATGAAGATAATAATACCAAAGAATTTGTGTTTGCAATCATTTTCAGGAAGAAACTGAGTATTATCTGACAGAATTGCAGGGGTGTCAATACTTTTGGCCACAACTGTATATATATATATATATACATATACATGTCAGTGAAATACATATATATTTTTATATTTCATAGGGGGATACATAGTGGAATAGGTGGTAATTCATTTGTCGGCTTTTGTAAAATCATTACAGATCACGACAGGATATGAGACATGGTTTACATACAGTCAACCATTGCATATCCATTAGATTTATATATGTCCCTCACTAACAATGTTAGTAGTGTGTGTATGTAAAATTTTGGAGCTGTAGGTGTTAAATTAAAGGATTAATTCATGGTAAAAAAAACTGGCGTGTGCTTCTGGGCAATTTTCTCAGCCAGAGAGGGAAAGCCAGTGATTGAGGGCAGATATTAATAGCCTAGAGAGTTAACATGGTTATTGCCCCCCCCCCCGGCTAAAAAAAATTTGCCCCCAGCCACCCCAGAAAAGGCGTATCTGTAAGATGCGCCTATTCCGGCACTTACCCTCACTCTTCCCATTGCCCGGTAGCGGGTGGCATATGGAGTTAATGTCACCTTGCTATTGTAAGGTGACATTAAGCCTGGTTAATAATGGAGACATGTCAATAAGACACCTATCCATTATTAATCCACTAGTCTGAAAGGGTTAAAAAACACATATACATTAAGAAAAAAGACTTTTAATGAAATAAACACACATTTTTTCCATCTTTATTTAACTCCCAATCCAATCAAAGCCATCGTTCTCCTGTAAAAAAATCCAAAATAAAAAAGCAACAACATCCCATGCTTGTCCGCCGTACAGTCATGTCCCATGCTGCAATCCATCTCAAGGGGTTAAATCGCTTACAACCGGGAGCGGTGCTAATGCGATCGGCTCGGCTGTAAACCACTGAGGAATGAAGGAAAAGCTGCCTGCGCAGCCTCCCCGCCTGACCGGAGATTAGCTCTTTAGCATGGGAAAGTTTCTGAACATTCACCCATGCTGTCAGTTCACCACGGGTCAGGCGGAGAGTCTGCGCAGCCTCAGTGACTACCGCTGATGTCACTTAGGCTGCGCTGACTCCCCGCCTGAAGAGAGAGGGTAAGTGCCAGAATTGACGCATCTTACATGCCAGTTTTTTCCGTGAAATAATCCTTTAACACCGACAGCTCCAAAATTTTACACACACACTACTAACATTATTAGTGAGGGACATATACTACCGTTCAAAAGTTTAGGGTCACTTAGAAATTTCCTTATTTTTGAAAGAAAAGCACAGTTTTTTCCAATGAAGCTAACATTAACTGATTCAGAAATACACTGTATACATTGTTAATGTGGTAAATGACTATTCTAGTTGCAAATGTCTGGTTTGTAATGCAATATCTTCATAGGAGTAATGAGGCCCATTTCCAACAACCATCACTCCAGTGTTCTTATGGTACTTTGTGCTAACTGTGTAATAAGGCTAATGGGTGGTTAGAATACCCTTGAAAACCCTTGTGCAAGTATGTTAGCACAGCTGAAAACAGTTTGGCTGATAAGAGAAGCTATAAACCTGACCTTCCTTTGAGCTAGTTGAGAATCTGGAGCATTACATTTGTTGGTTCCATTAAACTCTCAAAATGGCCTGAAAAAAAAGAACTTTCATGTGAAACTCGATAGTCTATTCTTGTTCTTAGAAATGAAGGCTATTCCATGCAAGAAATTGCCAAGAAACGGAAGATTTCCTACAACGGTTTGTACTACTCCCTTCAGAGGAGAGCACAAACAGCCACCAGAGTAGATAGAGAAGTGGGAGGCCCCTCTGCACAACTGAGCAACAATACAAGTACACTAGAGTCTGTAGTTTGAGAAATCGATGCCTCACAGGTCCTCAACTGGCAGCTTCATTATATAGTACATGCAAAACGCCAGTGTCAACATCTACAGTGAAGAGGAAACTCTGGGATACTGGCCTTCAGGGCAGAGTGGCAAAGGAAAAGCTATATCTGAGACTGTCTAATAAAAGGAAAAGATTAATATGGGCAAAAAAACACAGACATTGGACAGAGGAAGATTCGTAAAAAGTGTTATGGACAGACAAATCCAAGTTTGATGTGTTTGGATTACACAGAAGAACATTTGTGAGATGCAGAATAACTGAAAAGATGCTGGAAGAGTGCCTGACGCCATCTGTCAAGCATGGTGCAGGTAATGTGATGGTCTAGGGTTGCTTTGGTGCTGGAAAGTAGAAGATTTGTGCAAGGTAAAAGGGATTTTGAATAAGGAAGGCTATCACTCCGTTTTGCAACATCATGCCATACCCTGTGGACAGCGCTTGATTGGAGCCAATATCATCCTACAACAGGACAATGACCCAAAGCACACCTCCAAATTATGCAAGAACTATTTAGGGAAGAAGCAGGTAGCTGGTATTCTATCTGTAATGGAGTGGCCAGCGCAGTCACCAGATCTCAACCCCATTGAGCTGTTGTGGGAGCAGATTGACTGTATGGTATGCAAGAAGTGCCCATCAAGCCAAATCAACTTGTGGGAGGGGCTTCTGGAAGCATGGGGTGAAATTTCTCCAAATTACCCCAGCAAATTAACTGCTAGAATGCCAAAGGTCTGCAATGCTGTAATTGCTGCAAAGGGAGCATTCTTTTACAAAAGCAAAGTTTGAAGGAGAAAATTATTATTTCAAATAAAAATCTTTTTTCAAACCTTGTCAATGTCTGGACTAGATTTTAAATTCATTTGGCAACTCATTTGATTAATAAAAGTATAAGTTTTCATGGAAAGCTCAAAATTGTCTGGGTGACCCCAATCTTTTAAACGGTAGTGCATATAAATCTAACGGATATGCAATGGTTTACTGTATGTAAACCATGTCTCATATCCTGTCGGGTTCTGCAGTGGTTTTACAGAAGCCGACAATTGAATTATCGGCTATTCTGCTATCTACCTATATATATATTTAGCTCTGGCTGGGATAGCACGCGTGCGGGCTCACGCGTGCAACAGATATTAAGTGCAACAGGATCAAGTGTTTTGCAGTTAGACAATGCAAGACAATGCAATGGACAGGGTAGGAGACAGGTAAGGTGCATAAGTTTATCATGCACGCATGCTTCTTGGTCAGTCGTACTACATATGCATTGATCATATCAACCTGCTGCTTATTTGTCTTCACTTCTGCTTTTTAACAACTCGCCTGCCCTTTTACACATTCTGTGCACTCTCTGCATATCCACCCCTCCCTTTTCCCCTCTCCCATGTATAACTCTGAGGCTCTATTGACATTTCTTACCCACACCAAACCATCCAAAACCTCCATGCAGCACTCAAAACGTTCATACAAATCATCCCACCACCTGCTTTTTCTGTTTTTTCTCCTTTTACTAGTTGCAGGTGACATCTCCCCCAACCCTGGGCCTCCCTCCACCAGCATACGTTACTCTCCTCCAGCTGCATATAGAAACCCTGCTAATCTTATTAACATTCAGTGCATGCCTTCTCCTATCACTTTCCAATGTGCTCTCTGGAATGCACGGTCTGTGTGTAACAAACTGACTTACATTCACAAACTTTTTCTCTCTAATTCCCTTAACCTTCTGGCTATTACAGAAACCTGGATCCAGCATTCAGACACCACCGCTGCTGCTCTCATTTGGTGGGCTGAAATTTTCACATACCACCAGACCTGAGAACAGACAGGGTGGAGGTGTTGGTTTGCTCCTTTCATCACAATGTGCTTTCCAGGTCATCCCCCCAGTTCCCTCACTTACATTTCCTTCCTTTGAAGTCCATGCCGTCAGACTCTTTAAGCCCTTCTCCTTACGAGTGGCGGTTGTTTATCGCCCTCCAGGCTCCTCCCGCCAGTTTCTAGACCACTTCGCCACCTGGCTTACTCACTTTCTATCCTGTGACATCCCCACCCTCATCATGGGAGACTTTAACATCCCCATCAATGATCCGCTCTCCCAGTCTGCCTCTCATCTTCTTTCTCTAACTTCTTCATTCGGCCTCTCACAGTTTACTAATTCTCCTACACATGAGGACGGGAATACTCTGGACCTGGTTTTCTCCCGTCCCGGCTCACTGCACGACTTTACTAACTCACCTCTCCCGCTCTCGGACCACAACCTTCTTTCCTTCTCAGTCAAGAATTGTCTCCTCACCCGGGACACCCCCACTTACCACACTTATCGGAATACACGTACCATTAATACCCAACAGCTTATGGACAATCTCCACACATCTTTAGCCCCCATCTCCACCCTCTCCTGTCCAGACATAGCATTGTCACACTTCAATAATACACTGAAGAATGCCCTAGATGAAGCAGCACCTTCTATACACAGAAAGACCCGACACAGACAACGGCAGCCCTGGCACACAACGCAAACACGCTTTCTTCAGCGCTGCTCAAGGTGTGCAGAGCGGCAGTGGAGAAAATCTCTCTTAGCAGAAGACTTCACCCACTATAAGTTCATGCTCAAAACCTATAACTCTGCCCTTCATCTGGCCAAACAATCCTACTTCACCACCCTCATCACCTCACTATCCAACAACCCAAGACGACTTTTTGAAACCTTAAACTCCCTCCTGAAACCTAAAGTAGAGGCCCTCATCACCAACCTCAGTGGTGAGGATCTGGCCACTTATTTCCTAGAAAAAATCAACCACATCCATCAGGATATCTCAGCCCAATCTCCTCAGTGCCTGGTTCCCCTTCCCTGCCGCACCTCAAGCTCACTAGACATCTTTGAGCCTGTTTCAGAAGAAGAAGTTTCCAAGCTCCTCGCTTCTGCTCGGCCTACAACCTGCAACAGTGACCCCATTTCTTCACAGCTCCTGCAGTCTCTCTCACCAGTGGTCACCACTCACCCGAATAAAATATTTAACCTCTCTCTTTCTTCAGGTATATTTCCCTCCTCATTTAAACATGCCATCAGCCATCCCTGGACCAGAACTGCACTGCTAACTACAGACCTGTCTCTAACCTTTCCTTCATCTCTAAACTCCTGGAACGCTTGGTCCACTCCCGTCTAATCCGCTATCTCTCGGATAACTCTCTTCTCGACCCCTTACAATCTGGTTTCCGCTCTTTACACTCTACTGAAACTGCCCTCACTAAAGTCTCTAATGATCTAATAACAGCTAAATCGAAAGGTCATTGCTCCCTGCTGATTCTCCTGGATCTCTCTGCCGCATTTGACACTGTGGATCACCAGCTCCTCCTCACTATGCTCCGCTCTATAGGCCTCAAGGACACAGCCCTCTCCTGGTTCTCCTCCTACCTCTCTGACCGCTCCTTCACTGTATCTTTTTCCGGCTCCTCTTCCTCTCCTCGTCCCCTTACTATCGGGGTCCCGCAGGGCTCAGTCCTAGGCCCCCTCCTCTTCTCTTTATACACTGCCCCTATTGGACAAACAATCAGCAGATTTGGGTTCCAGTATCATCTCTATGCCGATGACACCCAATTATACACTTCTTCCCCTGACATAGAATCATAGAACCGTAGAGTTGGAAGGGACCTCCTGGGCCATCTGGTCCAACCCCCTGCTCAAAGCAGGATTCGCTAAATCATCTCAGTCAGATGTCTGTCCAGCCTCTGTTTGAAGACTTCCATTGAAGGAGAACTCACCACTTCTCGTGGCAGCTTGTTCCACTCATTGATCACTCTAACTGTCAAAAAGCTTTTTCTAATATCTAATCTGTGTCTCCTCCCATTCAGTTTCATCCCATTGCTTCTAGTCTTTCCTTGTGCAAATGAGAATAAAGTTGATCCTTCTACAATGTGACAGCCCTTTAGATATTTGTAGACAGCTATTAAGTCTCCTCTCAGTCTTCTCTTTTGCAAACTAAACATTCCCAAATCCTGCAACCTTTCCTCATAAGACAGGGTTTGCAGACCAGTCACCATTCTGGTCGCTCTTTTCTGAACTTGCTCCAGTTTGTTGATGTCTTTTTTAAAATGTGGTGCCCAAAACTGGACACAATATTCCAGATGAGGTCTGACCAAAGAGGAGTAGAGGGAAATAATGACTTCACGTGATCTAGACTGTATGCTTCTGTTAATACATCCTAGAATTGCATTTGCCTTTTTTGCTGCTGCATCACACTGTTGACTCATATTCAGTCTGTGATCTATTAGTATACCCAAGTCTTTTTCACATGTGCTGTTGCTTAGCCCTATTCCTCCCATTCTGTATATGCTTTTTTCATTTTTATTGCCCAGATGTAGTACTTTGCATTTTTCCCTGTTAAAAACCATTCTGTTAGTTGCTGCCCACTTCTCCAGTTTATTTATATCTTTTTGAATCCTCTCTCTCTCTTCTCTAGTATTAGCTATCCCTCCTAGCTTTGTGTCATCAGCAAATTTAATCAGTTTACCCTCAATTTCTTCATCTAAATCATTGATATACCCCTACCCTAATTCAAAATACCAAGGATTGTCTGTCTGCTGTCTCTAGCATCATGTTCTCCCTCTATCTGAAACTAAATCTCTCCAAAACTGAACTTCTTGTGTTTCTCCCCTCTACTAACCTCACTCTACCTAACATCGAAATAACCCTGGAGGGTTCAACCATAACTCCCAAGCAGCATGCCCGCTGTCTTGGGGTCATATTCGACACTGAACTTTCCTTTACTCTCTACATCCGATCACTCAGTCGCTCTTGTCACCTGCTTCTTAAAAACATCTCCAGAATCCGACCTTTTCTCACCTTTGAAACTGCTAAGACTCTTACTGTCGCTCTTATTCATCCTCGTCTGGACTACTGCAACTCTCTTCTGATCGGTCTCCCTCTTACCAAACTTTCTCCTCTCCAATCCATCTTGAACGAGGCAGCCAGGGTCATATTTCTGTCCAGCCGCTTCGCCGATGCCTCCATCTTGTGCCAGTCATTACACTGGCTACCTATTCGCTACAGGGTCCAGTAAAAACTGATCTCTCTCACCCACAAAGCTCTCCACTGTTCTGCACCGCCTTATATCTCCTCTCTCATCTCTGTCTATCGCCCTACACGTGCCCTCCGTTCTACAAATGACCTAAGACTAACATCCCCCATAGTCCGAACCTCGCACCTCCGTCTCCAAGACTTCTCTCGTGCTGCTCCAGCTCTCTGGAATGCACTTCCCCAGACGATCAGACTGATACCTAGCCCTGACCTATTCAAGCGCGCTTTGAAAACCCATCTCTTCAAACAAGCCTACCACATTAACTACTCAGCAAACTAACTTTGCCCTGTTCCCTCCTTCCAAATATTATTCTGAATCTGCACCCTACTATTCATCTGTCTCCACACCCTCCATGCACACGATAACTGCACTTGATACTTGTCTATTGCACTTAAACACACGGGCTGATGACCGGATCATGCAGCTTTATATGAAAATCCCTATTTATTATAATTGCCAGACCTGAATTAACAAGCACTTCTCACCTACTGTGTCCCCCCTTTTCCTTGTTGATTGTAAGCTTGCGAGCAGGGACCTCACTCCTAATGTCACTGTTTGAATTGTCTTAACTTGTATTGAATTTATTGTCTGTACATGTCCCCGCTTAATTGTAAAGTGCTGCGGAATATGTTGGCGCTATATAAATAAAAAATTATATATTATATTATTTATATACCTCAGTACGAAATATAAATATATATATATGTGTGTGTCAATGACATATACTGTATATATACTGTGTGTGTATATATATATATATATATATATATATATATATACACACACCTATTCTACTTGTATATATCTATTCTATTATATTCGAACCTATTCTATACTGTACCCGGCATCTGCAGGCTTTTAAGCTATCTATCTATCTATCTATCTATCTATCTATCTATCTATCTATCTATCTATCTATCCATATATATATATACAGAGAGAGAGAGAGAGAAAGAAAGAGAGAGAGAAGATTATTTGTTTTTTTTAAATGATGTGTACAGTTTTTTTACAGTGCTATTTTAACATGAGTTTTTACATAGAGAGAACTGCTGTATGTAAAAGCTTATGTTAAAATCGCATTGCATACGGATTGTACACGCATGTCATACGGATGTTCCGTGGAAAAATCGCACGGAAATTGCATTATACTAGCATGACACTCGCATAGCACTCGTCCGTTTTTTCGGTCCGGAAATCGGACCGTTTTTTTTCTTCTCACAAATGGATATGAGCCCTAACCGTGAGTGTTATACCGTGCACCCACAGCACAAGGGAACCGGGACACTATTTACTTGTGGGGTGCCAAGGTGTGGGAATATAGCAGCCCATCGTACATTACTACCGTCCTGTGCACCTTACAACTGTATGACTACTATTTAGAAGTATTACTTAAAAAATTATTGCTTATTGCTGTGTTTTCTATGACATTTAGTGATCTTTTATGTAGCTCTTTTTATTGGGTAGGGCGATGTGAAGTCATAGGATCTAGAACACTACAGAGGTCCATTCATCTGACCAACATGCGGGTGTGGGCCAGGTCCAAATTTTGCATCAGGGACAATTGGACTTTAGTTAAGCCACCGATTCCCGTTGTCTACGTAGATCAGCATAAGGGTCACCTGATGATCTTTCGAGCTACACCCTGCATATTCTAGCTCAGGTGAACCAGTCTTGGATCACAGATGGATAATTTCTACCTAATGGGAATGCTGGAGCTTCTGAGACTTCATTATTATATGTTTCTCATTTTGGGTGATACATAATATCTGATTATCCCTTCGCATATTTCTCCCGCTCAGCTATTTGGTAATAACTCCGCACAGTACTGTTTTGAGATGAGATTACCTGCTAATTAATTATGTATGAATTGCTCTGCAATGTGTCTCACATATCAGAAGGAAGAAGCTCAGTAACTGTGTGAAGTTGTACAATGAGATTGGCACCGCTACTCAGTCGCTTGATGTTTTTACAATTTTTATCCACGTAAAAATCTTTTGACATGACTGATTTTTAAGCAGCTTTCACATTACTTAATGAAGGAAATAAGTCAAAAATTTTAGTGATGGCAACAAAAACAACATTGGTATTGAGTCATATGGGTCTAATTATTTGCCAGCAAGGCTGAATTCACTCAACCATGACATGTATTGTGTGCCGTCTTTTTTTTTCTCCAACCACCCTCTGATCCATAAAGTTTCATTCTCCAAACACATCCATTTTAAAAATGGATCATGTCTATGTGTAAATGTAGACTAAGGGCTCATTCAGGTGAACGTATTAAACATTCGTGTACAGTCTGTATGCAAAACTGATAGCATATGGGCAGCACATAGGCTAATGCAAGTCAATGTGATAGATCTCGTGAACGTTTCTACATCTGGACTGATGATCCCTATTCAGGATCAGACTGTACCATTATAAGTCAAAGGATCCGTAAATAAAAAAAACATATTACCTACAGGTTGCCATCTATTTGTCATACATTTTTCAGGGATAGAATACAATTATAAAGATAGGAAACTGTATATGACCTTTATTGTCTATTACGTTGTTCTTGTATGTATACCCAAGTGAGTTGAGCGCTGTAAAATGTATTTTTTTTGGACAAAAACAGTAAAAATGCGATGACATGACAAGAATCTTCATAATGAATCATATGCTAAATAGTTGCAAGTCGAGATAGCCAAGATGATTGTATATAAAATGATGGTAGTATCACGGTTGAAGCAGTAGTGGATGGTGAGATATTTGGGTCTGAAAGTCAAAAGTTCAAAACATTGTTACCCCTTTTCTCATAAGTGTAATGGACCCCATATTCCTCCATATAGTATAATTCACTCCATAGTCCTTCATATAGTATAATCCACTCCCCATAGTTCTCCATATAGCATAATGCATACCCCATAGTCCTCCATATTGTATAATGCACACCCCATGATCCTCCATATAGTATAAAGCACCCCTCCATAGTCATCCATTTAGCATAATGAACCTGTCATGCTCGCCATGTCAGTCATGTCCGCCATCTCATAGTCATCCATATTGTATAATGCACACCCCATGATCCTCCATATAGTATAAAGCAACCCTCCATAGTCATCCATTTAGCATAATGAACCTGTCATGCTCGCCATGTCTGTCATGTTCGCCATCTCTGTTTTGCCTCAAGAACCCCTGGAGCAATGTGCACGCGCATATCATGTCTGCTATCCTGCGTTTTCTCTGGTGCAGTGTGCACACTTACCTTGTGACTGTTGGGCTGCTAGATGCCTGCGTTTCTGCTCTGCCTTCTGCAATCATCTTTGCATGTCTGAAACCCCTGATCATGTGACCTTTCCTAGGATCCAGCACTGTCCGATTCTGCAATCATCTCTGCATGTCTGAAACCTCTGATCATGTGACCCTTCCTAGGTTCCAGCACTGTCTGGTTCTGCAATCCTTTCTGCATGCCTGGAATCCTGATCATGTGACTGCTCTCTGTTATCCTGAGGAACTGAACTGGAAGTTCTCCCCTGATTCTGACCCGGAAGTGGAGGTGCTAATGCCCTATATCAGACCGCCCCTCCCTATGCTCAGGGCCTGAGTATTGTGTTGGTTCCCTGCATGGCTGCTTGGTCTGCTGGGTTGCTCCCTCTATTCTGTGCCCTTGCACTCTGCTCTGTCGCGCGTCTCTGCACACGCTCCGTGCTCGTACTCCGTCTCTTGTCTCGTGCCTTGTCTAGTGTTTGTCCCTCGTGCCATGTTTTGTCTCTGCTCTGCTTTGCCTTGTAGTCCTTCCTTGCTCTGATTCCATTCTGTGCTCCAGTCTAGCTTTCGTACCTTGCCTTGCTCTGCATTGTGTTCCTCCCTATGATCTCTGCCTTTGTTTGCTCTGCCTCTCTCTCTCCTATGGTGCTCTGTAGTGCTCCCTGGCACACGCACCATTCCTCCTCTCTTACTTTTTGTCCTCTTTTCCATGTCTAGTCCCAAGGCTCTGCCTTGGCCCGGCTCTGGTCTTCGGCCTACGCTCCGCTGTTAGACTCTTTCCTATTGTGCTCTCTTGCACGTTTCTAGGCTAGTCCCAAGGCTCTGCCTTGGCCTCGCTCTGGGCTACGCTCCGCTGCTAGCTCTGTTCTTGCTATGACCTGATTTCGTGTTTCTGCCTATGCTTCCGTTCCTGGTTCCGTACTCTGCCTAAGCTCTGTCTTGTTTCTTGTCTTGCTTTGCCTTCTTGCTTCATGTGCCCTTTGCATGTGCCTGGCCTTCCTAGCCTCCTGCTTGTGCCTCAGCCGTGCCCACCCTAGCCGTGCCCGCCTGCTTGTGCCTCAGCCGTGCTCGTCGGTCAGTCACAGCTGTGTCGCCTGCCATGCCTCAGCCGGGTTCGCTGGAGTCTTGCCCGTCTGTCAGTGCCAGCCCGATCAGCTAGCCAGTGCCCCAGCCGTGCTCTCTGTGCTCCCTTGCACCTCACGCTGTTTCTGCACTGCGCTCTACGTGCTCTCTAAAGCACGCGCAGGACCTCGCCTGCTCCTTGGCATACCTCCCCGTGCTTCTGTACAAGTGCGCGCAGGCCTTGCCATGTACCCTGTCGTGCCCTCTTGCACGCACAGGTCCTAACCCTGTCCTTGAACCCTGACCCTGGCGTGCCTCTCTGCACGCGCAGGACTCTGCCTCGCCTGACCCTGACGTGCCTCTCTGCACGTGCAGGACTCTGCCTCGCCTGACCCTGGCGTGCCTCTCTGCACGCGCAGGACTCTGCTTCTCCTGACCCTGGCGTGCCTCTGCACGTGCAGGACTCTGTCCTTGTACTTGTCCCTGGCGTGTCCCTCTACACGCGCAGGTCTCCGTCCTTGTTTGTATTGTACCTGTCCCTGGCGTGCCCCTCTACACGCGCAGGCCTCCATCCTTGTACCTGTCCATGGAGTGTCACCTAGCACGCACCCTGCCTCGTATCCTGGTTTGCCTGCCGGATTCCCGAAACCTGCCGACCGCTGCCAGAGGTCCGGAACCAGACGACTGCAGCCTGATGTCCGGAGCTGATGTCCGCAGCCTGATGCCTGGACTCTGTCGGTCGTTGCCAGTAGTCCGGAGTCCGATTCCATCGCTCCCCGTCTTGGATCCTGGCTTGTCCATGCACGCACCCTGCCTTAGACGCTGGCGTGTCTCTCTGCGCGCACCTTGTCTTGGACTCTGGCGTGTCCTAGCACGCATCCCTTCTAGGAACTCTTGTGTGATCCCTAACACATACCCTGCCCTGGACCCTGGTATGTTTTCTGCACGTGTTATGTCTGGAACATTTGGCGTGCCCTTGCACGCACCTTGCCGTGTTTCCCCGTTTGTGCCCTGCACCTGATTCCCTGTTTATGCCTTGCACCTGAATAAAGTGTGAAACCATGTTTGCTGAAGAAACTCCGTGACTTCGCTTTATGTTTGGTATCCTGTCCGTCCTGTTGCCAGACACTCAATAGTGTCTCCCTGAGCCGGCCGTCTGGTCCAGCTGCCGTGGTGGCTCACCCCTTGGTCTTGCCCCTGACACTCCTTGTACAGGGGTGGGTTCTCACTAGGTCAGCTCGCCCTAGGTGGGTGGGCGCCACGGCCCAGAGGGTCCACTCTAAAAAGGAAAACGACTCAGCGTAAGCTGACGCTCGTCACAGAACCCCCCATAGTCTTTCATATAGTATAATGCACCCATAGTTCTCCATACAGTATAATGCACTCCCCATAGTCCTCTATATAGTATAATGAACCCCATAGTCCTACATATGGTATAAAGCACCTCCCCCAGACCTCCATATAGTATAATACACCCCATATTAATGTAAGTGGAGGCCAGGACTATAGTCATGGCTAGAGACACTGAAGCATTTGTGTCCCGACCTTCCCTCACAGAAAACTGTATTCCACGTCTCAACATACCTAAGTCTCCAGGTTCAGGTCCCCCTGGGCTCTTCCCAGGCAGCGACGGCCCTTCTTCCAGGTGACCCCCAGTAATAGAGACACAGTCCAGGATAACTTGAACGTTTTCTTTACTGATAGCTTCACACATTATATCCACAGTTGGCACATCATGGAAATCACATTCAACTTCACTTTTTCCCTCATCTTTCCCTACTTCGCTGACGCTTCTGTGTGACACACATCCGGACTGAACCGTCTTAGACTGCTCCCCAGATTCTTCCTGGCCTAACCTCGCCATGATGACAAATCCTTCTGCCTGTTTCGCCCCAGACTCAAAATCATCAGCCACCCAGTTTGGTTGCCTCTGGTAAAGCATCCAGCCCATCTGTACCATTCCCTTCGAAGCTCCAGCTTCCTTCAGTTCCTCACTCCAACCAACTCCCGCCCTAAAGGCATCCGCTCAGGCTATGAGTCGCCACATCTTTCTTCTCCTGTACTGGCCCACTGCAATGATGCCCAGTGGCCGTAGATAACGTGGGCTGCAGCTACTTAACGTTGAGTTGCTGCTGAGCTGTCCTGGGCCTATTGCCCATGTGGACACTTCGGGCACCCTGGCCCCATCTGACTAACTTCCCTTCTGCTCTAACCTTAACTCCTGGCAGCCCCTCCTATGTGCTTAACTATTTACTTACTTTCTACACTATAGTGGGAACAGTGTGTATTAAAATGCCCTCCATCTTGTGGCCAAATGAAGGTACTACGCTCTCCCTATAAACCACAGTGCACAACCTATGTTCATAGCAGCAACAAGATATAACAGTATACATAAAGACATAGCAGAACATATATACACATTATAGATTTGACTTCTAAGTTAATACACCAGTAGGTGTAGCAATACCCTAACAACATTTATGTCATACCCTTACAGTAACACTGCATTGTTACTGTTTTGCTCCTAAAAACCTAAATTTTAATTTTTATTATTAGTACCGTATATACTCGTGTATAAGCAGAGATTTTCAGCCCATTTTTTGGGGCTGAAAGTTCCCCTCTCGGCTTATACGCGAGTTATAGATGGGGGTCAGTGGGGGAGGGGGGTGTCAGAGACCATACTCCCCCCTCCTGGCACGGTCTCTGCAGCCCCCATGCTTCCCCCATGATCTCAGTGTCCCAGCTGTTCCTGCATTCAGTGGTCACATGGCACCACTCATTAAACTCATGAATATGCACATATTTAATGAGCGGTACCACGTGACCGCTGAATGCAGGAACAACCTGGGATGCCATCATGCTGGAAGCAGGAGCTGAAGAGACCGGGTGCCAGGAGGGGGGTGGTGAGTATGATGGGGGAGCAGAGCAATACTTACTGCTCCCCGTTCCATCGCTGTCTCCGGGTCCTCTGGCTGTGACATTTAGAGGAGGGCACGATGATGTAGCGGCTACACCGGCACCTGGCCCCCAGCGACGGAGAGGTGAGCATGTTTTTTTTCTCTTTATAGCAGCAGCAGCGGCAGCAGCAGCATATGGGGGGTATTTATGTATGGAGTGTCTACTTGGGCCACGATCAACCCTTGTGCAGCATGTGGGAGGTATTTATGTATGGAGCATCTACTTGAGCCACCATTAACCCTTGTGCAGCATATGGGGGGTATTTTATGTATGGAGCTTCTACTTGGGCCACCATTAACCCTTGTGCAGCATATGGGGGTATTGATGTATGGAGCTTCTACTTGGGCCACAATTAACCCCTGTGCATCATATGGGGGGTATTTATGTATGGATCTTCTACTTGGGCCACCATTAACCCTTGTGCAGCATATGGGGGTATTTATGTATGGAGCATCTACTTGGGACACCATTAACCCTTGTGCAGCAATATATGGGGGTATTTATCCTTAGAGCATCTTGTTGGGCCACCATTAACCCTTTTGCAGCATTTTATGGGGGTATTTATCCTTGGGGTATCTTTTTGGACCACCATTAACCCTTGTGCAGCACCACCCTTGGCTTATACATCAGTCTATAAGTTTTCCCAGTTTTTTTGTGGCAAAATTAGGGGGGTTGGCTTATACGCGGGTCAGCTTATACACGAGTACATACGGCATTCTGTAAATGAGCCTTTGGCTTTCAACACTGCCTGAATCCTTCTGGGCATGCTGTTGATCAGATTCAAGCATGTTTTGACAGAAATCTGATCCCAGAACTCTTCCACACGTTCCCAAAGTTGGTGCATACTAGTCAACTCACTTGGGTATGCCTTCAACTTTTTCTTCATCTCTACACACATGTTCGTTTGAGTTGAGTTCTGTGAACTGTGGGGGCCATTCCAGCACCTCTACTTCATTGTCATTGAACCATTTCTTCTCTAATCTCAATGTATGCTTCAGGTCATTGTCCAGGATGCTTATTCAGTTGGACTTGTGATGATAGGCGGTTTCACTGGGCTCACACGCCACATAGCGGTACCATGGTCTGCTGCCATTGGTGGAACTATCAATCACACAGTGAGGGCTCAATTCATCAAAGCTTTGAAAAGTCGCAACATTTTGGCGCATCTCAAGGCTCTACTAAAATTTTGAGGCTTTTGGTGTTCTCACTCCATTTTTGCCATGCTCCAACAAAATTGTTGGAGTTGAGACAGAATGGAGGTGTTGCCACTGCTGCTTGCCAAATTCATGACAAGCAGTGGCATTTGGAATACCACAAATCTTACCCCAGAACAGACTTGAGTTAGACTTGTCATGAGGCACAGACGGAGGTGCATGCCACTTGTCAGCCGCTTTTGTTGTTTATAAGCCCATACCCAAAGGCCGGTTTCATATGTTCTGATATTACAGGTACTGGAGATGTCAGTGTCCATGTGTCCGTGTGTGTAACACTTGCAGTACCAGTATGGCAACCGTGTGCCGCATCAGTACCACACACACACGGGCGCTTAATGCACCACTGCTTCCCTGGCGCCGGGTGCCGAAGACGGCTCTCATCATTCTCTCATGCTCTGCCAGCGATCATCGCTAGCAGAGGAGAATGATGAGTGTTATCTTCAAGTGATAACAACAACAGCAGGCATCGGCTGATGGGACTCTAAAGCCCCCTTCACACATAGCGAGATCGCTAGCGATATCGCTAAAGTGTCACCGATTTTGTGACGCAACAGCGATATCGCTAGCGATCTCGCTACATGTGACACTTAACTCCGACCCGGCTCCCCGCTGGATATCGCTGATCGAGCGAGATCGGCCTGGTCCATTTCTCGTCGTCGGCTTCCTGCTGGAGCGACTCCATAGACGTGGGAGGAAGTCGTCACCAGAGCTGCCGTCTGACAGGTAAGTAACAACCGCCGACCACTGCTACGTTGCAGGTGAGATCACTAGCGACCATTTAGTGATGCACCAGCGATCCTGACTGGATCGTATCATTGTCGGGATCGCTGGTGCATCGCTAAATGTAACGGGACCTTTACTCCCATCAGCGTATGCCTGCTGACACTAATAACAGTGACAGCAGGAGTGGCTGATTGAGGTGTTCATCACCTGCCGCCTGTGCTATAAATAAATAAATCTGCCATGGGTTCTCTTGTATTTTCTAAAACCAACCAGGCAAAACTCACATCTAGGGGCTGCAACCCTCAGCTGTCGGCTTCAGCAAGGCTGGTTATCAAGAACAGAGGGGTCCCCATGCTGTTTTTGTAAATTATTTAAATAAATAATTTTAAAAAATGGTGTGAGGTCCCCCCAATTTTTGACAACCAACCTTGCTAAAGCTGACAGCTGGGGGCTGGTATTCTCAGGCTGGTAAGTGTTAATGGATATTGACCACCCCAGCCTAAAAATAGCAGCCCACAGCTGCCCAGAAAAGGCGCATCTATTAGATGCACCAATTCTGGCGTCTAAAAATATTAACAAAAAAGTAATTTATTTCAGTTCTTCAATACAAAAAGTGAAATTCATAAATTATATAGTCATTACAGTGATCTATTTCAAGTGTTTATTTCTGTTTATGTTGATGATTATGGCTTGCAGCCAATGAAAACCCAAAAGTCATTATTTCAGTAAATTAGAATACTTTATAATAACAGTTTGGAAAATAATTCTAAAATCCAAAATGTTGGTCTACTGAAATGTATGTTCAGGAAAAGCATTCAATACTTGGTCGGGGCTCCTTTTGTATCAATTACTGCATCAATAAATAAACGCTTAGGAACACGTTGTAGGTTTTTTTTTTTTTGTTAATTATTCTAATTTACTGAGATAATGACTTTTGGGTTTTCATTGGATGTAAGCCATAATCATCAACATTAAAAGAAATAAACACTTGAAATAGATCACTCTGTAATGACTCTATATAATATGAGTTTCACTTTTTGCATTGAAAAACTGAAATAAATTAACTTTTTGATGATATTCTAACTTTGTGAGAAGCACCTGTATGTGTATTGATGGTTTCAGACTTTAAATCCATTTGTACCCTACTTCATGCTGACTGTCAAAGTAAAGGGCCTTTTACACACAGAGATCTCGCTTTGTGTAACACCTACCTGCGACCGACCCCCCCGCTGGATATCGCTCGAATGTCCTGGGCCATTTTTTCCTCGTTGGCGTCCCGCTGGCGCCGACTAGCGACGCAGAAGTGATGACTAGCGCTAGCGACGTAGAAGCGCCGACTAGCGGCGGGAAGTCATCATCATCGCCACGGTGTGACAGGTAAGAGCGACCGCCGACGGATCGCTTATCGCTGTTGCATCGCTGGTGAGATCTGCCTGTTTGGCAGCTCACTAGCGACCATTTAGTGATGCACCAGCGATCCTGACCAGGTCGTATCGTTGTCGGGATCGCTGGTGTATCGCTAAATGTAACGGGACCCTTACGCTAGGTCACACTGCAACACTGGTTGCGTAATAACAAAATCTAGGAAAAGTCGTACAAACAAAACCATTTGTGAAACTTCTGTTCACACGACTATATTATTACAGCTGTAATTAGGTGTAAAAGACACAACCAAAGTGCAGACTTGTCGCATATGACGTACAAATTAAACATGACTTACATTGAAGACTCAGGATATGTTCACATGATGCCTTTTTCAGGTAAATTCCGCAAAAATCTTTCACAAAATGAGCATAATGCACAGCAAAAAATGACATTACTGCGCACATGTTCCGGTTAAGTGACATTTTCATTCTCCAGGCCTTTCTCTCTCTATACATCGCACTATGGATTAAAAGACACCAGTCGAGGAGCTGGTGCGAGAACGATGGTAACATCACCGATGAAGCCTCTTCAGTAAAACGACCGCCAGTGCACTCCTGAAGCTGCTTAGCTTGGGAAAACTCAGTGGCAGTCCTGATGTCTATAAGACTCCATGTGCACAAAGCCTTAAAAACTGTTTAAATACACTTTGCTGTAGTCATGTACAGTCTTTTAAGCATTTTTTCTCCCTCTTCAGAAAAAAACAACTTCTTGTCAAGTATTTCGAAGAGACTTTTGATGGAATGTAATCCAAACCAGACAATGTTCAAACAGAAAAAAAAACTCTGCAAAACCTAATTGAAATAGCTTCAGGAAACGAAAACCTCCTCCAAAAACGCCTTAGGCTAAGTGAACATAACATCGTATTGTTGAGTTGTCGGAACAGAAACTAATTGAGCAGAAGCTCCAAGTGTTTGAGGAATTTTACGTTTTTGAGGACGATTTGGAGAGATTCCACACAATTTCCAGTCAGTTTCTTCTCCAAAAACTCCTCAAAATACTCTTTGTGCAAGTAGCAAAAGGGTATGTACACCCGTCTTAATTCCAGCAGTAGTCTCCACCCATCTCCTCCTCAAGATTTTCCTAGGAAAAGCTGTTTCAAGAAAAAGTTGATGATCTTTGGCTGTATGCACACTGGGTTTTTTTAGGCGAAATCCAAGCGGAATCAGTGTGAAAATCAAGGTTCGGAAACCCTGTAGCTGTTAAAAGAAGTAACATGCTCAATCTTCTGGCGGCTTTGTTTGAAAGCCACCTCTCTCTATTTTTGAACTCACAGGAAAAAGTCGAGCCGCATGTAGAGCTGCTTTAGGAAAAATGCTGGCTTTTCTCAGAAGTTGCTTTGTGATATAAAACTGTGAAAAACGATACAAAAATAATTATTTTTTGTATAATTTTTTATTGTGTAAAAGCGCCATAACCTAAAAAAATTGTATAAATATGGTATTGCTATAACCGCACTGACCCAAAGAATGCTAGTTTTTGTTCATTCTACCTCCCAAAAATAAAAATAGAAAGTGATCAAAAAATGTCATGTGACTGAAAATGATGCCAATAAAAATGTAAATTCATCCCACAAAAATCAAACCCTCCCATGACTCTGTCAGACGAGATATGGAAAAATGATAGCTCTGAAAATATGGCGATGCAAAAACTAGTTTTTGAAAAAAAAGTGTCTTTTAGTGTGTGACAGCAGCCAAACATAAAAACCCGATATAAATCTGGTATCAATGTAATTGCACTGACCCGAAAAATTAAGTTGCTGTGATGCTATTCCCTTCTCATTGCCAAGCCGTAAGTCAGAGTGGTTAAGGAGTCCAACGTCAGAAGCCAGGAGGGTAAATTATAAACAGAAGGAAGAGACAAAAGCATATTCAGGTAAGATTCCGTGGTCAGGGTACCGGGAGGATAACGGATCAGAGCTGAAGGGGATAAACAGGCTGATGGTCAGAACGAAGTCCAAGGTCAGGAAACAGATCAAGCATACAGACCACAAGGCACAGGAGCGCACAGCACAAACCACACAATATGAATGTATGTCTGGCAGTGTTCTGGGAAGCACAGCTCATTTAAGAAGCATGGCCATTAACTGGAATAATGAACACATGAGACAACCAACGTCTCATAGTCTCAATTTGGATAGTCAAGATGTCAATTAACACACTGACAGCTCAGAATGCCCCTGTACCAGATTGGATGGCCAAGCTGTCAATCAAAGTGTTGACAGATTCAGCACACCCCTATACCAGATTGGAATGGCTAAGCTGTCAGTTACCGCATCCCAGACACACTGAGTAAGTCGCCTAATCGCTTATACCACAAGAGGAACTGTGGAAAAAATAAATAAAACCAATTCTTCACCTGCTGCTGATTTGTTCATTCTGCCTCCCAAAGATCGCAGTAAGGTTCGGCGCACATTTATTCTGCGCTCTACACTGAGCGCTTACACCATGATTTCCATGTAAATCTCTGAAATACGTGATTCAGACGGAACCCCCTGGCGGAAGATTCCCTATAATGAGGCATATTGAGACACTGTGGACACGGTCTGACCTGTGATCTGACGGGGTCCATCTTTTTAGGCTTCCAGTCTGCCACAGTTTTATGCATCTCTGAAGAAAAGGACAATGCTGAACACAGGCCAGACGGAGTCAAGATTAACTCTGCTGCCGCATTATAGTGAATGGATCCCTCGAGGATTTCCTCTGAATCACGTCACTCAGACATTTAGATGGAAACCCCAATGTAAGTGCTCAGCGTAGAGCGCCGGATAAATGTGATCCCAAACGTTATGGAAAATGTTCCCAATAAAAGCTTCCACTCAATCCACAAAAAAGCAAGTCACCACTCAGGTCTGTCAATGGAAATATAGGGGGATTCCATGTTACTAATAGTACAAAGGCTCTGGAAAAGTGAAATAACTCCTCGCCCCCCCATCCCCAATAGAACTCCAGCAAAATCTGCACTCCCAAATCCAAATGTCACCCTGCCTTCTGAGACACAATGTGTCTAAACCACATTTAGGGTCCACATGTTTGTCAGAGGTATAATTTGCAAAATGGGGTTACTTGAGGGAGAATTCTGCTCTTTCAGCACCTATTCTAGGAAAACCTGCGTTCCAGGATGCAAATAGTGCTCTGTCACTCCAAGTCTCACCATATGGCTAAGCAGTACCGTACAGCCACATATGGGGTATTTCGACATTCAAGAGAAAGAATTTTTTGCCATTCTTATCCATTTCCATGTGTGAAAATTATTATTTTCACAGATCTACGTTATAAACTTCTGTGAAGCACTTGTGGGTTCAAGGTGCTCACCACACATCTAGATACATTCCTTGAGGGGTATAGTTTCCATAATGAGGTCACTTAAAGGGAATCTGTCACCCCATTTTTGAACTATCAGCTGCCGGCACCGCCATCAGCGGCTTATCTACAGCATTCTGTAATGCTGTAGATAAGCCCCCGATGTAACCTGAAAGAGAAGAAAAATGAGTTATATTATACTCACCCAGGGGCGGTCCCGGGTCCGGTTCAGTTCCGGTGGGTGTCGCGGTCCGGCGCCTCCCATCTTCTAACGGTGACGTCCTCTTCTTTGCTTCCCGTCGTGGCTCCAGCGCAGGCGCACTGCTCTGCCCTGTTGAGGGCAGAGCAGAGTACTGCAGTGCGCAGGCGCCGGACCAGGTCAGAGAGGTCCAGCACCTGCGCACTGCAGTACTTTACTCTGCCCTCAACAGGGCAGATAAAGTACGCCTGCACAGGAGCCGCGACGGGAAGCAAAGAAGAGGAAGTCACCGTAACAAGATAGGAGGCATCGGACCGCGACACCCTCCGGTCCCGAACTGGATCCGGGACCACCCCTGAGTGAGTATGATATAACTCTTTTTTCTTATCTTCCAGGTTACATCATGTCCTTATCTACAGCATTACAGAATGCTGTAGATAAGCCCCTGATGGCGGTGCCGGCAGCTGATAGTCCAAAAATGGGGTAACAGATTCCCTTTAATGAGGGACTCTCCAAAAGCGTCATGGCGTCCTCTCTGGATTCCAGACATTTTTGTGCTCAAAAAGTCAAATGGTGCTCTTCCCCTTCCGAGCCCTGCCTTGCAAACATGTGGGGTATTTGCGTACTCAGGAGAGATTGCACAAAAAGTTGTGTGGTTCAATTTCTCATGTTACCCTTGTGAAAATAAAAAATCTAGGGCTAAAGTAAAATTTTTGTGAAAAAAGTTAAATTCATTTTTTTCCTTCCTTATTGCATTAATTAATGTGAATCATCTTAATTGTTAATAAACTTCTTGAATGTGATTTTGAGGACTTTGAGGGGTTTGGTTTTAAGAATGGTGTAACTTTTGGTTATTTTCTGTGATATAGACCCGCCAAAGTCACTTCAATTGTGAGGTGGTCCATGCAAAAATGATTTTTGTAAATTTTGATGGAAAAATTAGAAATCGCTGGTCAACTTTAAATCCTTCTAACTTCCTAACAAAAAAATATGTTTCAAAATTTGTGCTGATGTTAATTAAACATGTGGGAAATGTTATTTATTAACTACTTTGTGTGATATTTCTCTCTGATTTAAGGGCATAAGAATTAGAAGTGTAAAAACGTGAAATGCTCGCCAATTTTCCTATATTTTGACAAATAAATGCTTAGCAAACAATTTTTACCACTATCATGAAGTACAATATGTCACGAAAAAAACAATCTCAGAATCACCGGGATCCGTTGAAGCGTTCCAGAGTTATTACCTCATAATGTCAGATTTAAAAATGAAGCTCGGTCATTAACGTACAAAGTGGCCCGGTCCTTAAGGGGTTAAAATAATAATAATAATAAATATTCTTTATTTTTATATAGCGCTAACATATTCCGCAGCGCTTTACAGTTTGCACACATTTACATCACTGTCCCCGGTGGGGCTCACAATCTAAATTCCCTATCAGTATGTCTTTGGAGTGTGGGAGGAAACCGGAGAACCCGGAGGAAACCCACGCAAACACGGGGAGAACATACAAACTAAAATAAGTGATTTGATCATTCTCCTGATGTTTTTCACTCAGAAGACACTCTGTACTTTGTAATGCAAGTCAAGCTTTGAGATGGATTTTGAGAGTTTGTGCTTAGTTTCCACTCCAAAAACTCATTGAAAAACTTTATGTCCACATAACCAGTTTTTGCTGTGTAATCTCCTCAACAAACTACATGTGCACACAGAAGAAAAAGCAGTATTTCCTAAAGCAATTTTGATGTCACCGGACAATACAAGGGTGATGTCAACCCCACAAATTTGAACCCCACTTGCCACTGCTACAGGCAGCGTAGGACTGGAGCACCTTGGGCCCACCAGAAAAATCATTATTTTTTTTTACTGCCTGAAAAAAACTTTTCAGTTTTTGTTAAAAAATAAAAATGTCAGCATTAGCAAGGCTGGTTATCACGAATAGAGGGGTCCCCATGCTGTTTTTTTTTAAATTTTTTTAAAATAAATAGCGAAAATAAAACAGCTTGGGGTCCCCTCCCTGTTTTTGCACTGTAGCGGTGGCAAGTGGGATAATATTGGTGGTGTTGATGTCACTTTTGTATTGTCCGGTGTCATCAAACCCATGCGTTAGTAACGGAGAGGCGTCTATAAGACACGTCTCCATTACTAATCCTATAGTTACTGTATATGGTGAATAAAGACACAGCCAGAATAAATTATTTTATTTGAAATAATAACAGAATTTTCCATTTTTATTTAAAAATAACAAGCACAGTTATACTCACCTAACTCCCATTCCATTGAAGCCCTTGTCGCCTATAATAAATTAAAAATAAAAACACAACCATATCCCTCACCTGTCCGTCGTACTGTCCCACACTGTAATCCATGGGTGGGGGATAAACAGTTTTCAACCATCCAGGATGAGAACCACTTTAACATTGAGCTGTGCAGTGGTGACATCATCAATGTTACTGCGGGTTACAGAGTGGGACAGTACAACAGACAGGTGAGGGATATGGTTGTGTTTTTATTTTTGTTTATTATAGGCCCAGTGACCCGCGGTAATCTCGATGACATCAACGCCAGTTGCTGACACTGCGCTCGTAGCAGCTTATTCCTCTGTGGTTCTAATCCTGGATGGTTGCATCTTGGCACCGTCCAGGTTGAAAACTATCGCAGACATGGATTATGGCGTGGGACAGAATGACGGACAGGTGAGGGATATTGTTGTTGTTTTTATTTTGTTTTATTACAAGGACTTCAATGGAATGGGAGTTAGCTGAGTATAACTGTGTTTGTTATTTTTAAATAAAAAAAGTAAAACTGTGTTCTGTTTTTATTTCAAATAAAAGACTTTATTCTCCCTGTGTCTTTATTTACCATGTAACTATAGGATTAGTAATGGATAGGTGTCTTAGGCTATGTGCACACGTTGCGGATTCTGCTGCGTTTCCGCAGCGGTTTTGGCCCTGCGGAAACGCAGCAGTTCTGCAGACATGGTACAGTACCATGTTAGCCTATGCAATTTCAAAACCGCTGTGCTCACGCTGCGTTTTTTTCCGCGCGGTTTTGCTGCGGTTTACAAACCGCAGCATGTCAATTGTTTGGGCGGATTCCGCAGCGGTTTCACACCTTTAACATAGTAGAGGTGTGAAACCGCAGGGCAAAACCACAGGCTAATCCGCAGGAAAACTGCAGGTCACTTTACCTGCGGTTTTACCTGCGGATCCGCGCGGAAAAACCCGCAGGTGAATCTGCAGCGTGTGCACATAGACGCCTCTCCATTACTAAGCTGTGGGCTTGATGTCACCGGACAATACAAAGGTGATGTCAACCCCACAAATCTGAACCCCACTTGCCACCGCTACAGGCAGCATAGGACTGAAGCACCTTGGGCCCACCAGAAAAATCATTATTGGGGGCCACTATGTAGCTACATAGAAATAAATACAAGTGTGGGGCTGAGGGGATCCAGAAGTGAACCCGCAGAACCACGACGACGAACTACCTCTGGGCGAGCTGGCCAAGTGGACCACCCCCTATACAGGGAGCGTCTGGGGCAAGCCCAGAGGAGACTATCGCCGCGGAAGCTGATACCCGGGGACACAAGCGAGAGACGGACTGGACGGCAGGAGAAAGCAACTGGGGACCACAGGGAGGCTGCTGCAGGTCCTGAAGGAGGTGGCTTGAGGGAAGGAGCTGACGAGACAGGTAGCGGCAGGCACAGGCTGGAACGGACGGGCACTAGGAAGGAACACAGGGAGGTCACAAGGAGGTACTGCAGCACAGGACGCAAAACAGAGTGCAAGGCTGGGAGGACGCAGGGAAGCGTGGACCTGAATCAGAGGTGCAACACAAATGATAGTCAGGCACAGGGCAGGGGGCGAGGCTACCTGGTATAGGGCATGCTGGCAGGACTTACGGGTAAGGGTCCTCCAGGATCACAGAGACAGGGGTGTGGAGCGGCTGCAGCATAGGCAGAGAAAGTGCACTGTAGAGTCACTGTCGCGCAGTGCGCAGGCGCACCCGACGAGCACCCAAAGCCGGCCGCAGGAGCGGAAGTGAAGGAGCCGAGGGACGTGCGCTCCCCTCGGGAGCGCGCTGGGAGAGGTGAGCGCGCCGGAACTCGGGGGGAGCGCAGTGGGGACGGACGGCGCGGCGGCAGGCAGCGTGACAAGACCACCAATTGTGTGGTAAAACGCGTTAATATCAGGGTATAATATAAGGTAGTACCCGTCTTAATTATGTAGCAGGGGTTGGGTTCCCCCCTCATAGAATATAAAGGAGCCCCCCCTCATAGAATATAATGTAGCCTACCTTATGGAATATAATGCAGCCCTCCTAATGGAATATAATGTAGCCCCCTCATAGAATATAATGCAACCCCCTCATAGAATATAGTTCAGCCCCCCTCATAGGGTATAATGCAGCACCCCACAAAATATAATGCAACCCCCTCATAAGGTATAATGTAGGTCCCCATAGAATATAATGTAGCACCCTCATATGCTATAATGCAGCCCCCCTCATATAGTATAGTGCAGCCCATCCACAGAATATAATGTATAATGCAACCCCCTCATAAGGCAGTCCCCCATAGAATATACTGTAGCCCCCTAATAGGGCATAATGCAGCCCCCCTCATATAGTATGATGTAGCCCCCTGAGAGAATAATGCAGCCCCCACACAGAATATAATGTAGCCCCCTCATAAAGTATAATGCAGCCCTTCATAGGGTATAATGCAGCCCCCTCATAGGGTATAATGCAGCCCCCTCCACGTCCATCATTGCTTTCTCACCCACCACCCCTATCATTGCCCTTTCCACCACCTCCATCATTGCCCATTCCACAACCTCCATCACTGCCTCCTCCCCTACCAACCCCTTCGTCCTTTCCACCACCACCAACATTGCATTCTCCCCCACCACCCCATCACTGCTCTCTCAATCACCCACTTCATTGCCAATCTACAATACACACACAGCACCACTCTCTCACACACACATACACACACACAAAGCAACGTACCACATACACACACACTCGCACACACACACGCAGACAGACACACACAGCACCACTCGCCTCTCCATATGTTCCCCGCTGCTGCACCACATCCCTGCAGCTTTCTCTCTGAAAACAGCCATGCTGAATGATGACATCATTCAGCAGCACTGTGTCAAGACAGAAAAGTGCCGGGCAGGAAGCAGGACGGCACTGGATCCCTGTAGCTCTGCTCCGCTGCTAAGCTGCAGGGATCGGTCCCAGCCCGGTGACTGCACTGAAGGGGCCCACCTTCGGGGTAGATTACATGCGTCATGTCCGCTTCTGTGTGCAGTGTTAGCCTCAGCCTGCGGCTAACATTGCCCGCTATTAAAGTGAAATGATATTCACTCCTCTCCATGCCAATAGGGGTGTGGGGAACTGTGAAAATTAATTTCTCTTTAGCAGCGGGGACAGGCTCCTATCTCCAACTGCTGCTCCACTGGCATCGGAAGGGCCCCCCTCACTCAGGGGCCCCATAGCAGCTGGGTGTGCTGCTATTAGCGACATGCCACTGGCTGGGGGCCCCTGGAGCAGTGGGCGCCCTAGGCAGCTGCTGGCCAGTATGCCAGCAGGTATCAGTGCCTGGGCCCAATGGAGAATCCTCCAGTTCTCCGGTGGGCCAGTCCGACCATGGCTACAGGACAAGTGGGAAGAGCCGGGCAAAGCACCAGAATTGGCGCATCTAATAGGTGTGCCTTTTCTGGGCAGCTGTGGGCTGATATTTTTAGGCTGGGGGGGTCAATATCCATGGCCCCTTACCAGCCTGAGAATACCAGCCCCCAGCTGTCTGCATTAGCAAGGCTGGTTGTCAAAAAGGGGGCGGGACCCCACGGCGTGTTTTTAAATGTATCTATTCTTGATAACCAGCCTTGTTAATGCTGCCAGCTGAGGTTTGCAGCCCACCGCTGTCAGTTTTGCCTGGCTGGTTATTAAAAATACAGGTGAACCCAATGTCATTTAAAAAAAAAAGTATTTATTTATAGCACTGGCGGCAGCTGATGAATACTCCCATCAGCCAGCACCTGCTCTCACTATTATCAGTTGAATACTGTCCACATTCTCCTCCACTAGCAATGATCGCAGCAGAGAATGAGGAGAGCTGTCTTCAGCACCCAGCAACAGGGAACAGGGCGTTGGTACATGTGATACTGATGTGGCACATGGGCGGCACACGTCTTAAACCCATGTACACATGGACACGGATATCTCTGGTACTGTTTTTTCCATTACTGGAAATATCAGGATGTGTGAAAAACCCCGAAAACTGCTTTGTTTTGGATACTTCTTATAAGGGTATGTGCACTCTCCATTTTTTTAGGTGGATTATGCCAGCAATGCACAGCAAAGTCAAATAACATCTGTCTTATGTAATTTCTTTTGACTGCTTCACCGTTTGGAAATTCTGCAGTGGCTGAATGAATTGACATGCTCGTCCTTTGGGTGGCTTCTGCAAATGCAAATAAGGCCGGGATCACACATGCGAGAAACTCGAACGAGTCTCGCATCTTAATACCCGGCACTGCCGCGGGCACTCAGGAGAGGAGCGTGCGGCTGCATGTGGGTTGCCCTCCCATGGCTGTGGGGTACTCGGTACCGGGCTGGTGTCAGGGGGGATGTGTCACAGCAGCAGTGACCCGGACCGTGGCCCTGGGCGCCCAAGTCAGTGGCGGAATGTATAGTAGTTAATGGAATGGAATAGTTCGTGACGCCACCTGTGGTGCTCGGCAAGGGAAGTGTTAAGCCAACGCTGCAAACAGATCCTCTGGGACAGATGGTGTGGTGCAGCAGTGATGGTATAGCCCTCCACAGGCAGGGCTGATGTCCCAGGGCAGTGTAGTTGTAATGGTTGTGGAAAGCCGCAGGCAGTGTAAAGAATGGTACCCAGAAGTAGCAGTGCTGAGCAGGTTGGCGCAAGAATGAATGGAGGACACCGAGGCTTGCAGTTCCAAAGCTTTACTCACAGTCTGCGGTACACAAGGGTGCCTGCCTCCGTGCTGTGTCCTCCGGGTCAGAGACACAGCCAACCTCCAGGCCAGATGGAAAGCTCCTCTCCAACACTCCACCAACATGTACCTTTCCTGAACGACTCCTCTATTGCGCCTTAAGGTGTGAAGATCTCCAGTACCGTGGTACTCTGGAGTTCCTCCTGTCATATGTTCCTAACAATTCTACTCGTATGGCAGACAGCTGTAGCCACTCTCGGGGACCCCTTTCTCCGGAGTCCTGGCTCTCTATTCAATTGCTGTTGTGCCCCAAGTCTTAGTTGGGAGTAGTGCATTTACAGCCCACTACTCCACCGGTGTCTGCTGCAGAACCATAAGTGTCCATACAACCTCGGGGACCGGGCCCCGGCCTTGCGCTGAGAACCTATAGGCAGGGTTCCTCTTCCAACCCACGTCTCCTCTCTGTTCTCCTACTCCTTTGTTCCGTAATGATCCTTCTCTCTCTTATGGAAGCTTAGGTTGCAGTTCTACGTCTTTCTCCTTTCCCTTTCCCGTGCCAGCTGGCTCAGATCACTGACGCAGCTGCAGCACTCCTTCCTCCATCCCTTCTTCCAGGGATACTCACTCCTGTCTGAGTAACTTCTTACCCACCTGACCTTCTGCCAGACTGAACCTGTAATCCTACACTTTCCCACTCTTTTATATCTCTCAACTCCACCCACCTTCCAGCACATCCAGTGTTCCATGCAGGGAACCACCAGAGGTGCTCTGCTACTCTCCAAGCACTGAGCCGCAATGTGGTTGTGCAGAACCACCCTGTTGTGTGGGGTGCGAGTGTTGGAGCGTGGAAAGGAGTTCCCACCTTACCTGGATGGTGGGGCACTACACCTTAGGAGAAGGTGCAGTACCTCTGTGGCGACTGAGCCTCAGGGGCGCCACACATGTATTTTGAGTTTCTCGCATAAGTGATCCCGGCCTAAGGGTATGTGCACATGTTGCGGATTTGTGTGCGGATCCGCAGCGGATTTGGCCCTGCGGATCTGCATCAGTTTTGCAGGGGATGTACAGTACCATGTTATCCTATGGAAAACAAAAACCACTATGCACATGCTGCGGAAAAATCCACGCGGAAACGCAGCAGTTTATTTTCTGCAGCATGTCAATTCTTTGCGGATTCCGCAGCGTTTTTACACCTATTCCATTCTAGGAATCTGCAGGTGTAAAAACGCAGATGAAATCCGCAATAAATCCGCAGTAAATCCGCAGGTAAAACGCAGGCATTTTGACCTGCGGATTCTGCGGAAATCTGCACACGAATCCGCAACGTGTGCACATACCCTAAAACATATTTACTGAGAGACACATTGTCCTATTGCAGATGTGAAGCACGCACCGCAGGTCAGTTTATGCAAAGTAAAAAGTAGCACAGTGGGCGTGAGGAGAACTAGATAAATCCCACTTTGCTGGAACTATAAGACGTTGCATTTTTTGCAAAACTCTACAGCATCAAAAACACAGCAAACACTCATTGTGAGAACTTAGCCTTAGGTCGGGGTCACACTTGCGAGAAACTCGCACGAGTCTTGCGCCTCAATACCCGGCACTGTGGCTGGCACTCGGGGCGGAGCGTGCGGCTGTATGTATTTCTATGCAGCCGCACACTCCGGTCCCGAGTGCCGGCCTCAGTGCCGGGTATTGAGGCGCAAGACTCGTGCGAGTTTCTCGCAAGTGTGACCCTGGCCTAATAGGTCTGAGTAGGCAAATGGTGGGGCAATAACCAAGATCATTCCTTTATTTGTATTCTATATGAGCAATTAAGCCAGAACGGTCTTTTAGATCAGAGAGCCACATTGTCCCATCCCTCCAACTCCACGGGCCGCAATAATACTGAAGTATTTGGCTGTGTTCACATTGCATTTTCTCTTACAGTCAGTAGCTACTACATCAGGGATCATAGCCAAACCCTCCTGCAAATTTGGATTTGGATGTTTTCGCCTACGGGGCCATTGACTTTAGAGATGCAGTGTCACTGTGTGCTCTGTTTTGCATGATTTTCGGCTATTGGAGGACAGGAAGACGCAGCCGACAACATATTAAGGGTATGTGCACACGTTGCGGATTTGCTGCAGATCCGCAAGGGATTTACAGTTCTATGTTATTCTATGGAGGAAAAAACCGCTGTGCACATGCTGTGGAAAAATCTGCGTGGAAATGCAGCGGTTTATTTTCCGCAGCATGTTAATTCTTTGTGCAGATTCCGCAGCGTTTTTACACCCATTCCATTATAGGAATCCGCTGGTGTAAAAACGCAGGGCAAATCCGCACAAAATCCGCTAGAAATCAGCAGGAAATCCGCACAAAAAAGCGTGGATTTTGACCTGCGGATTCTGGCAAAAACGCAGATTCCACGGGGAAAATTCCGAACAGCAATCCGCAATGTGTGCACATACTCTAATAGGTTTTGCTGCACTTTTGGTGAATAAAGTCGGAGTCACACTAGTGTATGGCATCAGATGCGATATGCCAAAGACCCTCGGCTCCTGCTCTGCTGCGAGCGTGATCCAGTGTCAGTGCTCTGGGCTCCGAGCCTCTCGCATGAGAGAACAGAAGGAGCACATCATGTGTGAAGGAGCCGGAGGAAGTAATTGCTTTCTTTCCTCTGCTGCTGGCATGGGAATCGCACTGCACTCGGGTGACATCCGAGTGCTGTGCGATGTTTCTCTCGAACCCGTAGACTTATATGTGTGTGAATGAGCAGAGTCTCGCTGCCGATCACAGCATGCTGCCATTGTTCTCTCAGGCTGAATCGGCATGAGAAAACAATCGCACAGCACTCGCCCGTGTTATACGCTAGTGTGACACCGGCCTAAAACTGGAGACAAATACCACCTATGATCCACACCAGAAAACTGGTAAAAATGCAAAAAAAAAATGCAGCAAAACCTGCATTTTCAGTGCAACATTTTATACTATGAAGAGAGGTCTAAGCTGCAGAAAAAAAGTTACAAAAGCACTGCGTGTGAACATAGCTCTGGTTTCTTTCGTTTGCTAGGTGCGCAATTACCCTTTCCACCGGCAGGGGGCAGACAAGGCATGCTGCGTAGCAAACCCTTGGCCGCAGATGTAACTTCCAATCACAAGGGCCAAATGGAAAGCAAACCCTGGTGAGAGGCCGCCCTCCTGGTGACGTCACGCAGCAGGGCCCGCCCCCGTGCCTTTCTCTCATGCATTGGCTGTACTGCCTTGGTAACCCCAGTGTGCGCGGCGGTGAGGACATGGTCAGTGCCCGGCGGGGCGGCACCGGGGGGCTTCATCTCTCCGCACACTGCTGCCTGTGACTGACCCCTGCTCCCCTCCGTGGCCGGGCGCCCGGCGGCAGTGATGGGTTGTTTCTGCGCCGTCCCGGAGGAATTTTATTGTGAAGTTTTGTTACTGGACGAGTCCAAGTTGTCACTGACCGCCCAGCAGCAGGGGGTGAAGGTAAGTGCCCGGCCGGTGCTTGTGGCAGGCGAGACAATGGCTGTGCACGCCCAGGACAGAAAGTTACTGGCGACCCTGGAGGAGTGCGGCTCCGGGGGCATTAACGCTGCATCCGGGAGTGACTGCTGCTCTGTCATGTGTCAGGAGCACAGATGCGCGGGGGAGGGTCCTGCACCTGTGACTGACAGCTGGGAGGAGTCAGCTGTCAGTGTAGCCGGAGGGACACGCCCCTTCTTACAGGATAACTGAAAGCAGTTGTCCCCATTAGGCAGTGTTCTCATTGATTATTGGCTCCTCCATTGCAGATTTCACCATTTTATCAGGAAAAATTCAACGCAGCTCTATATTGTTGTTTTTATTTTATCAATGACTGAATGTGACAGACCACCATTATAATCCAGGGGGTCTTTTGGAGACTGGTGTGTGTCTGTGACACTTTGCCTTTCTGTCATTTTTATGATGGATCAGAAATGCGCTTAGCCAGAGACAATCTCCGTTCTGACAGTCTGCGACAGCCAGGCCGCACTCAGGTGTCATCCGAGTGCAGTCTGTTGGTTTTGTTCTTTATCACAGACCCTCAGATCAAAATCAGACAAGTGTCCCCGATTTTAATCACAGTCATGTGAATGGCGCCATAGAATATCACAGGTACGAGTACTATTGCTGAAAATCACGGCTATCACTCGGGCACAAAAATTGTATGTCTGACTGAGGCTTTATAAGGAAACAATATCCAGAAGTGTTATTTATTCTGGAATACCTGTCAGGAGATCCAGAGGTGTTGATGATGGAGGGTCTTTGTAGGCTGAGCCATGATGGCCGCCAGTGGACGCTGTGGTCCGTGTGAGGGGGACGGGTTTGTCTTGTGCCCCAGTGAGAGCATCGCTGACGTCTGAGACCTTGGACCAGCACTTGTTGAATGAGCTCTGAACAGTGCAAAAAGGGGTCCCAAACGAGCGAGTGTTTCTCTACCCACAGGACAGCAGATGCTGATCACTGGGGGTCCGAGCATGCAGACCTCCGCTCCATTCCTTGCCTATAGGACAGGAGGCGTGAATGCTCGATCCCTGCACCATTCAGACAGGGTTCTGCTGAGCCCCCATCCCAAAATCATGGTGGGGGGGCCAAAAGGGGATCATTTCTATTCTTCGTACACTTTAAAAGGGGCTCGTCACCAGAAGGCTCCAGTTTCTGCTGTTATTTTATTCCCGCTGCTCCCCCCAGTATTACGTAGTTTTTGTCTTCTTTAGCTGCGTCATATGGTTCCAGAGATACGGCCTTTCTATTGAGTGCTAATCTTACAAGGGGGTGTGGCTCAAGGGTAATAGTGCAGATCAACTTTTATCTATTGGTAATTGTACAAGTGGGTGTGGCTCACAATGTAATAATATGATGCAGCCTAAACGCACCTCCCCAGAAAAATCCTGAGAACCACGCCCATTTGATTAAATAGGCCCATAATATATTGTTTTAAATCCGCCATATGGTTCCAAAACGTGATACTTGGGCACAGTGGGAATAAAATGAGAGCAGACGCCGGCCTGGTTTGTCCTGGTGACAGGTCCTCGTTAAGCCGAGCCGGGCTATAAACACTTGGCGTCAGATGATGAGCAGTTTTGCTGGGAAAAAAGTGAAAAATCAGTTGTGTTTGGGTGAAATATTGTGTGTTTCTCCAATCGTAGTTCAGTAAATGCTGCAGAAGTGACATTTCCCACTTGTAAAAGTGACATGGCCAAAGCCAAGGGACTGTAATTGGCAATGGGGTGTACTCTGCAGTGTTGAGGAGTGCGGCGCTCCCCTGCCTCCCGCACACTGCTAGCGGTTCACTCCTGAAGATTGTCAGGCTGGCCCAGAGCCATTGTCGTTCCTCCTGTCTGAACTGCGGGTAAAACTAAAATTAAGGGTCTCAAAAAATGGCAATACAATAATTTATTTTTTTGTATCGAGTTTCTGAACTTTTTTTTTAACAAACCTATGTGTTTAGTATCGCAGAAATTCTGCTGCCCTGAATAATCATTTTGCCGGGTCATTTACAGCATGAACACCGTAAAAGCAAAACTCAAGAAACTGTGTCAGAATTACTAATTTATTTATTTTATTTTTTTTTCTCCATTTAACGGTACTTCGTGTGGTTTTTTTTTTTTTCAGTAATTTATATTGTAAAATCAATGTTGTAATTAAAATCTATAACCCATGCTGGAAAAAAAACCCCTAGTTTTGTCGACAGAAAAAAAAAATTTATGTCTCTTGGAATAAGGAGGGAAAGTGGCAAAAGGACAAAAAAAGAAAAAAGTAGTTACCTTGAAGGGAATCTGTCAGCAGGTTTTTTTACGACTTCATCTGAGAGCAGCGTAGGGCCGGGATGAGAAACTCTGACGAGTCTCACATCTTAGTACCCGGCACTCGGGATCGGAGCGTGCGGCTCCATGTATTTCTATGCGGCCGCACTCTCCGCTCCCGAGTGTCAGCGGCAGTGCCGGGTATTAACATGCGAGACTCTACCGAGTTTCTCGCATGCGTGATTCCGGCCTAATGGAGAGAAAGGTACCCTGAGTCCAACGATGTATCACTCAGTTAATTGGGTGCTGCCGTTTTGTCACACAGAGTTCTTGTTCTTAGCTTTTCAGCTCTGTTGCGTTGTTAAAATCTAATCCCGCCCACACCAGGCTCTGTATGTACATAGTCTATAGACGGTGAGCAGCTTATCACAGAAGGGGCGGAGCCATTCTAGGAAGCACCCGCCAGTTAGTCACAGCACTGATAATCACTAGTGATGAGCGAATATACTTGTTGCTTTTTCCGAGCATGCTCGGGTGTCCTCCGAGTATTTTGGCGTGCTCGGAGATTTAGTTTTCGTGTCTCAGCTGCATGATTTGTGACTTGTAGACAGGCTGAATACATGTGGGAATTCTCTAACAGGCATTCCACACATGTATCCTAGCTGTCTAGCAGTCATAAATCATGCAGCTGCGGCGACGAAAACTAAATCTCCCAAAGGCTCCTGTGCAGTGGCTGCCCATGCCCGCCGCTGCTTACAATCCTTGATAGTACTGTGCTAATCCTCCGCAGCAGGCGGCGATTGCTGGCATAGAGGAAGAGCTGGGGAAACATTGCTCTTCACAAATGCCGTCCCCGGTTGTGGCCTTTGGCACGGTTCTGGTGTGAGACGTTGTTTCCACGAGTCGCAGACAATGGAGCCGCCTCTCCGCTCTCTCTGGATTTTAATATACTTGGGAGTTGTTTGACAAGTCTGTGTCAGAGAATGGAAATAACCCCGAGGCCGGCAGCAGGACGTCTTTGTGTGGGGAGACTACTGTGCTGGGCGAATAGTGCAGATAGCGAGGAGAAGACCTTCCATCATGTTCAGTACAAGCTCACCTGTATATATGCTGCTTCCTTTCTGGGTCGCTCCAGCTGCCCTTGTGTTACATGATGTTCTATTCATCTGACTGGCCCCATATAATGCTACACTTCTCAGGACTCCCTGTGGTCTGATGACATAACCCCTTTAAATCCTTTATACATTAAAAATAAATAATAAGCGTATTTGTCTTTTATCCACAAAATCGTCCTAAAATTGGGGTTTAGTGATTGCAGATATTGTTCTCTCAGCCCCGATATACTGAATATCTCGAATAAAGAATTATCTGCACTGTCACATAACTTTTCAGGTCGTTGAAATGTTGAAGTTTGGATTGGCGAGGTCTCAGCCCCTGGACTCCATCGATCCAGGCTTATAACATTGTCTCTATGACATGGCTAAATACCATATACTCGAAGTGTCACCATATCACTGTGGAGCCCCCTGTCCTAATTGATCTCTGAATTTGCCATTCCTTGAATTGTTCCCCACACGGATTAATGGTTTTCCTCCATGGTTGTGAGTGTACCCTGGCTTGTAGAAGGATCACCCCTCTATGATGGCCGTATACCCTATTAACGAATATATAACAGTTGTCCTAATGGGCAGCCCATTACCTCTCCTAAATACCACAGTATCAAGCAAATGGACCATGTAGTTTTCTAGATAATCAGATATTATTTTTACACTAATCTGTGCTGGCATTAAGGGTATCAGGAACCAATGGGAATGAGAAGCCCCAACATTAAAAAGGCCTGTGGAGATTTGCTATATGGGATGCCATTAACAGATAAAGAAAACCTTTCACTGGATCAACAGTGAGCTCTTCACTCTCACAGCTTCCCTTAGGCCGGTTTCACATTAGCGCTTTTTAAGCGCACGCACGGCCGGGGGTAGCTCCGCCCCCGAGCCGGCTCTCTGCCCGGCGTGCCCGCCCCTTGCTTATAGCGCCGCCTCCTAGCGGACAGCGGCGCCTGCGATCGGCGCACCCTATCTTTAGCATAGGGTGCGCAGATCGTGCGCAGGCCGTGCGCTAGTTGCGCTTTGACCTGCGCTGCGCACTTTTGACGGTGCGCCGTGCGCGCCAAAATCGAACTTTTCGGATTTTGGCGCGCACGGCGCACCGTCAAAAGTGCGCAGCGCAGGTCAAAGCGCAACTAGCGCACGGCCTGCGCACGATCTGCGCACCCTATGCTAAAGATAGGGTGCGCCGATCGCAGGCGCCGCTGTCCGCTAGGAGGCGGCGCTATAAGCAAGGGGCGGGCACGCCGGGCAGAGAGCCGGCTCGGGGGCGGAGCTACCCCCGGCCGTGCGTGCGCTTAAAAAGCGCTAATGTGAAACCGGCCTTAAGGTACTGTCACACTTAGCGATGTACCAGTGATATGACGCGGTCAGGATCGCTGGTACATCGCTAAGTGGTCGCTAGTGAGCTGCCACACAGGCAGATCTCACCAGCGACATCGCTGGAGACGGGGATCGCTACTTACCTGTCACACTAGACGATCCTGCGTCCTCCCGCCCGGCTCCACGCGTCGCTCGTCGTCACAGCAGGAAGCGCCGCAGGAAGCTGACGACGAGAAACAGTCCAGGACGTTCTCGCGCGATCAGCGATAACCAGCGGGGGAGCCGGTCGTAGGTAAGTATCAGACACAGCGATATCGCTAGCAATATCGCTATAACGTCACAAGTTATAGCGATATTGCTAGCGATATCTCTTAGTGTGACATGCCCTTTAGTATCCAGGGATTTTTATTGTTTGATTTAATCCACCATAAGGTCCCAGAGATATGGGCCTTTTTATTTAGTACTCATTTTTATGGTCTTTACCTAGGGGGTCATGGGCCACAGAGTTATTATGCAGAACCACCTAAAGCTACATCCTCGGGGTTTCTGTGAGCCATGTCTCCTTGTAAAGACCCTAAAAATTTGCACTAAACAGGCCAATTTCTCTGGTATTGTATTTTGGACTTTTTTTTTTACCTGGAAACTCAGGGGAGCAGCAGGAGAGGAAAACTTGAACTTTTGCTATGTAATCTGAGAACTACATGATGTAGGGGTATAGACCTTAATCGCAGTGATGAGTTACTAATTGGGCTGTGTGATGTCCTTTTGATAAAATAGTGATTGTATCTGCTGCAGATCTAGCAGTTCTCTGAATGCTGAGCTCTGAATAACTCCTCCCACAGTATTGATTGAGGGTTGTCCGTCACGATGATCAGGAACGAGCTCTCTTAGGAACTCTTTTCCTGATTGGCAGCCTGTATATACTGCAGGACTATCTCCTTACGAGCAAGCAAAACTCTTGTTCGTCAGGTGAAATGAACTTTTGCTTTCCTTGATAATCATCATTCTCGATAGCAGATAACCTGTCTGACGACCATGGCAGCCCGTGTGCACTAATCGACGTTATGCTAATCACTCTGTGCGCGTGTGTAGGGAAGGTGACCTGACGGACGGACTGACTGGTCAGGTTTCAAAGGGGTTTGCACTTGTCAGGCAGGATGTCAGTTATGACAGAAGGGAAAACAGCTAGGAAAGTGTAGGTGACGTGCAGTACCTGGAATTGACATTAGAGGGCAGGGAGGAGTGTGAGCATAGGACTTGACATCAGCTTAGGGCTAAGAAACCGTTGGTCATGGGGGGCGGAGTTACAGGGAATTGGGAAAGCTATAAATTTGACAGGAGGGTTCCAGAAGATTCCAGTCCCCAGGGGGAGCTCAAGTGACGAGGAGACTGTGACACTTGCTGCACTGTGAGGAAAAACCTAACCAGGGGACTGAGGAGAAAGGAAGTCAGGGGGGTGGTCCTGACTTGAAGTACCGCAGTACAGACGAGGCCTCGGGGAAACACATACCGAGTTGAAGACGATACCTGACCAGAAACATTACTGTTGGTGTACGGGCCTAAGGCGGCCACAGTGACCGAGCTGACAGGAACGTCGATAAGCAGAAAAGGACGGTACGTGTATTTACGTCCCTGGTGTTAAGTATGGTGTGTGTGTAACGGGGCCTGGACACGGAGGGCCATTAAGAGAATTTGCGGTGTATCGTGAGGGCCGTCAGTCGGACGGCGGGAAATAAACTTGGACCTGTTGCACCCGAAATCTTGCCTCCAGCTTTTGTCTGTGTGTCACTGCGTGGTATACAGAGGGACCACCCCCCCTAGCCCGGCCTTCCGACCGTACACAGGTGAAGTGCTTTCTTTGTACAGGTAGGTGTACACTACCCTGCTGGCTATGGTAAATGACCGCTGGCCGGTAACATGCATGCCATTGTTGACCCTTACGGTATTTTTCAATACTTCTGTCATTTGCCCTGACAGCTGGATAGGCACTTCTGGGCCAAATCCTGACTGATGACAACTATTCTTGTCTATTCAGTGCTTGGTGTTTCTCACATTTTCTGTTTGATGCATAATCTCTGTTAACCTGCAAATTAACCCCGTATCTGCAGTTTAATGGTGTTATTCCTGGTGATAGGTTCCCTTTAATATATCATTTTTATTGCAAGTTTTACCAAATAGTATAACTAAACATAAACAGGGGTGATAACTCAATTCCAGTGCACAGACTGGGTAGATAATGCTGATGTTCAGGTACGGACTGGGGCTGAAATTCAGCCGTGGCATTTGAAATCACCCAGGCCCATGCTATCCCTGTCCCCAAGCACCAGATGGGATATGTTACTAACTAGCTGAAGAGCCCGGCGTTGCCTGGGCATAGTAACCAACTGGTTAGTTATAACAAATTATAATGATTGTATTGCACATAAAAACCGTACATCTAATCCTATTCTGTGTGATACTGTCTGCTGAGCCGTGTATCTAATCCTATCCTGTGTGATACTGACTGCTGACCTGTGTATCTAATCCTATCCTGTGATACTGACTGCTGAGCTGTGTATCTAATCCTCTCCTGTGTGATACTGCCTGCTGAGCTGTGTATCTAATCCTCTCCTGTGTGATACTGCCTGCTGAGCCGTGTATCTAATCCTATCCTTTGTGATACTGACTGCTGAGCCGTGTATCTAATCCTATCCTGTGTGATACTGATTGCTGACCTGTGTATCTAATCCTATCCTGTGATACTGACTGCTGAGCTGTGTATCTAATCCTATCCTGTGTGATACTACCTGCTGAGCCGTGTATCTAATCCTATCCTGTGTGATACTGCCTGCTGAACCATGTGTCTAATCCTCTCCTGTGTGATACTGACTGCTGAGCTGTGTATCTAATCTTATCCTGTGTGATACTGACTGCTGAGCCGTGTATCTAATCCTATCCTGTGTGATACTGGGCTCCCCCTGCAGTCTGTGTCTGTGTTGGCACGGTAATAAATTATGCTATTTCCAGCTTTACAGAAGGACGATAACACCATAGAAATGATAAGAATAATAGGCCTCAGTTACCACAACTGTCTACAAAGAAAACTGTTGCTGATAGCAACCAATCACAGCTCATTTTTCATTTTTTTTAACAGCTCTGGGACAGCGTGGGGAGTTTTGAGTGGCGATTTTTGTGTTTTGACTTTTATGTGGCGAGGCTGGTGTATGTGTGGTGAAATGTGTGCTGAGGGTGGTATATGTGGTGAAGCACGTGGTAGTGTGTGGCGCATTTTGTGTGTGTTCATTTCCCCGTGTGTGGTGAGTATCCCATGTCAAGGCCCCACCTTAGCAACTGTACGGTATATACTGTTTGTCGCCAACGCTCTCATTTAAGTCCCCCTTGTTCACATCTGGCAGCTGTCAATTTGCCTCCAACACTTTTCTTCTCACTTTTTCCCCATTATGTAGATACGGGGAAAATTGTTTGGTGAATTGGAACGCGCGGGGTTAAAAATTTTGCCTCACAACATAGCCTATGACGCTCTCGGGGTTGAGCTTTATATATTAGATATCACCGTGGATGGAGGAAAGCAATATTTATTACAAGATCAATATTTCTAATGATACCCGTGGCGTGCTGGGAAAAGTGACGGAGTCAGTGACATTGTGCTCCGTCACAACTCTTAGGCCGGGGTTACACTGCGTTATAGGCAGTCCGTTAACGCCGCCGTTGCGCCCCATTGTCGGCCCCATTCATCTGCGCTAGCAGGTATAGAATAACGCGATCACGTTGTGCTATACCGTTAGCAGCCCGTCAACGCTATGCGTTGAACGGGCTGCTAAAATGTGATTTGAACCTGGCATTAACAGTGTGGGTGTCTTGAGAACAACGATTCTGTTAACAACGTAGCACACAAGGCGGCCCACGACCAGACAGGCCCGTCTGGCATTTACCAGATGGCCAGTCCAGCCCTGCTGATGTTAATAAAATACAGACAATGCAAATAGTATTAAAGACAAATAATACAACGTAAAAAAAAAAAATCATTTAAGAAAAGTTCAAGGGGAGAATTTATCCCGCTGCTATGTTTGCACTGCTTCCTTTCCTGTCAACTAATGATGCAGAGTTGGCCAAGATTGGCTTTGAGATCCTCCAAGATGTACCATGCAGTGTTGGCGAAAGGTTCTGCAGCACTCCCTTTTTTTTTTTTTTTTTTTTTTTTTCCCTCTAGAGTGCAAAATTTTGCGATAGATTAATGTTTCATCTGGGCTATTAAAAGGAATCGGTCAACCCCTGGGATACTTTTAAGCTACTACAATGGGTATACAGGTAATAGAATGCTTAAAATAGTCTTACTTGTATGCCTCATAGCTGCGGTATAGTTGTTGAGAAATTGAGTTTTAATGTTTTATATGTATGATTTCTTCCAGGCTTCAGGGCATCTAGTGCCTGGGCAGTGTCTTCATCCTCCTTCTGCACCGGCAAGTCACTGTCAGTAGAAGGGTGGATAAGGTTTGGATAACAGATGCATGTGCAGGGCGCAGGCGTGGGATTACGGCACCATAACTGCACGTCACAGGGTAGTGTGATGTGCATGGGAGGGGGTTGGTATTATAATGAAGACAGTAGGCAGGGTTTTCTTCCAGGCATTGCATGGCCTGGAGCCTAGAAAAAAAAAATCATTAACCTAAAAGTTTAAGGCTATGGCCACACTATCAGTATTTGTTCAGTATTTTTTCTCATCATTTGTAAGCCAAAACCAGGTGAGGAACAATCAGAGGCCATGTATAATAGAAACAAGTGCACCAATTCTGCATGTTTGACCTCCTCCGGGTTTTGGCTTACAAATACTGATATGTAATACTGACTAAATACTGATAGTGTGGCCATAGCCTAAAATTAAATTTCTCAACAACTAGACCGCAGCTGTGAGGCATACAGGTAAGACTATTTTAACCATTCTATTACCTGTTTGCCCATAGTAATAGTTTAAAAGTGTCCAGGGGGTGATAGATTACGTTTAATTCTGGGATGGAGGAAATGGGAGGGACCAACTAATATTTAAGAATTACAGTAGTTTTTTTGATAATGGCAATAAAGTATAACCGTTTTGGAGGGCCCTCAGATTTGATTGCTTTCGTCATCTGGGTAGATAAAGAGCATTTAGAGCACCATAAGGAATCAACAATGTCCAATTTCCAAAATTTTTATTTTTTTTTTATGTTGTTGTCCACCCCTTCTTTTTTTCAGGATTGACCACAAGATCTCAATAGGGTAGAGATATGGGGAGTTTCCTGTCTAGGGATCCAAAATCTCAATGTTTTGCCCACCGAGTCGCATACTTATCACTTTTGCCTTGTGACATGTTGGCCCATCATGCTGGAAAAAATATTGCTCATCACTAAATTGCTCCTGGATCATTGGAAGAAGTTGCTCTTGTGGGATGGTTAGATAACATTCTTTATTAATGGCAGTGGTGTTTTGGCAAAATTGTGAGTGAGCCCAGTCCCTTGGAAGAATTGCAACCCCACACATGAATGGTCTCGGAGGCTTTACTGTTAGCATGACACAAGACTCATGTTTTTGTTTATCTTCACCTGACATTCTTCCAGATGTCTGAAGGGTGCTTCATCAGAAAAAATAACTACCACAATCCTCTGCAGTCCAATTTCTGTACTTAATGCAGAATGTCAGTCTGTCCTGGATTTCACTTCTCACCAATAAAAACTCTTTTTTTTTTTTTTATTGCCATACTTGACATCAGGCCTTCACCTAACTAAGAGAGCATATGCACTGACATCACCATGCTGGCATTCCTGAGCAAGCTTTGGTGTAGAATCAATCCTCTTTATTTGATGGTCCCAACACTTGCTGGACTTGTTTTTGTTGCCCTGAATCCTTCTTCACAGCAATTTAACCTCTCTATTTGACGTCATTGATGGTCTTATATATGGTTGTTTTAGGGCCAATCTTACAAGCAGCAATGTCCTTGCCTGTAAAGTTCTTTGTCTGATGGCAAATCAATGATGACTGCATGTTTTCTTGGAGCTGAGTATACTGTAGTTAACAGTAGAAGACAATGATTTCATGCACCAGTCACCTTTTTAAAGCAACCGTTCTGCTCTTCTAATTCAATCAACATGATAGAGTGATTTAAGCTGCCTTGTCCTTGTTAAAACTTTCTCCTCAGCTAACAATAAGATCATTGAAATGGTGTTAGCAGGTAATTTTGTGGCAGGGCTGAAATTCAATGGAATTTTTTTTTTCTTAGTTTTCATAGCACAGAATGACTTTACAATATTTTGCAATTCCTCTGATCACTCTTTATAGCAATTTAGAGTTAATGCAACGTGCCCCTATAAAACCTGAACCAGTGAACTTTGTGAAAAACAAAATTTGTGTCAGTCTCAAAGCGTTTGACCACGACTGTAAATGCATCTTTAGCTATTAACGATCACTCGTCCGCAAACAAGGCCAGTGGTCATTTAACAATTCCAGTTACACAGATCATAGCCTAGATCGATCAATCATTTTGTCATAGACCAACCGCTGATTGTTCATAAAGCAGTAATACAAAAACACTACTATATGGCCGACTTTCCTCATTTCAGTGATGATTGAAGATGATGTACTGACAGGTTGTAATGAGAACGTGATCAATTAAGCAGGACTCTTGAAATAATGAGCATCATCCTTTGAAATAACCAAAGAGAATAGAGTATCCACTATTAATCAATAAAATATATTTTATTAAATAATTTTATATAAACTGGCAGCAAAAAACATTTCTTGTAAGAATAATAGGCCTAATAATAAACTGTAGAATAACTTAGTGATAATCCGGGACTAACCACAAAACATACAGTGAAGAAAATAAGTATTTGATCCATTGCTGATTTTGTAAGTTTGCCCACTGACAAAGACATGTACAGTCTATAATTTTAAGGGTAGGTTAATTTTAACATTGAGAGATAGAATATCAAAAATAAAATTCCGAAAATCACATTGTATAAAATTTATTTGCATTTTGCAGTGAAAAATAAGTATTTGATCGCCTACCAACCATTGAGTTGTCTCCTACAGACCAGTTAGATGTTCCTATTCAACTTGTTACCTTCATTAAAGACAGCTGTCTTACATAGTCACCTTTATAAAAGACTCCTGTCGACAGACTCAACTAGCCAATCAGATTCTAACCTCTACAACATGGACAAGAACAAAGAGCTTTATAAGGATGTCAGGGACATGATCATAGACCTGCACAAAGCTGGAATGGGCTACAAAAGCATAAGTAAGACACTGAGTGAGAATGAGACAACTGTTGGTGCAATAGTAAGAAAATGGAAGAAATACAAAATGACTGTCAATCGACATCGATCTGGGGCACCATGCAAAATCTCACCTCATGGGGGTATCCTTGATCATGAGAAAGGTGGGAGATCAGCCTAAAACTACATGGGGGAACTTGTTAATGATCTCAAGACAGCTGGGACCACAGTCACCAAGAAGACCATTGGTAACACATTACGCTGTAAAGGTTTAATATCCTGCAGTGCACGCAAGGTCCCCCTGCTCAAGAAGGCACATGTGCAGGCCCATCTGAAGTTTGCCAGTGAACACCTGGATGATTCTGTGAGTGATTGGGAGAAGGTGCTGTGGTCAGATGAGGCAAAAATTGATCTCTTTGGCATTAACTGACTCAACTCATTTGGATAACTAAAGGCGGAAGACCTGTGAAGACTCAGACGTCAAGGTTAGATTTCAGAAAGGCAGATTTTAAGGGATTCAGAAAGAGAATTGGAGGGATCCAATGGCTGGATATCCTTAAAGACAAAAATGTCCAGGAAGGATGGGAAATCTTGAAAAATGAAATTCTCAAAGCACAGTTGTTAATTCCGAAAAGAGGGAAGAATAGGAAGCATTTAAGGAAACCAGGATGGATGAACACAGAACTTAAGCACATGCTAAAAAGGAAGAAAAAAATGTTTATAAAATGGAAAGAGGGAGGCATATCTAAAGAAGAATATAATGCTGTCTGCAGAACCTGCAGGGCACAAATCAGATTAGATAAAGCTGAAAATGAACTGAGGCTTGCAAGAGATGTCAAAAGCAATAATAAAGGATTTTGGGGATATGTCAAAAGTAAAAGAAAAGTCAAAGATGCTATAGGATTTTTACAGGATGAAAATGATGAAATGGTAAGACAGGATGTTGAGAAGGCTGAACTTTTAAATTCCTATTTTGCATCTGTTTTCTCTTAGAAAGGAAATGCAACATCAACTGTTATTCACTGTCCTATTAAGGGAATAGAATAATCCAGGATATCTATAAACAGAAAGATAGTGAGGAAACACTTAGCTAACCTAAATGAATTCAAGTCTCCAGGTCCAGATGAATTACACCCCAGAGTACTGAAGGAGATAGCAGAAGAAATTTTTGAACCCCTCTCCATAATCTTTGAAAATTCTTGGAGAACAGGAGAAGTGCCAGAAGACTGGAGAAGAGCAAATGTTGTTCCTATCTTCAAAAAGGGGAAGAAGGTGGACCCAGGCAACTATAGGCCGGTGAGTCTGACTTCTATACCAGGAAAGATCTTTAAACAAATTATTAAACAACATGTATGTCAATACCTGGATAAGAATGAAGTGATTAAACAGAGTCAGCATGGGTTTGTAACTAATAAGTCATGTCAGACTAACTTAATTTCCTTCTATGACGGTATCACTGATTGGGTGGATCAAGGAAATGCTGTAGATATAGTATATCTTGACTTCAGCAAAGCATTTGACAAAGTATCTCATACAATCCTTATTGAAAAAATGACTAAGTATGGAATGGACAAGGCAACTGTTAGGTGGATTCATAACTGGCTTAGTGATCGGACCCAAAGAGTGGTCGTAAATGGCTGCACATCCAGTTGGAAGAATGTCTCAAGTGGGGTACCACAGGGCTCTGTCCTGGGCCCTGTATTGTTCAACATCTTTATCAACGATTTAGATGAAGGAATTGAGGGTAAACTGATTAAATTTGCTGATGACACAAAGCTAGGAGGGATACCTAATACTAGAGAAGAGAGAGAGAGGATTCAAAAAGATATAAATAAACTGGAGAAGTGGGCAGCAACTAACAGAATGGTTTTTAACAGGGAGAAATGCAAAGTACTACATCTGGGCAATAAAAATGAAAAAAGCATATATAGAATGGGAGGAATAGGGCTAAGTGACAGCACATGTGAAAAAGACTTGGGTATACTAATAGATCACAGACTGAATATGAGTCAACAGTGTGATGCAGCAGCAAAAAAGGCAAATGCAATTCTAGGATGTATTAACAGAAGCATACAGTCTAGATCACGTGAAGTCATTATTTCCCTCTACTCCTCTTTGGTCAGACCTCATCTGGAATATTGTGTCCAGTTTTGGGCACCACATTTTAAAAAAGACATCAACAAACTGGAGCAAGTTCAGAAAAGAGCGACCAGAATGGTGACCGGTCTGCAAACCCTGTCTTATGAGGAAAGGTTGCAGGATTTGGGAATGTTTAGTTTGCAAAAGAGAAGACTGAGAGGAGACTTAATAGCTGTCTACAAATATCTAAAGGGCTGTCACATTGTAGAAGGATCAACTTTATTCTCATTTGCACAAGGAAAGACTAGAAGCAATGGGATGAAACTGAATGGGAGGAGACACAGATTAGATATTAGAAAAAACTTTTTGACAGAGTGATCAATAAGTGGAACAGGCTGCCACGAGAAGTGGTGAGTTCTCCTTCAATGGAGGTCTTCAAACAGAGGCTGGACAGACATCTGACTGGGATGATTTAGCGAATCCTGCTTTGAGCAGGGGGTTGGACCAGATGGCCCAGGAGGTCCCTTCCAACTCTACGATTCTATGATTCTAACTCGCCTTGTTTGGAGGAAGAGAAATGCTGCCTTTGACCCCAAGAGTATTGTCAAGCATTGAGCTGTTTGGCATTCATTCAACTCACTGTTTGGAGGAAGAGAAATTCTGCCTATGACCCAAAGAACACCATCCTCACTGTCAAGCATGGAGGTGGAAACATTGTTTTGGGGGTGTTTCTCTGCTAAGGGCACAAGACTACTTCACCGCATCAATGGGAGAATGGATGGAGCCAAGTACCGTAGAATCCTGAGTGACAACCTGCCTTCCCAATGCCATGGGTCTTCCAGTGAAACAATGAACCAAAACATAAAGCCAAGGCAACAAAGGAGTGGCTCAAAAAGAAGCACCTTAAGGTCATAGAGTGGCCTAGCCAGTCTCCAGACCTTAATCCCATAGAAAACTTATGGAGGCAGTTGAAGCTCTGAGTTGCCAAGCGACAGCCTCAAAATCTTAATGATTTAGAGATGATCTGCAAAGAGGAGTGGACCAAAATTCCTTCTGACATGTGCGCAAACCTCATCATCAAATACAAAAAAGTTTGACTGCTGTGCTTGCCATCAAGGGTTTTGCCACCAAGTATTAAGTCTTGTTTGACAGCGGGATCAAATACTTATTTCTCACTGCAAAATGCAAATTTATAGAATTTATACAATTTTCTGGATTTTATTCTATCTCTCAAAGATAAAATTAACTTACCCTTAAAATTATAGACTGTTCATGTCTTTGTCAGTGGGCAAGCTTACAAAATTAGCAAGGGATGAAATAATTATTTCCTTCAATGTATGCAATAGATATTGTATATATACAGTTAGGTCCATATATATTTGGACCGAGACAACATTTTTCTAATTTTGATTCTAGACATTACCACAATGAATTTAAAACAAATCAATTCAGATGCAGTTGAAGTTCAGACTTTCAGCTTTCATTTGAGGGTATCCACATTAAAATTGGATGAAGGGTTTAGGAGTTTCAGCTCCTTAACATGTGCCACCCTGCTTTTAAAGGGACCAAAAGTCATTGAACAGATTAAATAATTGTAAATAAAATGTTCATTTCTAGTACTTGGTTGAAAATCCTTTGTTGGCAATGACTGCCTGAAGTCTTGAACTCATGGACATCACCAGACGCTGTGTTTCCTCCTTTTTGATGCTCTGCCAGGCCTTCACTGCGGTGGTTTTCAGTTGCTGTTTGTTTGTGGGCCTTTCTGTCTGAAGATTAGTCTTTAACAAGTGAAATGCATGGTCAATTGGGTTGAGATCAGGTGACTGACTTGGCCATTCAAGATTATTCCACTTCTTTGCTTTAATAAACTGGGTTGGTTTGGCTTTATGTTTTGGGTCATTATCCATCTGTAGTATGAAACGACGATCAATCAGTTTGGCTGCATTTGGCTGGATCTGAGCACACAGTATGGTTCTGAATACCTCAGAACTCATTCGGCTGCTTCTGTCCTGTGTCACATCATCAATAAACACTAGTGACCCAGTGCCACTGGCAGCCATGCATGCCCAAGCCATCACATTGCCTCCGCCGTGTTTTACAGATGATGTGGTATGCTTTGGATCATGAGCTGTACCACACGTTCGCCATACTTTTCTCTTTCCATCATTCTGGTGGAGGTTGATCTTGGTTTCATCTGTCCAAAGAATGTTCTTCCAGAACTGTGCTGGCTTTTTTAGATTTTTTTTTTTTTTTTTTTGCAAAGTCCAGTCTAGCCTTTTGATTCTTGATGCTTATGAGTGGCGTGCACCGTGCAGTGAACCCTCTGTATTTACTTTCATGCAGTCTTCTCTTTATAGATAGATTTGGAAATTGATACGCCTACCTCCTGGAGAGTGTTGTTCACTTGGTTGGCTGTTGTGAAGGGGTTTCTCTTCGCCATGGAGATTATTCTGCGATCATCCACCACTGTTGTGTTCCGTGGGCGCCCAGATCTTTTTCCATTGATGAGGTCACCAGTGCTTGCTTTCTTTCTCAGGATGTACCAAACTGTAGATTTTGCCACTCCTAATGTTGTAGCAATTTTTCAGATGGGTTTTTTCTGTTTTTGCAGGATGGCTTGTTTCACCTGCATGGAGAGCTCCTTTGACCGCATGTTTCCTTCACAGCAAAACCTTCCAAATGCAAGCATCACACCTCAAATCAACTCCAGGCCTTTTATCTGCTTAATTGAGAATGACATAATGAAGGGATTGCCCACACCTGTCCATGAAATAGCCTTGGAGTCAATTGTCCAATTACTTTTGGTCCCTTTAAAAGCAGGGAGGAACATGTTAAGGAGCTGGAACTCCTAAACCCTTCATCCAATGTGGATACCCTCAAATGAAAGCTGAAAGTCTGACCTTCAACTGCATCTGAATTGTTTTGTTTTAAATTCATTGTGGTAATGTCTAAAACCAAAATTAGAAAAATGTTGTCTCTGTCCAAATATATATGTACCTAACTGTAGATGGTTATGGTATCATTTTATACAATCCTAATATATAAACAAGGGGTAATCCTAGAATAGCAATGTGTATCCCGATATAGCAGAAAAAAAGCAATGCAAAATAGTTATTATGCATTTTAAATATCTTAAAAGGGCAGACTTGGGTTCAAGTCTGCAGTCACTCTTTGACTGCAGACTTGTGAATCTTGACATTGCGTGCACTGCATGCTCTCAAGATTTTCCTGCACAGAGAGCAGGCTGGTATGTGACCGCAAGTAATTTGCATACCTGCTGAATAGACCTGCATGGCCTCACTCCATACAAATGATTTGGGTGAGCTTGATCACCCTCTCCCAGCATCGATACCGGAGAAGCCTGACAGCGTGCACTGTACGTGCTGTGAGGATTCACAAATCTGCCGTCACTCTATGTACTCTTAAACCCCAATCTTGGACGACCCTTTTAATTCAATAAGCTATAAAAGAAAATCTCATAGTATATCGTCTGTAGCCACAGTATGGTACGAAATGTGTTTTATATTGTAAAAATAATTAAAGTGAACCTGACAGCTGATGTATGCTGCCCAATCCATGGCCTGCATGTATCAGGCACTTGCTGTTCGATCTCCACCAGATATGTTTTGACGTTGAACCGCTGCGACTGTTCAGAGAACATTCTCCATTAGCTGCTGGGGACCAAGACCACGGTGTAGACTAGACAGACAGGAGGGTCCTATGTGGCTTCTCCCTGCCCGCTGCACTGAATTAACAGGTCTCTGCCTACATGCGCTATTAAAATGTTTTTCTTTGACTCATTGCAGCATTTTAAATTCAGACATACCTGACTGAGATGATGCAGCCAGTGCCTGATACGTGCTGCCCATGGATTGGGTTGCATGTATCAGCTGTTGGGTTCACTTTAAAGATTATACGATATATATGCCATGTGGGCATATATGCATTGGTTCCCGCACTGCAAAGACATAGTGATAGGGAGTTTAGATTGTGAGTCCCAAGGTAAAGCACTGCAGAATATGATGGCAATGTATCAGTAAAAGAAATATATAGTGCATAAATGGCTGCTCCTAGGACTCACATAAGATGGATTATAATAATATAACAAAACTAGCTGAAGAGCCTGGCGTTGCCTGGGCATAGTGACCAACTGTGGTTAGTTATAACAAATTATAATGATTATATTGCACATAAAAACATTTCACATCATATATTCAACACTACAGATTTGAAACACAAATTAACTAAATGATTACCCAAGTATTGATTAGTATTTTATTTTCAACTCATTCAAGAGCCTTTTGATGAACAACATTTTTGTTTTTTCTTTTCGGTGCAAAGATGAACAGATTTTTGGCAGTTCCAGCTCTTGAACAGACTACGTAAAGTTGACCATAAGAAAAGCATGGAGATTGCAAATCAATCCCTACTACTTTCAAGGACTGTCCCTGAGCATTGTTAATGGACATTGCAAATAGCAGTTGAACTGGAAACTGGAGGCGTTTAAAATAAAAAAAAAAAAAATCAGATGGAATGAGTGAAATTCTTGGAATGAAAATGTCCTCTCCTTTTGCACATCCTGTCTCTGAGCTGTGTATCTGTGATGTCACAGGTGACTGGATACTCCGCCTCCAGCAGGGCGAATTTAAACAATGTAACGTGCAGCCGGATACACCGCCTCCAGCAGGCGAATTTCAATAATTGCACGTGTATCTGGATACACCGCCTCCAGCAGGGCGAATTTACAGAGGTAAGGGCAACACCAGGGAAACTGATACAATTGAGGGCCCTGCAATAGGGAACGGGGACATGGAGACCTCCTGCACTCCCCTGAGTCAGTGTCTCTACACTCCTGACGGTCCCTAGGCAGGTTCCGCACCTGGCGACGAGCAGGATACCTAAAAACCCTAGCTCGCCCTGCACCTATCCCTTTCTAATGAATTGGACGGTGCAGAAACTAATCCCACCACTGCACTAAAACACACATCAGGAAAGTTACAAACAGGGAAAAACCACTTAGCTTTGCTCTGTTGCTATTGCTCCCAGAAACAGAGTCCAGCACCTGAGTGCAGCTTTCCTCCTGAATAGCTGCTACTTCACCAAAGCTTTGTCAGAGCTTCAAGGAACTCCTCACTGTTGCTCCTTCACCACCAGGACTCTGACTGAGCTGTAAGGAACTCTTCTCTAGCTCCTTCCTCCACCAAGGATGGTTGGAAACCAATATCACCAACAGTGAGTGAGACCACCTGACTCTCTTTTATAGGCAAGAGCCAGAGCAATCACACCTGCTAGTGATTCCCGTGTAATAATACTAGCCACCACCGTGGGCAAAACTAGAACTAAAGACACCACTGTGTAATGACCCTAATGGCCACCTGGGGCAAAACTAACTTTAAGCAAACAGCTTAAAGGAAAAAAAAAAGGTTACATGTGCTTTTATCTGTCATAATCCAGCATGGATTGTGACAGTATCTAACCCTATCCTGTGTGATAATGTCTGCTGAGCTGTGTACCTAATCCTCTCCTGTGTCATACTTTCTGCTAAGCTGTTTATCTAATCCTATCGTGTGATACTGACTGCTGAGCCGTGTATCTAATCCTATTCTGTTTGAACTGGAGGCGTATTCTGTGTGACACTGTCTGCTGAGCCGTCTATCTAATACTAGTCTGTGTGATACTGACTGCTGAGCTGTGTATCTAATCCTATCCTGTGTGATGCTGACTGCTGAGCTGTGTATCTAATCCTATCCTGTGTGATACTTACTGCTGAGCCGTGTATCTAATCCTATCCTGTGTGATACTGGGCTCCCCCTGCAGGCTGTGTCAGAGGGTGGTCTGTGTTGGCACGGTAATCAATTGTGTTATTTCCAGCTTTACAGAAGGACGATAACACCATAGAAATGATAAGAATAATAGGCCAAATTTTTTGGTGAAGTAGAACGTGCGGGGTTAAAATTTCGCCTCACAACATAGCCTATGACACTCTCTGGGTCCAGACGTGTGGCTGCAGCTGTGACGGTGCAGATGCCAATCCCGGACGTGCGCGCGCGCGCGCGCGCACACACACACACACACACACACACACACACACACACACACACACACACACACACACACACTGAGCTTTATATATTAGATATCAGACAAGGTAAACACTATGCTAGTGCCAAACCGTCACACAATATCTCTATATACAGGTGCTTCTCACTAAATTAGAATATCATCAAAAAGTTAATTTCAGTTCTTCAATGCAAAATGTGAAACTCCATATCAGAGTCATTACAGAGTGATGTATTTCAAGTGTTTATTTCTGTTAATGTTGATGTGATGATTATGGCTTACAGCCAATGAAAACCCAAAAGTCATTATCTCAGTAAATTAGAATACTTTATAACACCAGCTTGAAAAAATGATTTTAAAATCTGAAATGTTGGCCTACTGAAATTTATATTCAGTAAATGCACTCGATACTTGTTCAGGGCTCCTTTTGCATCAATTACTGCATCAATAAGACGTGGCATGGAGGCGATCAGCCTGTGGCACTGCTGAGGTGTTATGGAAGCCCAGGTTGCTTTGATAGCACCCTTCAGCTCGTCTGCATTGTTAGGTCTGGTGTACAGTCATATGTTAAAGTTTGGACACCCCTATTAATGTTAACCTTTTTTCTTTATAACAATTTTGGTTTTTGCAACAGCTATTTCAGTTTCATATATCTAATAACTGATGGACTCAGTTATATTTCTGGATTCCAATGAGGTTTATTGTACTAGCAGAAAATGTGCAATCTGCATTTAAACAAAATTTGACCGGTGCAAAAGTATGGGCACCCTTATCATTTTCTTGATTTGAGCACTCCTAACTACTTTTTACTGACTTCCTGAAGCACTAAATTGGTTTTGTAACCTCATTGAGCTTTGAACTTCATAGCCAGGTGTATCAAATCATGAGAAAAGATATTTAAGGTGGCCACTTGCAAGTAGTTCTCCTATTTGATTCTCCTATGAAGAGTGGCATCATGGGCTCCTCAAAACAACTCTCAAATTATCTGAAAACAAAGATTATTCAGCATAGCTTTTCAGGGGAAGGATACAAAAAGTTGTCTCAGAGATTTAACCTGTCAGTTTCCGCTGTGAGGAACATAGTAAGGAAATGAAAGAACACAGATACATTTCTTTTTAAGCCAAGAAGTGGCAGGCCAAGAAAAATATCAGAAAGGCAGAGAAGAAGAATGGTGAGAACAGTCAAGGACAATCCACAGACCACCTCCAAAGACCTGCAGCATCATCTTGCTGCAGATGGTGTCACTGTGCATCGGTCAACAATACAGCGCACTTTGCACAAGGAGAAGCTGTATGGGAGAGTGATGCGAAAGAAGCCGTTTCTGCAAGCACGCCCCAAACAGAGTCGCCTGAGGTATGCAAAAGCACATTTGGACAAGCCAGTTACATTTTGGAAGAAGGTCCTGTGGACTGATGAAACAAAGATTGAGTTGTTTAGTCATACAAAAAGGCGTTATGCATTGAGGTTAAAAAACACAGCATTCCAAGAAAAACACTTTCTACCCACAGTAAAATTTGGTGGAGGTTCCATCATGCATTGGGGCTGTGTGCCAATGCCCGCACCGGGAATCTTTCTAAAGTTGAGGGTCGCATGGATTCAACTCAGTATCAGCAGATTCTTGACAATAATGTGCAAGAATCAGCGACGAAGTTGAAGTTACGCAGGGGATGGATATTTCAGCAAGACAATGATCCAAAACACCGCTCCAAATCTACTCAGGCATTCATGCAGAGGAACAATTACAATGTTCTGGAATGGCCATCCCAGTCCCCAGACCTGAATATCATTGAACATCTGTGGGATGGTTTGAAGCGGGCTGTCCATGCTCGGCGACCATCAAACTTAACTGAACTGGAATTGTTTTGTAAACAGGAATGGTCACAAATACCTTCAGAATCCAGGAACTCATTAATAGCTACAGGAAGCGACTAGAGGCTGTTATTTTTGCAAAAGGAGGATCCACGAAATATTAATGTCACTTTTATGTTGAGGTGCCCATACTTTTGCACTGGTCAAATTTTGTTTAAATGCAGATTGCACATTTTCTGTTAGTACAATAAACCTCATTTGAATCCAGAAATATAACTGAGTCCATCAGTTATTAGATATATGAAAATGAAATAGCTGTTGCAAAAACCAAAATTGTTATAAAGAAAAAAGGTTAACATTAATAGGGGTGCACAGACTTTAACATATGACTGTATCTCCTCTTCCTCTTGACAATACCTCATAGATTCTCTATGGGTTTAAGGTCAGACGAGTTTGCTGGTCAATCAAGCACAGTGATACTGTTGTTTTTAAACCAGGTAATGGTACTTTTGGCAGTGTGGACAGGTGCCAAGTCCTGCTGGAGGATGAAATTTCCATCTCCAAAAAGCTTGTTGGCAGAAAAAAGCATGAAGTGCTCTAAAATGTCCTGGTAGCGGCTGCGCGGACTTTGGTCTTAATAAAACACAGTGGACCTAGACCAGCAGAAATGCTAAATTTTCTTTCAGCTGAAAACAACACCTTGGACCACTGAGGAACAGTCCAGTTCTTTTTCTCCTTGGCCCAGGTAAGACGCTTCTGGTGTTGTCTATTGGTCATGAATGGATTGACACAAGGAATGTGACACTTGTAGCTCATGTCCTGGATACGTCTGTGTGTGGTGGCTCTTGAAGCAATGACTCCAGCAGCAGTCCGCTCCTTGTGAATCTCCATCAAATTTTTGAATGGCTATTTTTTTTTTTCTTAACCATCCTTTCCAGGCTACGGTTACTCTGGTTACTTAGGCACGTTTTTCTACCACACATTTTCGTTCCACTCAACTTTCCATTAATATGCTTGGATACAGCACTCTGTGAACAGCCAGCTTCTTTAGTAATGGCCTTTTGTGGCTTATCCTCCTTGTGGAGTGTGTCAATGGCTGCCTTCTGGACATCTGTCAAGTGATCAGTCTTCCCCATGATTGTGGAGCCTACTGAAACAGACTAAGGCTGGGTTCCCATTGCGTTAGGTGCCATGCATTTAACGCATCCGTTACTAAGCGGCACTAATGCTATGTAACGGATGCGTTAACGCACCTATTGTCATCTATTATGGTAACACATCCTAACGCATGTCCAAATTGGCATGCGTTAGTGATGATGCTTTACTTTGTGACGCACCCTCGAACGTGGTCTACAACGTTTTTGGGTGCGTTAGGTCTAACGCGCAGCAAATGGACGCGTTCGCTGTGCATAGACCTGTATTGCTTAATGCATGGTACCGCAATGCTACCATTCGTTGGCGGCTGGCGCTATCGGTAAAAAGATACCAAAAAGGACATCAGCGTTAGCACATCTGTTTAACGCATCTGTTAAACCAATGCCACTAACGCGAGGTGAACCTAACCTTAGGGACCTTTTAAACACTTAGGAAACCTTTGCAGGTGTTTTTTGTTGATTATTATTTACTAGTATAATGACTTTTGGGTTTTCATTGGCTGTAAGCCATAATTATCATCAACACAAACACGTGAAATAGATCACTCTGTTTGTAATAACTCTATATGATATGAGATTCACTTTTTGTATTGAAGAACTGAAATTACCTACTTGATAATGTAATTTTATGAGAAGCGCTTGTATTTAAATGCAATTACAGATAGAAACGTAATAGATTAATATTGGTAATGGTGCGCGTGAATATCCTAAAAATACAGTATGTGCAAAGCCAAAATAGTTATTCAAAAAGTAAAGCCATTACCATTATAAGGATGGAGTAGATCATATTACTGAGCAACATAATGTATGGCATAGTCACTTTATCATAGACACCTCAACGTGAGTTTCTCACCTCCAAAACCAGCTACCAGAATGCAGAGGTGGTGGGTCACTTATGCAGTGAGCTGTGAACTATAAAATAAGGGGTAAATTGCAAATTTTCATGTTATAAAAAAACATATTTGGTAAAATTTGCAATTTTGGAGGTTGAAACAACGGCTGTAAACGAAGGTCTAATCTTTTTTACAAGTTTCACCTGTAAAAAAAATAACTTGCATGTAAAAATTGTAAAAAACTGGGGTGTGTGTTTTTATATGCAGTCGTTAACCGCACCTACAATGCAATGTCTGAATACTTCCCTCTTCTCATTTTCTACAGCTGTTTGTAAACTATTTCTTGGGGCTAAAAACCACACTTCTTTTTATTTACTTGTTTTAATCTTTTTAAATAAAAGAAAAAAATGCTAGAAAATGTTGAATGAAACACCTTTTTGTTTTTCCAAAAGATTTCAGTGCATCTATTGAACACATTTGCTTGTAAATGGGTGCGTCTGAGAATTGGCCGATGGAGACTTCTGCCGCCTGGAGTCTTCCCCATGAGCCCACGTGCCGCTGTCTCCACACTGACCCTGTCACTTGTGAGCGACTTTCTCCCTGTATGAGTTTTAAGTTTCTCTTGTAGCCAAAGCCGAATTCTGGAGATAATATCTCCCTTTGTAAAACGACCTGTCAATCATCAATGTTATCAGAGTTAGAAATGAGGAAACCGTGACTGCTGTTTATTTTCTGTGCCAAAGTTGTTGGGAAATATTTCCGTTCAGAACGAATCCCTGTAATCAGATTGTTAAGCTAAGCATTTCTTTGTATTTAAATGTAAATTTGGGAGATGGGCTTTTGCAGTAATGTATTCTGATTCTGCAGAAATATACCACAGTCACTGACTTGCGCTTTGCCAGGAACAAAGGCGTCCGCAAATCCGGCCATAAATTAGCTAGTCTTAGGAATTGCCTTCACATCGCTAAACTAAATTAGTAATTTCTCCAGGGTTTTTACAGATGAGACCGCCATTGTCTGTCCCACCTGGGACTTTCCATCAACAGAAACTAGGATCCCTTTTTTTTTTTTTTTTTTCCCCCCCTTCTGATCCTCCCAATCTTATCAGAATTTAATGAAACACATAATGCAATGTGACAAAGGGCCCGGCTGCTGCTCTGTGTGTTAGTTGGTTTTGTGTATGTGGCGGCTTCGTGCCCCGGAGTATATCCGTTCATCATTTAAGCTTATATAAAGTATTCACCCTATCCAGTGTAATTTGGGACAGCGGCATTTTTAACCAATTGAAAAGGTATTAGTGACAAAGGTCATCCTCGCTTGCCCACAAAAATGATTCAATGTAAAACTACAGATTCCTTTAAAGGGGGTGTGCAGCTAGAAACTCAAATGGATTCAAATTAGAGATTTCGAGGACCATGGGGAATTGATGTAACAAAGTGTTTTTTGAAAATTGCAGAATTTAAATCCATTTACCCTTTAATACTTTGTGATGAACCATATATGAGCCGTATTTGCCTGACACTGTAATAACTGCAGCAGGTGCTGCCCTAGGGGGCACATCTGATCATTAGAGGGGTTATCCAGGATTTTTAAAAAATCTATCTAACTGCAGGAAATGTGATTTAAAAAAAACCCAAAACAAAAACGTATACCCTCAAATCACCTGCTGCTCCATCACTGCCGCACCTGTGGTCTCGCCAGTCTTGTTTACTTCCCTTGTGACCTCTGCAGTCAGTCACTGTCCTCAGCCGTGATACTTGTGCAACATGAGGCCAGTGATTTTACATGCACATGGGGTGGCATGTCATGTGTGAAGGAGAAGTCAACAGGATCAATAGGACCACCAGATCTGGAACAGATTTACCAGATGAGTATTAGGCTGTGTACCCACGTAAGCGGTTTTTTTTATTTTTTTCTCGTTTTCTCGGTTTTTACCGGCAAAAAAACTTAAATGCTTACAAGAAGCATCCCATTCATTTTAATGAACTCCGCACTTTTTGTGCACATTGATGCGTTTTTTTCCGCGAATAATGCATCGATGTAAAAAAGGCAGCATGCTCATTAATTTTGCGGAAAAATCCGCATTTCTAACTATATTCTATTAGCAGGAGGATGCTCCTGTAAAAAACGCATAAAAAATTGCGCAAAAAAACAAGCGTTTTTCCTGGGAAGGATTCTGTTTTTTTCTGCATACGTGGGTACATAGCCTTAGTTGTTTTTGTTTCATTGCATTTCCTGGCTTCAGGGACTTTTTTTTTTTTTTTTTCTTCAGGGATATAATAAAAATAATACATAAAAATATATAATATTAATAAATAATAATGGCGGATTTGGCCCTGCGGATCCGCAGCAGTTTTCCATGCGGTGTACAGTACCATGTAAACCTATGGAAAACAAAAACCGCTGTGCACATGCTGCGGAAAATTCCGCGCAGAAACTCAGCGGTTTATTTTCCGCAGCATGTCAGTTCTTTGTGCGGAATCCACAGCGTTTACACCTATTCCATTATAGGAATCCACAGGTGTAAAACTGCAGGTGGAATCCGTCAGGGTCATTTTACCTGCGGATTCTGCAGAATCCACGCGGAAAAATCCGCAATGGAATTCGCAACGTGTGCACATACCCTTAGCCCTGTTAGGTGTAACACAAAATAATCTCCTTTGATGGGTTTACAGTGACAGGCACAGTGGTCTTCTGCAGACCTCGGGCTGTCATGACAACCCATGGGTACCCCCTGACCAAGTGACAGAGGCGTTGTTGGGTAGGTCTTGTGATGTGCTTACTCCTGAAGTGTGTTAAAAGCCTCTTTCAGTGATTGACGGCGGCATTTAACTTAACAGCCGCACTTAACAGCCGCGGGTAGATCTGAGTTATTCACGACTGTTAATTATTAGGGTATGCGCACATGTTGCGGATTCTGCTGAGGATCCGCAGTGGATTTGGCCCTGCGGATCCGCAACAGATTATGCTGTGTTGTACAGTACCTTTAAAGTCTATGTAAAATGAAAAACGCTGTGCACAGCATGTCAATTCTTTTGTGCGGATCCTCAGCGTTTTTACACCTGCTTCATTATAGGAATCCGCAGGTGTCCAAACGCAGGGGAAATACGCACAAAATCTGCACTAAATCCGCAGGTAAAATGCAACGTGTGCACATACCCTAAGGCTCACAGTAAAAAAAATGAACAAGCGGGTATTTGCTTACCTACCTACTTGATCTGCTCAGCACGGATATGGACTGCTCCTGCTGGCAAGTCTGCGGCTTCCACTGACGTCGCTTTGACAGATCAGCTGCTTCTCTTCTTTGACAGGTTGTGACTCCCGATGTCATGGTGATTCACAGTCTGCTCCCCACTGACTAACGGCGAGAAGCAGGCTGTCAATCAGCATGACATCGGCAGTCATACACCATTGACAGAGCAGCAGGGAAGAGGAAGAGATGCTCTGTTGACGTGGAGCAGCTGAATCGCCAGCAGGAGCGGTCAGTTATTGATCTGTGCCAGCCTCGGATAGAACAAGCATCTAAATAGCAACTACCTTCCTGTTACGGTTTTTTTTTTTTTTTGTCTCATAGTAAAAAATAATTTAGTCCTGTATAAACCCTTTCAGTATACAGAGCTCGTTGAGTATTCTGTCTTTAAGTGGATACAAAAGCCTAAATGAATGAAAGGACAGAGTACGGCTTAGATTTTGCACGATTTGCCTTCAGACATATTTTCGGTATCTTCTTACATATAAATTTGTGTTTAACCAACATTATATGGAATTGTCATGATCTGAAGTGATCTGACAGTTTTAAATTGCACTGGGTGAACTTTTTTTACTTTGGAAAGTTCCAAGGTGTCTTGACTGTCCCCGGTGGTGGTGAGTGGTATTGCACTTTAGGGTTTTTTGCACTTAATTATGGATCAGGTGTGACACCCTATAAAGGTGTGCTCAGGGTGTTCACTCACTGCCTGTGATATTGTGAGTTTGTGTTCACTCTGAGTTGGAGAGCCTGGAGGAAGGATGGAGCTGGTGAGGAGTCCTGCGCAGCTTAGCCAGGGGGGACGTGTTTCAGCTATGGTGTCTGGACGAAGGGCTGGCATGGCGTGGTGGAGTCGCAGTGATGGTGTCAGCGGGAAGTGTCTGCATGGTCTGGTGGAGTGGCTACTATGGAGAGTGGCACTCACCATGTGGGACTTGGCCGCTGAGCTGGACTCAAGCATGCTCAACTTCGTGGCAGAAGCTGAACTCATCCTTGGGACTCTGGTGCTAAGCAGCTGCAACTGGTGGTAGACTCTGCTCCAAGGCTGCACTAAGGTGAAGGATCCTGTTATGGTGATGGATCCGGGTGGAGGAGAAGACGCACGCAGGTGGTGGGCTCTGTTGCTGGGAGCGCACGCAGCAGAGCAAAGCTAAGTGGTGTTTCCCCTGTATTGTCTCTTTCCTCATGTGTGTTATTAGTGCAGTGGTGGGATTAGTCTCCGCACCGACCCATTCCCTAGTGAGGGTTTAGGGTCAGGGTGAGCAAGGGCGTTAAGGTACGCGTGCGGCGACAGGTGCGGAGCCTGTTTAGGGAATGTAAGGAGTGCAGGGACACTGGCTCAGGGGAGCTTAGGAGGTCTCTATGTCCCCATTCCCTATCGCAGGGCCCACCATTGTTAAAGTTTCCCAGGTTCCCCCTTTATTATTTGATTATTGTATGTATAACGTGTAATACCTAAATTCGCCAGGTGGAGGCGGCGTATCCACCTGCACGTTTTATTATTTAAATGCGCCCCACTGGAGGCGGTGTATCCAGGGTCACGTGTGTTATGGGTCCGCCTTGCGGTATCATCTGCGTCCTGACACACGTGATCATGACAGGAATAGCAGTGACGGTGACATTTACTGCATTTACATTTCCTGATCAATTATACATCATTTCTCAATTTTGTGTTGGAGAATTTATTGACTCAATATTCTGTTTTTACCATTGACTTAGTCTGATACTATAACATCGGTACGTCTAGTGATGTGACATGAGAGCAGCCCTCTGTCCTTAGTACAGCTTTAGAGGACTGACTTGTGTGCATTAAGTTCCTTCCCCTGACTAACAAAGGTGAAAGCTCTTGTTCCTTTGTCACCTTCCCCCCATCACCTTCAACTTTTAGGTAATGGATAACTTTTGCTGCATGAAGTGGATGTGGATTGGCCGTAATAGGAGACCAGAGACCTGTTACATGTCCTGCCGAGGACAAGTCCTGGAACCAACTGAATTGTGTTGAGTAATATCTAGAAAGGCAATATTAAATAATTCACAGGGTAATTGCTTATAAGACATGTCGAGATTAATATAATGAACATCATCAACAGTGCAGTCTTAATAAAAACCATGAGGATAAAAATTATAGAAGAAACTCCTAAAAGATATAAAGATAATTGGAGTGCTGTCTTCAAAAATTAAATGTGATTTTATTGATACAATGATAAGTAACATACATAATCTTATACACAAAAAAAGATAGGATCCACAATAGAAGCCCTGGGAATAAGGGGTTGGGGTAGGAGGCAGTTTCATAAATTACATAAGTATACAGTATTGGAAGATCATGGAAACATATCCTCTCCTAGTGCAAATGTAGTAATATTGCAACAATCATAAAGTGCTTGTGCTGAGGGTCTACCATTCATTATAAACTGCCCGCACCCAAGTTATAAGGGTTAATAATAATTTTTATTTCTATAGTGCCGACAAATTCTGCAGCACTTTACATTTCAGAGGGGATTTGTACAGACAATAGACATTATTGTTATGTTGTAATCACATAGATTATAACAAATACCAAGAGGAATGAGGGCCCTGCTCGCAAGCTTAGAGTCTATGAGGAAAGAGGTAGACACGAAAGGTGGGTGGTAACAGTTGCCCTGATTGTATGGACCAGCCATAATGTTAAGTGTGTAACAGTACAGACACAGAGGGCTAATGGATGCATAAAGCATGTGGGAACATGATGCTGGGAACCTGGTTATGGTAAAACTTTTGGCTGTGCCACACAGGGATAGATTAGGTTAATGTGTTGAGGCGATAGGTCAGTCTGAATAAATGCGTTTTCAGGGCACGCTTAAAATAGCGGGGATTGGGGACTAATCGTATTGACCTGGGAAGTACATTCCAAAGAATTGCATACACTTGCCCATGTTGTAAAGTGCCGGTGCACAGACCACAGAATTCTCAGGTGCCGACTCCAGACGCACGTTTCGTGTAAGCTTTTTCCCCATTGGCGTCACTGGGCACCCTCTGCGACAGCGATCGTTACACCCCCGGGGAGCTGCCAAGTCTGCTCCTCTCAAGCCCCCAGTCACACATAGCGATCTCACTAGCAAGATCGCTGCTGAGTCACAAGTTTTATGACGCAACAGTGAGCTCACCAGTGAGATCTCTGTGAGTGACACCTTTCAGCGACCGGCCCCCTGCCGGTTATTGCTGATCGTTGTTGGAAAGCCCTGGACATTTTATTGATCGCTGGTCTCCCGCTGGCCAGCACACATCGCTGCGTGTGACAGGCAGGAGACCAGCGATCAGCGCGCTGGTAACTAAGGTAAACGCAGAGTTTCTAAGCAGTGCGCTGTGCTTAGAAACCCTCTATGTACCTTAGTTACCAGCGCGTTGATGCAGGGAGCTGGTAACCAAGGTACACATCAGGTTTCTAAGTGACGCGCGCTGCTTAGAAACCCGATGTGTACCTTAGTTACCAGCTCCCTGCATCAGCGCGCTGGTAGCTAAGGTACACAGCGACGCACCCGCTCGGCGTCGCTGGTGCTGATATCTGGTGAAGCTACCTGTTTGGCAGCTCACCAGCGATCATGTAGCGACACACCAGCGATCCTGACAGTTGATAACGTTGTCGGGATCGCTGGTGAGTTGCTATGTGTGACGGGGCCCTGAGGGTACTGCACAGCCGCTCTTGTTCAAGATATATGATCAGTTTGTTGTGACCGGACAAGCCCTTTATGATTGAAAGTTAAAATACTTTAGTTTCCCTCTTCTTTTTTTAATTTAAACAGACTACAAATTGATATTTTTCCAGGATGTTGTTTTTGTTTTTCAATACAAAGATGCAATTAAAGGGTTTCCCCGTGTTCTGTAGTAGTAATGCAGAACTCCCCAACCTCCCGCCCTCCTGACTCTATGGGGATGTGGCGCACTCCTGCTAGCTTGGCAGTTTGGACTGGCGATATTTCACTGTGCTGGCAGCTGTCCGCTCTCTGACTCTCCTATATGAGACAGCGATGGAGGAGAGCAGTATCACTGAAGCTGCTCAGGACTGGAAGCTAAAAGTTGTCTCCTGGTCAGGTTCAGAGCAGCACTGAAAATCTCTACTGCAAAGGTGCCTGTAAGCGCTGCGCATGCTGGACCGCAGTCGTGGCCGGTGCTTCTGGGCAACCAGATGTACATAATTAAAAATGTACCTTTTTAATTAGAAGGGAGGCATTTTAATAAACGGTAAATTGCAAAGTTATTTGTTTTCCTGAGCACTATCCAAATCTGCCCATCAATGAAGATACAAATACATTCCCTAAAAGGGGGATTTATTACGTTTGTGAATTTTTAATTATAGATTATTTTTTCTTTTACGTACAGTACATGATTAAAGGTGCGGCCATCTTTCCTGAGTTTGTTAGCAGACTTTTGAGAGTGGTTTTACAGCATCTATAAGGACCATAGGCACTCTTAAGGGCCTTTTACACATAGCGATATTGCTAGCGATGTCGCTACATGTGATACTTCCCTCCGACCGGCCCCTCCCCACTGGATATCGCTGATCGCGCGAGAACGTCCTGGGCCGTTTTCTTCTCGCTGGAGTCCCGCTGGCACCAACGAGTGATGCATGGACGCAGGCGGAAGACGTCATCATCGCTGCCGTCTGACAGGTAAGTAACGACCGCCGAGCATCGCTGCGTCGCTGGAGAGATCTCCCTGTTTGGCAAATCACTACCAACCATTTAGCGATGCACCAGCGATCCTGTCCGGGTCGTATCATTGTCGGGATCGCTGGTGCATCACTAAATGTAACGGGACCTTTAGTCTGAAGTTATCTTAACCCCTTAACGACCGCCGATACGCCTTTTAACGGCTGTAGTTAAGGGTACTAAAACCACAGCGCCGTTAATTCACGGCGCTGTGATTTAAGTGAATAGCGCCCCTCAGTGTCGGATTTTCTCCGGTGTCTCAGCTGCCGGGGGTAGCCGAGACCCCAGAGAACATGAATCGGTCGTTTTTTTCCCCGCTTTTGCGATCGCCGTTATTAACCCTATAACGGCGACTGCAAAAAAACAAACAAACCGCGATTATGCATTAAATTTCTCTTTCCTCTGATGTGATTGCACATCAAAGGAGAGAGAAATAGGGTCCTCGATTTCTCCCCCCCCCCCCCCCCCGGTACCTCTCCGTGGTCCTCCGTCCCCTCCCGGTGGTCCCACGTCCCGCCGGCGTCCTCCAATGGGCGCCGCCATCTTGAAAATGGCGGGCGCATGCGCAGTGCGCCCGCCGGGAATCTGCCGACTCCGGCTGGCAGATTCCATTCATTATTTTGATCACTATGATAAACGATTTTTTCAGTTTTCCATTTGGGCTAGGGTTAAGGTTGGGTTAGGGTTAGTGTTGGGCTAGGGTTAGGGTTGGGTTAGGGTTAGAATTAGGGTTAGGGCGAACTAGGATTAGGGTTAGGATTAGGATTAGGGTTTGGATTGGGGTTAGGGTTGGAGCAAGAATTGAGGGGTTTCCACTATTTACCTACTTTGGGGGTCTAAAAATTGGGGTCTAAAAAAGACTTTTTATTTTCACGGCTCTGCATTTATAAACTACTGTGAAGCGCTTGGGGGTTCAAAGTGCTCACCACACATCTAGATAAGTTCCTTAGGGGGTCTAATTTCCAAAATGGGGTCACTTGTGGGGGGTTTCCACTGTTTAGGCCCATCAGGGGCTCTGCAAACGCAACATGATGCCCGCAGACCATTCCATCAAAGTCTGCATTCCAAAATGACACTCCTTCCCTTCCAAGCTCTCCCATGCGCCCAAACAGTGGTTCTCCCCCCCCCACATATGGGGTATCGGCGTACTCAGGACAAATCGCACAACAACTGTGGGGGTATGATTTCTCCTGTTACACTTATAAAAATTTGGGGGCGAAAAGATCATTTTTGTGGAAAAAAAAATGGATTTTTTATTTTCACGGCTCTACGTTATAAACTTCTGTGAAGCACTTGAAGGTTCAAAGTGCTCACCACACATCTAGATAAGTTTCTTATTGGGTCTAGTTTCCAAAATGGGGTCACTTGTTGGGGGTTTCCACTGTTTAGGCACATTAAGGGCTCTCCGAACGCAACATGGCATCCAATCTCAATTCCAGCCAACTCTGTGTTGAAAAAGTCAAATGGCGCTCCATCCCTTGCGAGCTCTGCCGTGTGCTGAAAAAGTGGTTTACCCCCACATATGGGGTATCGGCGTATTCAGGAGAAATTGTACAACAAATTTTGTGGTTGATTTTCTCTTTTAACACTCGTAAAAATAAAAAAAAAAATGGTTCTGAAGTTAATTTTTTGCAAAAAAAAGTTAAATGTTAATTTTTTCCTTCCGCATTGCTTTAGTTCCTGTGAACCACTTAAAGGGTTAATAAACTTTTTGAATGTGGTTTTGAGCACCTTGAGGGGTCTAGTTTTTAGAATGGTGCCAATTTTGGGTATTTTCTGTCATGTACACCCCTCAAAATGACTTTAAATATGATGTGGTCCCTAAAAAAAAAAAAAGGTTTTGTAAATTTTGTTGTAAAAATGAGAAATTGCTGGTCAACTTTTCACCCTTATAACTTCCTAACAAAAAAAAAATTTTGCTTCCAAAATTGTGCTGATGTAAAGTAGACATGTGGGAAATGTTATTTATTAAGAAATTTGTGTGACACATCTCTCTGATTTAAGGGCATAAAAATTTAAAGTTTTAAAATTGCAAAATTTTTGCCATATTTCCGTTTTTTTCATAAATAAACATAAGTCTTATCGAAGAAATTTTACCACTAACATGAAGTACAATATGTCACGAAAAAACACTCTCAGAATCAGCGGGATCCATTAAAGCGTTCCAGAGTTATAACCTCATAAAGGGACAGTGGTCAGAATTGTAAAAATTGGCCTGGTCATTAAGCTGCAAACTGGCTCTGTCGCTAAGGGGTTAAAGGGAATCTGTCAGCAGTAGAGTTGAGCGACTTTGGTCGGATCGGGTTTCATGAAACAAAATTTGTTTCAGATGAAACTGGTCCGACTAGGGCAAAAAAAGTCGGAGTTTCGTCCGAAACCCGACCCCAATGCAAGTCAATGGGAAATAAAAGTCTGCATTAAGCGGATGACATTCATCCACTCAATGCCGACTTTTATTTCCCATTGACTTGCATTGGGGTCGGGTTTCGGACGAAACTCCGACTATTTTTGCCCTAGTCGGACCAGTTTAATCTGAAACAAATTTTGTTTCATGAAACCCAATCCGACCAAAGTCGCTCAACTCTACTGCTGACAGATTCCCTTTAACCCCCTTAGCTGTGTCACCTGAGAGCTGCATGATATAGGGATAGAGTCTCTGATTCCAGTGATGTGTCAGATATCTGACTGCTTGGTGTAGTTTGGGTAGAATTCCTGTTTTCTCTGCTGTAGATGTAGCAATACTCAGAATGCTGAGCTGTGTATAACCTCTTTACCACCTTGGGATTTTCCATTTTTGCATTTTCGTTTGTGCAATTCCACAATTTTTTTTTTTTTTACTATGCTCACTGAATGCTAAAATTGAGCTGCCATTATAATTCTCCAGGGCATTATGAGTTCAGACACCAAACATGTCTCGGTTCTGTTTTATTTAAGTGATGAAATAAAAAATCTGAATCCAAAACCCATAGGTTCATGATCTGGGGTTAGCTGAGGGCTTATTTTTTGCGCAATGAGGTGACGTTTTATTGATACCATTTTGATGTGGATACGATCTTTTGATCGCCCATTATTGTGTTTTAATGCAATGTTGCTGTGACCAAAAAAATGTACTTCTGGCGTTTTAATTTATTTATTTTTTTTCTCATTACGCATTTTAAAGATCGGATTAATTCTTTGCATATTTTGGTAGATTGTGCAATTCTGAACTCAGTGATACCAAATGTGGTTTGTTTGTTATTTTTCTTTATATATTGAACCTTTCATATATATATATATTTTTTTTTTTTTATATACCTTACATATATTTTTAAAAACTTCAATAGTATCCATAGGAGACTTGAATTTGGGATCTTCTGAGTGGCCATGGGGCTGCGCTCATAGCAGATTGGCAATGGCAAGCACAGGGGTCTCCTACAGACCTCTGGTTGTCATGCCAACCCGTCACCACCCTTGATCATGTGACAGAAGTACCAATGCGCAGGGTTAGTGACGAGCTTCTGGTGTGGCCATGTTTGACAGCAACAAACACTGAAATAAACACTTGATACAGATCACTCTGTAATGACTCTATATTATATGAGTTTCACTTTTTGAATTGAAGAACTGAAATAAATAAACTTTTGAATGATATTCTAATTTTGTGAGAAGCGCCTGTAAGTTCTCAGCGTAGAGTGCAGGCTAAATGTGATCCCAAATGTTATGTGAAATGTTCCCAATAAAAGCTTCAACTCAATCCACAAGAAAAGCATGTCCTCACTCAGGTCTGTCAATGGAAATAAAGGGGACTTCCATGTTACTGGTAGCACAAAGGCTCTGGGAAAGCAAAATAGCTCCTCACCAGCCAAAAGAAATTCAGCAAATTTCCACTCCCAAATCCAAATGCCCCCTCCCTTCTCATCCCCATAGTGTACCTAAACCACATAATGTGTGCATGCTTGTCATTTCTATAGTGATGAGAACCCGCCTAACTTACAAGTGCGTGTCTCCAGAAGCACGGGCTGGCCATAATGTACTGGTCACTACAGCGGCAGTTTGTAATTTTCACATTCATTGCTACTTGTTTCTCGAAAATACCCATGGAGTCAAAGTAGTCACTCCACCTGTAGATAACTTTCCCAAGGGGTATGATTTCCAAAATGGGGTCAATTGAGGTAGATTCTGCTTTTCTAGCACTTAGGGGCTCTGTATATGGAGTCCGCAAACTGTTCTAGGAACATCATCGCTCCATGAGGCAAATAGCACTCCGTCCCTCCCAAGTCTCTCCGTATGGTTAAGCAGTACTGTCCAGCCACATATAGGGTATTTGCCAAGTTCAGTAGAAACTGTGGGACAAATTTTGGTGCCATTTTTACCCACTTCTTGCGTGAAAATATAAAATCTGTGGCTAAAACAAAACTTTAGTGGTAAAAATGTAACTGGTGTCAATACGATCACTGCACTACTAGATGAATTCATTGGGGAGTGTCGTCTGTAAAATGAGTTCACATATATGGGGCTTCTGCTGTTCTGTCACCTCAGGGACTTAGCCAGTGTGATATGGCACCCTCAAGCCATTCCAGCAAAATCTCAACTCCAGTATGGCACCTCTTCCCTTCTGAGCTTTGCACTGTGCCTCAAAAGTAGAATTCCCCAACTTACGAGATATTGGCGTACTCGGGAGCAATTGCATAGCAAATTGTATGGTGCAATTTCTCCTGTTACCCTTATGAAAATGCTAAATTTGGGGCTAAAACTGCATTTTTTGTGAGGGAAAATTTGATTTTATTTTTTTCACGGCTCAACATTATAAACGTCTGTGAGGCACCTGAAGGGTAAATGTAGCTTTAGCTACTGCCTGCAATGTTTGTGTGTGAAGGGGACTATTCACATTACATGAATATTGGCCTAATTCCCTGATTTCTATGAGACTGACTGACTATCCAATGTGAATTTTAGGGTCCTGATTCTTTCCCAATGTCGAATATCAGGAGGAATAAAGGATAAATAATGTTGGATTTACAGCATGACGAATCCTTTTGTTCTTATGATCGGGCTCCTGATTTCACAATACAAACTATAGCCATTATTAAAATAGATCTGTTAATCCTGGTGTATTTGTAGTAATACTGATAAGGCTTTTTGAAAATGTTCTTGCCTAATATATAACAAGCTATTTGTGAGTCCAGCATGGATTTTCAAAGTAAGCACACCGGCTTCATCAAGTATTTAATAATGTATATAGTTTGTATTTTGAAGTCTTTGACAGATCCATCTTATGGGAGATAACAACATGCTGTGAGAAATGTCTGCTATTGCCCCATGCACCCCCACCTCGTCTATTGAGGAAAGCTCATTACGACTGATACCTGTCACACCTGTGGGGAGATTGTAAGAAATGTGTTGTGCTTTGCGGTCTGAGAATGATGGCGTCTTCTGGCATCAGGCAGGTTAAGTAGAGTTTGATGCGTATGGACAGGAGCCGATGTGGAGTGTTTCTTTTATCCCGGCTATGTTGTGCCGCTCTGAGTGGTATTGACATTCTGCTCCCACTATACATCTATCGAGTCTGGTTTGTTGGCTGATAAATCCATTAGCCGAGCTGGAGAGTTGCAGAGTAAATACGGCTGTCCTAATTTTTTCTGACATTTACTTCCCATCTGACTCCTGCAACCTGATGTACAACAACTTCACTTCAAAGGTGAAGTTTTCTGCTGGATGCGGCAAATCGCGTCAGCCACGACTACTTCTCTCTTAGAAGAAAGCAGAAAGGCATCAATTTCGACTTTAAGACGTTGCTTTTTCACAAGGGACAGACTCGGTGGAGCTTGAAAGTTCAAGATTTGCAAATAAAAGCTTGCGAGTAATGCAATCTGCCGTCCCCTAAATTATTGCAGACTTTGATATTTTAATAATTCCAAATATTTAACACCTCAATGGGCTGTAAAGTTTGTCAAAGAAGTTTGGAAACTTTCTGGAACTTTCTTTTTTTTTTTTCTTGTTAAGATGCAATTGGTGAGCTGCCGGCAGAACATCCGGCTTAGGAATATGCGACATGGATATGAATGCGGGAAACTAAACAGCAGTTTCTCAATTTCCATTGTGTTGCTAATGCAATGTCATTGCCATTATTACAGTGGCTTGCGAAAATATTCACACCCCCTTGGCTTTTTTGCCTATTTTGTTACATTACAACCTGTATTTACCATAAATATCTGTAATCTGACTTGTGTGTGATGCATCAGCGTTAAATAGTCAAAGTTGGTGAAGTGAGAAATATCTGCATAAATTTAATTTATGGGATCAAATAACTAAAAATTGACGTGCACATGTATCCACCCCTCTTATGATGAAGCCCCTAAACATTTCTGATGCAAGTAATTACCTTCATAAGGCCAGGATCACACATGTAGGAAACACGGCTGAGTCTTGCATGTTCATACCCGGCACTGCCGCTGGCACTCGGGAGTGGAGCATGCAGCTCCATGTATTGCTATGCAGCCGCACGCGCCGATCCGAGTGCAGACGGCAGTGCCGCGTAGTAACATGTGAGACTCGGCCTTGTTTCTCACGTGTGATCCCGGCCTTAGTCACATGCTTAGTGATAGATTGCATATAGGTGGACTTTCTAAGTGCCACATGGTCTTTTCTGAAAGGCCACAGAGGCTGCAATACCATTTAGCCCCTTTCCGACCTTTGACGTATAGGTACTTCTAAGGTCGCCTCCCCCTGTTGGCTCCGGCAGTGAGCCCACAACTTCTCTGGCACATGTCAACTGATTTCAGCTAATCTCATTAGCTGACCTGTGCCTCTAACAGCTGCGGGTGGAATCACGATCTACCCACGGCTGTTAACATGCTAAATGCCTTTGTCAAACGCTGACAGCAACATTTAACATAATCTTGCCAAAAGCACCTCACAAACCCGGCTCATCACCACCCGTGTAACATGACTGCGTGTTGTTGATGGGTTGGCATGACAACCAGGGTCTGCAGGAGACCCCTGTGGTTGCCATTGCCAGGCAGCTATGAGTGCCGCCAGATGGCCAGCGCTCATAGCATGTGATCATTTTAGCTACACAACCAGCAGGTCTGAAGCCCTGCTCTGTATAGCATAGGTGATCGGTTGATCGCAGCTTCTATTAAAAAAAGTGAAAAGTTGAGAAAAAAAAACTTGTTTAAAAATATTAACTTTAAAAAATAGAAACATTTAAATCACACCTCCCCCCCATTTGCCCCATTTAAAACAAATAAAAAAAAAATACATATTTGGTATCACCGCATTCGGAATCGCCCGATCTATCAATATATAAAAAGAATGAATCCGATCGGTAAATGGCGTAATGAGAAAAAAAATAACACCAGAATTGGGTTTTCTTGGTCACCACAACATTGCAATAAAGTGCAATAACGGGCGATAAAAAGGTCATATGTACACCAAAATGGTTTATATAAAAATGTCAGCTCGGTACGCAGAAGATAAGCCTTCACCCAGCCAGAAATCCTGAAAAATGGAGATGCTACTGGTCTCGTAAAATGGCAACTTTTTTTTTTTTTTCAAAACTCTGGATTTTTTTAATTCATCACTTAAATTCAAAACCACCTGGACATGTTTGGTTTCTACGATCTCGTAATGACCTGAGGAATCGTAATGGCAGGTCGCTTTTAGTGAAGTTGGTAAAAAAAAAAAAATGTGGAATTGCACTTTTTTTTATTTCACCGCATGTTTAATTTTTTTCCTAGTCTCTAGTACACTGTATGGCAAAACAAATGGTGTCGTTCAAAAGTACAACTCGTCCCACAAAACAACAAGCCCTCACTTTGCACAAAGAGCAAAAAACTGAAGCTCAAAAATAACCCTTTCACCACCTTGGGTTTTTTAAATGGCCCGGTTTAAACTGATGAGTCTGCAGTCATTCTGTGTGACTGTAGACATGAATCCCCCCCCCCCCAGCACATGCCTGGATTCTCCCTTTTCAGTCTCGGGACCAGGGGGTATGTATGAGTACCCCGACGAATGTGTTGTGCGGCCTTATTCTCCATACACTTGCATGGAGCAAGGCCACAATTGGGACTTGCATCGATCTCAAAAACGGAGCCCCGTTGCACACTGCTGTCATAGAATCATAGAAACGTAGAGTTGGAAGGGACCTCCTGGGCCATCTGGTCCAACCCCTTGCTCAAAGCAGGATTCGCTAAATCATCCCAGTCAGATGTCTGTCCAGCCTCTGTTTGAAGACTTCCATTGAAGGAGAACTCACCACTTCTCGTGGCAGCCTGTTCCACTCATTGATCACTCTAACTGTCAAAAAGTTTTTTCTAATATCTTATCTGTGTCTCCTCTCATTCAGTTTCATCCCATTGCTTCTAGTCTTTCCTTGTGCAAATGAGAATAAAGATAATCCTTCTACAATGTGACAGCCCTTTAGATATTTGTAGACAGCTATTAAGTCTCCTCTCAGTCTTCTCTTTTGCAAACTAAACATTCCCAAATCCTGCGACCATTCTGGTCGCTCTTTTCTGAACTTGCTCCAGTTTGTTGATGTCTTTTTTTAAAATGTGGTGCCCAAAACTGGACACAATATTCCAGATGAGGTCTGACCAAAGAGGAGTAGAGGGCAATAATGACTTCACGTGATCTAGACTGTATGCTTCTGTTAATACATCCTAGAATTGCATTTGCCTTTTTTGCTGCTGCATCACACTGTTGACTCCTATTTAGTCTGTGATCTATTAGTATACCCAAGTCTTTTTCACATGTGCTCTTTGCTTAGCCCTATTCCTCCCATTCTGTAGATTCTTTTTTCATTTTTATTGCCCAGATGTATTAATTTGCATTTTTCCCTGTTAAAAACCTTTCTGTTAGTTGCTGCCCACTGCTCCAGTTTATTTATATATTTTTGAATCCTCTCTCTCTTCTCTAGTATTAACTATCCCTCTTAGCTTTGTGTCATCAGCAAATTTAATCAGTTTACCCTCAATTCCTTTATCTAAATCGTTGATAAAGATGTTGAACAATACAGGGCCCAGGACAGAGCCCTGTGGTACCCCACTTGAGACATTCTTCCAACTGGATGTGCAGCCATTTACGACCACTCTTTGGGTCCGATCACTAAGCCAGTTATGAATCCACCTAACAGTTGCCTTGTCCATTCCATACTTAGTCATTTTTTCAATAAGGATTGTATGAGATACTTTGTCAAATGCTTTGCTGAAGTCAAGATATACTATATCTACAGCATTTCCTTCATCCACCCAATCAGTGATTTCCATCATAGAAGGAAATTAAGTTAGTCTGACATGACTTATTAGTTACAAACCCATGCTGACTCTGTTTAATCACTTCATTCTTATCCAGGTACTGACATACATGTTGTTTAATAATTTGTTCAAAGATGTTTCCTGGTATAGAAGTCAGACTCACCGGCCGATAGTTGCCTGGGTCCACCTTCTTCCCCTTTTTGAAGATAAGAACAACATTTGCTCTTCTCCAGTCTTCTGGGACTTCTGTTCTCCAAGAATTTTCAAAGATTATGGAGAGGGGTTTAAAAATGTCTTCTGCTATCTCCTTCAGTACTCTGGGGTGTAATTCATCTGGACCTGGAGACTTGAATTCATTTAGGTTAGCTAAGTGTTTCCTCACTATCTTTCTGTTTATAGATATCCTGGATTGTTTTTTTCCCTTAATAGGACAGTGAAGAACAGTTGATGTTACATTTCCTTTCTGAGAGAAAACAGATGCAAAATAGGAATTTAAAAGTTCGGCCTTCTCAACATCCTGTCTTACCATTTCATCATTTTCATCCTGTAAAAGTCAGTGGTCAGAATTCCCAAACAATGCCACTACTTTGGGATTGGTGGGATCTTCTGTTATACTTTTATAGCATGGCCACAGAAGTATCAGGTGGGTGAGACGGAAATACCTTTGCCAGACTTTATTTTGGGAGAGGCTAGTCCAGTTGGGACATCCCATTTAGTAATTTTGTGATCTTTTAATAAACTTTGTGAAGCAATTTCACATAAATGTTCTGCTATCTGCTTACTGACAGTAAAGGAATGGATTCCTTGGTCAGCCAGAGTTTGGCAGCTATCTCTGACCATCAGTATGGCCGCCATCACTCTGACAGCGTCAGTATAATGTTCTTGAACAGTTTATTGCGAGTGATGGGACTTCGTTTATACGCTTTTTTTTTTTTTCCTTTCCATCTGGGACTGTCAGGAGGCCATGGTCGGCTTGTCAGGAGCGCTGCAGTCGTCCATCTCAATAATTCGGTTTTGCTTTGATGTTGCCAACTTCTTTTATATGTTCCAGACATAGTCAATGGACTTCACAAGGCGGCAATTGTGAGAAGAAGCTGTCAGAAATATTTGATTTCAATATTTCATCTTCTCTGCCAGCAGTTTACTAAGATGAGTTTTATTGTCGCATTATTCATTTTTCTTCCTGTTCAGTTCCTATAGAGATGCTGTGACTATGGACGTCAGCCCGGACCTGTACTGTTATTTTCTGCCACTGTGCAAATCACAGGTCTCCAATATATTGGGCTGTCATCAATAAATGGACAATTTCACATGAGGTCTAGACCTGGTGAACAGCCGGCTGGAATGCGACAGCTCCAAACTGAATAGCTTTAGGCGTCTTGCATACATTATACATTTCAAGCAATGCGAAGACAGGAGTTTTAAGACAAAAATATAATTATTTTATTAACAAAAATACAACGTATAATAACACATGATTAGATAAAAAGCCGACAAGGAAAATGTAGGTATCCTAGTGCAGGGTTCCCCAACTCCAGTCCTCAAGGCCCACCAACAGATCATGTTTTCAGGATTTCCTTTGTATTGCACGGGTGAAGCAATTATCACCTAAGGAAATCCTGAAAACATGATCTATTGGTGTGCCTTGAGGACTGGAGTTGGGGAACTCAGTCCTAGTGGACCACGCTAATGGTGAAATTGGGTCGCCCTCACACGCCCACGGCAGCGGGGTACTCGGTACCGGGCCGGTGTCAAGGCGGGAATGTGTCACAGCAGCGGTGACCCGGTCGGTGGCCCTGGGCACCCAATATCAATGGAGGTGATGTTAATGGTGTTAAAGTTTATTAGAATAGTTCGTGACGCCACCCGTGGTGTTTGGCAAGTAAGATGTTGAGCCAACGCTGCATGCAGATCCGCTGGGACTGATGGTGTGGTGCAGCAAAGATGGTGTAGCTCCCCACTGGTGGAGCTGTAGTCCCAGGGCAGTGTAGGTGCAATCGATGAGTAGAGGCGCAGAATGGTATAGATGCTGGTACCCAGGTGTAGCGGTGCTGGAATAACTGGAGGACACCTGAGTATGCGGTTCCAAAGCTTTACTCACTGTTTGCAGTTCACTCAACTTCCTGCCTCCGTACTGTGTTCTCCTGGTCAGGGCTCCAGCCAACCTCCAGGCAGGATAGGATTCTCCCCTCCGCCAACATGTACCTTACTGAACGACTCCTCCAATGCGCCTTTAGGTGCGAAGCACTCCAGTACTTAGTTACCCTGGAATGCCTCTCTCTAGGTGTTCCTAGTCTTTACTTGTATGACAGACAGCTGTAGCCCGCTTCGGGGACTCCTCTCTGCGTCCCGGCTCTCTATTCAGTTGCTGTTGTGTCCCAAGTCTATGATGGGAGCAAGGCGTTAGCGGCTCACTACTCCTCCGGTGTCTGTTGCCGAACATAAAGATCCAATCAAGCTCGGGGACCGGGCCCTGGCCTTTGCGCTCTCTGGACTGGAAGGGTTCTCTATCTTTCTTCAACCAGCTTCCCACCGTCCTTCTATTCTCCTTCGTTCCGATCTGTTCTCTCTCTCTTATGGAAGGTTAGGTTATCAATCTTATCAGTCTCTTTCTCTGGTCTTTCTCGTGCCAGCAGCCCAGATCACTGGGACCTGCTGCAGCACGTCCCTCAGTCACCCATCTTCTCTCTCTAACCAACTAACCACTAACTCTCACTCTTCCCACTCTTTTATATCTAACTCCACCCGCCTCCCCAGCACCTCTCGTGTTACGAAGCCAGGGACCACAAAAGGCACCCTATGACCTTTCCAGCATAAAGCATGGATGGGATCCTGCTGAACTATCCTGTGTGTGGGGTGCAGGTGTTGGAATGCGGAAAGGAGTTCCCATCCTACCTGGATGGTGGGGCACTACACCTTAGGAGAAGGTGCAGTACCTCTGTGGCGACTGAAGCCTCAGGAGCGCCACATAATCAATATATACCTACCTCTTGAAGCTCATCAAGAGAATGCCAAGAGTGTGCAAAGCAGTAATCAAAGCAAAAGGTGGCTACTTTGAAGAACCTAGAATATAAGACATATTTTCAGTTGTTTCACACATTTTTGTTAATTATTTAGTTCCACATGTGTAAATTCATAGTTTTGATGCCTTCAGAGTGAATTTACAATTTTCATAGTCATGAAAATAAAGAAAATTCTTTGAATGAGAAGGTGAGTCCAAACTTTTGGTCTGTACTATGTGTATATGTATGTGTGTGTGTATATATATATATATATATATATATATATATATATATATATATATATATATATATATATATATATATATATATATATATATAATATCTCCATCCGCTCATTTGCCTGCCTAATATCCCTGTCTATTATATGTTGTTTTGTTAATAAAATTAAGTTTTTTCATATAAAACGTCATATGGAATATTTATTGTGTGTGTGTGTGTATTTTGGTTAATATGAACTTATTGCTAATCAGTCCTGGGTACCTTTTTTTTTTTTTTTTTTTTTTTTCTGGATTGCTGCCAATTTATTACTATTTGTGCTCCTGTGGTGTTTTCTTTCCCCCCCCCCCCTGCTTTGTGGGTGTAGTTTATTGATTCCTTGTGTTTTTGGCTGATTTTGTCAATTTGAACTTTTTAAAGGTCACAAAATTTGGTGTATTTGGAGTGCGCCAAACCTAGACTTTTTTTTGCTAAATTGTGACTTTTGACACTAAAAGTCGCAAAAATACCCCAGAACAATTGAATGTTTTTCTTTACTGAGTTGTATGCACCATTCGGATTAATTTTGCACCAAAAAACGGCAATTAATACCACAAGACAAAAACAAAAAATTTCTTTAATAAAACTCAAATGATCAATCAAGGCTTCTGGGTCCAATTTACCATTGCGTTTGTGCTTTTTTTTTTTTTTTTTTTATTATTGTGTTTTGTGCTTAACTTTTTTTGTGCCATATTCATCTTTCCATTCATGTCTTTGTAAAGTTTACGTGCTTTTGTTCTCGTTTTATAGCTCACCATTGTGAGCAGATCTTGGGGTTCCCAGATGTGTGTGTTCTTCTAAGTTATCATTTGTGACTACTCAAAATATGCAAAAAATATAGCTAAACCCAAGAATCCAGGGATACTGTACATTCTGTATTACAGCTTTTAAATATTTTTTTTTCTCAGTTTGCCTCTTGGATCCCGGCACTATCTAACACTATACTTTCATCAGTTAAAAAAAAAAAAAAAAAAAGTTGAATTCAGTAAGATATTCCCTTGAAGGATAATTTGGGACTGTGTAATCTACCTTACTTCGCTTTTGGGTTCAAACAGAAGAGACACTTTAAATTGGTCCCTGCTCTTGTCGTTCCAGCCCGGTGTAGTTTAGGCCATGGGCTTGTAAGATCACTGGCACGCCATTAATAGGAAGACATGTGGAGACATTATATCTGAAAGCGCAGGTTACTAGGCAACAGCACGAAAGTCTGTAACATATATATAATCAATTCTAAAATCTTACTGTCTCATAAATTGCAGGTTTAATAGGGGAACATACAGGGGATATTTTTGGAAGCAACAGATGGGTGCAAGTTTAGTAACTTACAAGTTACTGTTTCGTTTCACTCTGCGTCTTTGTTCCTTTTCCCATGAATAATTCTGCGTAGATAATCTCACACTTGCAGAGGTTTAGTATAAAAGGGTCTTTATTATCAGAAGGAGTATGCTTTTGATGGACAGATCAATGCTCTATTCCCTGAGCGATTTCTGTTCTCAAATCACTATAATTATCAGTTTCGTAGGATTCTCTTATTGAAGGCCTGCAGGTATTGACAGTGCTGCTGCTCTCTGCAGCCAATCAGATTCCAGCCTTAAAGGGAATCTGTCACCCCTTTTTTGAGATATCATATAATGATATCATTCAATTGTGTGTCACATAAGGATTCTCTTAGTACTTTTGCTTCCCCCTGACCCCGCACCTTTCATGCATAAATACCTTTTTTATATCAGTTCAGATGTATGTAAACTGCCGCTGTCTGGTCCGCTGGGCGGGGCTTATTCAACTGCTCCCCCCTCCCTGTCTTGCTCTACACATTGTTTTTAAGGCATTTAACGCAATTGTTTTTGATCAAGTGACATGTCCCCTTCTTAAGGGATTGCCCAAGCGCTAAGAAAGTCTGCAGTCACCTGCAATGAGCACTCTGTCCTGATTCCCCTGTATTCCTGCAGTTGGGCAGTCACTTGATCGCATGTAAGGGATTTGCATACTTTCGGTCACAAGCCAACTAGCCTCATCCTGTTTCATTAATCTCTCATCTATTGAGATAAGCCGACACATGACCGCAAGTTTGCAAATCGCATGTGATATCGCTTACCCACACAGCAAATCATGACTTTGAGTGCATTGCACAGTGTCAGGATTCGGTTGTCTGCAGTCACAAAGTGACTTTTTAATTTCAGACTTTAGCTCTTTCTTTTGAATACCATTTGATCCTTTATACCATTTGATCCTTTATACCATTTGATCCTTTATACCATTTGATCCTTTATATTTTGAATCAATATTTAACTTTAGAAATATGTAAAGTTACATTCGTTACCATATATATTATGTATAGGCGTCTATGGGAATATCCCATGTTGATGGACAAGAGTACGGATCATACAGGTTATGTATGATCAAAAATTAGTATGGTACTCCATCATCCCTGTTGTAGCATTAATTACCTGAGCATATAGTAAGTCACGTTATAAGATGCCCAGTGCAATGCCGCTCCCCCAATTTTGATTTGAAACTTTTTGAGTTAAATTTTTTTTTTGCTATGATCTCCTGAATAGCGACAAAGGCTAAAACCTGAGAAAAATCTCCATGGTTGCAATTTTTGTGACTCCTATCAATTCTACTTGTCGCCAATAGCCGTTTTTTCTTACCCTAGGTGTCTTTTTAAGTTGAATAACATAAGCTTTTCAGGATGACCTCTAATGACTGCCAGGGTTATTTCATCATTTGATGAGTAGTATAAAATGTGCGTGCATCTGGGGATTATTACATCTAATTCTTGAAGTATTTTAGCTTAATAATGTACATGAAGGGTTTCTGGAGTAAAATTTTAATCCACCGCATTTAGGTATTGAATCCAATTTAACGCTTCACCTCTTTATTTTAGAAGATTTAAAGAGCGGTTTATGGGGGAAAAAATCTATGACCACCTCTCAATACAATATTTTAATATAGAGCTCATTAGTTCTTATTAAAATATGTGCCATCATCCAGTACCTGAAAATCACTTAGGCTTTATTCACACATCAGTGTTTTTGATCAGAATTTCTACCAAAACCAGGAGTGTCCCCAAAATGCAGAATGGGTGTCAAGTAATGATGAGCGATCGGGCTCGGGTAAGGTGTATATTGAGCATGCTTGGATAATGTGTTCGAGCCCCTGCGGATGCATGTCTCGCGCACTACACATGCGGGGATTTCCTGTTTGTTAGACGGACCGCATCTGTGGTAACGGTCATGCGAGACATGCATCCGCGGAGACTCAAACATATTATTCAAGCACGCCCAAGATAATTGGTTAACACTCGAGCACGTTCGGATGACGCCTAATTCGAGCACGTTCACTAGTGTCACGCTTTCAATTCTAAAGTAGTTTTCCTTTGTAAGTTCCACTCCTGGTTTTGGTCCACAAACACGGAAGTAAAATACCGATGTGTGAATGAGGCCTTAGTCTGTGTTTATATGTAACAGTCATTCTGCAGCTTCATACAGTAACAGCCCTGTGCTGCTGTGGCAGTTCAACTTTCTATTCCAATCGGCCGCGCGGTCTTATAGGTGCAGTAGCTGTTTACGTGCAAGATTAAATGATTCCTCGGGGAAACCATGGAAAATCACAGCGGCACAAGACTTCTTAAACCACAGTCCTACCTATTGTTGGATGGCATTACCTGAGCAGATAGGATTATGGCTTACTGTATCAAAGGGGCCAACCGAATTTTGAAATAACCAGTCAATAAAACTTTTCCATAGCTATCGAACCAAAGCAAGGTCCTTGGCGGACTATAGATGGGGGGGGGGGGTCTCGCTTGTTCACCCTAATAAACCATTGATTGCTGCACTAATGCTATGAAGGCTCATTTACAATGAGTTCCGACAATGAGTATAGTGAGACAGTCACCGGCGTTGTTGTGAATGGCTGGTATGTGTCGCAGAGGAGGTCCTCTGCACTGTAAGCCTGGAATGTTTCTCTGGGACTTGTAGTTCCAGTAGCCTTGCTTAGTGTATAACGGACTGGGCTTGCAGGGTTAGTTTGAGAGCTGGGTGGATCTGGCTAACCACACACCTCCCATCAATTGGTGTGTCTCATACGATATAATGAGACTGTGGTTTGGTCACATGGTCTCTGTGTTGGAAGGTCCTGCAAGAGGACAGGTTTCCTGAAAAGCACACAATGGAGATTGTGTACCTGCAGAATCTGTGACGACTACTGCGTTGGGGAAGCTACCATCCTTCTGTGGATCTGGAACTGATGGATGTGACCTTGTCAAGCAAATCGTGGTCCGTGATCTTAGTAAAGCAGCTTCCCTGGAAGTGTATGTGCCTGCAGAGTCCATGACTGCTATCTGCGTGGGGCGAAGCTACCGTACTTCTGTGGATCTGGAATTGGCGTATGTGAGCTTGTCAAGCAAGTCATAGTACGGGTCAATGATACCAGTAAGGAAGCTTCCCTGGAAGTCAGGACCCATGTGATGCCAGCCTGTGAAGCCTGCAATGCTCCCAAGCAGGTAACCCAGAGCATGGGGGACTGTGTGCACTGACGAGGGTCAGTTAATGAACCGTAATTCATAACCGCAGTTGAGTGGACTGTATGTTAAGGGCATGCTAAGAGATATCGCTAGCAACATCGCTATAACTTGTGACGTTATAGCGATATTGCTAGCGATATCGCTATGTCTGATACTTACCTACGACCCGCTCCCCCGCTGGTTATCGCTGATCGCGCGAGAACAGGCTGGACTGTTTCTCGTCATCAGCTTCCTGCGGCGCTTCCTGCTGTGACGACGAGCGACGCCGGGCGGGAGGACGCAGGATCGCCTAGTGTGACAGGTAAGTAGCGACCCCCATCCCCAGCGATGTCGCTAGTGAGATCTGCCTGTGTGGCAGCTCACTAGCGACCACTTAGCGATGTACCAGCGATCCTGACCGCGTCATATCGCTGGTCGGGATCGCTGGTACATCGCTAAGTGTGACAGTACCTTTAGGCTTGTGATGTGTAACATGGCCTACAGAGGTTTATGATTTGCATAATAAATTGCATAGACTGTTTAAGTGGAAAAATCATTCCTATGTGCCTTAAATTCCACTGCCAATTGAATGTCCCCCAATACATTCAGTGATCACTGCACTACAGTATTTAGTGAGTTTTTGATGTTGAAGATTTTCTGCACCTTTTATGTAAATTCACTGTGTTTTTAGTGCATTTTTTAACTTGCATTTTCATCACTTTTTGCTCCTGCAGTTTTTGCTTCTTACTGGTATGTCATGTTTTAAAAAGCTGCTTTTTGACACCTCTCTGTGCTGTGTTTGACTTTGATTAAACTTTATTGACACAGTGATGTGTTGATTATATGTGATTTTATTGTATTTCCACAGCGAGAACTTACTAAAACACGTGTTTTTTTTGTTTTGTTTTTTACCTTAGGATTTTGCATATCTGATGTCATTCTTTTGGGAAAATCCACATATAAAACTTAAGAAATGCACGTGTTGCGGATTTTAAAAAAAAAAAAAAAAAAAAAAAAAGCTAGGTGGCTATGAGAAGGGAGCCAGGGAGCTTGTAATTTTGTGAACTTTCATTTATTCCTCACTATCTTCCAAGAGCCCTAACTTTAAAAAAAAACAAAAAACTTGCTGATCTAGAACTTTTTAAGCCCTTTTTTTTTCCTTTTATGGGACAAGTTGTAGTTTTGAATTGCACCATTCGTTTTGTCACAGTGTTATGCAAAATATGGAATTCCTAGTGAGATTAAATTGTGTGGGGGGTTTTTTGTGTGTTTTTTGGGTTTTTTTTAGAAAAAAATGCATTTCCATCTTTTTTTTTTTTTTTTTTAAATTTGTGTGAGTTTCAATAGTACAGTTTTCATTATGCGATAGATATTGGCGATTCCAAAAAACCGTGCATCATTGATTTAATTTTAAGTGATGAAAAAATGTCTGAAAATTCAGAATATTATAAAACATCATTTTTGTTGTTGTATCGCCACTTTCCAAAACCCATAACATCTTAAGTTTTCTGTTGATGGGGTTGAGAGAGGGTTTGATTTTTGTGCAGTGAGCTGATGTTCTTATTTGTACAAAATTTTTTGTACATACGATGCCTTGATTTCTGATAACATTTCTTTGGGTAGGTGAAATGACCTAGAACGAAAAAAAAATTGTGCCTTCTACCGATTTGGGTTAATTTAATTATCAGGATTTTTACAAAGGTGGCAATACCAAATGTCAAGCTTTTTTTTTTTTTTTTTTTTTTTTTTTTTTTTTTTTTTTTTTAACTGACAGACATCTACGATTAAAAATAAATCTGCAGGCCAAAGTCAAACATGCCAGATCCTTCTGTTGGAGGAGAGTCTGAGGTGTGTGTGTATGTGTGTATGTATGTGTGTATATATATATATATATATATATATATATATATATATATATATACACATTATATGTATATACAGTGGCATGCAAAAGTTTAGGCACCCCTAGTCAAAATTACTGTTATTGTGAACCGCTAAGCAAGTTGAAGATAAAATGATCTCTAAGAGGCCTAAAGTTAAAGATGACACATTTGCTTTGTATTTTAGGCTAAAAAGTAATACACATTGTCATTTTTTCACATTTTAAAAATTACAAAAAGAAAAATGGTCTGATGCTCAAGTTTGGGCACCTTTGGAGATTTGTGTGCTCAGATAACTTTGACCAAGGTTTCAGACCTTAATTAGCCTGTAAGGGATATGGCTTGTTCACCCTCAATGTTAGGAAAGGCCAGCTGATGCAGATTCCACAGGTTTAGAAACACATAGCCTCCTCTAACCTTGTGCGAAAAAACAGCCACCATGGGTTCTTTTAAGCAGCTGCCTAGCACTCTGAAAATGAAAATGGTGGAGGCCCACAAAGCAGGAGAAGGCTATAAGAAGATAGCAAAGCGTTTTCAAGTTGTCCTTTCCTCCGTTCAATATGTAATTCAGAAATAGCAGTTTACAGGAACAGTGGAAGTCAAGATACGGTCTGGAAGGCCAAGCAAAATTTCAGAGAGCTGCTTGTAGAATTGCTAGAAAGGCATATCAGAACCCCCACTTGACTGCAAAAGACCTTCAGAAAGATTTAGCAGATTCTGGAGTTGTGGTAATTGTTCTACTGTTCAGAGACACCTTATCAAATATGGCCTTCATGGAAGAGTCATCAGAAGAAAACTCTCCTGCACCCTCACCATAAAATTTAGCATCAGAGGTATGCAAAAGAACATATAAACAAGCCCAGTGCATTTTAGAAACAAGTCCTGTGAATCGTTGAAGTTAAAATAAAACTCTTTGGTCGCAATGATCAAAGGTATGTGCAGAGAAAAAATTGCATAGAATTTCAGGAAAAGAACATCTCTCCAACCATTAAGCATGGGGATGGATCAATCATGCTTTGGAGTTGTGTTGCAGACAATGGCACAGGGAACATTTCACAGGTAGAGGGAAGAATAGAGTCAATGAAATTTCAACAAATTCTTGATGCAAACATAACACCATGTGTAAAGAAGCTGAATTTGAAAACAGGATGGCTTCTACAAATGCATAATGATCACACACACCAAAATCCACAATAGACTACCTCAAAAGGCGATAGCTAGAGGTTTTTCAATGGCCCTCACAGTCCCCCGATTCGATCATCATTGAAAATCTGTGGCTAGTCCTCAAAATAGCAGTGCATGCAAGACGACCCAGGAATCTCACAGAAATGGAAGAATTTTCCAAGGAAGAATGGATGAAAATCCATCAAACAAGAATTGAAAGACTCTTGGCTGGCTACTAAAAGCGTTTACAAGCTGTGATATTTTTAAAAGGGAGTGCTACTAGGTACTGACTATGCAGGGTGCCCAAACTTATGCATTGGCCTATTTTCCTTATTGTAATTTTTAAAATGTAAAAAATGACAATATATAATTTTTTTGGCCTAAAATACAGAGAAAATGTGTCATCTTTAACTTTAGCCCTTTTAGAGATCATTCCATCTTCAATTTGCTTAACTGGTCACAATAACAGTAATTTTGACCAGGGGTGCCCAAACTTTTAAATGCCACGGTATATATAAAATATATTTTAGCTGAAGAGCCCGGCACTGCCTGGGCATAGTAACCAAATGTGGTTAGTTATAACAAATTATAGTGATTATATTGCACATAAAAACATTTCACATCATATATTCAACACTACAGATTTGCAACACAAATTAACTAAACGATTACCCAAGTATTGATAGTATGTTATTTTCAACTCCTTCAAGATTTTCGGGTTTTCCTTTTGGTGCAAAGATGAACAGATTTTTGGCAGTTCCAACTCTTGAACAGACCACGTAAAGTTGACCATGAGAAAAGCATGGAGATTGCAAATCGATCCCTACTACTTTCAAGGACTGTCCGTGAGCATTGTTAATGGACATTACAAATAGCAGTTGAACTGGAAACTGGAGGTGTTTAAAATCAAAAAAGCAAATCAGATGGAATCAGTGGAATTCTTGGAATGAAAATGTCCTCTCCTTTGGCACATCCTGTTTGAGCTGTGTATCTAACCCTATCCTGTGTTATAATGTCTGCTGAGCTGTGTACCTAACAGGGCTGTGGAGTCTCGGGGTCGGAGTCGGTGCTCATTTTGGTGGAGTTGGAGTCGGTATAAAATGAACCGACTCCTAAAATATATAATAAATTGGGTACAGTAGTTCAATGCAGAATATGCAGAATATTTTTTCATAGAAATTTGGGAAAGTTATGAAATGTCCTATAAATGACTGTTCTATTCCTGATTTAAGGCTACATTCACACACAGCGTTTTTCCTGCGTTTTTTGAGGATACGTTTTTCAGTTGCAAAAGCAGATCAGCTTTTTAAAAAACCGCATCACCTGAAAGGTTTTTGAGCTCATAGATAATGTTTTCAATAGAGCAGATTTCTAATCTGCTTTTGCTATCTATATATCCATTTATGCATATCTGTCTATCCATATCATATCTGTACCAAAAAGAATGAAAGCCGGGTAGCACACAGACTAACACTCCTTTTTTTTTAGCACCAGTCAGGTACACCTCATAGCTGCCCAAAAGGACACCCAGGACAGGCATTGCTCGTCTTTAGTAACACATCAACTTCAACTGATAGTTGGAATAAATAGACTGCATTCATCACCACATCTTCTTAAAGTGCAGGCCTTATTTTCAAGTGTAGGGGTGTGAAGCATGAGGTTCTGCAGCAGCTGAGGTGTGCAGTATGAAATTCTGCGGAACAGTATGAGATTCTGCCCCCCCCCCCCAGGTTTGATCCTGGCTACGCCCATAGTGTGAATGTAGCCTGAGGATCTAGGCTTTATCTTAGCCGAGATCAGTCATAGTGTGTGTGTGTGTGTGTGTGTGTGTGTATATGTATGTGTGTGTATGTATATATATATATATATATATATATATATATATATATATATTAATTATACGCACGCACACAGTACAGACCAAAAGTTTGGACACACCTTCTCAATCAAAGCGTTTTCTTTATTTTCATGACTATGAAAATTGTAGATTCACTCTGAAGGCATCAAAACTATGAATTAACACATGTGGAATTATATAATTAACAAAAAAATTGTGAAACTACTGACAATACTGTATGTCTTATATTCTAGGTTCTTCAAAGTAGCCACCTTTTGCTTTGATTTCTGCTTTGCACACTCTTGGCATTCTCTTGATGAGCTTCAAGAGGTAGTCACCGGAAATGGTTTTCACTTCACAGTTGTGCCCTGTCAGGTTTAATAAGTGGGATTTCTTGCCTTATAAATGAGGTTGGGACCATCAGTTGTGTTGTGCAGAAGTCTGGTGGATACACAGCTGATAGTCCTACTGAATAGACTGTTAGAATTTGTATTATGGCAAGAAAAAAGCAGCTGAGTAAAGAAAAACGAGTGGCCATCATTACTTTAAGAAATGAAGGTTAGTCAGTCCGAAAAATTGGGAAAACTTTGAAAGTGTCCCCAAGTGCATTGGCAAAAACCATCAAGCGCTACAAAGAAACTGGCTCACATGAGGACCGCCCCAGGAAAGGAAGACCAAGAGTCACCTCTGTTGCGGAGGATAAGTTCATCCTAGTCACCAGCCTCAGAAATCGCCGGTTAACAGCAGCTCAGAATAGAGACCAGGTCAATGCCACACAGAGTTCTAGCAGCAGACACATCTCTACAGCAACTGCTAAGAGGAGACTTTGTGCAGCAGGCCTTCATGGTAAAATAGCTGCTAGGAAACCATTGCTAAGGACAGGCAACAAGCAGAAGAGACTTGTTTGGGCTAAAGAACACAAGGAATGGACATTAGACCAGTGGAAATCTGTGCTTTGGTCTGATGAGTCCAAATTTGAGATCTTTGGTTCCAACCACCATGTCTTTGTGCGACGCAGAAAAGGTGAACGGATGGACTCTACATGCCTGGTTCCCACCGTGAAGCATGGAGGAGGAGGTGTGATGGTGTGGGGGTGCTTTGCTGGTGACACTGTTGGGGATTTATTCAAAATTGAATGCATACTGAACCAGCATGGCTACCACAGCATCTTGCAGCGGCATGCTATTCCATCCGGTTTGTGTTTAGTTGGACCATCATTTATTTTTCAACAGGACAATGGCCTCAAACACACCTCCCGGCTGTGTAAGGGCTATTTGACCAAGAAGGAGAGTGATGGGGTGCTACGCCAGATGACCTGGCCTCCACAGTCACCAGACCTGAACCCAATCGAGATGGTTTGGAGTGAGCTGGACCGCAGAGTGAAGGCAAAAGGGCCAACAAGTGCTAAGCATCTCTGGGAACTCCTTCAAGACTGTTGGAAGACCATTTCTGGTGACTACCACTTGAAGCTCATCAAGAGAATGCCAAGAGTGTGCAAAGCAGTACTCAAAGCAAAAGGTGGCTACTTTGAAGAATCTAGAATATAAGACATATTTTCAGTTGTTTCACACTTTAATTATATGATTCCACATGTGTTAATTCATTGTTTTGATGCCTTCAGAATGAATCTACAATTTTCATAGTCATGAAAATAAAGAAAACTCTTTGAATGAGGTGTGTCCAAACTTTGGTCTGTACCGTATACATGTACATGTATACAGTGTATTACATATTTGCAATTTATTACAGTTTTTTGTGTTATAAAGTTGTATTCCAATAAATAGATATTATGTTCTACCTAAATATCTTGATTATTGGATCATAGAAATGATTAAATGTCTGATGTTCACATTGTACTACAATAAATTTTTCACTTAAATATAAGCAATATATGTGGGAGTCGGAGTTGGAGTCGTTGTAAGGGAAATTGAGGCGTCGGAGTCGCAGGTTTGGCTTACCGACTCCACAGCCCTGGTACCTAATCCTCTCCTCTGTGATACTTTTTGCTGAGCTCTGTATCTAATCCTATTGTGTGTTACTGACTGCTCAGCCGTGTATCTAATCCTCTCCTGTGTGATACTGACTGCTGAGCAGTGTATCTAATCATGTCCTGTGTAATACTGACTGAGCCGTGTATCTATTCCTATCCTGTGTGATACTGTCTGCTGAGCCATGTATCTAATTCTATTCTGTGTGATACTGTGTGCTGAGCTGTGTATCTAATCTTATCCTGTGTGATACTGGCTGCTGAGCCATGTGTCTAATCCTCTCCTGTGTGATACTGACTGCTGAGCCGTGTATCTAATCCTATCCTGTGTGATACTGGGCTCCCCCTGCAGTCTGTGTCAGAGGGTGGTCTGGGTTGGCACGGTAATAAATTGTGTTATTTCCAGCTTTACAGAAGGACGATAACACCATAGAAATGATAAGAATAATAGGCCAAATTGTTTGGTGAATTGAAATGTGCGGGGTTAAAATTTCGCCTCACAACATAGCCTATGACGCTCTCGGGGTCCAGACGTGTGACTGTGCAAAATTTTGTGTCTGTAGCTGCGATGGTGCAGATGCCAATCCCGGACACACACAAACACACACACACATACACACACACATTCAGCTTTATATATTAGATATAACTTTGGGCCTGTTAGAGCTCATTTCATCTTCAATTGCTTAACTGTTCGCAATAAAAGTAGTTTAGACTAGGGGTGCCCAAAGCTTTACATGCCACTGTAAATACAGTTACAATTAAAATGATTCAATCCCGATTGCAAATCAAATTAGGCTACTTTCACACATCAGGTTTTCGGCGTCAGGCGCGATCCGGCGTTGTGCCGGAGCGCCGGATCCGGCAAATATTTCATAAAACCGGATGTGACTGATCCGTTTTTCTGCCGGATCCGTCTTGTTCTTGACAGACAAATCCGGATCCGTCTCATCCGGTTCATCCGTTTTTTGATCCGTTTTTCGACGGATTACGCCGGATCCGGTTTTTAAAAACACCCCTTGTGGCCTTCCGAACGGGATTGGCTACTGGAAAACTATATATAGCGTGTTCCTACAGCCCTTCTTTGACAGGTTGTAGAGGAGTAAGTGCAGGTTGGAGAGAAGAGCAAGTTACTGGCGAAGATGGATGTTGTCATTGGAAATATTTTGAAGAATTTGGCGGATTTTACAGCGGAGGAAAATCGTTTGAGGGTGATTGTTCTGGAGGAGAGAGCGAGACAGCAGCGCATCAGGCATCGTAGACGACGTTTGTGGATCCACCCCATCACAGCCAAGAGAATGACGCGTGGGGTCTATTCTACACTCTGCATGGACCTTCGACGAAACCCGGATAAATTTTTTGGATATGTTCGGATGAAAATGGAGAATTTTGATTACTTGGTGGAGCGCATTGCACACCTCATAAGAAAAGCAGACACCTATTGCCGCTTCTCTGTTTCACCCGCAGAGCGTCTGATGGTGACTTTAAGGTAAGCCACATTTATTGGATATGTTCGCATCAGAGCACACTTTCACTGCAATCTTGTTGGTGGTAGTTTGTATCTCCAAGTGTTATAGCTGAGTTTTGGTATGTAATGCTGTGATTTAAAACTAATTGATTGTTTTTTAATTCCCCACAGATTTCTTGCAACTGGAGAATCCCTTTCGTCACTGCATTTCCAGTACAGACTCGGGATTTCCACCATATCTGGAATAGTGAAGTACACATGCCGTGCACTGTGGGACTCCTTAGCTGAAGAGTTTTTACCAGAGCCCACAACAGAGAGGTGGATTGAAATTTCAGAAAAGTTTCAACAGATATGTCAGTTTCCCAACTGCTTGGGCGCTGTGGACGGGAAACATATCCGCATCGTAAAGCCAGCCGGATCGGAATATTTCAATTACAAGAAATATTTTTCAATTGTCCTCATGGCCATCGCTGACGCGGAATACAAATTTATTGCTGTTGATATTGGGGCCTATGGCCGCTCCAATGACTCTCAAGTTTTCAAACTGTCTGCCATGGGGCGTAAACTGTATGGAAACACCTTCCAGTTCCCACCCCCTAGACCGCTGCCGCAAACATCTGGTCCACCTATGCCATTTGTCTGTGTAGGGGATGAAGCCTTCCAGCTGTCAGAACACCTTTTGAAACCGTACGGTAGCAGAGGATTGTCAAGAACAAAACGCATTTTTAATTACCGCCTCACAAGAGCAAGAAGAATGGTTGAATGTACCTTTGGTATTCTGACAGCCAAATGGCGGGTCCTATTGACTGCGATCAACCTCAAGACAGAAACTGTGGACGAGGTGATCAAAGCTTGCGTGGTACTCCACAATTTTGTTATCTGCAAGGAACCCATTTCCATTGAGGACACCTCTGAAGAAACCACCTTGCAAGATTACTATGACATTACCACTAGAAGTTCTGTGACGGTTTCAGTAATGAGGGACAATTTTGCACTATACTTTATGTCACCTCAAGGCAGAGTACACTGGCAGGATGACAGAGTGTGAAAGATTTGTGCCCTTAACCAAACTTGTGTACCTTCTGTACCAACAGTATATACCTTTGCCAACCAAAGTTGGCTATCTTGTCATGGTCTTACTATTTTTAGCTTTAGGCCACAGGTGTGTACCTGGTTGTGTTTTATGCAAAGTATTTCACCTTTTAACAAAAGTTGTGTACATTGTTAGGAAATCACCAACAATAAACACAACTTTTTAGGTGAAATACTTTGCTTCAAACACAAACTGGAACACAACTGTGGCAAAAAGCTAAAATTTACCCACAGTTATATACCTAGTTTTGAATACCATTTTACCTTTTAAATACTCTGTATTTAACCTTTTTGGCCGCAGAAAGAAATGACAGACAACCAGTGTAAAATAATTTAACTTTTATTGAAAAATGTTTTTTTTTGTAAACTGTTTTTAAATTTTAATAAACTTTTTTAAATAAAGCTTTGAAACCATAAAACTGGTCATTTTTATTAAAATACACACATATTATAAATCTGTGTAGTGTGGGGTGGAAATACTGCTGGAGGGGCTGCGGGACACTTCGACACTGGGAGTGTGGAGAGAGGACTGGGATCGTGGTGGGGAAGGAACAGTTAGAGGTGAAGGTGTGGAAAAAGCTACAGAATGGGTGGACATGTGGGAGGCAGAAGAGGTGGTGGGCGGTGGAGTGGAGGGTTGGGCAGGAACTGTAGGAGCAGATGTTGATGGCAAGTTGTATGGGGAAGGAGTTTGGTATGGGGCAGGTTGCTGGAAGTGGGGAGGTTGCTGGTACTGGGGAGGTGGATGGTATGTAATAGGAGGGGGAGGATGGAAAGTGGCTGGAGGGGGTGCAGGTGGAGGAACTACTGTGGTGGGAGGAGGAGGTTGGGAGGTAACGTGCTGGAGAGCACCGTGGCATGAATGCATTACATGCATCTGCTGGGTAGGAGATAGCGTTTCCATTCGCTCCACAACAGACCTGAAAAAGGTGTGGTTTGGCGAAGATCTTGCTTCTGAATGCATGGTTTGCAGAAGTGTCTTCACCTTCAGAATGCTGGAGTTGATCTGCTGAAAGCCTGCGGAGATTTGCTCTGACAAGACTTTTAGACAGTTCTGGAAAGATGCATTCAGATGCAAGAACTCTGGCGCATAAGTCTTTTCCTGACCCCTCTGCCGCTGCCGCCCAGTACCCGCAGGTGTACTAGAGGTGGCAGGGGCAGAAGGGTGGGGTAAAGGGAAAGCGATCTCCTCACCAGCAGCTTCATGTAATGTAGGCGGCCACGATGCTCCTGTGCTGGTGGATGGGACAGAGGGGTTGAATGTGTGGGAAGGCTGTGAAGGTGCAGATGTACCGGGGCGGTCGAAGTGTCCCTCGGTGCAGGTCTCCTCAGGGATCGCCTCAGAAGGGTCCAACCGTGCAGGCTCCCGAGTGCTGCTCACCGTGCTGTGGAATAAAGAGAAAAAAAAACAATTAAAATAGTGACATGGTATGGCCCTGGCTGAAAAAAAAAAGTTACATCTAAACATTTTTTTTCACATGTGGTGTGTAATATTTACCTTCTGGTGACCATTGTTTCCCGGAGGAACGACAGGGCTTGTGCGTACTTGTACTTGCTCCTGCGTCCTCCAGATCCACTCGGGGCCCGCATCTCTTTATTGAACTCCTTCTTGAAACGATCCCTCACAGACCGCCACCGCTTCACAATTCTGTCCCCTGAAACGAGAAAGGAGTGGTTAGTATACAACATCAGTGTTTCCCAAACTCCAGTCCTCATGGTCCCCAGGGGTCATGTTTTCAGGATTTCCATAGTAAATGGAAATCCTGAACACATGATCCGTGGGGACCACGAGGACTGGAGTTCGGGAAACACTGGTTTACATCAAGCAACCGGTACTGTATATACTTACGCTCTTTAATCTGGGCCCGAGCATCGAGGTCCTCCCAGCGGTCCACAAGGAGCGAACAGATTTCCTCCCAGAGTCGTCGGGTAACGATCAGGTCAGCGTGGCGGCGGTCAGCCATATTCCAGAGCGGCTCCCTTTCTCTGACGAGATCGATGAGGTGGTCCACATCGATTCCTCCATCCTCACCGTCAGAGTCGGGAGCACGCTGTGAAGGCTGTTAAAGAAAAAGACAAAAATAACATAATTAGGCTCCACAAAAGAAATGAAATAAAAAGTGCAAAAAAACAAAGCAAAAATATTTATACTTACACGCTGGTGACCGCCGCGTTGCTGTCGCCGACGACCTCTTGGCCGAGCACCAGATTGGGAAGACTAGAGAAGAAAACAAAAAATGTTATGTCTTTGGATGTAGGCATTTGTTTGCTGTGTGTGGTCTGCAGAACATTGTTTTCTATGTGTTGTGTGTAGTGTGATGTTGTGTTTCTGCGTTTGATGCCAAAAACTTACCAATTGTGAGCCCACTCCAGGTGTCTGTCCACCCCTTCCTTCTTCTTCTGGGAGCTCCTCTTCATCTTGTGATTCCTGTTTTGAAATAAAAGGCAATGAATAGACATATATTACAGAGATGATGGATTTTGGAAATAAAAACTTACCGTCAAACGCTGACGATGCGAGGGAGGGCTCCCAGAAGAAGATGTGCTGTCCTGTTGATGGCCAGACTCCATGGCTGTGGGTATTGCTGCTGCTGTTGCTGCTGCCAGTGATGCCATTTCTGCTGCTGCTGCATCTCTTGGGCGGCTATTGAATAAAGAGAAACAAAGGGCCAATGAATATCTTGATATTCCATGGCCCTAGTTTGGAGGAATGGGGGATTTGATAATTACCGTCTCTCATCTGCTGCTGGACTCCCCTCCCGTTGTTCAGCATGCTGCTCCATTTGGGAAGGTGGTGGTGCTGATGGTGCTGCTGCAGTGGTCTCCTGCCTTCTCCTGCGCCTGGTTGCTGTCTTGGGTGGCATGTTGGGTGTGGCTGAGGGTCCCACTGTCTTGCTTTTATATATGTGTCTTGTGGGCAGAGCTACTGAGCATGCTCAGACCAAAAAAACCGGATCCGGATCAGACGCATTGCGGAGCTCATAGGCTTTCATTGTGTGAAAAAGCCGGACGCGCCGGACACGGCGTGTCCGGCTTTTTCGCCGGAGACAAAAAACGTTACAGTAGCCGTTTTTTCCAGACGCCGGATTGAGACACATTGCCGGATCCGGCGAAAACCGGATGAAACGCATGGCCATCCGGCGCAAATGCAAGTCAATGGGGGGGAAACCGGATCCGGCATTGCATTTCGCCGGATCCGGTTTCTGTCAAAAGCGCCGGATCGCGCCTGACGGCGAAAACCTGATGTGTGAAAGAGGCCTTAGTGTTGTCAGCATTTACAAATTTCTCTTGTTTCTCATTTCTTATCAAACAAGAGTAATTTAAGTGGTTACTTCAAATTCAACACCAAATATCCCTTTTTCATGACTACAGCAGTCCCAGAATTGGGCCATGTTCATATTTGTAAGCCAAGATCAGGCGTGGAACAATCAGAGGAAAAGTATAGTAGAAACACGTCACCAACTGCATTTTTCACTCGCTCATCGTTTTGGCTTACCAATGATATGCTAAAATACTTGCCAAATACTGAACGTCGCCTTATTTCTCCCCCTTCATGACCACACCTTTAGTAGAGCCCACTTGGCTGTTATGACCTGCTACAAACCTGATGATTAGCCAAGACACCAGCTTCTGGCAGTGTTCCTGAGGAATCTTAGCCCATTCCTCATGTGCAATGGCCTCCAATTCACTTATATTCTGATGTTTGCATGCTGCAACCGTCGTCTTCATATCCCATCAAAAAGATGTTATATAGGTTTCAAGTCATAAAATTGCCGGCCACTCCAGAATCTTCCAGAACTTTTTCTGAAACCAAGCCATGGTGGACTAGATGCTTGGGATCATTGTCCTGTTTGAAGGCAATACTCACAGATGTCATAATGTTTTCTCAAAGGATTTCTTTATGCTTTCATTGAATCCATCTTGTCCTCCACATGATACAAGATTTCAAAACCAAAATGGACTCCATTGCTGCACAGAATAGAGTCTCCAAAACTTCTGTGGCTCATTTGTATGACTTTAACCATATTGTTGCCATTTTTTCTTGTGCGATTTGCTCTACAGGGTTGACTTTGAGTCTTGGGATTGCGAATCTTCAGTATTTAATATGCACCTTGTTGTGCCTATTTCCACCGGTGCCTGCTTCCACCAAGTCTTTTGCAGTCACTCGTGAGTTTTGACCATCTGGTTTGTTAGTGTCATGTCGGACGCTGTTCACACCACAGCATCCGGCAGGCAGAGGTAGTTCCACCTCCAGCCACTATGGCCTCAGTGGCGCCGGCCTGATCTTCAGGCTCTCGGGGGTTAATCCTGCTGGAGACCAGGTTGGATGGTTAGTCACGCCCACGGTCTTTAAATAGTCATGCTGGCCTATGGGTGTCGCCGATTATAGCTTGTGTTTCATACCAAGTGGTTCCGGTCTGGAGTGGAGGTGCTCAAGAGAGAGAGATTCATATCTGGTGTCGTATGATCCGTCGTTATCCTTTCTCCTTCCCATATTTGTGTTTAGTTGTGCCCTGTTCACATTACTGTTTATTCCTGTGTGTGTGCGGCGCAGTGCAGTTTAAGTTCTCCCTGTCTGTCATTATTTGTGTGGGAGCTTTGGTGGTGACTTCTCACTGGGTGGAGGGTGGAGGGTTAAGTGCAGGGCTGAGCAGGAGATAAGGAAAGGTCGGAGGCTCAGGCATTTGCACCTTCAGCAAAAACCCTGGGTTGAGGGTCAGACAGGGTTTCCCCTAGTAAAGGGACACCACAGGGGCCCCGGGTCTTTCAGCCTTAGTTGAACTAAGCCCCCGTGACATTCAACTAAGGCTGAAAGACCCGGGGCCCCTGTGGTGTCCCTTTACTAGGGGAAACCCTGTCTGACCCTCAACCCAGGGTTTTTGCTGAAGGTGCAAATGCCTGAGCCTCCGACCTTTCCTTATCTCCTGCTCAGCCCTGCACTTAACCCTCCACCCTCCACCCAGTGAGAAGTCACCACCAAAGCTCCCACACAAATAATGACAGACAGGGAGAACTTAAACTGCACTGCGCCGCACACACACAGGAATAAACAGTAATGTGAACAGGGCACAACTAAACACAAATATGGGAAGGAGAAAGGATAACGACGGATCACACGACACCAGATATGAATCTCTCTCTCTTGAACACCTCCACTCCAGACCGGAACCACTTGGTATGAAACACAAGCTATAATCGGCGACGCCCATAGGCCAGCATGACTATTTAAAGACCGTGGGCGTGACTAACCATCCAACCTGGTCTCCAGCAGGATTAACCCCCGAGAGCCTGAAGATCAGGCCGGCGCCACTGAGGCCATAGTGGCTGGAGGTGGAACTACCTCTGCCTGCCGGATGCTGTGGTGTGAACAGCGTCCGACATGACAGTTAGGAATCTGGTGGCAGCCGGTGTTGGATTCCACTGGTAGTGTAGCCCATGTTTCTTTGACTTTGAACTTATGTGCTCTTCAGCTCTATGTCAAGGAATGTTCAATGTCTTTAATATCTTTTTTTTTTTTTTTTTTTTTAATTCATTTTAAGGCAGTGATCCGTCTTTGAAGGCACTGATCTCTTCTCTTAAAGGGGTTTTCCAGGCCAGGGCTAATTTTTATAAAGACCTTCAGAAAATAGAGGAACATCAATGTTCAACTTGTTTGTGGAGGATTTACTAGGTGATTATTTGTAATTTTACCAATATTCCTCTGTTGGCTCTGTTAGCTACATTTTTTTTTTTTTTTTTAAATCCCAGATATCCCCATTACCTTCTACGTAGACAATAGGAAATCTAGAATGTTTATGTCAAACCCGATGTCAAAAGTGTAGACATAAGTGCACAGTAATTAAGAGGTAACCTCTTTTGAGAAAATAGCCAGAATATCTTCTCCTATGGGATGATAATTGAGCTAAGCGGCTCTGATATTAATATCATAGCAGCTAATTCGGTGACCGGGTTATAGAAAGGCTGGTAATTTCTTCTGTTGTTACTGTGTCACAGGAGAGTCATAGCGAGCCTGGGCAAGTCAATATCTTCCTGAATTAAGACTTAATGTGATGCTTCCATTACTGCTTTACCAATGCTGTGGCAAGTCTAAACGGTGGCTGTTTTATTGATCATTTATATTATTATCCTATTTTTACTATCTTGGCTTAATATAGTCTAGAAGTGACTAGGTATGACTACAGTAATAACAGAAAACTTGTTCCTTTTCATTGTTTTTTTTTTCCCTTTTAGATGGATCTTAAACTGTCAGTCTACCAATAATATCAAGGTTTTTTTTTTCTTGAATCTTTAAGGGAATCTCTCACCAGGTTTTTGCTATGTAATCTGAGAGCAGCATGATGTAGCCTTGTACTAGTAGTAGCCTTGTACCACATAGTCATCCTGCTCTGTGTAGCCACACCTGTTCCACTGATGGGCAGCTTTCAGTCAATGTACAGAGAAGGCTGCCAATCAGTGGTGTGGGTGGGGTTATACAGAGCTCAGTGTTCTGAGAAACTGCTAGGTCTGCAGCAGGGAAAACAGGGATGTTATCAAAATGACAGCATGCAGCCCAGTAAGTGAAATATCTCTAGAATCAGAGTTTTTGCCCCAACAACATGCTGCTCTCAGATTACATAGTACAATTCTGACAGATTTCCCTTAAAGGCAACCTATCAGAAACTTTAACTGCCCTCTCCCAACCCTCAAAATAATTTGTATGACACTGTAGCAGTTTAAAAGATAATCCTTTATAACTCCAAACCACTGCTCCATCAGCAAGACCTCTCTGTTGTGAGCTCATTTTCGGGTTTGCCTCTGGCTTCTGGTGAGAGTTATGGAGCTGGCTGTGCTGACAGAGGAGTAGTGAGTTCTCTATCTGGACTCCCTCTGTTGGTGAAGGGAGGTAATGAAGCTGATCTAAATGGCAGAGACCGGCCACCTGAGGAAGAGGACTGCGATTGGACATCAGGAGTTTCTGATTGGATTTAAGGCAGCCGACTCCCTAGTTTCTTGCTGGTGATTTTTCCTGACTGTGGCTTCTGGTTTCCAGTTTGGTTCCTGCCTTCCTAAATCTAAGTTTTCTCTGCTATTGTTCATATGAGTTTTTGTCTGGTTTACTTAGTTTTTGTGTTCAGCCAGCCCTGGCTGGGACTGGGCTGAATCCCCATTTTGTCTCTGATCAGTTGATCTCTTTTGCTCTGTCTTCAGAATATACCTGAGTGCTGATATAGTGTTTTGAAGTCTATCGACTTCAGGGCCTTTTTCTATCAGACGTGTTGGACATTATTTTTGGCAGGGTTTTTTGCTTGATTGCAGACTGCAGCTTTTCTTTCCTGTCCTTTCTAGTTAGCGAGGGCCCCATCGTTTGCTCAGCCTATCTTTCTATCTGTGTCTGTGTTTTCATCTTGTTTCACCGACAATACATGTTGGGGGCTGTCTATTGCTTTAGGGTCTGCTCTGGGGCAGTTTAGATTTTCCCTTTCTTTCTTTAGGCTTATTTAGTTCTCCGGCCGTGACGAGGTGTCTAGGACCACCATAGGCACGCTCCACGGCTACTGCTAGTTGTTGTGGATAGGATCAGGGATCTGTAATCCGCTAGCTACCAACCTCTCCGGTTTTCTGGGCTTAGCTTGCTTTTTGTTTTTTCCTCCTCGGTGACTCATTCATAACACCTCTCATTTTGAATTTCCTTGAAAGTGCATCAGGGCGTGACGATGTACTTCTAGCTTCTCAGCCTCATGCTTTATTCCCTACCTAGCAGCATCCTCCCCCTGATGATTGGCAGTACCAGAACAAATGACCTGTCAATCAGCCAGAGGAGGGCACTGCTAGATAGGGAACAGATTAAAACCACATGTGACATGCACAAATGTGAACAAGTCGGTCGGACAGTGTTCACACCACCCACTAACTGAAACACAAAAAGAAAGCACAGAATAACAAATGTGCGAAAATGCCCTGCAGTAAAAAATATGACAATAATCAGCAAGTGCTGGTAAAAAGATGACAACAAATACAGGGTATTTCGATACTTTTTTTGCAAAAAAGTGTATACTAAGCCCCTCCACCTCGTCAAGGTAATCCTTAATGGAGCAGTCCCTATCTAATGTATTTAAAACCTGAACATATGAACAGTGTCTAAATGAACAGGATTAAGACAGGCGCTTCCTAGTATGGGCACGTGGTGTAAGACTGCTCTTTATGTGCATGTCACACAAGAGAGGGGTGGGGGTCTCTCAAACCATGCACAAGCAAGGAAAAAAATTTGTTATTCTGTGCTTTCTTATTGTGTTTCAGTCGGTGGTGTGAACACTGTCCGACCGACTTGTTCACATTTGTGCATGTCACGTGTTTTTAATCCATTTTTTCCTTGTTTTTGCATGGTTTGAGAGACCCCACCCCTCTCTTGTGTGACACCACGTGCCCATACTAGGACGCGCCTGTCTTAATCCTGTTCATTTAGACACTGTTCATATGTTCAGGTTTTAAATACATTAGATAGGGACTGCTCCATTAAGGGTTACCTTGACGAGGTGGAGTGGCTTGGTATACACTTTTTTGCAAAAAAAGTATCAACTAAATACCCTGTATTTGTTGTCATCTTTTTACCAGCACTTGCTGATTATTGTCATATTTTTTACTGCAGGGCATTTTTGCACATTTGTTATTCTGTGCTTTCTTTTTGTGTTTTAGATAGGGAACAGGCGTGAGGGTGACAAGCTGTAAGTGCATCATCACACCCCAGTGCACTTCCAGGTACAACTTCAAATTTTGATTTCCATAAATGGCTTCTTTTATAAAGGGCTACACAATCATATTAATGGTTTGGAGGGTGGGTGGGTAAAAGTTTTTGAGAGGTTCCCCTTAAAAACACAGTAAGTTCTGCTCTTACTCAACACTCATTAGAGCCCTATGCAGAGCAGTCGGAGTCTACCAGTAATTACCGCAGATGGCAGTGCATTGTTCAGCACGCTGTTCAGATGTCACCGCCGGTGCTTCATAACATTTATTGTATCTCTTCACCCAAATAGGCGGTTGCGTGTTTAATTCTAGTTTTACATTTTCTTATTCCTTTCAAGCTCATCAGTTGTTGAATGGGCCATAGCCACATGACTTGACTTTGAAAACTTGCGATCAGATATATGAGCCATTCCAATAGTATATTAATAGCTAGCGTTACAATTCACATACAGCTATTCATATACAAAAGACTTCACATGAAAAAATGAAACTCCCGTTGGCTGCATATCAGGAGCTCTTAAAATTAGAATAAAGTAATGACTACAGTTGGTGCAAATCAATTCGCATCACCTGGTCCGTCAGCCTGATCAGTAATCTGTGGCCATACGACGGGAGCCATCAGGGCCACCTCTTACCTGATTGCATCCGCGACTCTTATCTTCATTAGCCGGCCTGACGTGACGTCACGTGTATCAGCACTACTACAATGACGCTGCCCCCTGCCTGCTAATCAAAAGTACAGCCGTACATGCAGTCAGGTAAGAGACTGATCTCAATTTCTCCCATCCAGCAGCTACACATTATCAACTTTATTGTGCCACCTGTCAGTCACTGCCGCCACTCACTGTGACTGAAAACGCACGGCCCATTCTATGCCTGAAAGCCGGAGGCTGCCGGAAGTGATAAAGTTTAATTTCCTCCAGGTAGCCGGGCTTTCAGGCAGCTTTACAATGCTGTTAACCTGCAGATTAATCCCACATTTTACTTACATTATAGGTGACTGCATCAAGGTTCTTATCCTTTGTTGCCTTCATCATATCTTTATCCATTCAATTATTTTATTCTCCTATATATGGAACACCCAGATATTTAGACATCTTTTTATAATATTTAATTAAAATGACTATTTTTTTTATGTTTATATGACTGTTTTTTGGAACTTCTGATATGTACAGTTGTGGCCAAAAGTATTGACACTCCTGCAATTCTGTCAGATAATACTCAGTTTCTTCCTGAAAATGATTGCAAAAAAAATTCTTTAATATTATTATCTTCATTTAATTTGTCTTAAATGAAAAAACAAAAATAATTGTCCTAAAGCCAAATTGGATATAATTCCACACCAAGCATAAAAAAAGAGGGTGGACAAAAGTATTGGCACTGTTCGAAAAATCATGTGATGCTTCTCTAATTTGTGTAATTAACAGCACCTGTAACTTACCTGTGGCACCTAACAGGTGTTGACAATAACTAAATCACACTTGCAGCCAGCTGACATGGATTAAAGTTGACTCAACCTCTGTCCTGTTTCCTTGTGTTTACCACATTGAGCAAGGAAAAAAGAAAGAAGACCAAAGAACTGTCTGAGGACTTGAGAAACCAAATTGTGAGGAAGCGTGAGCAATCTCAAGGCTACAAGTCCATCTCCAAAGACCTGAATGTTCCTGTGTCTACCGTGCGCAGTGTCATCAAGAAGTTTAAAGCCCATGGCACTGTGGCTAACATCCGTAGATGTAGACAGAAAAGAAAAATTGACAAGAGATTTCAACGCAAGATTGTGCGGATGTTGGATAAAGAACCTCGACTAACATCCAAACAAGTTTAAGCTGCCCTGCAGTCCGAGGGTACAACAGTGTCAATCCGTACTATCCGTCGGCGTCTGAATGAAAAGGGACTGTATGGTAAGAGACGCAGGAAGACCCCACTTCTTACCCCGAGACATAAAAAAGCCAGGCTGGAGTTTGCCAAAACTTACCTGAAAAAGCCTAAAACGTTTTGGAAGAATGTTCTCTGGTCAGATGAGACAAAAGTAGAGATTTTTGGGCAAAGGCATCAACATAGAGTTTACAGGAGAAAAAAAGAGGCATTCAAAGAAAAAAGCACGGTCCCTACAGTCAAACATGGCGGAGGTTCCCTGTTGTTTTGGGGTTGCTTTGCTGCCTCTGGCACTGGACTGCTTGACCGTGTGCATGGCATTATGAAGTCTGAAGACTGCCAACAAATTTTGCAGCATAATGTAGGGCCCAGTGTGAGAAAGCTGGGTCTCCCTCAGAGGTCATGGGTCTTCCAGCAGGACAATGACCCAAAACACACTTCAAAAAGCACTAGAAAATGGTTTGAGAGAAAGCAATGGAGACATCTAAGGTGGCCAACAATGAGTCCAGACCTGAATCCCATTGAACACCTGTGGAGAGATCTAAAAATGGCAGTTTGGAGAAGGCACCCTTCTAATATCAGGGACCTGGAGCAGTTTGCCAAAGAAGAATGGTCTAAAATTCCAGCAGAGCATTGTAAGAAACTCATTGATGGTTACCGGAAGCGGTTGGTCGCAGTTATTTTGGCTAAAGGTTGTGCAACCAAGTATTAGGCTGAGGGTGTCAATACTTTTGTCTGGCCCATTTTTGGAGTTTTGTGTGAAATGATCAATGTTTTACTTTTTGCTTCATTCTCTTTTGTGTTTTTTCATTTAAGACAAATTAAATGAAGATAATACCAAATAATTTGTGTTTGCAATCATTTTCAGGAAGAAACTGAGTATTATCTGATAGAATTGCAGGGGTGTGAATACTTTTGGCCACAACTGTAGATGTTTGGATCTATTTTATGTCTCCTCATTTTTGGTCTCCGGACATTCAATAATATAAATGATATGCACAGTACTCACTCCGGACCCGTAGCAAATGACATGAATGGGTTCTAACAATTGCTATTATTCCGAATGTAGAAAGAGGCTGTATGGTGCTGCAGGGATTACTTTTGAAGTAGATATTGTCTTAATTGGGGCATTTGTTCAAACCTTATAATATGCGCTTTTTACGTTTAACTCCTCAGCCATGCAGAAAATCGTTCAGTTTCATGTCTAGTACATACTTTTTAATTACTCCCTTTGAAGTGTAAGTTTTAATAGCTTTGGAAAATGACAAAAAGAAGTCTTGAGATAAAAATACAGTAACTAATTATATTATGTCTAAGTTTTATTATGCAGCACTTGAAAAGTTTCACATTCATTGGCAGCACTGTCAGCCCAAGCCATATGCGGAAAGCAGGAGCGATTTCAAGGATTTCGTTTTGGGGAAAACAATATGAATGTGTCCTTCAAGCTTTGGAAGTTGATAATAAAGATGCAGTTGTTAAAGGGAAGCTATTCTTCTGTTTGAATTAAGTTTTTGTGCAAGGCTCAGAGGCAGGCCATTATAATGACAAGTATCATCACTTTACACAGGATCCACCAATGACAGGTGATGTAACAGCTGACTATGCTCCTCCACAAAGGGCTTTGCATGCGCGCATTAGACATTTCAGTACAAAAGATGGGGTGAGGTCTGATCATTTTGGCTAATGTGCATGTGCTCTTTCCTGAAACAGGAAGTTAGTCTTAAAAATAAAACAAAAATCCCCACAATAACCAATGTGACAATTGCAAAATTTCTATTTTTCATTTTAATAGTGATTGCAATATGAAAAAAAATTGTACATACAGTACAGAATTTCATCCATATGTTATGTAAAAAAACCCCACTCTGAGCCCATGTGGTATGCTGTACCGATTTGATTATTTTTTTTAACCCCTTCTCAACATAGAGCTTACTGTTGCATCCTATGTGCAAGGTATATGTAGCAGGCTCTGGACCTGAGCATACTATACCCAGGACAAGTGTCGGCTGTGCTATACATCCAGCACCTGCCTTGAACAGCTAACTCTGATCACTGTTTTTCTTTTTTAACAATTTAAACGTTACTGAAATTTTCTGAAAGACTTTAAGTCGCTCTATCCCAGGGATGGGGAAATATGTGATGCGATAGAGGCTGCCCCAGGGCGACCATGGTAGTTGGGAATCTGCTAAAGACTCCCATGACCACCATATTGATTCCTCATGAAGCCCAGCATAATCCTGTACTTCATAGGGGAGCATAATATTCCTTATATTTTGCAATACTCCAGTATGTAATACAAGCGCTCAAATGATTTCAGGCTCAAGTCCCCCTATACGGACTAGGATTACGTAACTATGAATTATTTTACCCATAAGGTAGATGCTCTAATGAACGAAAAAAATCAAACCATCAAAATTGTAAGCTTTCTGGCTGCCGCTTCTACCCCTCAAAAGTGAAACGTAAAGTGAAATGTCTCATATATCTCCAAAAAAAGGTGTCTCACAGCTCTATTGAAGGGAAAGAAAAGTTCTGTATCGGAAAATGGCAACACAAATTAACTCAGAATTTGTTTTCACTACTTTAAAAAAAAACAAAATTAAGAGACCACTGCACAATTTTATAAAAATCAGCTTCTCTACATGTCTGACAGTCATAACATTCCAGTGTCAGTTTAATTTCAACCAGAGTACACCTCATTCTACTTAATGTGCTTCTGATTAGGTGATCACCTGAACCAAATCTTATTTAATGAAGGAACGTATAAAAAAACAAACCCTGCTGTGGTGTTCACAGTCCTCTTGCAATAGGACAAGCTGAATGACAAAACAAGAGCTAGTAATATCCCAAAAGTAATAGGAATGAAAAAATAACTTTTAACCATGCCAAAGGAGTTGAAAAGAAAAGTCTTGAGTGAGGAAAAGAAGAACTCACTTCTGGCTTTACTAGCAGAGGGATACAGTGAATGTCATGTTGCCTTCATCCTTAAATTTTCTAAGACAGCAGGCCATTATAACAAAGTCAAGCAGCAAATTGGGGACAATAAAGCTACAGATCCGCAGAGGGCGAAAACGACTCTCCACGGACTGCAGGATGACATCAAGTGACCTACAAAAGGAATGGCAAATGGCAGCTGGGGTTAACTGCACGGCAAGAACAGTTCGTAACAGGCTCTTAGAGGCAGGGCTCAAGTCATGTAGGGGTAGAAAAAAGCCTTTCATCAATGAGAAGCAAAGGAGAGCCAGGCTGAAGTTTACCAAAGACCATAAGGATTGGACCATAGAGGACTGGAGTAAGGTAATCTTCTCTGATGAGTCTAATTTTCTGCTTTGCCCAACACCTGGTCATCTAATGGTTAGACGGAGACCTGGAGAGGCGTACAAGCCACAGTGTCTTGCACCCACTGTGAAATTTGGTTCAGGATCGGTGATGATCTAGGGATGCTTCAGCAAGGATGGAATTGGGCAGATTAATCTTTGCAAAGAACGTATGAATCAAGCCGCATACAAGGTTTTCTTGGAAAAACAGTTGATTCCCTCTGCTCAGGCAATGTTCCCCAACTCTGAGGACTGTTTTTTTCCAGCAGGACAATGCGCCATGCCACACAGCTAGGTCAATCAATGTGTGGATGAAGGACCACCACATTAAATCCCTGTCATGGCCAGCCCAATCTCCAGACCTAAACCCATTTGAAAACCTTGGGAATGTAATCAAGAAGAAAATGTATAGTCACAAGCCATCAAACAAAGAACTGCTTACGTTTTTGTACGAGGAGTGGCATAAGGTAATCCAAAAGCAGTGTGAAAGGCTGGTGGAAAGCATGCCAAAACGCATGAAGCTGTGATTTTAAAATTCATGATTATTCCACAAAATATTGATTTCTGAACTCTTTCTGAGTTAAAATATTAGTATTGTTGTTTCTAAATGATTATGAATTTGTTTTCTTAGCATTATTTGAGAGCTGCAAGTACTACTTTTTTTTTTTTTTTTTTTTGTGACCATTTCTTATTTCCTGAAAATAAATAAAAAATTTAGTGCTTGGAAATTCGAAGACCTGTTGTCAGTAGTTTATAAGCATATTTTTTACTAAAATGGAAATTGCTCTTCTATTCTAAAAGAGAAAAATCACACAAACTGAACATTTTGCAGTGGTCTCTTATTTTTTGCCAGATAAATATATATTGCTCAAATAAATAAAGGGAACACTCAAATAACACATCCTAGATCTGAATCATTGAAATATTCTCATTAAATACTTTGTTCTGTACAAAGTTGAATGTGTTGACAACAAAATCATCAATGGAAATCAAATTTATTAATCAATGGAGGCCTGGATTTGGAATCGCACACAAAATTAAAGTGGAATGTAATGTCCTTAAAACAAGTCAAAATGAGGCACAGTATTTTGGGTGTGTGTCTGAGGCCTCCACGTGCCTGTATATCCTCCCTACTGTACAACACCTGGGCTTGCTTCTGATGAGGCGGCGGATGGTCTCCTGAGGGATCTCCCAGACCTGGACTAAAGCATCTGCTAACTCCTGGACAGTCTGTGGTGCAACGGCGTTGGTGGATGGTGCGAGATATGAGCACATCTGGGACATCAATCGGATTCATGTCTGGGGAACGGGCGGGCCAGTCCATAGCTTCAATGCCTTCATCGTGCAGGAACTGCTGACACACTCCAGCCACATGAGGTCTGGCATTTTCCTGCATTAGGAGGAACCCAGGGCCAACCGCACCAGCATATGGTCTCACAAGGGGTCTGAGGATCTCATCTCGGTACCTAATGGCAGTCAGGCTACCTCTGGCGAGCACATGGAGGGCTGTGCGACCCTCCAAAGAAATGCCACCCTACACCATTACTGACCCACTGCCAAACCGGTCATGCTGAAGGATGTTGCAGGCACATCTGTTATGAATGGGTCACCGAGGAGGAGAGCAAGCCCAAGCTAAGCCACAGAAAATCAGAGAGGTTGGTAACTAAGCGGATTGCAGACCCCTGATCCTATCCACACAACTAGCAGTAGCCGTGGAGCGAACCTACGATGATCCTAGACGCCTCGGCACAGCCGGAGAGCTAACTAAGCCTAAAGCAAGAAAGAGGAAATCTAAACTGCCCTGGAGCAGACCCCAAAGGAATAGATGGCCCCCAAACATATTGTCGGTGAGACAAGGTGAAAACACAAACGCAGGCAGGAAAATAGACTGAGCAAATGATGGGGCCCACACTGACTAGACAGGACAGAAAAGGAAAGGAAAGATGCTGTCTGCAATCACGCAAAAAACCCTGCAAAAAGTCCAACACGTCTGATGCAAAAACACTGAAGTCGCACGACTTTTGCCCACTTTATCAGCACTCTGGAATATTCTGAAAGCAGAGCAAAAAGAGGCCAATCTAATAAGGGACAAAAACAAACTGGCACAAGCAGTAACATATGGTTGGTGATTCAGCACAGCCCCAGCCGGAGCTGGCTGACCCACCCAAAATTGAGATAGACAAAACCTGATCAAATGCAAACAGAATAGCAAATGAACACTTAGCTGAACATGCAGGGACTGAGCTGGAAACATCAGACCTCAGGAGGCAGAAGAAAATCACCAGCAGGGACAGAGGGAGTCGGCTGTCTTAAATCCCAATCTGAAACCCCAGATCTCCAATCGTCCTCATTATCAGGTGGCAAGCCTCTGTTAATCAGATCAGCTTCATTACCTTCAGTAACCACTAGAGGGAGCGCAGAAAGAGAACTCGCAACCCCTCTGTCAATCTGACCAGCTCCACTACCTTCAGTAATAACCAGAGGGAGGCCAGAAAGCGAATTCACAACACACATCTGTCACATGTGCTCAGTGTGAACCTGCTTTTATCACAGGGCGCCAGTGGTGAATTTGCCAATCCTGGTGTTCTGTGGCAAATGCCATGCATCCTGCACGGTGTTGGGCTGTAAGCACAGCCCCCATCTGTCGACGTCGGGCCCTCAGACCATCCTCATGGAGTCTGTTTCTAACAGTTTGTGCAGACACATGCACATTTGCGGCCTGCTGGAGGTCATTTTGAAGGGCTCTGGCAGTGTTCCTCCTGTTCCTCCTTGCGTAAAGGCTGAGGTAGCGGTCCTGCTACTGGGTTGTTGCCCTCCTACCGCCCCCTTCACGTCTGGTGTACTGGCCTGTCTCCTGGTAGCGCCTCCAGCCTCTGGACACTATGCTGACAGACACAGCAAACCTTCTTGCCACAGCTCGCATTGATGTGCCATCCTTGATGAGCTGCACTACCTGAGCCACTTGTGTGCAAAGCAGTAATCAAAGCAAAAAGTGGCTACTTTGCAGAACCTAGAATATAAGACATATTTTCAGTTGTTTCACACTTTTTTGTTAATTATATAGTTCCACATGTGTAATCTCATAGTTTTGATGCCTTCAAAGTGAATCTACAATTTTCATAGTCATGAAAATAAAGAAAACTTATCTTGAATGATGTGTGTCCAAACTTCTGGTCTGTAGTGTGTGTGTGTATATGTATGTAATATATATATATATATATATATATATATATATATATATATATATATATATATATATATATATATATATATATCTCATACAGGGGCTGGACAAAATAATGGAAACCCCTAACGTTTTGGCATCATAATCTTCGAACATGTTATAAACATGCAAACCGTGACATATGGTAATTTTTTGTAGTTGATTAATTGTGTTATGTGATGTGTATGTAAATGAACTGTTTGTTTTGCAAAATTGTAAGAACATTGATGAGAACCTGATACCAATGGCAGACCTCTCGGATCTTCAAAGAGGCCAAATTGTTGGTGCTCATATGGCAAGCGCTAGTGTAACAGAGCCCGAATGCTTGGCGTGTCAAGAGGTGCTGTCTCCAAAGTAATGACTGCGTTTGAAAGAGAAGGAAAAACGTCTGCAGCAAAGCACAGGTCCGGCCAAAAGTCGAAGTTGACTGAGAGAGACCGTCGGACTCTAAAGCGAATTGTGAGAGAGGATCGCAAGACCACGGCTCCGAAAATCAATGCTGAGCTCAATGAACACCTACAGAACTCAGTTTCCACGAAAACTGTTCGTCGGGAGCTGAACAAATCTGGATTCCACAGAAGAGCTGCAATTAGAAAACCACTGCTCTCAATGACAAATGTTTCCAAGCGTTTAGAGTTGTGTAGAAACCTCCAGAATAGGTTCCTCGAGCAGTGGAAACGTGATATTCTCAGACGAATCATCATTTACCCTATTTCCGACCTCCGGCCGAGTGTACTTTTGGAGACAGCCGAAAGAAGCATTCCATCCAGGCTGCCTTCTCCCAATCGTAAAACATGGCGGAGGTTCTGTGATGATCTGGGGTGCTATTTTGTGGAGATCCGCCGGGCCAATGATATCCCTTCATGGAAGAATTAACAGCCGCGATTATTTAGGCATTTTGGCCGACCAAGTGCATCCTATGGTTCAAGCATTGTTCCCGGAGGGGAATGCCATCTTTCAGGATGATAATGCACCAATTCATACAGCTAGAATCGTTAAAGCATGGCACGAGGAACATTGTAACGAAGTTGAGCATCTCATCTGGCCCCCACAATCCCCAGATCTCAACATTATTGAGCATTTATGGTCGATTTTAGAGATTCAAGTTAGACGTTGATTTCCGCCGCCATCGTCGCTCAAAGAACTGGAGGGTGTTTTAACTGAAGAAAGGGCTACAATTCCTTTGGAAACAATTCACACCTTGTATGAATCCATGCCTCGGAGAATTGAGGCTGTAATCGCCGCAAAAGGTGGACCTACACCATATTAAACTAACTTTTGTTGATGTTTCCAGGTGTTTCCATTGTTTTGGCCAACCCCTGTGTGTATAGATATAGATAGATATATATAATATATATTATAGTGAATGTGTGTGTGTGTGTTTGTGTGTATCAACCAACCAATCACTAAGCATCTTTCATTTCACCAGACCTGTTTAAAAGAAGCTGAGTTGTGATTGGTTGCTATGAGCAACAGTTTTCCCACGTGACAACACCTTAGCAGACACTGACATGGAGGGAGAAATCTTGCATCCCCTGAAACATAAGCTCCCAGCCATTATCTGCCCCCAGAAAGGAGCAGAGATCACATGACAAATTCCCCCCCCCCTCCTGTGCCCATATACCCATCACACATCCTCCATCTCATAGGCACATCTTCCCTCTTAAAGGGATCTGCGGTATGGAAGTTAGGACCCTTCCACTCAGCGCTCTGGTTCTGACCCCTGGACTCTCTTAAAGGGATATCTGATACGGAAGTTAGGGCAAATCCCTCAGGGCTCTGATTCTGACCCCAGGATTCTAGTAAAGGGATCATTGGTATGGAAGTCAGGGCAAATCCATACAGCGCTTGGTTCTGACCCCAGGCTCTCTTACAGGGATCTCCTGTATTGAAGTTAGGACAAATCCCTCAACACTCTGAATCTGACCCCAGGATTCTATTAAACGGATCATTGGTATGAAAGTCAGGGCAAATCCACTCAGCGCTCTGGTTCTGACCCCAGGCTGACGGGATGATGTGGGATATTAGGTGGAGTAGTCCGGTGGCTCTGGCTGACAGGATGATGTGGGATATTAGGGGTAGTAGACCGATGGCTCTGGCTGAGGGGATGATGTGGGATAATAGGGGTAGTAGTCCTGCGGCTGTGATGGGATGATGTGGGAAATTAGTGGTAGTAGTTCGGTGGCTGTGACAGGATGATGTGGGATATTAGTAGTCCGCTGGCTCTGGCTGACGGGACGATGTGGGATATTAGGGGTAGTAGTCCAGTAGCTTTTTTTTTTTTTTTTTTTTTTTTTTTAAATTTCCACACTCCTAAGGCTGGAGTCACACATAGCGACTCACCAGCGATCCTGACAATGATATCAATGTTTCGGATCGCTGGTGAATCGCTTTGTGATCGCTGGTGAGCTGTCAAACAGACAGCTTCACCAGCGATCAGCACAGCGACGCCCAGCGTCCGGCGTCGCTGTGCACGTTAGTAACCAGCGCGCTGATGCAGGAAGCTGGTAACTAACGTACACATCGGGTATCTAAGGGACGTGCGTCCCTAGATACCCGTTGTGTACATTAGTTACCAGCTCCCTGCATCAGCGTGCTGGTAACTAACGTACACATCGGGTATCTAAGGGACGCACGTCCCTTGGATACCCGATGTGTACATTAGTTACCAGCAGATCGCTGGTCTCCCGCCTGTCACACGCAGCGATGCGTGGTGACCAGCGGGAGACCAGCGGCCAAAGAAAAGTCCTGGCCTTTCCTGCAGGGATCAGCGATACCGGCAGGGGGGCCGGTCGCTTATCGCTGTCACACACAGCGATCTCGATGGTGAGATCACTGTTGTGTCACAAAAATTGTGCTAGCGAGAATACTATGTGTGACAGGGCCTTAAAGGAATAAAAAAAAAATAAATAGAAATAAAAACAAACAAACAATGGTGGGATTCCCTTCTTCACCCTCTTAGGCCTGTTTCACACTTCAGTTTTTCTAAATCGGTCAAAATCCGCCAAAAAGTGAAAATGGCGGATCCGCAAAAATTGTGTAAAAACGGATGCCAGCTGATGGTACGGATCCGTTTTTTTACAGATCCGCTATACGGATTTTTGTACGGATCCGTCAAAAAGCGGATCCGTCCCATCCCCTGGCATCCGTTTTTTCCATCCGTTGGATCCGTTTTCTTGCGGATCCGTTTTTCCACACCTCCAAAATGGGATGCTCCCAAATATGATTGGCTTTTGGAGAATGTTCCCAAATGTGATTGGATACTGGAAACTAGGGAAAACTATATCTAGGGTGTTGTAATACAAAATCTTTGAAAGGTTTTAGAGCTAGGGGCAGCGATGGAAGGAGTTATTGCGAGTATTGACAGCTTCTGTGTGGACTTTGATCTTCACTGCAATCGGTTGGCAATTATTGCTCTCCAGAGGGAGAAAAGAAGACTGCGAATCCTCGTCTGAGGAGACTACGGAAGTGGATTCATCCAATAAATGCGCAGAGGTTTACCCGTGGTGTGTTTTCTACACTATACCTGGAATTGAAGGATAATCCGGACAAGTTCTTCAACTATGTGCGCATGAGGCAGGACTTGTTTGAGCTATTGGTGGAGCGTGTTGGAGAACAAATCTGGAGAAGGGACACCTACATGCGGTTTTCTATTTCACCGGCGGAGCGTTTGATGGTGACCCTACGGTAAGTTATCTATTTTTTAAAAGGTTTCAGATTCTGCAGACTTTTATTGTTATGTTATGGCATGTAGTTTATATTAATTTTACTTTTTTCCCTTTTTTTATAAGTTTCCTGGTAACTGGAGAATCATTCACCTCCCTCCATTACCAGTTCCGGCTTGGTATTTCAACTATATCTGGAATTGTACAACATACCTGCCGGGCATTGTGGGATTGTCTTCACGAGGAGTACATCCCACAGCCAACACAGGAGAGGTGGCTGGAGATTGCCGACAAGTTTCAACAAATCTGCCAGTTTCCAAATTGCATTGGTGCCGTGGATGGGAAGCATATCAGGATTTTGAATCCCATCGGATCTGGATCTGAATTTTACAACTATAAGAAATTCTTCTCCGTTGTACTTATGGCCATTGCAGATGCCAACTGCAAATTTATTGCCGTGGACATTGGTGCGTATGGGCGTTCAAATGACTCTCAGGTCTTCAAGATGTCTGCAATGGGCCGTCGTTTGTATGGAGACAATTTTGACTTCCCACCTCCAAGATCACTCCCTGGAACAACAGGCCCACCAATGCCATTTGTGTGCGTTTGTGACGACGCATTTCAGCTTTCCAAACACCTACTCAAGCCATATGGTAGTCGTGGATTGACACACCGCAAAACAATATATAACTATCGATTGACCAGAGCGCGAAGAGTGGTGGAGTGTGCTTTTGGGATTTCAACTGCCAAATGGAGAGTCCTGTTAACGGCCATAAAAATGAAAACAGAGACTGTGGATGAGTGGTGAAGGTGTGTGTCATCCTGCACAACTTTGTACTTTCAAAGGAACCTGTTTCCATGGAAGAAAATCTTTCTGAAACCACCTTGTGGGATTATCAGCAGCCAACTTTTCTGAGTACTGGGTCAGTGGCAAGAATGAGGGACACCTTTGCAGATTATTTTCTGACACCGGAGGGACAACTTGACTGGCAAGATGAAATGGTATAATTTTTTTTTTTTTTTTTTTAACCTTTTACACCACCGGTGTACTGTGAAATGTTACCAAGTGTTGCGTTTTTTTTTTTTTTTAACGTTTTACACCACCGGTGTACTTTGAAGCCAAGAAATAAAGAGCAAAAAAGAAACTACACAATAAAGTTCTTTTAAAAAAAAAAAAACAACCTTGTTTATTTGTGAAATTTTTCAAAGTTATATATTTGAAAACTTTATTTTTTACATGTTTTTGGAGAAATTTTTTTAGAATTTTTTTGTAGAATTTTTTTATTTTTCGTAGAAAAAAAAACATTTTTCTTTGACATCACAAATGCTGGTACTGTTGGGTGGAGATACTATCGGAGGGGTTAACAGGGTGGACCACATCGAGAGGGGGGTGGAGGACTGGGAAGGGAGTTGGTGAGGATCAGAAGTGGAAGGGGGGTTGAGAACATGAGGTGAGGATGGGAGTGGATGGACAGACGAGGTTTGTGGGAACATTGAAGGTGTGTGTGGGGGTGGGTATGGTGAGGGCATTGGGGTATAATGCAATGGGGAAGGAAGGTACTGGGAAGAATGGAATGGGGAACTAGAGAAAGGAGAAGGAGTGGTAGGAGGAGGGATGGTTGTATGATGGATGGTGGTGGAAGGATGGACGGGGGAAGGATGGACGTTGGAAGGATAGACGGGGGAAGGATGGACAGAGGGAGGATGGACAGAGGGAGGTTGGGACAATACTTCCACTAGAGCATTGTGACAGGCTTGCATAACATGCATCTGTTGGTGAGTACTTAAACCTTCCATTTGCCGGACATCTGATTGAAAAAAAATGTCTCGGCGTCTGGTTTGATTCTAAATTCATCTGTTCCATGATACTTTGATCATGGTCAACCCAGAAGATAACTGTTGTCCATAAGTGTGGAAACATGCTGGACAGATGAGTTCAGACTCAAACAGTCAGACAAGGTCATCCTTTCCTGACCCCTCAGACGCTGCCGGCCAGAACTAAAAGTTGGTTGAGATGTTGCGGCAGTGTCTGCCCTGTTGCTCCAGTGCTGGTGGAGGGGATAGAGGGACGAGACAAGAGGGAAGGTAGAGAGGGGTCGGATACCTCGATGTGGTCACCGGGGGCGGTCTCACAAGGGATCACTCCAGAGGGAGGCATCTCAGATGCAGGTTCCCGAGTGCTGCAGACGGTGCTAAAAAAAAGCAAAAAAAATATATTAAAGATATTGATATTTAATTTAACTGTGCTGAAAAAAAAATGGTTAAACATGTAAACATTTGTACTACAGAAATGGTTTGTGGAATATTTACCTTCTGGACACCATCGTCGACCGGAGGAACCCCAGGGCTCTGTAGTTTTTATACTGGGTTCCCTGGCGTCCTCCCGATCCACTTGGGGCCTGCATCTCATTGTTGAAGTCCCTCTTGAAGCGATCCCTGAGCGACCGCCACCGTGTGATAACCCTGTCACCTGTGAAGAAAAAAAACAAAGTTGTAAGTATTCAACACTTCACATGCTGGAATATAAGTTACTGAAATTGTAATACTTACGCACTAAATCCCTGGCCCTCGCATTGAGCTCCTCCCAGTTCTCTACAACCGCGGAACACACCTCATCCCAGAGCCGTCGGTTGGTCGGCATGCAAACGGTTTCCCATGTTCCACAGCGGCTCCCGTGTTTCAACTTCATGGATGAGGTCGTCAGTATCTATTATGAGACCCTCCTCAATTGGTCTTCGGTGAGCATGCTGTGAAACCTGTGAAGAAAAAAATAACAAAAAAAAAAATTACATTCAATTCAAACACATGATGTTCATTACTCAATTATCCAAATAGGGTTACTTACCGTTTGCTGACCACCAGAGGCATCACCTCGACGACGCTGGGATGTCCTGGGAGTCGCTCTTGTATGGGCACCAGATTGTGAAGACTGTAAAAAAAAAATAAAAAAAAAAAAAAATAAATACATTTTGGTTTGGATGGATGCATAGCTATTGTGTGTGTGCTGTGATGAATGTTTGTGTTGGGTGTAGCATTATGTATGTATGTTTGTATGTGCTAAACTTACACTCTGCGCGATCTCTCCTTGCATCTCTCCACCCTGCATGTCTCCTCCTGGAAGCTCCTCTGAATCAGCTTCCTGTGGAAACATAATACATGGATATAGGGTTAAAAAAAAATGTAAATAAGAGTTAAAAAAAAAAAATTATTTACCTCAGTTTGCTGATGATATGAGGGGGAGCTTTCAGAAGAAGACATTCCTGCAGTCTGGCTTGCGGGTCTGCTGCGGTGTGGCTGCTGCTGCTCTGCAGTAGTTCCTGAAGTGATCTGCAAGTATAAAAACACTTGTTAAGCTACTATACAAAGGATAACAAAAGCTTTCAGGCCTTTATACTTACTGAGATAATTACACTCTTTTGTGTGGGTCTGCTGCGGCCTGGTGGGTCTCCTGCGGACTGGCGGGTGTGCGGTCCTTCCTGAAGTGATCTGCAAGTATAAAGACACTTGTTAAGCTACTATACAAAGGATATCAAAATCTTTCAGACCTTTATACTTACTGAGCAAATTTCACTCTTTTTTGTGGGTCTGCTGTGGCTTGGTGGGTTTGCTGCAGCGTGGTGCGTCTGCTGCGTACTGGCGTGTGTTCGGTTCTTCCTGAAATGATATGAAAGTGTAAACAAAATTTAAATAACATAAAAAAAATCATCATTGGTATTTAATGTGTGTAATTCCCTGAAACTGAGTATACGCGCAATTTTAAGTGTTTGCATGTGTGTAAATTCCCTTATAATCTCTCACTGAGAGTGTAACCACACTGTGATTGCAGGTGTGTAATTCCTGTGTATACCCACACTGTGTGTTTGCATGTGTTTGAATTCCCTGAAAAACTCTCACTGAGAGTGTAACCACACTGTGATTGCAGGTGTGTAATTCCTGTGTATACTGTGGTGCAGTGACCACTGTGTCCGCTAGGGGGCGCTGTGTGTGTGTCCCAGGACAGCCGTATAAACATTTCCATTGCCCTGATAGGTGTAGGATACTGAAAGATCATAATGATCAGCAGAGGTACTGCTGACTAGTACGTTCTGTTACAATGTGTCAGGGAAGCCTGTGTGTGGTTGTGTGCAATAGGACCTTGGGTGAAGTCATCGCTATGTGATCACCTGTGGGTGTGGTTATGGACCATATAAGGTACCTGAGGTCTGGTCACATGTGGGTGAATGCATGACCCGATTGGTCCAGAGAGGAAGGTCCCGCTGACATAGGGCTTCCTGCCTGACAGCACATGTGGACGCTGTGCGTAATGGCGATGTGTGCCTGTTAGTTCCCTGGAGGGAAAGAACATGCAGCATGGTGAAACAGTACGAGGCAACCCTGACGTGGGTGCGATAACTTGGTGGCTAGAAAGCCTGCACATTGAACAGTGCATAATTTGCGTGATGCAAGGATAACAGAGCTGAACTCTGTAATGGACGCAATGCTGGCTGCATGCTGTTTTCTGTTGCTCTGACGGTTTATGAAGCTGAAATAAACCGCATGGACTATACTGCTTTATGAAAACCCGTGCTGGATGTGACTTATTTGCTGCCAAGCGAGTGTCCCCCAACCTTGAATGACAGCGCTACCTCACAATACCCACAATACCTCACAATTTGCATGTGTGAATTCCCTGAAAAACTCACTGAGAGTGTAACCACAGTGATTGAAGGTGTGTAATTCCTGTGTATACCCACACTTTGTGTTTGCATGTGTGAATTCCCTGAAAATCTCTCACCGAGAGTAAACCCAAGTGTTTAAATGTGTAAATTCCAATCTCTCACTTGAGAGAGTAACCACACTTGTATACCAAAACCCAAAAACTAATGTACCTTTTTGGTACATAACCATACTTAATTTTACCTGGTTTTAAAATGATACTACAGAGAGTTTTTCAAAACAGTTTTTATTTAATTTTTTTTTTTTAGTTTATTTTTTTTTTTACACAAATAGGAGCTACTCTGCTCTTTATTTTAAATACCACAATAAATGAAAAATAAAACACTGATATACAAGAGAAACACCACATACAATACACAACACAATCAGCACAATTGCATATAGTAAAATAAAATGCAGTACACATGCAACAGAAAAACAATTAAAATATGAATAAAAAATCCAACTAAAAATACACACACACAAATGCAACACTAGGAGGCCACGAACATACATGCAGGAAGGCAGACCACACACACAAGCCACACAAACACAGACAGGCCACACATACACACAGACAGACAGACAAGCCACAGACATGCTCCAGGGGTCTTGCAGGTGGAGGTCTTGCAGCTGGGCAGGCAGGTTTTATAGCTCTGGTTATATCTCCTTCTATCAGTCTGGCTGGTGCCGGATGTCTGGCTCTGTATCTTCAGTGTGGCTGGTGCCGGATGTCTGGGCCCAATTACACCACATACAATACCAATTACACCACATACAATACACACAGAACACAATCAGCACTTGCAAATATTAAAATAAAATTACAGTAGTAATAAAATAAAGTGCAGTACACATGCAACAGAAATAAAATTAAAGTATGAAAAAAATACACACACACACACACACACACACACACACACACACACACGCAACACTGGGAGGCCACGAACATACATGCAGAAAGGAAGACCACACACGCAGACAAGCCACAGACACACAGACATGCCCCACACAAATAGTTTTAATACTCACACAATTGCAGGCTTTGGTGGCTTGGTAGCAGGCCTCTCTCTGTCCTGGCTTGTAGCTGGGCAGGTGCTGGCAGGCCTCTTGCAGCTGGGGTATGGCAGGCTGGCAGGCTCTCTCTCTTCTCAGCTGGGGGGGCTTTATGCTGGGCAGGTGCTGGATGGCTCTGTCTCCGTCTTGTCAATGTGGCTGGTGCCGGATGTCTGGGCCCAGTGATTAATTAGCCCACCGTATATAGTTTTGGGACTGTCTGGAAAAGTATCTTTTTTTTCTGAGCATGCTCAGTGCGATTTAGCGGATTCCGCAAAATAGCGGATCCACCGCCCATAGGCGCCCATTCTACCGCATGGCGGACGATGGCGGATCCACCGTTGTCCGCCATTTTGACGGCGCAAAAAAAGTTGCAAGCTCCGTCCACCTTGGACAGAATCCGCCAGGAATCTGGCGGATCCGCCGAATAGCGGACATAACGGATGACCATCCGTCAAAATCCACCACTAATGTATCTCAATGGGAAAAAATGGCAGATCCGCAACAAAAAAAGCGGATCCGCCATTTTCAAATTTTGGCGGATTTTGACTGATGGTAAAAAACTGAAGTGTGAAACAGGCCTTACCCGACTTGGCGTTTTGTTTACCGTTTTTCAATGCATTTTTGGGTAAATTGAATGGTGGTGTTCAAAACTACAACACGTCCTACAAAAATCATTCCCTCAAACAGTAGGGAAAAGTAAAGTTAGGGTTCTTGGATTGGAAGAAGGGGGAGAGGGGGAAAACGCGCAAAATGTGAACATTCACTCAATCCGGAAGATGATAAATTCACATCATGCTAGTATGTTTTACACATTTTCAGTATGGATTTCGCATTTTGCCATGGAAATAAAATCTGTGGCAAAACTGAAGCAAAAACTTCATGACAAATCCTTCAAATTACCCTTAAACTTACGTCCCGTATGGCAGATTTATGGGGAATAATTGTATTTGATGGACCAACAAATCAACAGATGTGATAAATTTATATTATGTTCTCTGGTGATTGCATACATAGTTGTTTAGTTAAACTGGGGACCCAGTAAATTAGGACCAAAAAGGATATCGGTGGTTTTGAACTAGTGTTCCTGTAACCTGGATATACATAGATGAATACCATACACATTTGTAATTTTATGATGCATTTGACATAAATTTTAGGACCATTTTATGAAAGCAAAGAATTGAATGAACACTGCCTAATATCTAGATGCACTTAATGGGCATGTAGGTCATAGGAAGCTGAATAAAGTGATACTGATATCTGTGATCTGATGTCTTTCAGATAAATCCACAATTTTTTTCATATGTAAATGAGCTGTTCTAGACTATGTGCGGGACATATATCCCTCAAATCTGCCTCTAGTGATAAATAAAAGGTGACATTACCTGTGTGGTGTGTAATGGCTGCTCTCTGCTCTCCTGATCTCACTGCAGAGCTGTGTGTGATTATACCTGACACGTCTGCAGGTTCTACTCAGCTTCCATCCCACAGACAGCCTGTGTGGCAATACAGCAGAGCTGTGAGAGCTGCACCAAATGTGTTTGTAATAAAACAAAGTGCAGTTCTCCTGTTCTGTGTTAGTTACATGCCTCACTTTGGAAACTCCTCCTAATGCAAAATAACCTCCGGAGGCAGAGTTATCTTCCAGGCAGCGTCCTGCCCATGGGCTGGAAGAGGTAATTTATATAGATGAAAAACATATATAGCTCTGGAATAAAACATCGGATTACAGTTATCCAGGTATCTTTTATTCAGATTCCTATGACTTGCATGCCCATATAGATGACTTTAAGAGGGTTCATCCTACTGAAAGATATACTATATTAGAAAGGTAATTGTAATTGGTTGAATAATAAGTTGATGAACTGTAGTTCTGACTTGTTTTCTTTTTTACTATTTCCGTGTAACCCTCATATAGTCAGAGAAGTATTATCTGCACTTTACCACTAATCACCTTTAGTATTTTAATATCTGTGAAAACTGCACACGTTACATAATACTACAAATAACCTGTTATTAAGTTAATGATCTTGTTGGCACCAGTGTTAGTAATGCTCCGGCTTTATCTTATGGTACAGGAGACTAGTCATGCAGCATTCTCACACGATAGAAGTGATACTATCCATTTATCGCTGTCATTTCAGTGATGAGATTCACTGATCTCATTTTCTCGTCTTGTAGTATTTTTAGGTAAATAAAAATTTTTTTGACATTAGACAGGAGTTTTCTTGTATCTATAAGCCGGTATACACCCTGTATCCCTGTACTTAGTGTCGGGACTTGACAGCACAGGCAGAGTATTAGATAATACGAAGCTAATAGCATTTCCCCGGGGCCATGCGTGCTGTGTCAGAAGTGACAAGTCTGCAGGAATTTACAAATCCAGGACTCCAGAACCCTTTTTATGCTTTCATTATGCCTCTCAATTCCTTCCTAAAATTCCATAGTCATGTAATAAGATATAATTTATCATCTGCCGAACTGCTTGTGGTGTTACAGTAAGTTATCACTATATATTATATTTGGCTTTATACAAATTATGCAAAACCTATACAAATATTAACAGCTGCTCCTTAGGAGATCTGGAGAGCTTACATTAGAGGACTCGTCATAAACATATACCGGTAATTGTTTTATTTAGTGTAAATGCAAATATGAAGGTAGTCTTTAATTTATTATTTTTATATTTTTTTTGTCTACTCCTGATCGTCCCTGAGCTACAGCCCCCTCTTCGTTGTCCAATTTCCACGCACTGACACAATGGAGAAGATGAGAAATTTTGTTCTCCGCTCAGAGTTTGATCAGAATGTAATTTGTATAACCTGCCTGATTCTCTTGGATAAGAGTCTACGGCTGTCTGACCCCCAACATTAGAGGGGGCCACATCTCAGGAATGTAGTGGCGTAGGAACACAAAAAATAGTAAATGTCAGAGGAGAACAGCGGCGTTTACATCTAGTGAAAAAAATGACCTATTTGTGGCAAGTGACAGGTCCTCTTTAAAATGGTGTCAAGGTAGTTTCTTCTAATGTAACAAATAATATTGGAGAACAATTCCTATTTCTGCCTCAATAGACCCCAGTGTTGGTTTAGTTAATCATATCGCATACGCCCATCTACCCTATAATTGCTGCATTTTCTGCATCCTTGGTAATTCTAAACAGAGGTCATAGCTGACGATTAGCAAACATTGGCATCAAGAAAGTTTTCTTGGTCAATTAAGTGACCTTTCCGGTAGAGGAAACAATAGCTGGCTGTTTATGGTAAGTGAAGAAACTTCATATTGAAATTTGGTCTGAGAGATCGATATATATGGCTGGGTGCTGCATAGAAAATGTGTTAATGAACAGTAAAGTCATACTCGTATACTAATTACATAAGAGTATTAAGAGAACACTTAGGAAGATTTGCTAATTATCTGAAATGTCCAATTTTTTGCGGCTAAAGCTATAAGCACAATTTACTCAATGACCACAGCACTGTAACTTTTAAAGGTAAATTGTCATCAGAAAATGACCTGTTTCAAGGGAATCTGTCAGTGGGAACAACCTCCCCCCAAGCGGTCTATATTGTCATATAGGACATAGAAAGCTGAAAATAACCATACCTTGATATCTGTGATAGCCCAGGGATACTCATGGTTTTGTTAATGTATAAATTAACTTAAACTGAAAGGAAATGTACATTTTGAATAGATATATAAAAATATATAAATAGACACCGGAAACAACATGGTGGGTGAGCCAAAAAGACACATATACAGTCATTTCCAAAAGTGTTGGTGTTTCTCCCAGAAAATTATTGAAATTACACAAGTTTTTTGTTTCATTTGTGTGTATTGGAACAACACAAAAAAGGCAAATTGGACATAATTTCACACAAACCCCAAAAATTGGTGGCACCCTTCCAAAATTTGGGTAAACAACTTTGTTTCAAGCATGTGACGTTCCTTCAAACTCACCTGTGGCAAGTAACAGGTGTGGGCAATATGAAAATCACTCCTGAAGCCAGATAAAAAGGGAAAAGTTGACTGAACCTTTGCATTGTATGTTTGTGTGTGCCATACGAAGCTTGGAGAAAAGAAAGAGCAGAACTGACTTAGGACTTGAACCAAACTAGTTGAACAGTTTCGACATTCTAAAGGTTATAAGTCCCTCTCCAGAGATTTTGATGTTCCTGTGTCCACAATGCGCAACATAATAAAGTTGACAACTCGTGGAACTGGAGCTAATCTCCATGGATGTGAATGGCAGAGAAAAATTAAGAGTTGGAACGCAGGATAGTCCGGATGGTTAATAAGCAGACCCAATCAAGTTCCCCAAAAAATCACTGTCCTGCAGGCTTAAGGTGCATCAGTGTCAGCACAAACTATCAGTCAACATTTGAATGAAATGAAAGGCTATGGCAGGAGGCCAGTGAGGACACCATTGCTGACGCAGAGAAATATAAAGTTTACTGCAGTTTGCCAATATTCACCTAAGTAAGCAAAAATCTTTCTTTGAAAACATTTTGTGGACAGATAAACGGAATGAGACCTACAAAGAAAAGAATACAGTACCTACAGTCAAATATAGTGGCGGGTCAAAGCTGTTTTGGGGTTGTTTTGCTGCCTCTGGCACTGGGTGCCCTGTCTGTGTGCAAGCCATCATGAAATCTGAAAATGACCAAAAAGATTTTGGGTCGCCATGTAGTGCCCAATATCAGAAAGCTGAGTTTGCATCCTAGGTCATGGGTCTTCCAGCAGGACAATGACCCCCAAGCATACTTAAAGGAGCACACACAAATGGATGAAAACAAACCACTGGAGAGTTCTGAAGTGGCTAGCAATGAGTCCAGATCTAAATGTCATTGAACACCTGTGTAGAGATCTTAAAATTGCTGTTGAGAGAAGGCACCCTTCAAATATGGGAGGCCTGGAGCAGTTTGCAAAAAAAATTAGTGGTCCAAAATTCAATTTGAGAGGTGTAAGAAGCTTGTTGATGGTTATAGGAAGCGATTAATTGCAATTATTTATTCCAAAGGGTGTGCAACCAAATATTAAAGGGAAACCTGTCAGCAGGATTGTGCACACAGTAACCTACAGAAATTGTCAGGTTGGCGCCGGTATACTAATTGAAATGATACCTTGATTGATGAAATCCATCTTTTGGTTGTTGTTTAATCTTTATTTTCCGTTTTGAGTTACTGATATGCTCGTGCTTCGGGGCGGCCTGTGGGGGGGGTCTTTATGTGGTGCTCTCATTAGGTATTCATAATGCAGACTGATTACAGGTCACTGATCCCTCACTGACCTGCCCCCTAGTTTACATAATATTATACAATGGGGGAAATAATCATTTGATCCCTTGTTGATTTTGTAAGTTTGCTCACTGACAAAGACATGAACAGTCTATAATTTTAAGGGTAGGTTAATTTTAACACTGAGAGGCTAGAATATAAAAAATAAAATCCAGAAAATCACATTGAATAAATTATATAAATTTATTTGCATTGTGCAGTGGGAAATAAGTATTTCATCCCCTACCAACCATTAAGAGTTTTGGCTCCTACAGACCAGTTTTATAAAAGACTGCTGTCCACAGACTCAACTAGCCAGTCAGACTCTAACCTTTACAACATGGGCAAGACCAAAGAGCTTTCTAAGGATTTCAAGGACAAGATCATAGACCTGCACAAAGCTGGAATGGGCTACAAACCTTACGTTAGGCACTGGGTGAGAAGGAGACAACTGTTGGTGCAATAGTAAGAAAATGGGAAGAAATGCAAAATGACTGTCAATCAACATCGATCTGAGGCACCATGCAAAATCTCACCTTGTGGGGTATCCTTGATCATGAGGAAGGTGAGAGATTAGCCTAAAACTACATGGAGGAACTTGTTAATAATCTCAATGCAGCTGGGACCACAGTCACCAAGAAAACCATTGGTAACATATTACGCCGTAAAGGTTTAAAATCCTGCAGTGCCCGCAAGGTCCCCCTGCTTAAGAAGGCACATGTGCAGGCCCACCTGAAGTTTGCCAGTGAACACCTGGATGATTCTGAGAGTGATTGGGAGAAGGTGCTGTGGTCAGATGAGACAAAAATTTATCTCTTTGGCATTAACTCACTCAACTCGCCTTGTTTGGAGGAAGAGAAATGCTGCCTATGACACAAAGAGTATTGTCAAGCATGGAGGTGGAAACATTATGCTTTGGAGGTGTTTCTCTGCTAAGGGTGTGGGACTACTTCACCACTTCAGTGGGAGAATGGATGGAGCGATGTACCATAAAATCCTGAGTAATAAACTCCTTTCCTCTGCCGGGACATTAAAAATGGGTAGTGGATGGGTCTTCCAACAAGACAATGACCCAAGACATACAGCCAAGGCAGCAAAGGAGTGGCTCAAAAAGAAGCACATGGAGGTCATGGAGTGGCCCTGTTCTTCATGTTATTGATCAAGTACAAAAAAAAAATCAACTTGAAAATGGCGCTTGCCACACCTGAGCAGTAGCAGCTATCGGTGTGTATGGAGATCTGATAGCTGCTTTTGCACTGGCTGTGCCATCTTGCTGGAGAAGAATAAAAAAAATTTCCCCTCCAAGATGGCGCCGCCTGCGCAGTGGCGCCTCAGTGATCTCCGAGAGCAGCTGCTGCAGGTAACTGTGCACAATCCTGCTGTCTGGTTCCCTTTAAGTTGAGGGTGCCAGCAATTTTGTCTGACCCCATTTTGGGGGTTTTGTGTGAAATTATGTCCCAATTTGCCTTTTTTTGTTCCAATGCACACAAAGGATAATAACGTGCAAATGCAATAATTTTCAAGGAGAAACACTTCCAAGGGTGCCTGCACTTTTGGCCATGACTGTATATGGAAAGAATTACAATATTATATTAAGTAATCATGGACAAGAATGCATGTGTAGAAAAAAGGGTGTCAAATCAACTAATATATAGTAAACAAGGAAGGAAAGATTAATAAATAGTAAAGTCCCTATGGGCTATATAATTGAGCTGTTAAGATCTATGGGAAGTACATAGATTTCCCTGAGAATCTGTCTTCAGAGTTTATTTTAACCCTTTAATGATGAGAAAAATATTTTTTTAAATCTGACTAGTGTCACTTTGAGGTAATTAACTCTGGAATGCTCCAATATATCCTAGTGACTTTGAGATTTGTTTTTCATGACACATTGTACTTTGTTATCGGTAAATTTTAAGTTGATATGTTTTGTGTTTTATTTATAAACAAATCAGAAATTTGACAGATTTAAAAAAAAAAAAAAAAAAAATTAGCAATTTTCAAACTTTGAATAATTATCCCCTTTAATCCAGATAGTCACATCACACAAAACATTAAAGGGAACTTGTCAGCATGATTGTGCACAGTAACCTACAGACAGTGTCAGGTTGGCGCCGTTATACTGATTGCAATGATACCTGGTGATGAAATCCGTCTTGTGGTGGTTGTTTAAACTTTGTCAGTTTTGAGTTAATGATATGCTCGTGCTTCGGGGCAGCCTGTGGGGGGTCTACATGTGGTGCTCTGCTTAGGTATCTAAGGTATCTATCTTCTGATCTGACCTGCCTCCTCCACAGAGCAATGTTACACTTTAACCTTCATTTAATATATAACTGCCCTTTCAGGTGACCTTTCAGAATAAGCCGTCATTTATGTAGGGAAGGAATAACATTATTTCTTTCCATTGTATGACTTCTATCCTGCATTTGTTGACAGCTTTTAGCATTTTCTCTGTGTGCTCTGCATTTTTTTCCTGCCTCCCTCCCCTCTCCATACAGGAAAGATGTATATCTTTGTACCGTGTTAGCCAGTAGATAGAAAAATATTCAGGATTGAGAGTCCTCAGTAGTTGATACCTTTTAATGGCTAACTGAAAAGATGGTAACACATTGCAAGCTTTCGAGACTACTCAGGTCTCTTCATCAGGCTAGACTAATACAAAATCTGAAGTCACATATTTATGCACAATACAGCCTAGAAAAAATGCAATAGATAAGACAAGTGACGTGAAGCAGAACTATCAATATGGGAGAGGGAGAAACATAAATATAAACATTGGACCAGTTCATAGATAAGGAGTCTGGATGTTTTATGGTCCTCTGATTGGGGTCTAGTTCTGTGTTGTGATGCCCCCACACGGTTTTAAAAGGAAATTCCTTAATTGATGTAAAAAGACATAAATCCATGCGACACATTCATTCCAGCACTGAGAGTGTCAAAGGTCGTCATAAATTTGTACTCCCAAACTCGTCTCTCTCTCTGAGAATTGAAGTTACCTTTCAATTATTATTATTAGTATTGTATTAGTATTGTATTAGTATTAGTATAATTATTGGTATTGAAAGGTAACTTCAATTCTCAGAGAGAGAGACGAGTTTGGGAGTACAAATTTATGACGACCTTTGACACTCTCAGTGCTGGAATGAATGTGTCGCATGGATTTATGTCTTTTTACATCAATTAAGGAATTTCCTTTTAAAACCGTGTGGGGGCATCACAACACAGAACTAGACCCCAATCAGAGGACCATAAAACATCCGGACTCCTTATCTATGAACTGGTCCAATGTTTATATTTATGTTTCTCCCTCTCCCATATTGATAGTTCTGCTTCACGTCACTTGTCTTATCTATTGCATTTTTTCTAGGCTGTATTGTGCATAAATATGTGACTTCAGATTTTGTATTAGTCTAGCCTGATGAAGAGACCTGAGTAGTCTCGAAAGCTTGCAATGTGTTACCATCTTTTCAGTTAGCCATTAAAAGGTATCAACTACTGAGGACTCTCAATCCTGAATATTTTTCCCCTCTCCATAGGCTTTTATACTCTCGGAAGACAGATTTGTAGACGTATTTGAGCTATGTGTACACGTCTTTTGAAGCGAATCTGTCACCTGAAAAAAAAAGCTATTAATCTGCAGATTGGGGATAATCTTCAGGTTAACAGCATTGTCGACCTGCCCACAACTTAAACCCCTGCTGCCGTGAGGGAATTAACTTTATTCCCCCTGGCAATGTCCTGGTTTCTGCCACAGAGTGGTGCTGCCGCTGGTTCAGTCACCGCTCCGTGTATAGAGAGTGGTGGCTGTAACTGCACTCCGGCACTGACTGACAGCAGCTCAGCATTAGGTCTGGATGATAGTGCGGAAGGCTCGGTTACAGCCACCACTAACTATACACGGAGTGGTGACTGAACCTGCACTAGTGCCACTCCCATGGATGAAATCAGAAAGCTGCTGGGGCGAATAAAGTTACTTTCCTCACGGCAGCTGGGAACTAGGTGCCAGGCAGGTTAGTAACGCTATTAACCTGTAGCTTATCCCCATATCTGCAGGTTAATAGCGTTTTTTCAGGTGACAAGTTCCCTTTAAATGGCAGCGCACGCATCAAGGTTTTTCTAGGCAAATCCACTTCAAGCAGAAACTATCAGTCTTAGGCCGGGGTCACACTTGCGAGTGCAGTGCGAGAAACTTGCGTAAGTCTCTCACCTCAATACCTGCCGCTGCCGCCAGCGGTTCGGACCGGAGCGTTCAGCTGCATAGAAAGACATGCAGCCGTACACTCCGGTCTCGAGTGCCGAGTATTGAGGCGAGAGACTCATGCATTGCACTCGCAAGTGCGACCTCGGCCTTATTCCTGAAGTGGTTTCGCTGACTGTTCTGCCATTTGTTTCCTTACGGCTGCCAGCGTCTTTTTGCTATAATTCTAACTATAACTACATGTCAGTTTTCGTACTCCATAGCGACAAAAGCCTGGACATGTGCACAGATATGGTGTTTTTACATTGCTGTGTATTATGGTAACTTTTTCAGCAGTTTTAAATCGTTCCCCCCCCCCCCCCATTTTTTTTCCTTCCAGTGACATCAATAAAAAATCTGCCAGAAATAACGTCATTAGCACGTACCCTAAGATCATCCAAGTCTACGATGAAAGCAGGAGACAAAAAAATTACAAGAGGAGAGAGAAGCAAACTTCTGTAATAAAATATATTACAAAGTTTTTTTTCATCTTCACTTGTATTATTTTCTGAAAAAGTGTATTTCCTATTCAGTTGTAACGTTTGATCCCTTCGCTTGATCATTGCAGCCTGCACAAGCCTTTGCGCTCTTGCTTTATCCTTGATAGCTGATAGCAGCACGTTCACCCACATCCGCTCCTTTCACTCTCTCATCCCCCTCTTTTCATTTTTTTCTTTTTTTAATCTGACTTTTCTATTTTTGCTATCCTTCTCTGTAAGTCCTCCTCGTGTTCTCTTTCACTTGGGCTGTGTACTTTCTTTCGACTACTTTCCTTTTGGTCTTATACGCCTTCCTGGGTACTTATGGAACTTCTCAACCATAATGTTTGATATGATATATTTCAGGAAATTTTTACTAGACTTTGTTTCCCCTTCATGAGGTGATTTAAAGTATTATGAAATGACAGTTAGCTGTGTCCCCAGATTCTAAGGTCACATGTGGTGGCTGTGTGAGGGGGCATGAGCTGGTTTATACTGGATATTTCTAGCTGTTTTTTGCGCGTTTTTCCTCTCATGTGATTGGCTGTTTCACCTATCAGCTGGATGTTTTCCTCTATAAATATACAGGTGACCTGTCAGTTCTCTGTCAGCTGTAAGAAGAGAAAAGTTACCTTGTCGTGCCTCAAGATGGACAACCTTCTTCAGAAGATCTTGGCGAGAGCCGGTGAAGAGGAAGGAGTGGAGCGAAGTGGATGCAGAGCTGCTTAGCTTTAAAACCTGCCCTGGCAGAGGGTGAAGTCTCCGCTCCGGTTCCTGCCCCATTGCTCCCCAGCCAGCCGGCGAGCGATCCCGCTCCGGTTCCTGCCCCATTGCTCCCCAGCCAGCCGGCGAGCGATCCTCCTCAAGTACCCGGTGTCTATGGCGGCAGCGGGAGGAAGCGCCAGCAGAAGACTCCGTATTCACCGCCAGCCGCCCCTTCCAGGTCAGTAAGCCGCGCTCGGGAATCGCGCGTGAAGTCTTCAGTACAGACCGCCCGGAACTCTCGCAGCCCAGCGCGAGACTCCCGGCATCATCTCACACGTCATCCATCAGCGCCGCCTGTGTCGGCGGCTAAGGAGAATGAAGCGGCATACCCGCTGCAGCCGTAAAAGCGCTGCAGCGGTCTGGACCCCCTCCGACGAGGTGACCGCTGGCTACTCCAGGGCTTGGCGGGTGGACACGGCACCGTCAGAAGCCTGGAGAGTACCCGATCTCGACCCTGAGGATGAAGCACAGCTGACAGGGCAAGTCACAGCAGCGCTCTACTCACCCCATCCTTTGGGCTTGAGTGGGAGCGCTAGGGAAGACGTGAACCTGGACCAGTCACGGAGGGGTGAGACATTCAATGTGCCCCCGTCAGTGTCCCATAGCGAGCTCAAGTCATTAATAGGCTCCCTGTTGGCAGAAGCTTTGGGTGATTCAGCTAATGCTGGCACCTCTTCTGCTAACTTATCTTCTGCTAATGTTATCCCTACCGTCTCTAATGAAGGAAGCACTCACATGTGAACTTTCCCCGCTTGGATTCCATCTGAGTGCTTCCGTGAAAGAGAGCATTTGGAGGAGGTGTTACATTGATGTTTTTTCTCTGTTGCCTTCTCTGAAAGAGCAGCATTCTAGACCTGAAAAGCGGGATGACAGATTGTTGAATGATGACAAAAAGCCTGGAATCCCAAAATCCTTTTAACATCTGGCTCCAGGCTTTTTCCATATATGCTGCCGTTCTAGGAGAAAAGTGTCCCCATCTTTGCTATGGCCTTTTCCAGCATGTTGATATTATTCTGGAGGCTTATCGCAACTTTGGGGGCACTGCTTGGCTGAGCTATGATGAAGCTTTTCGTCAGAAGCTATCTGTCCATCATAACATTTCTTGGTGAGAGAAGGATGTGGGTTTATGGTTGAATAAAATGCTCCCCCAGAGGCACTCATTCTTTAAACAGCCTATGACCCCTTCAGTCAAGAAGGGTATATGCTTTGCATTTAATGATGCTTCTTGTAGATGGCTTCAGAATTGCCGCTTTTGGCACGAATGTTCCTTTTGTGGGGGATCTCATCCAGTGATAAAATGTTTTAAAAAGCAAAATATGGCGTCACATCAGGTCCCTGGTAAAGAGATTTTTCTTACGGGCTCCGACCCCAGTGAGGTTGGAAAGATTTTCACCTTGGCTAAGCAAATTCCCTGATCCAACGACTAGGAATTTTTTGTTTCACGGTTTTTCTTCGGGTTTTTTTTGTACCTCCCTTCAAGGGTTTAGGTTGTTCTTTAGTAAAGAATTTACCTTCATTATATGAATTTCCTGAAGTAGCTAGGTCAAAAATTTATAAGGAACTTCAGTTGGGAAGGGTTGCCGGCCTGTTTGATGAGCCGCCTTTTTCAAATTTTAGGATCTCCCGCCTCGGGATTGTCCCCAAGAAAGAGCAATGGGGCTTATAAACTTATCAATCATCTATCCTATCCTCATGGGTCTTCATTGAATGATGAAGTGGATAAGTCTATGTCCTCTGTTCACTATGCATCCTTTGATTCTGTTGTGGATCTACTCAGAGGTTTTGGTAAGGATGCGCTTTTATCTAAATCCGACATCCATTCGGCCTTTAGGCTGCTGCCGGTCAACCCAGTGGGTTTTAACGCGTTAGTTTTTACTTTGATAACAAATTCTTTTTTGATAAGTGTTTGCCCATGGGTTTTTCCCTTTCTTGTATTTATTTTGGAACATTCTCTTCTTTTTTGCAATGGGTAGTGCAGTCACAGACCTCTCAGGGTGGGATTATTCATTATTTAGATGATTTTTTGGTTTTAGCCTCTCCTCATTCTAGTGTATGTCAGGATCTTCTGGATAGATTCATTTCAATTTGCGTTGATTTTGGGATCCCTCTCGCACTTGAAAAGACAGTACAACCTTCAAAATCTTTGGAGTTTTTGGGAATAATTTTGGATTCAGAAAAAATGGAGTGTAGGTTACCTGAGGACAAAATCTCCAAACTGAAGAATTCCCTTATTCACATTTTTGCTAAAGAAAAAGTCACGTTAAAGGAGTTGCAATCCCTTTTAGGTCTCTTAAATTTTGCATTACGTGTGCTTCCCATGGGGAGGGTTTTTTCCAGACGTTTATATGATGCCACTAAAGGCCTTAATTCCTCTGGTTCTCATGTTATGCTATGTGCCCACGTTGCGTTTTAATTCAGGACACTGAAAACCGGACTCCTTCCCAGAAATCGCGCGTTTTTGCCGCGATTATGTTAGCGATTTTGCCGCGATTTTCGCGTGTGATATTCAAGCACTTTCCATCGCTTGGAATGTGATTGACAGGTTGGTCACACTCGTCAAACATAGTGTTTGACAAGTGTGACCAGGTTTTTACTATTGAGGCCGCCTATGCGGCATCAATAGTAAAACAAAGAATGTAAAAAATAATTAAAAAATCGGGGTATATTTACCTTCCGACGTCCCGCGCAGTCTCAGCGATGCTCTTGTTCCCAGCGATGCCTTGCGAGACCTGTGATGACATTGGTCTCGCGTTGCTATAGCGATCTCACGAGACCTCTTGAGTCACGCGAGACTACGTCATCACAGGACCTTGCCGCAAGGCATTACTGGGAACGCTGAGGCCCGGGAAGGCAGCGCGGGACGTCGGAAGGTAAATATACCCCGTTTTTTTTATTTTTTATTCTTTTTTTTACAGGGGTATGGTACCCAGGGCCTGGAGGACAGTCTCCTCTCCTCCACACCGTGGGTACCAACCGCACATGAGAAGCTTAACTTCGCGCATGGTGGGCATAGCCACATGCGGGAAGTAAGGGATTCTCATGCATTCCTATGGGTGCGGAATCGCGGCAATTCTTTGCGATTCCGCACAAAAGAATGAGCATGCTGCGATTTTTTTTTTTTCCGCGATGCGATTCTGCAGCGGAAAAAAGCGCAGCATTAGCACAGCATGTGCGGAATGCCATAGGAATGCATGGGGTGCGTTCTGTACAAGATTTTTAAACGTTTTTGCGCCGAAAATCGTGGCAAAAACGCTTAAAAATCGCATCGTGGGCCCACAGCCTTAGGGTAAATTCTGATATGAGAGAGGATATTAAGGTTTGGCTTGATTTTCTCTCTAATTTTAACGGTATTTCTTACTGGCAGGCCCCCTTTACAGATTCTGCTTTTTACGCTGACAGAGCGAAAGGTTTAGGTCTTATATGTTTTTCTCATTGGTTTGGACACTCTTGGCCTGTGTCATGGTCTTTATAGAAGATCACGGACAACACATTAGTTTTGAATCTCTTTTGTCTATTTTTATCCATATTTTTATGGGGAGAATTTTTAAGGGATAGAAGGCTTTTAATATTATCAGAGGATCGTGGGGTAGTAGTTTTTATTAACACCTTATCTTCCAAAAATATTTTTGTCGCTAGAATCCTTTGATCTATTGTCTTACATTGCTTAAAATATAATATTTGGTTGAAATGTAAATTCGAGTTTAGTGTTCACACTTCAATTTGTCATTCAATTTGTCACCGGTAGTGGTCTTTATTCCGTCAGTTGGCCCCGGACTCCAACAAGGAAACTGCATCCTGCCCCCCAGCTGTATGGGACTTAATTCTGAGTTATTCCCCCTTTTTATTGCTAACTCTTTAGCTGCCAGAACATGGGCTGGCTACTCAGCTGCATGGAAGCAGTGGATTAATTTCTGCAATGTCTATCATTTCCCCTATATGGAGCCTTCTCCCTTGTCTGCTGTAACATTCGGGGAATATTTAGTTAAATTAGGTCTCTCCCATTCAGCTTTGTCTAAATCGGATACTGGAGTATCTTTCTTTTTAAAATTGTCGGGTTCTGCTCCTCTTACTATCTTTTTCCCACTGAAGCAATTTTTGAAAGGAGTTAAGAGAGGTTCCGTCAATGAAGATACGAGGCGACCGATCTCTGTTGAGCTACTGAAGGATTTATGTCAAGTTCTGGTTTGTCTGTTCGGATTACTCTGAGGTTTGTCTTTTTTCCGCAGCTTTTTGTCTAGCATTTTTTTGCTGCACTCCGTGTTGGTGAATTAGTTTCAGCAAAAGTCGGCTCCGTCTGGCCTGATGATTTCGGACAATATAATAAGAGTCCTCTTTAGTTTTATTAAATAGGAAGTCAAAAACGGACCAGTTCGGTAAAGGAGCTAGCATCCATTTGAATTCAATTCCTGATGTCTCTATTTGTCCGGTCATTAAATTAAAGACTTGGTTATTGTTAAGGCTCATTCGGGACGGTCCTTTGTTTATTCATTCTAATGGAGAACCAGTTACCATTTGCCAGTTTAATTTCATTCTCAAAAAATGCTTAGTCAAGCTGGGTAAGACTCATTTAAAAATTACATCGCATTCCGTTAGGATAGGAGCAGCCACAGAAGCATCTAGAATGGGTCTTCAGGATCACAGGATAATGCAGCTGGGTAGATGGGATTCAAGACAGTTTAGGTTATATATACAACCAAATCTTTCTTATTATTAAACATTTGAATTCCTTTTCAGATACTTTATCCATTTGGATTATCGGGCATTCCTTCATATTTTGGGCCAGGAAGAGGGCCTCGCAAAGATGCTATACAGAGAATTTATCTTTTAATTCTTCCTATCTCAGAATATACTTGCACAGTGTTAGAAGCATGAAGTGGAGGAACCTAGTTGATGCGTTATTAGGACTTTTGGGTAAACTACCTTTTCCTGATTTTGATTAATATTCACTTAGGTGGTAATGACATCGGGAAAAACAAAACCCTTGACCTGATTGCCGAAATGCACAATGATATCTCTCATCTGAAACTTAAATTTTCGGGAACCGGTTTTGTATTTTCCGAAATCATCCCCAGGTTAGTTTGGTCTGATCCGAAATTCTTTTTTTCTTGAAAAAATTAGACACAGAATTAATAGAGGTATGGAACCTTTCATGTATTTAGTCCAGGGATTCTCCTTTAGGCATGTGGATTTAGAGGGGTTCACACTGGGATTGTCCAGAAATGATCTTGTTCACCTGTCAGAAGTGGGGCTTGACGTTTTTAATCTTGATCTTCAATCGATGATCGAGCAATGGCTGCGGTGTTTTGGGGGGGTCATGGCGTTTGGGAAATCGCCCAGCCCCCCTGGGTGGATCGGTCATAAGTTATATATTTTCTGAGTATGGTTATTTATTAAAGTTATTATGGTTACCAATTTTTGTTACCCTGAATAAAACATCGCGGCCATTGTTTTCCACTTACATTCTGTGTCTTATTTATTCCAATGGGTTCTGTGTTCACATGGTAGCCCTCCCCCGAGCTACGTGAAGGGGAGGTCTCATGTGACCCTGGTTATGTTTTTGTGATTCATGAGGTGATTTACAGTATTATGAAATGACAGTTAGCTGTGTCCCCAGATTCTAAGGTCACATGTGGTGGCTGTGTGGGGGGGCATGAGCCTGTTTATAAACTGGATATTTCCAGCTGTTTTTTTGTGCCTTTTTCCTCTGATGTGATTGGCTGTTTCACCTATCAGCTGGATGTTTTCCTGTATAAATGTACAGGTGTCCTGTCAGTTCTCTGTCAGCTGTAAGAAGAGAAAAGTTCCCGCCGTCCCTCCCTTGTATTTAATTCTGTCGCAATGTTTATTTGAGGGAAATCGCCCAGCTCCCCTGGGTGGATCGGTCAGAAGTTATATATTTTCTGAATATGGTTATTTATTTATTAAAGTTATTATGGTTACCAATTTTTGTTACCCTGAATAAAACATCGCGGCCATTGTTTTCCACTTGCATTCTGTGTCTGTGTCTTATTTATTCCAATGGGTTCTGTGTTCACATGAACAGTATATTGTTTTAATACTGTGGTGTAGTGACCACTGTGTCCGCTAGGGGGAGCTGTGTGGATGTCCCAGGACGAGAGTATAAGCATTTCCAGTGTCCTGATAGGTGTAGGATACTGAATGACCATTATGTATCTCAAGGTAGGTGGCCTTGGGATGCAGGCTTGAGTATTGATCAGCAGAGGTACTGCTGATGTTTCCGTTACAATGTGTCAGGGAAGCCTGTGTGTGGCTGTGTGTAATAGGACCTTTAATGAGGTCATAGCCATGTGATCACCTGTGGGTGTGGTTATGGACCATATAAGGTACCTGAGGTCTGGTCACATGAGTGAATGCAGGGACCCGATTGGTCCATATGGAAGGTCTCGTGCAAAGAGATGTCTGTCTTCCTGACAGCACGTGTGGACGCTGTGTTTAATGGCTGCAAGTGCCTGAGAGTTTCCGGGGAGAGGGACTGAATGTCTGCAGCATGTAGAAGCAGCCATGAGGTAAAACCCTGACAGGGGATATAATTGTGAGGCTGAAAATTGGACATTGCTAACAGAGTGATGCTCTGTCATGGACGCTATGCCGTTTATATGAACTTTATGTTGCTGCTGTGGGTTTATGATGCCTGAATAAACCGCATGGACTGTTACTGCTTTATGGAAAACCCATGCCGGATGTGATTTATTGGCTGCCATGCGAATGTCCCCTCTCTGAATAACAGCGCTACCTCATAATACTTACACAACTTGAGTAAATGTTTCATAAATCTTCTTTCTCAACTGTTTTTATCTCGGCAGCAGCAAAATATACACGAGTGAATGTTTAGCGCAATGCAAACCCCGCAGTGTTAGAGGCGCCGCTTTATTTTATCTACTGTCATAGTAACATAGTAACATAGTTATTAAGGTTGAAGGGAGACTTTAAGTCCATCTAGTTCAACCCATATCCTATCCTAACTTGCCCTAACATGTTGATCCAGAGGAAGGCAAAAAAACCCCATGTGGCAACAGTAAGCTTCACATTGGGGAAAAAATTCCTTCCTGACTCCACATACGGCAATCAGACTAGCTCCCTGGATCAACGCAATATTAAGGAGACTAGTGTATATACCCTGTAATATTATACTTTTCAAGAAAGGCATCAAGTCCCTTCTTAAATTTTAGTAGTGAATCACTCATTACAACATCATATGGCAGAGAGTTCCATAGTCACAAGTAGTCGCAACATAGGAGGCACATATTACCTAAAAGTTGGGCGGCGAACAATCGGAAAAAATGGCAGTGTATGTCTGATCTTTGTGTAGACTGAACGGTCCGATGCTCATACATTCATTGGCTTTATAACTTCACATAAAATCTGTCAGCTCTGCAGACGAGTCTTTTTGGGTGAACATTTGTGCTTTCTATAAAATGGCAATTCTGGAGTATACTTAACAATAATTTTAATTTTTTTACTGTTTTGTGTTATTTTTCCTGAAAAAGTATGAATAGTTTGAGAACTAGTCTGACCATTCTATTTTTCAAGAGGGAACGTAATATACATTGATTTTGCTGCAGATATGTTGTAGAAAAGTCCACACCAAATCCGCAATATTTGAATTTAGCCTAAAAGTCTGATTCTAAGGCCACGTCCCCACGTTCAGTATTTTTTACCTCAGTATCTGTAAGCCAAAACCAGCAGTGGGTGCTAAATCTAGAAGTGGTGACGTGTTTCTATGATACTTTTCCTCTGATTGTTCCACTCCTGGTTTTGGCTTACAAATACTGAGGTAAAATACTGACCAAATACTGGCCTTATTTTCATTTGATTTTGGCAATTCAGTGATTTGGAGATGGACTGACAAAAGGATTCTTTTTCCAAATGTCACTGAAAAGCAATACCCAAACCATAAATTACCGTACTCCAATCCTATATGGTGGTGTTTGCTGTGGGTTAAATGACACAAATATGTTCTCTTATCGCTGACTTACTATGGCCACTTCTGCAGATGACAGCAGTCTTTGTCTCATTAATATCCGTCTATCAAAAGCAAACGACAATCCAGCAGCGGCGGTATTTCCTCAGTCACTGAGATAACAAGAAGTACACCTTAATGCGTTCCTATGTCGGGGGGGATCTGTGTAGAAATCCATGGTCCTATATAAGGTGGACGCGCATCGTGGAGCTATAACTATAATTTTATATTTCTGTATTTTTTTTCTTTAGTTTTTCTGTTTTTCACTACACTTACATTACATCTCATGAGGACATCGGTGGTTCCATAATTGTCCTTGGCATCTTTTTGGTTGTTGAGAAGCTTTTAGTACTCTAGCAAAATTGTAAATGGGGTTGTCCCACGGTTGAATAAGAACAGATGCTGTGTAGTCTGATCTCTGGGCTCCTTCACCAGCGGTGAAATAGAATATTACCATCCTCATGACGGTACAAAGTCGTGTGAGTCGGAGATGCTCCAGAAAATGCCTCTAATCCACCAAGAACTTTATATGCTCCATAACTGAGCAGATCTCTTCCTGTACACCAGATGCCAGCCTGAGATCCCGTTACTGCACACACTACGCTGACAACTGTTCCTATTCCAAGTGTCCTTACATCTCTTTAGCAGGTCAGACAATAATTATAACTAATAAGTCAGGAGTCATCCGCCGGTCATTATTCCGCTGATACGTCTGCTCCTCAGATTACCGCCTGAAATGTCATCACAGTCTAAAGTGGGCGGCAAATATCTTGCAAAACCTAAATTACTGACGTTACTCTCCCTTGTTACCTGTTTGTTTTTTTTCTCCTTCATCGTGGCATTAAATTCCTGTCATATTGGAGCTGACTTGTTGATTTTATAATATTCCATTTTGCATATTTATTCTAAGTCCCCCTACAGGACTATATAGCCCATTATAAAGCATTTTTGGGGGTGATGGACTCCCTTTAAAAAAGATTATAGAATAATTCTGACCCAGAGTCTTATTGGGTCTCAGAAATCTAATTATGAATTCAGTTCATGTTGTGAAATCTAGCGACAGATCCTAATCCGATAAACAGTTTCAGTCCTGTATTCCAGTGGACATTAGAGGGAAAAAACAGAAATTCACATAAGATGTTGCTGTTTTTTCCACTGTTTATTGAGGTTGTGAGTAGTAATAACGCTTCCAAAGAACGACCTGTCTGTGAGGAAAAAGGGATAATGGAGGCACACAATTCAGCATATGGATTTTCAATCCTCCAAGACAAATAATTTAAGGGAATCTGTCACCAAGTTTTTGTAATATGAGGGCAGCACAATGTAGGGGAATAGACCCTGATTCTACCAATGTATCACTTACTGGGCTGCCGTTTGCAACTTTGATAAAAATAACTGCTGCAGATCTAGCACTGCTCTGAATGCTGAGCTCTGTTAAGCCTCACCTTCACCACTGATTATCAGCTTTCGGTCAATGCATAGACTAACCGTAAAGAAAAGTAACAGAAAGCTGCTAAGCGGTTATAAAGCAGGAGGACTACATGACACAAGACCACTAGTACTCAAGTGATTATCTCCTGTTTATAAAACACTGATTTTATTGAAACTACAACAAGCAGCTCAATAAGTGGCACATCACTGGAATCAGGTGCTCGGCCCCTACTTCACACTGCTCTCAGTGTACATGACAAGAACTTTCTGACAGGTTCTCTTTAGTTTCTGCATTTTATGGAGAAAAGTGAGGGTTGTTATAGCAATTGGTCCAACTCCATTATCAGGTTTATGGTCTTGAAATAAAATGCTCAGCATGTCTAGTTGATGTTCATATAGGTGACGTCTTGGTCCCAAATACTTATTGGCTCAGTGGTCTGATGGTGTAATTGTGTCTTCATCGTGGATGCGATTGAGCAGATGTCTTGTAGGTTGGTTTAGCGACCTTTTGGCACATCAGCCATGTAGCATGCACAGAAAATTGTGCTGCCATTGGCGCAAAGATGGGTATGAGTGATTTGTCAGCAACGACAACCAGGCTGTGATGGTTTTAAAAAAAACATACATTGTAGCTGTGATCAAGACCCTGACCCTGTGGAGAATTGTAACTAGCGTTTTGGGAGAATTTGTAACAAAACATCTGCATCTGTCTCTAGCTCCCTCCTCCTCCCTCTCTGTAGAATTTTATAAGCACCAACTGTCATCTAATTTAATTGAAAAATCTGTATTATTACTGAATTTACGGATATTACCCATAAATTGAAAGTGAATGATCAGTCCTGGAGGAGAAATAAGCAGATTTCTCATATTCTATACATTACAAAGTTGTTTATTTTTATGTCTACTATTGATATGTTAAATAAAAATGTAAGCAGCTACTCTTTAACCCTTTTCATAGAATCATAGAATCGTAGAGTTGGAAGGGACCTCCTGGGCCATCTGGTCCAACCCCCTGCTCAAAGCAGGATTCGCTAAATCATTCCAGTCAGATGTCTGTCCAGCCTCTGTTTGAAGACTTCCATTGAAGGAGAGCTCACCACTTCTCGTGGCAGCTTGTTCCACTCATTGATCACTCTAACTGTCAAAAAGTTTTTTCTAATATCTAATCTGTGTCTCCTCCCATTCAGTTTCATCCCATTGCTTCTAGTCTTTCCTTGTGCAAATGAGAATAAAGTTGATCCTTCTACAATGTTACAGCCCTTGAGATATTTGTAGACAGCTATTAAGTCTCCTCTCAGTCTTCTCTTTTGCAAACTAAACATTCCCAAATCCTGCAACCTTTCCTCATAAGACAGGGTTTGCAGACCGGTCGCCATTCTGGTCGCTCTTTTCTGAACTTGCTCCAGTTTGTTGATGTCTTTTTTTAAAATGTGATGCCCAAAACTGGACACAATATTCCAGATGAGGTCTGACCAAAGAGGAGTAGAGGGAAATAATGACTTCACGTGATCTAGACTGTATGCTTCTGTTAATACATCCTAGAATTGCATTTGCCTTTTTTGCTGCTGCATCACACTGTTGACTCATATTCAGTCTGTGATCTATTAGTATACCAAAGTCTTTTTCACATGTGCTGTTGCTTAGCCCTATTCCTCCCATTCTGTATATGCTTTTTTCATTTTTTTTTGCCCAGATGTAGTACTTTGCATTTTTCCCTGTTAAAAACCATTTTGTTAGTTGCTGCCCACTTCTCCAGTTTATTTATATCTTTTTGAATCCTCTCTCTCTCTTCTCTAGTATTAGCTATCCCTCCTAGCTTTGTGTCATCAGCAAATTTAATCAGTTTACCCTCAATTCCTTCATCTAAATCGTTGATAAAGATGTTGAACAATACAGGGCCCAGGACAGAGCCCTGTGGTACCCCACTTGAGACATTCTTCCAACTGGATGTGCAGCCATTTGGGTCCGATCACTAAGCCAGTTATGAATCCACCTAACAGTTACCTTGTCTATTCCGTACTTAGTCATTTTTTCAATAAGGATTGTATGAGATACTTTGTCAAATGCTTTGCTGAAGTCAAGATATACTATATCTACAGCATTTCCTTGATCCAGTGATTCCATCATAGAAGGAAATTAAGTTAGTCTGACATGACATATTAGTTACAAACCCATGCTGACTCTGTTTAATCACTTCGTTCTTATCCAGGTACTGACATACATGTTGTTTAATAATTTGTTCAAAGATCTTTCCTGGTATAGAAGTCAGACTCACCGGCCTATAGTTGCCTGGGTCCACCTTCTTCCCCTTTTTGAAGATAGGAACAACATTTGCTCTTCTCCAGTCTTCTGGGACTTCCCCTGTTCTCCAAGAATTTTCAAAGATTATGGAGAGGGGTTCAAAAATTTCTTCTGCTATCTCCTTCAGTACTCTGGGGTGTAATTCATCTGGACCTGGAGACTTGAATTCATTTAGGTTAGCTAAGTGTTTCCTCACTATCTTTCTGTTTATAGATACCCTGGATTCTTCTATTCCCTTAATAGGACAGTGAAGAACAGTTGATGTTACATTTCCTTTCTGAGAGAAAACAGATGCAAAATAGGAATTTAAAAGTTCGGCCTTCTCAGCATCCTGTCTTACCATTTCATCATTTTCATCCTGTAAAAATCCTATAGCATCTTTGACTTTTCTTTTACTTTTGACATATCCCCAAAATCCTTTATTATTGCTTTTGACATCTCTTGCAAGCCTCAATTCATTTTCAGCTTTAGATAATCTGATTTGTGCCCTGCAGGTTCTGCAGACAGCATTATATTCTTCTTTAGATATGCCTCCCTCTTTCCATTTTATAAACATTTTTTTTCTCCCTTTTTAGCATGTGCTTAAGTTCTGTGTTCATCCATCCTGGCTTCCATCCTTAACCCTTTTCCGACATGTGCCGTAATAGTACGCACATGTCACACGCCCCCTGTTTGGTGCAGGTTCCTGCGCTGAGCTCGCACCTTTCCTTCCGGGCACATGACAGCTGGTCTATACACCTGACATGTGCCCGCAACAGCCGCGGGTTGAATTGCGATCCACCCGTGGCTGTTAACTAGTTAAATTCCGTTGTCAATCTTTGTCAGCGGCATTTAACTTGCACTTACAGGAAGCGTGTCACTAATCCCTCCCATCAGTTACCTGTTATTTGATCGCTGGTTACCGATGGATCGGCATGACAATCAGAGGTTGACAACCAGCAGACCTCTATGGTTGTCATTGCCATGAACACTGTCTGATGGTCGGCACTCATAACAAGTGAGCATTTCTACTACACACAGGTCATCGGCTCTGCTACATCCAGGCGATGATCAGATCAGACACCTGCAGCCTCTAGTCTCCCATGGAGACTATTGAAGCATGCAACAAGTAAAAAAAAAAAAGTGTTTACTGTAAAAAAATTCAAATCGCCCCTCTTTCACCCCAATCAAAATAAAACAATAAAAAAATCAAATATACAGATATTTCGTATCGCCACGTTCAGAATCGCCCGATCTATCAATATAAAAAAAATTAACCCAATTGCTAAACGGCGTAGCGAGAGAAAAAAAAAAAAACTCCAGAATTACGTTTTTTTCTTGTTGCGGTTACATGGCAATAAAATGCAATAACAGGCGATCAAAAGATCATATCTACACCAAAATGGTATCGTGAAAAATGGAGACACTACGGGTACCAGAAAATGGCGCAATTTTGGTGTCTATAAACTCATAATGACCTGGAGAATCATAATGGCAGGTCAGTTTTAGCATTTAGTGAACATGGTGTGGTGTAGTGACCACTGTGCCCGCTAGGGGACGTTGTGTGGGTGTCCCAGGATGGACGGATAGCCATGTCCAGAGTGGTAACAGGAGCAGGGTGCTAAAGGATCGTTATGTATCCCAAGGTGGGTGACCTTGGAATGAAGGCTTGATTATGTGCTGATCAGCAGAGCTGATCTTTCGTGCCAATGTGTCGGGAGAAGCCTTCAGGTGGTTGATGAGACGGGTGGAATCAATCACCTACAAACCCACCTAGGGGCGGGTGTCTAAAATGCCATAATAAAGTATGTGTATGAATGGTTGAAGGACCTGTGATGAGGTCATAGCCATGTGATCCGGTGGGCGTGGCTACAGACCATATAAGGTGGCCAGGGTAGGTCACATGAGTGAATGCTTGGACCCGGTTGGTCCGTATGGAAGGTCTGGTCTGGGCTGACATGTGGCCGACTGAAGGAAGATGTGTGTGAGAGTTCCCAGGAGAAGGAATGAACGTCTGCACTGAGAAGCAGCTAGGAGGTAATCCGGACACCGGGGATATAACTGTGAGGCTAGAGAGCCTGTGTGCTGGACATTGCACAACCTGTGTGACCACAGGATAAACAGAGTGAAGCTCTGTCATGGACGCTATGCTGTTTATATGAACTTTCTGTTGCTTTGGTTTATGCTGCATAATAAACCGAATGGACTGAGTTATGTTAAGAAACCTGTGCCGGACGTGATTTATCAGCTGCCTAGCGAGTATCCCCTCCCTTAATGACAAGCGCTACCTGATAATTGATGGAGAATGCAAAGGGCAGTGTTGTAGCCTTGTTGCTAGGGTCAACGGATGAGGACTGCAAAATTCGGTTGCTAAGGGCAACGGTTCTAACAGCACATGTTGCGCAGTGCTGGCAACGCTGAGCCAGGAGGGCTGACAGTTTTGAAAGCCATGTGATTTGCTGACCGGGGTCAGTGGAAGAGACTTACAGGACACCACTGCGGTAGAGGGGTCCGAGAACCTGTGTGGCCAGCAGGTGATGGTCGTGAAAACCGTGTGATGTGCTGACCGGTGTCACTGAAAGAGACTGTCGATACCGAGAACCTGTGTGGCCGACACAGGTAACGGACAGGTGTCCGTGTTGTACTGACCGGGGTCAGTGAGGAAGACTGTGTACCTGGAGGGTTCAGTGTGTGAGGTCCTGGAGGGTCAGGGTTGGGAGGTTCTGGGAGAAGAATTGGATCCCTGGAGCATGTGCTGTGACCTTGGACCTGGTGAGGCGTGAGTGTTGGACAGTCTCAGGCGGAGACGTATGTCCTGAATAGCACCTGCTGAGCCCCTGGACCTGGTGAGGCCGGTGTGTTGGGAAACCCTGGGAGGAGGGTCGGCTCCCTGAATAGCACCCGATGCACCCTGTATGTTGGACGGTCTCAGGAGGAGACGGACGTCCTGAATAGCACACAAACAGGACACGTGAGTTTGTGTTGTGTGGTTTTTTTTTTTTTTTTGTTTTTTTTTCCCTTTCCCTCTCAAGTCAGCTGGCGGTGGCTCAGTGGGGTCAAGAAGGTAACAAGCGGCTTGCTGTAACTCGGCGGGGTTACAAAGGTGATAAGCGACTTGCTGTAACTCGGCGGGGTTACGAAGGTGACACCAGCAGCTGTGTGTGAACGACAGCCGGAGGTGTCGGAGATCGGTGACAGCAGGAGCCTGGGTGGTGCCAATAAGAACTTGTGTGGTATCGTTAAAGACATAAACTGTTTTGGTGTGAACTGTGGTCTAAGGAGACATGTAGAAAGGACATGGGGACCCAAATCGGGGTGGTAACCCAAGAAGGGGTGGAGTCTCAGAGGGAGGCGATGACCCAAATGGTGGTGGTAACCCAAAAAGGGGTGGAGTCCCAAAAGGGGATGGAGTCCCGGGAAATGGGGGCGGAGCATACCGATGTGAAAAAGCTTGTACAGATGAAGTGTTGCCAGGAGCAAATGTCCTATGTCTGTCCTATCTGCCTGGTGAACTACCCAGCCGGCACGATGCCAAGGGGGTGTGGCCTCCAGATAGATAATGAAGATATACAGATAGGTCCATATATATTTGGACAGAGACATTTTTCTAATTTTGGTTCTAGACATTACCACAATGAATTGTAAACAAAACAATTCAGATGCAGTTGAAGTTCAGACTTTCAGCTTTCATTTGAGGGTATCCACATTCAAATTGGAAGAAGGGTTTAGGAGTTTCAGCTCCCTAACATGTGCCACCCTGTTTTTAAAGGGACCAAAAGTAATTGGACCAATTAAATAATTGTAAATAAAATGTTCATTTCTAGTACTTGGTTGAAAACCCTTTGTTGGCAATGACTGCCTGAAGTCTTGAATTCATGGACATCAACAGACGCTGTGTTTCCTCCTTTTTGATGCTCTGCCAGGCCTTCACTGCGGTTGTTTTCAGTTGCTGTTTGTTTGTGGGCCTTTCTGTCTGAAGTTTAGTCTTTAACAAGTGAAATGCATGCTCAATTGATTTGAGATCAGGTGACTGACTTGGCCATTCAAGAATATTCCACTTCTTTCTTTTAATAAACTCCTGGGTTGCTTTGGCTTTATGTTTTGGGTCATTGTCCATCTGTAGTATGAAACGACGACCAATCAGTTTGGCTGCATTTGGCTGGATGTGAGCACACAGTATGGCTCGGAATACCTCAGAATTCATCCGGCTGTTTCTGTCCTGTGTCACATCATTAATAAACACTAGTGACCCAGTGCCACTGGCAGCCATGCATGCCCAAGCCATCACACTGCCTCCGCCGTGTTTTACAAATGATGTGGTATGCTTTGGATAATGAGCTGTACCACGCCTTCGCCATACTTTTCTCTTTCCATCATTCTGGTAGAGGTTGATCTTGGTTTCATCTGTCCAAAGAATGTTCTTCCAGAACTGTGCTGGCTTTTTTAGATGTTTTTTAGCAAAGTCCAGTCTAGCCTTTTGATTCTTGATGCTTATGAGTAGCTTGCACCATGCAGTGAACCCTCTGTATTTACTTTCATGCAGTCTTATCTTTATGGTAGATTTGGATATTGATACGCCTACCTCCTGGAGAGTGTTGTTCACTTGGTTGGCTGTTGTGAAGGGCTTTCTCTTCAACATGGAGACTATTCTGCGATCATCCACCACTGTTGTCTTCCGTGGGTGCCCAGGTCTTTCTGCATTGATGAGTTCACCAGTGCTTGCTTTCTTTCTTTCTTTCTCAGGATGTACCAAACTGTAGATTTTGCCAGTCCTAATGTTGTAGCAAATTCTCGGATGGGTTTTTTCTGTTTTTGCAGCTTGTTTCACCGGCATGGAGAGCTCCATTGACCGCATGTTTCCTTCACAGCAAAACCTTCCAAATGCAAGCACCACACCTCAAATCAACTCCAAGCCTTTTATCTGCTTAATTGAGAATGACATAATGAAGGGATTGCCCACACCTGTCCATGAAATAGCCTTGGAGTCAATTGTCCAATTACTTTTGGTCCCTTTAAAAACAGGGTGGCACATGTTAAGGAGCTGAAATGCCTAAACACTTCATCCAATTTTAATGTGGATACCCTCAAATGAAAGCTGAAAGTCTGACCTTCAACTGCATCTGAATTGTTTTGTTTAAAATTCATTGTGGTAATGTCTAGAGCCAAAATTAGAAAAATGTTGTCTCTGTCCAAATATATATGGACCTAACTGTAGATGGTCTGGTCGACCCTGGGAGCCCGGTGACTCTAGTGCGGGTTGCTCCTGAGATACCTGGCAGAAAGGTGGGCGTTACTTGCAACCACGGGCGCACTGAGAGTTGCCCGGTCGCCAGGGTAGTCTTTGAGACAGGTTGGGAGATCGAGGGACAGGATGTAGCGATGGTCCCGAATCTGTCCTGTCCAGTGGTTATAGGCCGAGACTCGACTGTTCTCTGGCTTGTAGGAGAGGGGGTTGGAGACATTTCTACTGTTGGGCTAGCAGACAGTGACACGATGACGCTTGCTAAAGTGGACAAGTCAGTTGTAGGAGTGACCGGAAGAAGGGGTACATCTGCCCAACTTACTGACCTGACGTCTTGTGACATGACGGATGGTGGGATGGGAGATGAGACGACTGGAGCGGAGACACGGTCAGAGGGTAACTGGTGGGTTCACTCGGATGATCGGGGTGACTTAGACTCTGGGGGTGACTGTGGCTCTGATTGAGAAAGGGAGCACAGACTAGAAGAGCTAGAGAAGGAAGTCTTCCGAGTTCAAAGATCACCTGACAACGTGGCAAGGTCTGAATAAGTCCCTCAGAGAAGAGGTAGGAGTACTAACAGAAACTGTAAGAGGTCTTCTGCGGGAGAAGAAGTGGGACGAAGACTTACAGCGGCCCGGCCCAAGTGGTGAACAGAGTGAAGATAAGAAGAAACTGGAGAGTATGGAAGCAGAGATGATCCATGTGCAGGAGGAGCTTGCTGCTGCAGAGTGTGCTAAAAGGCAAGCACAGCAGGAAAGAGATGATCTGGTTGATGTAATTGCCACCACCAGTGGTAAAGATGCTCTGGCTTTGGAAGAAAAGAGGCATCTAGAGTCTTGCATTGCTCAGCTTGAAGAAGAAGTAGAGGAACAATAAGGCAACGTTGAATTAGCCAATGACATGCTGAGAAAGGCCACACTTCAGGTTGACCAGATGAATGCTGATCTAAAGGCGGAACGTAGTAATGCTCAGAAGAACGAGAATGCCCGTCAGCAGTTAGATCGTCAGAATAAGGAGTTAAAAGCAAAGGTTGCACAACTGGAGGAACAGTTGGAGGCTGAAACTGAAGAGCGACAATCTGCAAGCAAACACTTATGTCATGCGGAGAAAAAACTGAAGGATGTACTAATGCAAATAATAAACCGAATGGTTTATCAGTTCTCCAAGCGATGCTACAGATCGCTTGGAATACGCTAGCAAAAAATACTAGTTTTTTGCGGGAAATGTGTGGGAATTACATATGCGGAATTCTAGCGTATTTCCCGTGGCAGGCAATTCCGCAACTTGTGCACATGGCTGTAGGATTACAGCCATTATGGATCCTAAAATGTCTCGGCAAGGTTTTCAACGATGAAAAATCTTTGACTTTATGTGCATTCATGTCACGTACGTGCTCTCTAGTCCTTATTCGTAAGTGGCGAGATGTTAGGCCAGCATAAATTTTTTTGTAATAAATAACATGTCGAACTGCAGGACATGTAATGTTTAATTTCAAATTGTCTTTGACCATCAGAAGAACAAAAATATGTACTTCTGATCATGTTTTCACAGGCCAGACACTCTCCACAAGGAAAGAATCCTTTCCGTGGTTTAATACCAGGAAAGAAAATTGGGTCAGGGCAGGAAAGGGTTAACCCCCTTTAAGCCCAGGGTCATTTTCCGTTTCCATTTTTTGCTCCCGTTCTTCCCAGGGCCATAACTTTTTGATTTTTCAGTCAATATGGCTATGTGCGGGCTTGTTTTTTTGCGGAACGAGTTGTACTTTTCATTTGGCTTTAACATATCATGTACAGGAAAACGGAGAAAAAAAATTCCAAGTGCTGTGAAATTGCAAAAAAAGTGCCATCCTAGTTTTTTTTTTTTTTTTTTTAACCATTGTAAGGTAGCGCCTGTCATTAAGGTAGGGGATACTCGCTAGGCAGCCGATAAATCACGTCCGGCACAGGTTTCTTAACATAACTCAGTCCATTCGGTTTATTATGCAGCCTCAGTAGTAAAAATATATAAAGTTAAAAATAATTTAAAAAAAAATAACAAATAGTGTTATTCTCACCTTCCGCCATTACCAGGCCTCAGCGATGCTCCCGTCATCTTCCGGTCCCAGTGATGCCTTGCGACAATGACCTTTCGTGATGTCGCCGTCTCGCGAGACCGCTACGTCATCTCGGGTCATTGTCGCAAGGCATCACTAGGACCGGAAGATGCTGGGAGCATCGCTGAGGCCTGGGAACGCTGCGTGGGACGCCGGAAGGTGAGAATAACATTTTTTATTTTAATTCTTTTTTTTTTTTTTTTTTTTTTTTTTACAGGGATATGGTACCCAGAGCCTGGAGGACAGTCTCCTCTCCTCCAGACCCTGGGTACCATCCGCACATTTTCCGCTTACTTTGCGCATGGTGGCCATAGCCACATGCGGAAAGTAAGCGGAACAATGGATTCCTATGTGTGCGCAATTCCCGCGATTCCTCACAAAGAATGAGCCTGCTGCATATTTTTCCGCAATGCGATTTTGCTGCGGAAAAATACGCAGCATTACCACAACATGTTCAAAATGCCATTGAATTCAATGGGCTGCTTATTTTAAGCGTTTTTGCCACAAAAAAAAGCGGCAAAAACGCATAAAATCCGCGGGAATTCCGAACGTGTGCACATAGCCTAAAGGTTTACAAATTAGAGCTATTGATTGTGTTCAGGGTGGCATTAGGGGAGTTGATCTCAAACGGATCCTGGCACGGAAGGCATGCCAGTGGATAGTCACCTTGGACACAATGACTCCCAAAGGATTGAATGAGAAGGTCAGCTTCTCTTCATTTTTGTAAGGAAGTGATTAATTGGAGTATCTGTATTTGATAATTTTATGGTTCCCTTATTTTAATTTTCTGTCTTTGACTTTTTCTTTTAGTATGTAGCCCGATGAATCTCGTGTGTGTGTGTGTGTCAGATGAAAATATATTCCCTTTTTTGTACATCATTGGCTAACAGAAAAGAATATGGGACATTTTTATCTTTCTTTATATATTTTATCTATACTATTAGTGCACAGGTCTGTGATGTCATGGGAAGTTTGTTCCCTGACCTTCGCCCTTCAGAGACTCCTGAATTTGATCACTTCCGGGTTGCAGTCCACGTTGTGCATGCGCTGTTTACGATGCTCCATTAATCATTGTGAATATAAAAAGGGCAGACTAGTAGTGTTAGTCATCCCTGTTGATAAAGCTGCTCGCGAAACGCGCGTCCAGGGCTCTCTTGGGGAACTCTTGCACCTGCAACTGACTATGGGTAAGCTTTCTTAAATGGTTTATGGTAAATGGAATTGCACTGTGCGCTCTATGCTCTCTATCTAAAGCCAGTTTCCTCACTATATGTTTTCATAGGTGTGGAACTGGGGCTCTTTATATTCCATAATTATTTGTCTAGCTTTCCCACTATACAGTAATTATCCCCAGGGGTGATTTTTTTTTTTTTGTGATCCTGCCTTGCCCATTTGTATTGTATTGTCTTATTTTGTGCAATTTGTATTAATAAAGAATGTTTTAATTGAATACCTTATGAAGTCAGTACTCCTTTTTTCCTCTTGATATCACATTTTCATTTCCTAACTTTTTTCCAAGAACCATAACTTTATTTTTTGTCAGCATTTCCAAATCAGGGCATGTTTTTTTTTTTTTTTGCTGGATTGGTTGTAGTTTTGAATGAGACCATTCACTTTATTGTACAATTCACTATTCCAAATGCGGCAACTTGGTGAAATAAACCGAAACAAATTCCTGCATTATTTTTGTTATTTAAATCTTTTAAATATGTTCATTATGTGGTGAAATTGTATTCACTAAAAGGTTGAAACAAGAGCGCAATAGGGTCTTATCCGGGTAAAATGTACAAATACTAAAAGTATTATACTCACCTTCTCAAAGAGAAAGTAAAGCCTGTATAGTATGTCAGCCTGCTGAACGTCCAACGGTCCACAGCGGAACCGCAGCACAGATAATAAGGAATAAATTCTTGGACTTTAAGTGCGCTGCCAGACAAATTCCATAACCACACAAGGTTAAAAAAGTTAACTCTTTAATCCCTACGCGTTTCGAAGCATAACGCTTCTTCTTCAGGGGTTGACACATTATGTGGTGAAATATTCTGGCAACATGATTCTCCAGGTCAATACATTTATGATATTAAACTTTTTTTTCGTTTTTTGGTTATTTTTTATTTAAATGTAAGCGATGAAAACTAGAAGTTTGTTTAAATAAAAAAAATTGATTTGTCGCCAATTTCTGAGTCCCATAACTTTTTTCCTTGTCTGAGTTCTTGCCTGTTGTGTGGTGAGACGACATTATAATAGATATCAACTTTGGAGTCTAATTCTGGCATTTCCATTTTGTGTTCTTTACGGCATTTCATGTACGAGTCCAAGAATGTTATATTTTGATAGATTGGACCTTTACAGACTCACAGATGCCAAGTATATTACTTTTTTATTATTATTATTACAGGGAAAACATGAGGATTACATTTTAAAACTTTTTTTTTTTTTTTTTTTTAAGTATTTAAACTTTTTTTTTTTTAACTTCTTCCTTAAGCAGTCTCCTGGCTACTATGGAAACCCATCAGCACCCCCTTGAAGTGACATGTCACTACGATCATGCGCCATAAGTGCCACTGGCAAAGGTTGACGATGGCACTTAAATGGAATCTGTCAGCAGATTTTTGCTGTTTAATCTGAAGACAACAGGAGATAAGAGGCTGAAACACAGAATTCAGGGATGTGTCACTTGTCACTTGCTAACTGTGAAAGATTTATCACTAAGAGTAACATCACTGGACTAGTTCGGCAACTAGGCAGGCGCCTCATGGTCTATACACAGAGAGCCTGGCGTGGAATGTTTTTGCTGTGGTGTGGGCGGGGTTAGATGTGGTGTGAGCGAGGGCAGCTTCCTCAGCTCTGCTTCATTCTAAATCTAAGAGCTCTGATATTGTGAGAACCACTGCACCCAGTAATCTAAGTGATACATCGTTGGATTCAGCTTCTCTTTGCCTACATCATGCTACTCTCACAAGAGGTAGCAAAAACCTGCTGACAGATTCCCTTTAAGGGACTAAGGGTATGTGCACACGCTGTGGATTCTGCTGCGGATCCGCAGCGGATTTGTCTTCTGCGGATCCGCAGCAGTTTCTTCTGCGTTGTACAGTACCTTTTATATTTAATGTAAATTAAAAAACATTGTGCGGAGTTTTCCACGCGGATTAGCTGCGGATTTAAATCTGCAGCATGTCAATTCTTTATGTGGAATCCGCTGCGGTTTGACACCTGCTCCATGACCAGGTGTCAAAACGCAGAGGAAAACCGCAGGCTAATTCGCAGGTAAAACGCAGGTTTTTTGACCTGCGGATTTAGCCAAATCCGCACAGAAAAATCCGCAGAGTAATCCGCAGCGTGTGCCTATACCCTAACAACTGCAATAGAGAGAGAGCTAGTAGGAAACGGCCAACATATAGGGCCCAGGTTCATGAAAGCTTTTACACCAGAATTTTAAAGATTTTTAAAAATGTCATAATTTTGGAACAACTAAAATTTTACCACTTTTGGCGTTCCCACAACGTTTTTGACCAGTTCTGACAAAGTGGGTGATGCTTTAGTCGGTCAGGGCGTGAACAATGCCAATCTTGATGATCCAGGCCAATTGGTTGTGGCACAACTGCCAACATAGCTGAAACATAAGCAGACAGCTGGCCCAATACAACAATGTGTAGCTCCCATCACCGTTTGTTCTAGGATTTTTATATGTCACAGTACATTGACTTCATCTTTATTTCATTTATTTTTTAAGGAGGGTTAATCTGGCACTGACCAAATCGCAGTGCTCCTCTTTCCAGTTTGCAGTCTTCCCATCTGCGTTCCTCATCCAACGACATGTTGAATATTCTAATTTTCTCAGGATATTGTTTTTTATACTACATGTGATCGTTGGCACAAAGGGTTTTTCTTGCTTTATCTGTTTTGCAGAAATACTTTCTACCTTTAATTTCATACAGCTAATGCTCAAACCGTATTTATGGGTCTGTGAAGCAGCCTTTGTTGTCTACTGAAAGCCTTACTGATCGGTATCCAGGATAAATGTATTCTGCTATAAAGTTTCATAGTACTTCAAGCCTGGAATCGTCAAGTACATGCTGATTATGTAATACCCATACGTGTGCACTTCAAGGGCTTCATACTTGAAACCCCAGCTATTGCACTTCACAAAAGAATCATTTTCCCTTCCAGACAATTATACTGTAGAGGAACAAAGTTAGCCAGGTTTATATGCTGTACTTAGTAACTTTTTAGGATCCACTTAGTATTAATATGCAGTTTTAAATGAAGTCTGTCAGCACACAATGACTGTTCAAACCAAGCATACAGTACTAGTTGAACCTTTGGTGTGGCTGAAAAATTAATCCCATAGCACTTGGTTATTTTTTTCCTATCAAACTCGCTCCTTTTTAAGCTAAGTGCACACGGTGCGGATTCTGCTGCGGATCCGCAGCGGATTTGGCCCTGCGGATCCGCAGCAGAACTTCTGGTGATGTGAATACCATTCTAGCCTATGGAAAATTGAAACTGCTGTTCAGACTATGCGGATTTTTCCGCGTGGTTTTTCCTGCAGTTTCAAATCCGCAGAAAGAACAGACAAGTCATTCTTTTCTGCGGATTCCACTGCGGTTTGCCATCTCCTCCATTGTGGAGGTGATAAACCGCAGGGCAAAACCTCAGCCTAATCCGCAGGTAAACCGCAGGTCTTTTGACCTGCGGATTAAGGCCTGTTTCACACATCAGTTTTTCACAATCAGTCAAGATCCGCCGTTTTGTGAAAAAAAAGGATCCGCCAATTTTCCTTGCGGATCCGTTTTTTTTCCCCATTGACTTTCATTATCGGCGGATTTTGACTGATGACTGTCCGTTGCATCCGTATTTCTGCGGATCCGCCAAAATGTTGGCGTCCGCAGAGATCACCGAACGGACCATGCAAGGTTTTTTTTGCAGTCCGGATCCGCATTTTTGCCTTTTAACCCCGAATCAAGTGTCGCTGCTGGTTGAAAATTCATTCTCTCTCTCTCTCCTCATCCGCAACCTCCATTTCTCTTGCGCGATGGGATCTCCAGTCACAATGCGCGATCTCCAGCCCCACATCTCTGATCGGGCGATCTCCAGCCCCATCCCGCGAGATGGCCGCGCGATCTCCAGCCCCACATCTCTGATCGCGCGATCTCCAGCCCCATCCCGCGAGATGACCGGTATTAATATTTTTTTTATTTTTTCCTGCTGCGGTTCCTTTAAATTTTTACCATCGGCGGATCTGTACATCCGCTGTTCCCCGTTTGTCAGTCCGCTTGCGGATCCGTTTTCTGCTATTTTGGCGGATTTAGACTGACAGAAAAAACTGAAGTGTGAAACAGGCCTTAGCTGCGGATTGTGCAAAATCCGCTCTGAAAAATCCGCGGGTGAATCCGTACCGTGTGCACATAGCCTAATAGCTAAATGGTCAATGAATGACAAATTGTAGGGAAACTTGAAAGTATATTTTTGTTGTTTTTTTTGCATTGTAAGATCCTCAATTGGCATTTAGTTTAGTTGAAAACTAGTTTTCAAAAGATGAAATTATGTATCCTAGTTAACTGTAAAAGTTTTTCCAAGTTGTTAAAAAAAAAACTGCCCCAGTCATCAATATGCATTAAATAAGGTAAGTAAAAAAAAAAAAAGTATACTTACCAATTCATTTCTGTTCGAATGCCACAGCTCTTTTTCTGCCTACTGGTTCTCTTCTAACCTGCTGCAGCAATCGAGGACCTGGTTCTAAAACTTTTTTTTTGTCTTGTGTGTTTTTTTTTTTTTTATCTTTATATATGAAAACCGGAAAGAAAAACACAAATGAAGTAGAGGGGTTAGTTTGGGAAACGCTCTAATTTTGCATAAGTCCTTCAATCTCGATTACCAGTCCAATAGGGATAGTTCTTTTTGCACCTTTTGAGCCTATTGTTGGCTAGGCATAAATTTGCTAATGTCAAACATGAAACTGGAGAATGCTAAATGGAGAAAAGCGGCACTTACCGCTTGTATGTGAAAAACCGGCAACTTTATTAGGTCATCACATGAAGAGAGGAGAGATGAAGGATAAATGAGTGACAGCAGTTTCGCATAAATTAAGCTTCTTCCGGGTCCAAGCTCCAGTGGGGAGTGTCATGTTTATACTATTCTCTATAGGCTGCGTTCTCCTAGATTTGGACACCTATAAATTTTTTGCAATAATTTGTTTCCAGACTAATTTCCATATAAATGTTGCAGCAGTGCCAGCTTTCTTGCCTCTTTTTTCCATAAGTTTGTTAACCTCTCGGAAAACCACATTTTCAACTTGTTTGTGGCTGTAAAAAAAAAAAGTCATGTACTGCAGTTGCTAATTCCCTCCTGATTTTGTTTAACAAAAGGCATAGGGATGGGACTAAGTCGAGGAGATGGAGCTTAAAGAGGTTGTCCAGGATTTTCACATAATCTCAGTGCATATCTGGGCTAATAATGCTGACAATAAGTAATTTACCTTCTGTGGCCAGTTTGCAGGGTTTCCAAGATATGATCTCTTCTAAGAAAAACGTCCAGGGGGGTGTGTTCTGGCATTGAAATGAGAACTGGTCGTTTCCTCCTACTCTACTAAAAACCTGCCCTCTATAGCAACAACCCCACCCTCCATAGCAACAGGCCCTCCCCGACCACATGAACAAGCCTATCCCTCCTCACACAGTAACAAATCCTCCCCCTCTAGCAGCCTCCGTGCAGAGAGCAGGACCACCCAGCTGCCCCTCCCCCAGACACACGATGCAGAGTGATCTATGGAAAGTGAAACTAGTGAAGAGGAAACGACCAGTTCTCATTTCAATGCCAGAACACACACCCCCTGGACGTTTTTCATAGAAGCAAGAGATCCTATCTTGGAAACCGTGCAAACTGGCCACAGAAGGTAAATTAGTTATTGTCAGCATTCTGCAGCCCAGACATGCACTGAGATTATGTGATAAGCCCGGACAACCCCTTTAAGCCTGCCATCTGATGCATGCTGCCCGAGCGTTGGACATCGTGTATCAGGCCCTGGCTGTATGAACTCGGCCAGGTATATGTTTTTCTGAAATGCTGCAGCATTTTAGAGTCAAACATACTTTAGAAGCCACCACGGATCGTGGGGTGCTTTACACTGGTCAGAAAGGCGGGTCACTGGCAGCTTCTCCCCACCCACTGCCCTGGAGTGGCAGATAAATGCAGAAACCTGTCAATCTAGGATTGTGGGCAGAGAAAAGCTGCTGGGGCCCCACTTGCCCGAATAGTCTATACAGTGCGGCTCAGTCCCCAGTGGCTCTTAAAGTGTGTTTTTCTTTAAAAAGCTGCAATGTTTCAGAGCCAAACATACATGGCTGAAGTCATACCGCCAGTGTATAAGATTCTGCCCAATCTACAGGCAGCATGTATCAGCTGTCAGGCTCTCTTCAACAGTACTGGTTTTCTAGAGGGTTCAACCATAACTCCCAAGCTGCATGCCCGCTGTCTTGGGGTCATATTCGACATTGAACTTTCCTTTACTCCCTATATCCGATCACTCACTCGCTCTTGTCACCTGCATCTTAAAAACATCTCCAGAATCCGACCTTTTCTCACCTTTGAAACTGCTAAGACTCTTACTGTCGCTCTTATTCATTCTCGTCTGGACTACTGCAACTCTCTTCTGATCGGTCTCCCTCTTACCAAACTTTCTCCTCTCCAATCCATCTTGAATGCGGCAGCCAGGGTCATATTTCTGTCCAGCCGCTTCACCAATGCCTCCATCTTGTATCAGTCATTACACTGGCTACCTATTCGCTACAGGGTCCAGTATAAACTGATCTCTCTCACCCACAAAGCTCTCCACTGTTCTGCACCGCCTTATGTCTCCTCTCTCATCTCTGTCTATCGCCCTACACGTGCCCTCCGTTCTACAAATGACCTAAGACTAACATCCCCCATAATCCGAACCTCGCACCTCCGTCTCCAAGACTTCTCTCGTGCTGCTCCAGCTCTCTGGAATGCACTTCCCCAGACGATCAGACTGATACCTAGCCCTGACCTATTCAAGCGCGCTTTGAAAACCCATCTCTTCAAACAAGCCTACCACATCAACTACTCATTAAACTAACTGCTTTGTTCCCTCCTTCCAAATATTATTCTGAATCTGCACCCTACTATTCATCTGTCTCCACACCCTCCATGCACACGATAACTGCACTTGGTACTTGACTATTGCACTTAAATACACGGGCTGATGACCGGATGATGCAGCTTTATATGAAAATCCTTATTTATAATTGCCAGACCTGAAATAACAAGCACTTCTCACCTACGGTTTCCCCCCCATTTCCTTGTAGATTGTAAGCTTGCGAGCAGGGACCTCACTCCTAATGTCACTGTTTAAATTGTCTTAACTTGTATTGAATTTATTGTCTGTACATGTCCCCGCTTAATTGTAAAGTGCTGCGGAATATGTTGGCGCTATATAAATAAAAATTATTATTATTCTGTTGGAGTACTGGGGGAGGCTCCTTCTGCAATCTGTACACACAAACACTGGTTTTTGCAGAGGAAGCAGGTGGATGATCTCTTCTGTTTTTACATATAAAAGACATTTTTATATATGCTTTAGTGCAAGATACAATAGGAGCACAGAGATGGAGGATATAATTGCAGGAATTCTTAGTATCTGTCTTCAAACATCAGGGATCATCAAAAATATTTCTATAGTCCTGGAACTAGGATGTAAGAGGACGGAATAGTCTTCTATTTGATCAGTTAATTGATGCCTTTCTAAATCATACAAGAGCTCACCCAATCACTGTATACAGGTGCTTCTCACTAAATTAGAATATCATCAAAAATTAATTTATTTCAGTTCTTCAATACAAAAAGTGAAACTCATATGTTATATAGTCATTACAAACAGAGTGATCTATTTCAAGTGTTTATTTCTGTTAATGTTGATGCTTATAGCCAATGAAAACACACAAGTTATTATCTCAGTAAACTAGAATAATTAACAAAAAACACCTGCAAAGGCTTCCTAAGCGTTTAAAAAGGTCCCTTAGTCTGTTTTCAGTAGGCTCCACAATCCCACAATCATGGGGAAGACTGCTAACTTGTGAGATGTCCAGAAGGCAGTCATTGACACACTCCACAAGGAGGGTAAGCCACAAAAGGTCATTGCTAAAGAAGCTGGCTGTTCACACACAGAGTGCTGTTTTATTATTATTATTATTAATAATAATATTATAGCACCATTTAATCTATGGCGCTTTACATGTGAGGAGGGGTATACATAAAAACAAGTACAGTAATCTTAAGCAATACAAGTTACGACTAGTACAGGAGGAGAAAGGACCCTGCCTGCAACGGCTCACAATCTGCAAGGACTGGGTGAGAATACTGTAACAACCCTGCTGGCATCGCTGCATGGCCGCCCATTCCCCACTCACCGACTTTCTCACTGCTCCAGGCCATGCTGTGATTTCTGTCTGCTTCCATCTCCATGCTCTGTCTCCTGTCTGCTCTGTGCATGTTTCCTGGCTGTGTATAGGGGGGCGGCACCAGAACTCTCTGGTTCTTATGGAGTCAGGGTGCACCTGTCTAATGTGTCCCTGACCATATACCAAGAGCCCTCTAGTATTTAGGCCAGTTCCACCCACTGGAACCTTGCCTGTGCAATGTGTTAACTCAGTTAGTCTCTTGCTACTGAGCTGCCAGGTCTAGCTCTGTGTACCTCCTTCCCTGGAGGTCTTTGTCCTAGCTTTGCTTGGTACTGTCTATCTGCTGTCCAGGATGCAAAATATCCTAGTCTCTGTGTCTTTGTCCTAGCTTTGTCTTGTACCTGTCTTGCCGCCCTCCAGGAGACAGTATTTCCTGGTTCCTGTGCTGTTACTCCTAGTCTTACTTTGTATCTGTGTATATACTCTGGTCCCTGTGTCTTTGGCCCTGTCTCATATTGTTTCCCTGTCTGAACTCTGTCCTACCTTTGTCTGTCTGTCTCCTTGTCTTTGGCTTCTTTCCCTGCTGTGTCTTTCCTTGTGTCCTTCCTGTTTGCCTGTGCTCCGTACTCTTGCGGTTCTGCTTGGTTCTGCTGCTGCAGAACCTCTTGCTGCTCTACTATTCTTCTCCGCAGCCTTGCAGTTCTCCTCCTGTGTGAACAGGTCCAAACCTGTTCCTTCATACTCCACTCCTTCCTGCCTGTTCCTGTACCTGCTCCTGTTGTGTGAACAGGTCTCTATCTGTTCATTCCTGCCTGTACCATTACCGCACCTACTGTGTGAACAGGTCTCTACCTGTTCCTTCATATACCACTCTCGCCTGCCCTGTGTTTCAGCCGTGCCCCGCCTGCCCTGTGTCTCAGCCGTGCCCCCGTCTCCCCAAGTTGGATCAGCAGCCACAGCCAGACACCACCCTGCCGCACAAGCCTGACCTCACCATCAGAGGCTCCAGCGAAAACCAAGGCAGCTGTTCTAGTCACGCCCCCTTCCAGGGTTTTCTGGTTTGTGGGCCACAACCCCCTGGCTCACGCCCACCAGACAGGGCATGAGTGTGACAGATACAATAGGTGAGGGCAGAGCTGGTCATGCAGTGGTTTGGTGGATCGGTGGTTACTGCAGGTTGTAGGGTTGTCAGAAGAGGTAGGCAGGGGTGGGATTCAAATTTTTAACAACTGGTTCTGTGTTTGTGTGTAGGAAAACCACACCCATTTTAAGCCACACCCATTTTAAGCCACACCTTTTCCTCATATACAAGTAGGGGCACCAAGCTGGCAGACAGTCGCGAGCCACAATTCACGGAACCGCGAGCCACATGTGGCTCCCGAGCTACAGGCTGGGGACTCCTGATCTATAGAGTAATATCCGTAATGAAATGCAAGGCCCAGAACAAAACAAGGCAAACTCAGACTGTACAGGAGGAGGCACAGGGCGCATAATCGGGCGTCCAAAATAATGAGGCACAGGACACATATCGGGCTCTGACCTGGCATTAATGGGCACAGCACATATAGGGTATACATGTAACTTGGTACATTATGGGGCACAGCACACAGAGTATTTGTGGTACATTTCAGGGCACATTTCAGAGCTCAGCACGTGGGGACACACAGGGCATACTAGGTACATATTGGGGAATGCAGCACAGGCCCAGGGCATACTTGGGACATTGATTTCAGGGCACATTTCAGGGCACAGCATGTCGGGGGACACAGTGGGCATACTAGGCAAAATGTACCTAGTATGCCCTCTGTGTGTCCTGACATGCTGTGCTCTGAAATCAATGTCCCAAGTATGCCCTGGGCCTGTGCTGCGTGCCCCAAAATGATTTTGGGGCACGCAGCACAGGCCCAGGACATACTTGGGACATTGATTTCAGGGCACATTTCAGAGCACAGCACGTGGGGACACACAGAGAGGGCATACTAGGTTACATTTTGGGGCATGCAGTACAGGCCCAGGGCAAACTTGGGACATTTCAGGGCACATTTTGGGGCAAGCAGCTGCACACATGGTTTAACACTGTCAAGTCACCTTGGGCTCTGACCTGGCGTGGCCTGGAGTGGTACACACAGGCTGGGTCTGAAGTCCCAGCGGCGGTTGAACAGGCATCCTGGATAGCCCCCGCGTCATTCCAGCCGCGTCATGGATGGGAGGCTCCATTTGCTGCGAGACATGCGGGTGGCGTGCCCGCGGCGCTTCCGGTTGGCGCATATAAATATATGCATGAAGTGCTCTACACCTATGCCCCCTGAGGAAGGAGCGCAAGGCTCCGAAACGCGCCTCGGGGTGACATTTGGACTGCCTGGTCATCTGAGGGTTCCACTGAGGTAATGTTGGCTTGGGGTTTTTAATCCCTTTTGGGTGGGTGATAGTGAAGTCCCCCGGAGGGAATGATTACTTTCCTCCCATTTGCAATGTGAATGGCTTGAACTTATTGCAGCAGCACATGAAAGCTTGATAGGCATTATAGTGGGGCATTATAGCTCTTTGAATACATATGGATCATAGGTAATAGATATTTGCCTTCATAGCTGTGATCTTCTTTGGAGGTGGTGTAGGCTGTCCTGGTGTCATACTGTTGTACACTTTTGATAACTGCCATTTATGTTCTATTAATGTGTTAACACATTGTATGCCTCTTGATAAATAGATTTGTATATCTCTACTACATCCCTTGTATGGCTGGGGTCAGTCCAGCGCGTCTTAAGCACTGCTGCACTTTAGTTTGCAATTTGCACATGTCCCCCTATTGTCCAATTCTGTCCTTTTCTAATAAAGATGTTATAATTTGATGATACAGGATCTTTTGGTCGTAATTTTTGTGGTTTCCACACTCACGTTCAATTTCATTTGGAAATCAAGGTCCCAAAATCTCGAGGAAGAGGTGGTAAGGCACACAATCCAAACTGCTTGAGGTCTAGTGTGAAGTTTCCACAATCAGTGATGGTTTGGGGAGCCATGCCATCTGTTGGTGTAGGTGCACTGTGTTTTATCAAGACCAAAGTCAGCGCAGCCGTCTACCAGGAAATTTTATAGCACTTCATGCTTCCTTCTGCCAAAAGTACCAATACCTCGTTTAAAAACAGCAGTATCACTGTGCTTTATTGGCCAGCAAACTCGTTTGACCTTTTCCGGCAGATTCTCTGTGGGGTTAAAGTCAAAGAGCCCCAGCACCTGTGCACTGCAGTACTTTCCCTGCAATGCCGGGGAGCCTGTTTGGATGATGCAGGGGCGCGTCATCCACAAGAAGAAAGCAGATGGGAGGCTCCGGACCAAGACCAGCGACACCCATCGGACCGGACTGCCCCGCAGGTGAGTATAATAAAACTTATTTTTCAGTTCTTCCAGGTCAGGTTGGGGGCTAATTTACAGCATTACAGAATGCTGTATATAAGCCCTGAAAGGTGATGGACGCATGTTATATCGGCCAAACCTGCTGACAGGTGCACTTTAACCCCATAGAGAATCTATGGGGTATTGTCAAAAGCAAGATGAGAGACATCAGACCTAACAATTCAGATGAGCTGAAGGCTGCTATCAAAGCAACCTGGGTTTCCAAAAGCACCTCAGCAGTGCCACAGGCTGATAAAGGAGCCCTGACCAAGTATTGAGTGCATTTACTCAGGGCTGTGGAGTCGGAGTCGTGGAGTCGGAGTCGGAGTCGGTGCTCATTTTGGTGGAGTCGGTATAAAATGGACCGACTCCGACTCCTAAAATATATAATAAATTGGGTACAGTAGTTCAATGCAGAATGTGCTGAATATTTTTTCATAGGAGTTTGGGAAAGTTATGAAATGTTCTATAAATGGCTGTTCTATTCCTGATCTAAGGCTACATTCACGCACAGTGTTTTTCCTGTGTTTTTTGAGGATACGTTTTTCAGCTGCAAAAGCTGATCATCTTTTTAAAAAACTGCATCACCTGAAAGGTTTTTGAGCTCATAGATAATGTTACTCAATAGCAAAAGCAGATTAGAAATCTGCTCTATCTATCCATTTATCCATATCTGTCTATCCATATCGTATCTGTACCAAAAAGAATGAAAACCGGGTAGTACACCAATATATATTCTGTTCTAAATATCTTGATTATTGGATCATAAAAATAATTAAATGTCTGAGGTTCACATTGTACTACAATAAATTTTTCACTTAAATATAAGCAATATGTGTGGGAGTCGGAGTCGGAGTTGGAGTCGGTGTAAGGGAAATTGAGGAGTCGGAGTCGCAGGTTTGGCTTACCGACTCCACAGCCCTGCATGATTTACTGAACATACATTCCAGTAGGCCAACATTTTGGATTTCAAGGCTATGTGCACACGTAGCGATTTTTAAGCGTTTTTGCCGCGATTTTCGGCGCGAAAACGCTTAAAAATCGTGTACAGAACGCCCCCCATGCATTCCTATGGCATTCCGCACATGCTGTGCTAATGCTGCGCTTTTTTCCGCGGCGGAATCGCATCGCGGAAAAAATCGCAGCATGCTCATTCTTTTGTGCGGAATCGCAAAGAATTGCCGCGATTCCGCACCCATAGGAATGCATGAGAATCGCTTACTTCCCGCCATGCGGGAAGTTAAGCGTCTCATGTGCGGTTGGCACCCACGGTGTGGAGGAGAGGAGACTGTCCTCCAGGCCCTGGGTACCATACCCCTGTAAAAAAAAAAAAAGAATAAAAAATAAAAAATCGGGGTATATTTACCTTCTGGCGTCCCGCGCTGCATTCCCGGCCTAAGCGTTCCCAGTAATGCCTTGCGGCAAGGTCCTGTGATGACGTAGTCTCGCGTGACTCTAGTGGTCTCGCGAGATCGCTAAAGCAACGCGAGACTACGTCATCACAGGTCTCGCAAGGCATTACTGGGAACGCTGAGGCCCGGGAATGCAGCGCGGGACGCCGGAAGGTAAATATACCCCGATTTTTTTATTTTTTTTTAAGCATTTTAACATCCTATCTTTTACTATTGATGCCGCATAGGCAGCCTTAATAGTAAAAACCTGGTCACACTTGTCAAACACTATGTTTGACGAGTGTGACCAACCTGTCAATCACTTTCCAAGCGATGCTTCAAATCGCTTGGAAAGTGCTTAAATATCGCACGCGAAAATCGCGGCAAAATCGCGATCATAATCGCGGTAAAATCGCGGTGAAATCGCGCGGAGAAAAACGTGCGATTTCTGGGAAGGAGTCTGGTTTTTAGTAAGCGTTTTAAAACGCTACGTGTGCCCACAGCCTAAAATCATTTTTTCAAGCTGGTGTTATAAAGTATTCTAATTTCCTGAGATGAGATAATGACTCTTAGGTTTTCATTGGCTGTAAGCCATAATTCTCATCATTAACAGAAATAAACATTTGAAATCAATCACTCTGTAATGACTCTATATTATAGGAGTTTCACTTTTTGTATTGAACTAAAATAAATTAACATTTTGATTATATTCTAATTTAGTGAGAAGCACTTGTAGCAGAGCATTATTGATCGGTGCTTCATTAGCAGCAGATCCATTAATCATTCAACTTTGCATTGACAGTGTATATATTGGAGAAAAAGTAATTGAGACTGGTCTAATGAAGCTAATTATTTTGCCGTTGTGTTTACTCAAAAACAAAGTATACTAGTAAGTTGGCGTCTATTTTCTGGAATATATCCTTTTTTTTTTTTTTACGCAAAATAAATTTAAATTATAAGAAAAGTGTTGGGCATGTTAAAATTCCACGTGTTTAGTCCATGTTGTAAGGCTACATTCACATGTAAATTTTCCATGGTTTTTGTGTGTAGGCTCATGCAAGTCTCTCGCATGAAAACCTGGCATTGCTGCTGGCACTGGGACCAGAGCGTGCAGCTACATAGAAATACATGTTTTCCTTGATAGCACTATACCTATAATAGAGTCTCATATATGCTGCCCTTGGAACGGGCACCACTTGGCAGGTGCTCCGTAAAGTTTATTAAGGCCCCCATATACATTGGTTGTAGTGTCGGTCAAATTATTTTTTGGGTGATGGCCATCTAGCCCAATTGCCCCATACATAGGACGTCTCTGATTGAGATCTCCTGTGTTCTGAGAAAGCAGCTGTTAGACTCCTGGTACAGGCTTTTCTGTCTGAGGCCATAAGGCTTTGCTGTTTCAGCATGCAGGATCCTTCTCCCCCAACATAATCTGTTGCAGGATAGTCAGGCCACCATACACTTTAGACTGTTGTGTGATCCTGCTGATGATGATAGGCTGGGCTAACTTTTGTTTATTGTGTATGGGGGCCTTTAGACTAGGACTGTAGAATGGCTCCGGTAATCCGACGTGACGACCGCAGTGAAACCAACTGATTATTTTCATGAGAGTTTGAACATGGGGGTCATCCTTTTTTTCTCATGAAAGGAAAAAAAAAGTTTCTGCACCTTTTCCATTCTGACAGTCTGTGAAAATCGGACCGCATTCTGATGTCATCTGAGTGTGATCCAATTTTTTTTGTTTTTCACAGACTCATTGACTTTTATTGCCGATTTTATTCTGACCTTTGGATCAAAATATCAAAATTGTACATGTCTCTGCGATTTTCTGCTGACTGGTCAGTCCACAAAAAATTATTGGCATGCGATGGCCCCATAGACTTTCATAGATAAGTGAAAAGCACGGATCACGCTAGTACGTACAAATAGGACTTATGAATGAGCCCTAAATGGCAACATGATATTTTAATATTTGTCAACGCCTTCAAATAATTGAAATACATCTATTGACAAAAAAAAACCTGCTCGATTTCCGTGGCAAATCATGTGCGATTTTTGTCATCGTAGGCCACAAAGTAAACCACATGTAATGTTGACTTGCTTGTATCCTGTTTGAGATTTTGTCGTCTTTTTCCTCCAAAAAAATTGCAGCCCAAAAATAGCTAAGTGATGACAAGTTAAGGGCAAATTGCATGAGTTATTTTGGATGAACAACGGGCGAGAGGTTTCATGTAATCCTTGACACTGATCTCTCCTTCAACCCACTTATTCAAGCCCTTTCCACTTCCTGCCGACTTGAGCTCAGAAATATGTCCCGGATCCGTACATTCCTCATCCAAGAATCTGCAACAACTCTAGTCCATGCCCTCATCTCCTCCCGCCTTGGCTACTACAACCTCCTGCTTTGTGACCTCCCCTCTAACACTCTCGCACCCCTCCAATCTACTCTGAACTATGCTGCTTGACTAATCCACCTGTCCCCCGCTATTCCCCGGCCTCTCCTCTGTCCCCATTACCCAAAAACTCCATTTCAAAACCATAACATACAAAACCATCCACATCCTGAGTCCTCCATACATCTGTGACCTTGTCTCCCGGTACTTACCTGCACGCAACCTCTGATCCTCACAAGATCTTCTTCTCTACTCCCCTCTTATCTCCCCTTTCTACAAGCGCATACAAGATTTCTCCCACGCATCACCCCTACTCTGGAAATCACTACCACAACATATCAGACTCTCGCCTACCGTGGAAACTTTCAAAAAGAACCTGAAGACTTTCCTCTTCCGAGAAGCCTACAACCTGCAGTAACCACTGATCGACCAAACCGCTGCACGAGACTAGCTCTACCCTCACCTACTGTATACTCACCCATCCCTTGTAGATTGTGAGCCCTCGTGGGCAGGGTCCTCTCTCCTCCTGTACCAGTCGTGACTTGTATCGTTTAAGATTACTGTACTTGTGTCTATTATGTATACCCCTCCTCACATGTAAAGCGCCATGGAATAAATCGGGCTGCAATAATAATATTGTATGACCAAAGTTGCTATTGACCCAAGCCTTACAGGCAACATGACTTATCATTCATGCTGCCTGAACCATGTTGTCTTCTGGAATGCCTAGGGCTTTTCATAATGAAACATACACAGTTATATAAAACTGTGCCAGCCTGTGGTTCGGGCGGCATGAATTGACTAAAAGGTTCCCTTAAGGCGAACTCCTTGCGTCTGATCAAAATTTTCATGTGAGTTTATAGGTAACTCTGAAATGATAAAGTAGTTGAATATGGGAGTTTAGCATCTTGTGAAGGGAAGTTGCATTGAAATTCCTGATATTGGTGGAATTCTTCGTTCTGCCTCGAACCAGTGCTCAGTGTAATGTTTTCACTCTGTCAGTCACTTCTACATAAATGATGTGGCATGTGGACAGCGGCAGGTGTTTCTCAGTCTTGCCATGAGTTTATAGAAATGATAAGGAAACACCCCTGAAGAAAGGGCTGTCACTTGTCAGACACGGTGCTGAGGAGCACAAAAGCAGCACCTTTGCATGCATTTCATGCATTTTGTACAGCGAATAGACAACGACAAAGGTTTTAAGAGCCTCTTGCTGTGAGGAAGCCAAACATAGCTCTTGGTCAATAATACAAACCCCTCTCCTTACACAAAGCCGTAGTGAATGCATGAATGACGCTGACAACCCAAAATATTCTCCTGAATAGATTCTGTACATTCTTTCCCACAGAAGTCAACTAAAGGCTCTGTTGTCCTGGACTACGTATTCCGTCACATAAACCTTGTGGAGATAGATTACTTTGGGCTACGGTACTGTGACAGAAACCATCAGACGGTGAGTAGAAACAGAGCACATTCTGCTTGTCCAACCATTGCATCTGTCTGTGACCTTTAATATTGATGTAGCTCAGCCGTGGAGAAGGAGCGCTATAGATGCAATCATGGTCACAAGATGTGAATAAGTAGCGATGTACTAATGGCTATGTTTTCCGTTCTTTTTTTGTTTGTTTTAAACCTGATTTCCTATAACCAAAGCGTTTTCTATGTTACAATCAATTGAAATAACCGATAGAGAAATTACACTGTGATGATGGAGACAGAGGTGATAATGTTTGTAATGAATTGTGGGAACAGCTATACCAGCAAGTCAAATAAATTACAGACCCATTCAATCCACACAGTCAAATTAATCAAACCATAGATGTCCGGACATAAATTGTTTGTAGTAATGCTTTTTGAAGCGTATTTAATAATTTGTACGAAACCATTTGATTTTGTTGACAGCTTCAAAACGCCTCCTGTATGGAGAAACTAGTCACATGCATTGCTCAAGTGTGATTTTGGCCCATTCTTCCACTCTCCAAATCCTGAAGCTTCTGTGGCTCCTTCTTTGAGCTCTGAGCTTTAGTTCCTTCCATTAATTTTTCATTGGAGTCAGGTGATTGGCTGGGACATTCTAGCAGCTTTATTTTCCTTTTCCTTCATGAAGAGAGGTATATTCATGCCACTTGCCACATAAATCTTCATCCAAGGTTTCTGTTTATTTACATAAAGTGCATACAAGAAATGTATACGGGAGACAATTGTGCAGTAGCAGCTAAGGTCTGTTTCACACTTCCGTTTTTCCCCATAGACTTACATTAGTGGCGGATCTTGACTGACGGTCGTCCGTCCCACCCGTTTTTTGACGGATCCGCGGGTGGATGAGACTGACAATGCAACGTTTTTTTTGCCTTGACTGTCTGCTATTTTTAAGTGCGCATGCCCGGAAGCTTTACTCCGGGAGGCATTTTAACCATGAAATGCCGTTCCGGAAGCGGCGAAAAATTCTCTCTCTATCTCTCTCTCACACAGAAAAAACTTAAGTGTGAAACAGGCCTTACAGCTGTTTCACATCCTCAGACTTTTTTTTTTTTTTTTCTTTTGTTGGATTATTTTCTTTCTGAAACCAATTGCCTTTATTTTTTTTATTTTTTTTCAGATTATAAGATGCACTTTCTTTCCCTCAAATTTGGGTGATAAATGGGGGGGTTCATATTTTAATCCAATTGTAGCTTACCGGCCGACTGCTGTGGTGTGGGTTGATAGGAGTTAGGGTTGCTGCTGCAGGAGGGTAGCAGTGGCGACAGGAGTGGAACAATGCTGTGGTCCCGTACTGGGAGGAAAGGGTGTCCTGGCGGTTTGAGGCTGCAGGCCCTGGGATTTCATAAAATCTCGGTGGCAATTTCCCTGCTTTGGGCTTTTGGAAAATGGCCAACGGAGGCGCAGCGCATGTGCAGATTGAGATCTGGTATCCTTAGCATCGCCCTATAAATGCTGCCACCTCAGACCTCCTGCAACAACGACCCTGACTCCCATGACCCCGCTCCATCGCAGTCACCCTCCCCACCCCCCCGGTAAACTACCATAAAATCTGACTATATGACGCATCTTTTTTATTTTACTCCACTAAATGTGTGATGCGTCCTGTGATCTGGAGCGTTTTATAGTCCCCAAAATACAGATATCTTGGCTGTGTGTGTGGATCGTTGTCTAACCGAAATGTCCACCACCATTTTATCTTCATCATCCTGGTAGATGGCAGCAGATTTCACTGTTGGTATGGTGTGCTTTTTGGCGTGTAAAAAAAAAAGTGAGTATTATGGCATCCAAAGAGTTAAATTTCGGTCTCCTTGACCAGACTATATTTCACAAGCTTGTCTATATGTTAAGCAAGCTTTAAACGTGCTTGGTCATCCTTCTTTTTCAGCAATGGAGTCAGGCTTGGTGAGCGTGCATACAGACCATGGAAATTGAATGCATTATTTTATAGTTTTCTTTGCAACAATTATACCTGCTGATTCCAGGTCTTTCTGTAGCTTTCCACAGGTGGTTCCTGGCTCTTGGACAACTCTTCTCAAAATTATTTTCACTCCTCTGTCTGAAATCTTGCGGAGATCACATAGTCAGTCGGTTTTTGGTGAAATGATGTTCTTTCCACTTCCAGATTATGGCACCAACAGTGCTCACTGGAACCTTCAGAAATATAGAAATTCTTCTGTAACCAATGCTTTCAGTATGTATTGCAACAATAAGGTTGCAAAGGTCTTGCGACAACTCACTGGTTTGTGGTGTGGCACCTTGGTAATTATACACCTTTTTATTAACCATTAGTTCAACCAGTTGCCGCCATTTTTCACCAAATGGCAGGATTGCTTTCTAATTACTGATAGATTTCCGCTAGAATCATGATTTTCCATGGCTTTTTGCACCTCTAGTTCTTCGTGTTCAGTACTTTTTTCCCTGTGTCAATTCTCATTATTACAAATAATTTATGAATATTTTAGAGTTTTAAGTCATTTATCTGGGTGGATTGGATGAGTTGTTACTTGAGAATTTTAATGTCAATTCCACCTTTAGAAATATATTTACTTAGAAAATTGGTGATATGTTCAGTACTTATTTTACACGCTATCTATCTATCTATAATATATTGTGAGGTAGCGCTGTCATTCAAGTAGGGGATACTCGCTTAGCCGCCACAAAACCAGATCCTGCACGGGTTTTCCACAAAACAATCATAGTCCCTTCGGTTTATTCAGCATCATAAACCATCACAGCAACACAAAACAGCATATAATCAGCATAGCGTCCATTACACAGTTTCCCTCTGTTATCCTGTAGCCATATAAGTTATGCACTGATCAATGTGCAGGCTTCCTATCCCCAAGTTATCTCACCCTGTCAGGGTTTCCTCATGCTGCTTCACCATGCTGCACACGTTCATTCCCTCCAGGCCAGGGAACTAACAGGCACACGTCGCCATTACTCACAGCCACTTCACAGGCTGTTAGCCAGGAAGCCCCATCTCAGCGGGACCTTCCACACTGGACCAACTGAGTCCCAGCATTCACCACATGTGACCTACGCTGGCCACCATATATGGTCCATAGCCACGCCCACCGTGTCACATGGCTATGACCTCATCACAGGTCCTTGACCCATTCACAAACTCTTTGCAATAGTGTCCTTAAACACACCCCCTGGGTGGGTTTGTAGGTAACTGGGTCAGCCCATCTCCCTAGTTACCTGGAGACTTCTCCCTGACACATTGAAACAACACCTCAGCAATATCACTGCTGATCAATACACACATCAGTCTCCATCTCAAGGCCACCCACCATTAGATACATAATGGTCATTCTTGACTCTGCCATTCATCCTCTCTCCTCGGACATCCACACAGCACCCCCTAGCGGACACAGTGGTCACTACACCACAATAATATATATATATATATATATATATATATATATATATATATATATATATATATATATATATATATATATATATATATATACACACACATACACACAGTTGTGGCCAAAAGTATTGACTCCCCTGCAATTCTGTCGGATAATACTCAGTTTCTTCCTGAAAATGATTGCAAACACAAATTTGTTATTATTATCTTCATTTAATTTGTCTTAAATGAAAAAACACAAAAAGAATTGTCCTAAAGCCAAATTGGATATAATTCCACACCAAACAAAAAAAGAGGGTGGACAAAAGTATTGGCACTGTTCGAAAAATCATGTGATGCTTCTCTAATATGTGTAATTAACAGCACCTGTAACTTACCTGTGGCACCTAACAGGTGTTGGCAATAACTAAATCACACTTGCAGCCAGTTGACATGGATCAAAGTTGACTCAACCTCTGTCCTGTGCCCTTGTGTGTACCACATTGAGCATGGAGAAAAGAAAGAAGACCAAAGAACTGTCTGAGGACTTGAGAAACCAAATTGTGAGGAAGCATGAGCAATATCAAGGCTACAAGTCCATCTGACAAAGACCTGAATGTTCCTGTGTCTACAGTGCGCAGTGTCATCAAGAAGTTTAAAGCCCATGGCACTGTGGCTAGCCTCCCTAGATGTGGACGGAAAAGAAAAATTGACAAGAGATTTCAACGCAAGATTGTGCAGATGTTGGATAAAGAACCTCGACTAACATCCAAACAAGTTCAAGCTGCCCTGCAGTCCGAGGGTACAACAGTGTCAACCCGTACTATCCGTCGGCGTCTGAATGAAAAGGGACTGTATGGTAGGAGATCCAGGAAGACCCCACTTCTTACCCTGAGACATAAAAAAGCCAGGCTGGAGTTTGCCAAAACTTACCTAAAAAGCCTAAAACGTTTTGGAAGAATGTTCTCTGGTCAGATGAGACAAAAGTAGAGCTTTTTGGGCAAAGGCATCAACATAGAGTTTACAGGAGAATCAATCAATCAATCAAATTTATTATCGCCAAGTACATATTACATATATACAAGGAATTCTTTGTGGCAAAGAGGCAACATAATATATAACAACAGATACAACAAGTAACATCTAACAAGACAGATACAGTATATAGTCTACACATGACGATTTAATTGTTGAACAGAGAGTGGATAGAAGCTGTTCATATGGCGGTTGGTACTGCATTTGGGGACTCTGAAGCGACGTCCTGAAGGGAGTAGTTGGAATGAGGAGTGTCCCGGGTGAGAGGGATCGGATGAAATTTTCAATGCGTGGGATCGAATACTCTTATCATAAAGATCCTGGATTTTAGGCAGGGGGGAGCCTATAATTCTCTCTGCTGTTCTGAAAGTCCTTTGTAAGCGGAGTTTGTCATGCGCAGTGGCTCCCCCATACCAGACTATCAGAGAGGAACAAATCACAGATCTGATGACAGCATTAAAGAATAAGATCAGCAGATTCTTAGACAAACCATATCTTTTCAGCTGACGCAGGAAGAACATCCTCTGTTGTGCTTTTCTTATAACAGCATCCACGTTTTTCCCCCATTTAAGATCATGAGAGATGATAACACCAAGGAATTTGGTCTCTGTGACCCTAAGAACCACTTCGTCATGGATGTAGATTGGAAGTATCTCATGTTGATCTTTCCTAAAATCCACAACCATCTCAGCAGTTTTTTTAGTGTTGAGTACAAGATTATTGGCTTTACACCAGTCACATATTCTTTCCACCTCACTCCGATACAAGTCTTCAGCATTTCCCCTGATGAGACCAATCAGTGTCATATCATCGGCAAATTTCAAGATTTTTACTGAGTCTGCTGAAGAGATGCAATCATTCGTATAGAGAGAAAACAGTAACGGGGACAAAACACACCCCTGAGGTGCCCCGATGTTTGTGACCAAGGTGTCCGAAGTGAATGGTCCAACTTTTACACTCTGTATCCTGGCTGTCAGGAAGTTATAAATCCACAAGCATAAGTTGAGAGGGACTCCAAGAGCTACCATTTTCTTATGAAGTAAATTCGGATCAATGGTATTGAACGCTGAGCTAAAGTCCATGAAAAGAATCCGGACATATGAGTGCCGTTCATCTGTATGATCCAAAATGTACTTCAGTGCCAGATTGACAGTGTCGTTTGCCGAACGATTCTCCTTATAGGCAAACTGAAGCGGGTCCCATAGCTTCTGCGTGAATTTTATCAGGTGGGACATCATAATTCTTTCGAAGACTTTCATAGCTACAGATGTGAGTGCTACTGGTCTATAGTCGTTCAACTCAGAGGATCCCACTTTCTTAGGGACAGGGATAATTGTGGAATTTTTCCAACACTGAGGTACAACGCACTCTTTCAGTGACACATTGTATATATTTGTCAGTATAGGGGCAAGCTGGGTAGCACATACTTTCAGACACATTGGAGATACACCATCAGGGCCAGGTGCCTTTTTGACCTTAAGTCCCTTCAGGATGCGTATCACCTCTGCCTCGGAGATCACTACTTGGGTGTTGCACAATGAATGATCTTTATATGAACAGACTAAGGAGCTTAGAGATGAATAGCCACTGTGTGTAGAGCTTGCCTCAAATCTGCAGTAGAATTCATTTAACTCTGCTGCCAGACTTCTGCTGGGGTTCACTATAGTGGGGTGGCTTTTATAATTGGTGACCTCTCTTAATCCTCTCCATGCAGATCTAGTATCTTTTGATGAGAACCTTTCCTCCAGAATCTTTGCATACTCGTGTTTGGCTAACTTGATCTCTTTAGATAGCGAGTTCCTAAGTTTCTTGAATTCAGTAATATCGCCTGCTTTATAAGCCTCCTCTTTTCTCTTACGGATCAATCTGACTTTATTTGTAAACCACGGCTTGTTGTTTCCCCGAAAGTGGACAGATTTGGATGGAATAAACGTGTCTTCACAAAAACGGATATATGAGGACACTGCATCAACCCATTCATCCAGACCCGAGCATGTTTCCTGGAATACCTCCCAGTCCGTGCATTCAAAGCATGCTTGCAGTTGCAGTTTTGCCTCCTCAGACCATGAGAATAAAAGAGGCATTCAAAGAAAAGAACACGGTCCCTACAGTCAAACATGGCGGAGGTTCCCTGATGTTTTGGGGTTGCTTTGCTGCCTCTGGCACTGGACTGCTTGACCGTGTGCATGGCATTATGAAGTCTGAAGACTGCCAACAAATTTTGCAGCATAATGTAGGGCCCAGTGTGAGAAAGCTGGGTCTCCCTCAGAGGTCATGGGTCTTCCAGCAGGACAATGACCCAAAACACACTTCAAAAAGTACTAGAAAATGGTTTGAGAGAAAGCACTGGAGACTTATAAGGTGGCCAGCAATGAGTCCAGACCTGTATTCCATAGAACACCTGTGGAGAGATCTAAAAATGGCAGTTTGGAGAAGGCACCCTTCTAATATCAAGGACCTGGAGCAGTTTGCCAAAGAAGAATGGTCTAAAATTCCAGCAGAGCATTGTAAGAAACTCATTGATGGTTACCGGAAGCAGTTGGTCGCAGTTATTTTGGCTAAAGGTTGTGCAACCAAGTATTAGGCTGAGGGTGCTAATACTTTTGTCTGGCCCATTTTTGGAGTTTTATGTGAAATGATCAATGCTTTGCTTTTTGCTTCATTCTCTTTTGTGTTTTTTTCATTTAAGACAAATTAAATGAAGATAATAATGCCAAAGAATTTGTGGTTGCAATCATTTTCAGGAAGATACTGAGTATTATCTGACAGAATTGCAGGGGCGTCAAAACGTTTGGCCACAACTGTGTGTGTGTATGTGTATGTGTGTGTGTGTGTGTGTGTATGTATATATATGTGTGTGTGTATATATATATATATATATATATATATATATATATATATAATATTGTAGGGTTTCAACTCGCTCAGGTGCAATGGGAGACAATCAGGAGGCACAGTCCTTTAAGAGTTCATAGGGTTTATTGCTCCATAACCCATAAACCAGCACATAACATAAGGAATAGCCTTTAGCTCAGGCGAAAGTAAGTATAAGTGTCCATTGTTTCAGGCTCAGTCCTGGAGCCTCAGCAAACACAGGAGGCTTATCCGTCCTCACATACAGCCAATATCCACAGGCCTCACCGGGTCAGCAGCCTCAGCACGTGGCCTTTAGAAAGGTAGCAAACCTTCCTCCACATAGGCCTGCCGGGACCTTCCACACGGCCCAATCAAATCCATGCGCTCTCTCTCATGTGATTGGACCTCAGGTACCTTATATGATCCATAACCACACCCACAGGTGATCACATGGCTATGACCTCGCTAAAGGTCCTATTACACACAGCCACACACATACTTTATTATGACACACTTAAACACACCCCTGGGTGGGTTTGTAGGTAACCAGGCCCTCCCATCTCTCTAGTTACCTGGAGACTTCTCCCTTATACATTGAAGCAACACCCCAGCAATATCATTGCTGAACAACACATAAGTCTCCATCCCAAAGCCACCCACTTTGGGATACATAATGGCCATTCCGTGTTCTGCCATTCATCCTTTCTCCTGGGACATCCACACAGCGCCCCCTAGCGGACTCAGTGGTTACTATACACATATATATATATATATATATATATATATATATATATATATATATATATATATACTAGTATATATACTATATATATATATATATATATACTATATATATATATATATAGTATATAGTATATATAATAATACACTGGTGTGAAAAAGTGTTGACCCCTTTCCTAATTTCCTATTTTTTTTTTGCATGTTTGTCACATTTACCGTAAATGTTTCAGATCACCAAACAAATCTAAATATTGGACAAAGATGACACAAGAAAATACGAACTGCGGTTTTTAACTGGAGACCTTTTTTTTTATTAAGGGAAAAAGAAACCCAAACCTACAGGGTTCTTTATGAAAAATTAATTTCCCCCTAAACCTAATAACTGGTTGGGTCACCCTTAGCATTCTAAGCTGCAATGAAACGTTTGCAATAACCAGCATTGAGTCTTTTACAATGCTCTGGAGGAATTTTGGCACTCTCATCTTTGCAAAATTCTTGTAATTCAGCCACATTGAAGGGTTTTCGAGCTTGACCCGCCTTTTTAAGGTCATGTCACGCCATCTCCATGAGATTAAGGTCAAAACTTTGACTAAACAGCTCCTTAAGCCATTCAGAGTTGGACTTGCTGATATATGTTTTGTATCATTGTACTGCTGCATAAGCCAAGTGCACTTCAGCTTGAGGTCATGAACAGATGGCCGGACATTCTTCTTCAGGATTTTTTGGTAGAAAGCTGAATTCATGGTTCCATTTACCACAGGAAGTTTTCCAGCTCCTGACCATCACATTACGACCACCATATTTAAATGTTGGTATAATTTTCCTTTTCTGAAATGCTGTGTTATTTCTACGCCAGATGTAATGGGACATATTCCATCCAAAAAGTTCAAATTTTGTCTTGTCAGTCCACAGAGTATTCTCCCAAAAGTCATGGGGATTATCAAGAGGTTTTCTGGAAAATCTGAGATGAGCTTTTATGTTCTTATTGATCAGCATTGGTTTTCGTCTTGGCCATTTTTGCCCAGTTTTTCTTAGGATGGGGTCATGAACACTGACCTTAACTGAGGCAAGAGAAGCCTACAGTTCTTTGGATGTTGTTGTGTGTTCTTTTGTGACCTCTTGGATGAGTCGTTGCTGCACTCTTGGAGTAATTTTGGTTGGCTGGCGACTCCTGGGAAGAATCACCACTGTTCCATGTTTTCACTGTTTGTGGACAATGGCACTCACTGTGATTCGCTGGAATCCTAAAACTTGAGAAATGGCTTTATAACCTTTTCCAGATACTTAGATCTCAATTACTGTATATACTCGATTAGAAGCCGAGGCACCTGATTTTGCCACGAAAAACTGGGAAAGCTTATTGACTTGAGTATAAGCCGCATATGCATTGTCCCCTCATCCCTGTCCTGGTATGCATGGCTCCTCCTGTCACTGTCCTTGTATGCATGGCTCCTTATCCCCCTATCCTTGTTTGCATGACTCCCCCATTGCTGTCCTGGAATGCATGGCTTCCTCATCGCTGTCCTTGTATGCATGTCTCCCCCGTCCCTGTCCTTGTGTTAGGCATCTGGTTCCTGCCACTGCACAGCAGGAATCCAGAGCCTTGCATCCATTGGTCTCCCATTCTTCTTCGGCCGCAGTGGAGCCTGCTCAGCAGATTCGTCGGTCCCGGCGCTCTGCCCAAGCCAACTCCGTGGGTTTGCTAGCTGCTGCCACCTCTGGTACAGCTATGACTATGCATGCTGCTCAGCAGCGAGATTCTCCAGGGACTAAGTCCTCATGTCGGGCCACTGAGCATGCCCGTGGAGTGATCTCCCATTGGAGATCGAAGGTCACGTGCTCAGGTCCTGCTCCTGTTCGGATTGGTCCATCCGAGAAGCCAGGAAGGTCGCGGACGCTCGCGGCTATAAAAGGTTCGCATGGCAGCTCGGCCATGCACTAGTATAAGACTGTATTTACAGACTATGTGGAGTGAGTGATGTATGCGCGCATGAATGTCTCTGGTGAATGACTCATTAATAAACCCCTACCCTTGGTACGCATGTGTTGTGCAGCCTAGCCTGCTAGCGCCCAGGCTTAGGTGGAGGTAGGACAGAGGTTGAGTCAGGCATCAGTCCTCACCAGGGACTCGGCACGCCTCAGTGCACGTGCTCCATAGCCAGCGTCTATAGCGTCGTTCGCGGTAGCGATGCCGCGCGTTCAGTGGGCCTAGAAGGACTCTAACCCCGTGTCCTTGGGGTAGAGTACTGTGGCCGTACACTGTGCGCTCTTTTGGCAGGGCTCTGTGAGCTTAACAGGCTCCGGCATCTACGTTCAGCGGTTGTGCGGCTCTGTGCATTAACAGAGTTCGCCCCTGTTCACATTGGGTGACGTAACCCACGTGTGACTGGTTTCATACTGCTTAATTCTTCCGCCATTGCTTAGCAGTAGTGTACCACCTACTACTATTTTATAATTTGGTGCGTTCCGCCAGCCCTAACACCTTGTATGCATGGCTCATTATCCCCTATCTTTGTATGCATGTTTCCTATTAAAAAAAACAAACTTCCTACTCCCCTTCCTGAGCACCTTCGCTGCATCTCGTTGGTTCCGGCGCCAGCAGCATTTCCGACCGAGCGATCATTGGCTCTGCTCATTAAGGTAATGAATATTCACTCCACACCTATGGGAGTGGAGAGGCGTGCTTATTCATTACCTTAATGAGCGGGGCCACGTGATCGCTCGGCCAGAAATGCTGCTGGCGCTGGAACCAACGACATGCAGCGAGGGTAGGTAGGATGTCTTCTGGAAGCCGGCAGCTGCAGGTGTCACTGTGCGGGCTATAAGAGAAATGATTACTCATTTCTCTTCAGCAGCGGGCACAGTTAAGCTGCAGCCCCCGGCTCCTGCCTACTGTGACCCACTGCTTCACCGCTCTCCCTGCCCCACTAGCCCTCTGGGACAATTGACTCGTTTATAAGCTGAGGGGGGGCGTTTTCAGCATAAAAAAGTGCTGAAAAACTCGGCTTATACACGAGTATATATGGTACTTTGTTTCTCATTTGTTCCAGAATTTCTTGGGGTTGCTGCATGATGTCTAGCTTTTGAGGAGCTTTTGGTCTACTTCACTTTGTCAGGCAGGTCCTATCTAAGTGATTTCTTGATTGAGAACAGTTGTAGCAGTGTTCAGGAATGGGTGTAGCTAGGGAATTTGAACTCCACTTTCCAAAATTTGATAGACCACAGTTCATTTATGTTTTAAGGGGACAATCACTTTTTCACACAGGGCCTTCTAGGTTTGGATTTCTTTTTCCCTTAATAAAGACCTTCATTTAAAAACTGCATTTTGTACTTTCTTGTGTTATCTTTGTCTAATATTTTAAATTTGTTTGGTGATTTGAAACCTTTAAGTGTGACAAACATGCAAAAGAATAGGAAATCGGCACGGGGCAAACACTTTCACACAACTTTGTGTGTGTGTGTATATATATATATATATATATATATATATATATATATATATATATATATATATATATACACATAATTTTTATACTTATTCGGTTCTATTCCATTTAGTCATTACGGAGTTTTCCAGGTCACCACCTGACAGCACACTGGAGGACGTCCTTCTCATCCGGAGTGGGACAGGAAACCACGAGAGTTCAAAAGGATCCTCCCCCTACCATCCCTCAGTGTGTTTTTCCTGTCCCACTGCGGATAGGAACGACGAGAGGAATATCCTACCGTTCCATGCAGATGGTCAGGATCGGGGGCCCCAGCCTTTTCCCTTCCTACCTGGAGAGATCTGCAGCTGACACCCGACAGAGGGTCCCTCAGCTATCCCGGTGTAGCGCTGCTCCCGGATGTAGAGTCGCTTCCTCCTGACGGGGGCTCTCGACTCTGGACGCCACCACCGCCAGACCGCCTCTGGGAGCCCACTAAGCTCACTAACGGCTCACTGACAGTTACCGCGCCTTCCCCCGCCTGCCCCGGGGAACTCGGGAGTCGCCATACCCGGAGACAGAGGCATGCAGCAGCAGGCGCGCGGCATAGACCGAGGGCACCGCAGCAGTCGCCCCCATCCAGACACGCAGGCCGGGGCGCACAGAAGGGCGCTTACTTTTGGCAGGAGCGGGGCGCGGGCCGCGGGGGGGGGGGCGCGTCATCGGCCGGGGACGCGTCACTTCCGGTCGCGTCGTCGGCCGGGGACGCGTCACTTCCGGTTGCGTCGCTGCAAAGCCCCCGGACAGCGACTGCCCGGTGCCACAAACCGCAGCGGCATAGGCCCACCAGGGAAGTTGGCAGGCGTCCGTAGGAACGGATCAATAGCGCAGTTACAAGTGGCCAACAGACAGCGGCGATCCCCACCATAACCAATGGAGGACCAGGCTAAGACTGAGACGGGAGCAGAGAGCCAGGGTCACGTGAGTAACCTCTAAAGAGGTCACTGCAGAGTCCATAATGATAGACCCCACAGAACCCGTATTTTATATGTTCTAGCGGGGAGCCTCCACCTCTGAGAGAAAGGACCCTAAGCGGAAAGATAAGAAGTGTCTGGTTTGCTCTAAGAAGCTAAAGGACTCGTGGCAAAAGACCCTCTGTGACGCATGTGCAAAGCGTATAGTGGGGGAGGAGCAGGCTACTTTCATGTCTAACATGAGAGTGATAATCAGAGAGGAAGTACAGGCCTCGGTATCCGGTCTAGCCACTGCCCAGACCCCGCAGGCGAATCCCCAGTCATCCAGGAAAAGACAGAGGAAGTCGGATACGTCTTCTGACGACATTCTGTCCGAGTCAGACTCAGTGGAGGAGGAGATCAGAGAACACCCGGAAAGGGGAAGGAAATATCTGTTTTCGTCTGGGGATACAGACGAACTATTGGGTGCGGTACGGCAGACTATACAGATCGAGGAACCCCCCTCCTTCCCTCTCAATTCAGGATGAAATGTTTGGGGGGTTGCGCTCCCAGACTTCAATGGTCATCCCAGTAAATACCCACATACGGGCAATGATACTGGAGGAATGGGAGGAGGCAGAGAAAAGGTTAACTATCCCCAGAGACTTTAGGTTGCGTCTGCCGTTTGACCCGGAAGAGGTCAAAGTCTGGGAGGAGGTCCCCAAAATAGACATCCCCGTAGCAAAGGTGTCAAAGAAGACAGCAATTCCGTTCGAGGATTCCTCAAGCTTGAAGGAACCTCTAGATCGGAAGGCAGATGGGCTCTTAAAAAGGGCCTGGGAAAGCTCAGCGGCAGTCATAAAGACGAATATAGCTGCAACATCAGTAGCACGCTCCATGCATCTATGGATAGATGACCTGGAAGAGCATTTGTCAGAACCCTGAGGGAAACCATTCTCGAGTCCCTCCCTTTACTTAAGTTAGCTACTGGGTTTTTGACCGACGCCTCGGGAGAATCGGTTAGGTTCACAGCCAGGAGCCAGGCCTTGTCCAACACAGCCAGAAGGGCTATCTGGCTTAAAAGTTGAGCGGGCGACGTGCAATCAAAAAATAAACTGTGCTCAATTCCCTTCTCGGGGGGCAGGGTCTTCGGGCTCGTGCTCGATGACATCCTGGAAAAAGCATCAGATGAAAAAAAGGGGTTCCCTGAAGAGAAGCGTAGGAGATACCAGCCCTTTCGTAGACCCCGATACAACCAGAGAACGGACTACAGGGGGAAGGGGAAGTCGGGTTGATGGATGGAGCTACCCCAAAGGAGGCGAGGGTAGAAATAGGAACAGAGATAGCATCTTTACCGGTCCTGGGTCCAGCTCCCGGAGAAAATGATGCCACCAGAGTAGGGGGGCGATTTCTCAAGTTTGCGGGAGAATGGCAGAAAATTACCTCCAGCCCCTGGGTACTACAGATCATCTCAGGGGTACAAGATAGAATTCAACTCCCTGCCACCGAACAAGTTTTTAGTCACCAGTTCACGTCTCAGTTCAGCTTCCCCCATGTGGTTGGACATTCAGGATCTCCTACACATGGGAGCGGTCACTCCGGTTCCCACCCAGGAAGAAAGCAGAGGGCACTACTCAAGCCTCTTTGCAATAAAAAAACCCTCAGGGGAAAACAGAACCATAATAAACTTCAAACCCCTAAACAAATGGGTAACATACAGACGCTTCAAAATGGAATCAATAAGATCTACGATTCCACTCCTGGGGAAGGGAGCAGTAATGTGCACGTTAGACTTAAAAAACGCATATTATCATGTCCCTATCCAGCCAGATCACCAAAAGTACCTCAGATTCGCGGTTGAAAGAGACGGCTCAATTTACCATTATCAGTTTCGCTGCCTACCCTTTGGCCTTGCGTCAGCCCCGAGAGTCTCACAAAGATAATGATAGAGGTAGTAGCCTACTTAAGGGACCGGAACATCTTGGTGGTCCCGTATCTAGACGACTTCCTAATTATAGCCGATTCGGCAGCCCAGCTCAGGGCCGACTGTCAGTCCTTGATCTCCACGCTGCAGAGTGTAGGATGGATCATAAATTGGTCAAAGTGAGATCTTATACCCAAGCCCAGAATAAAATTCTTGGGGGTCATGCTAGACTCAGAAAGAAGAATGTCTTATCTACCAACCGAAAAGCAGACTATGATGCCGAAGAAGATCTGGCAATTCTCAAAGAATCGGGTATCGATCAGGGACGCAATGAGAGTCCTGGGGCTGATGACTTCATGCATTTCCTGTGTCAGATGGAGTCAGTTCCACTCCCGCGACCTGCAACGCACGGTCCTAGCGTCCTGGGACAGAAGGCAGGGCTCACTGGACAGCAAGATACTGTTGACCCCCCGAGCCAGAAGATCGCTATTGTGGTGGACCATTCTGAGAAACCTAAAGAGGGGTGTCTCATGGGTTCAGTCTCCGGAGGTTGTAGTAACAACGGACGCGAGTCTATTCAGCTGGGGCGGACATGTCGCAGGGAGGTACTACCAGGGGCGATGGAGTCCGGAGGACAGCAACAGGTCCTCCAACGTCAGAGAATTACATGCAGTCTGGAAAGTACTGCTCGTCGCCGGGGCTCACATAAAAGAACAAACGCGTCAAAATTATGTCAGACAATACCACAACAGTGGCCTTTCTCCGTCACCAGGGCAGACCAAGACACCCAACACTTCAGGGCTTAGCGGATCAGATTTTCAGATGGGCAGAAAAGGAGGTCCTCTCAATCTCGGCCGAGCATTTGGAGGGCTCTCGGAACCAGATCGCAGACTTCCTCAGCAGGAAAAGGATAACTGCGACAGACTGGGAGCTCAACAACGAAGTGTTCAGCAGCCTGTGCGATCGTTGGGGCAACCGACAATAGACCTGTTTGCGGACAAAGGGAACGCAAAGCTCAGGACCTTCTACTCCCTGAACCCCCTGGGAGATCCGGCGGGAATAGATGCTCTATCACAATCCTGGAGCAGGGGCCTGTTGTACGCCTTCCCGCCCCTAGCCCTCATTTCATGGGTCCTCAGAAAAATCTGCGAGGACAGAGCCAGGGTCATACTGGTGGTTCCCTACTGGCCAAGAAGTTGGTTTCCCCTACTCAGGAAACTAGCGGACGAGGAACCCATTCTCCTGCCAAGAAGAGAAGACCTCCTCCATCAGGGCCCGGTCCTACATCAAAGACCGGAGGCTTTCCAGTTGTCAGCCTGGATCCTGAGCGGCAGGTCCTAAGAGCAAGGGGTCTATCGGACAAAGTTATTTCTACCTTACAAGCCAGTAGGAAACCCGTGACCGCGGCGATATATAACAAGATCTGGAAAAAGTTCTGCAGCTTTTGTGGAGAGGCGACAGTCGGAACTGACCAGCCCAACATCCCGAAGATACTTGATTTCTTGCAGGAAGGGTTCAGAAAGTGCCTTAAGGGGGTTTTACACCTATAACGTCACCGATTTTGTGACGTTATAGCGATATCGCTATGTGTGATACTTACCTCCGACCGGCTCCCCCGCAGTCCATCGCTGATTGCGCGAGAATGTCCGGCTCCATTTCTCGTCGTCTGCTTCCTGCTGCGCTTCCTGCTGTGACGACGAGCGACGCGTGGAGGCGGGCGGGAGGACGTCAGGATTGCTGTTTGTGAAAGGTGAGTATCGTGCGCTGCATCGCTGTGAGGTCTGCCGTGTGACAGCTCACTAGTGATCATTTAGCTATGCACCAGCGATCCTGACCGGGTCGGATCGCTGGTGCATCACTAAATGTAAAGGGGCCTTTAGACCCAGCACTCTGAGAGTGCAGATAGCAGCCTTGAGCGTGTTCTATGACACAGCTCTATCATCACACCCATGGGTAGCCCGGTTCTCGAGAGCGGTGAAAAGGCTTAAACCCCTAATTAGGAAGAGCATACCACCCTGGGACCTTAACCTAGTCCTCAATACACTATGCAAACAGCCATATCAGCTAGGGGCAGAGATAAATAGTAATCTCTCTCTCAAAACAGCCTTTCTAGTGGCAGTCACCTCAGCAAAAAGGTTAGGAGAACTGCAGGCCTTATCAACCCAAGATCCCTATTTACAGGTGTTTAGGGACCGTTTAGTCCTAAGACTTGACCCGGCTTTCCTGCCCAAAGTTATCTCAAACTCTAACATGAACCAGGAAGTAGTACTCCCTTCCTTTTTCCAGTCTCCCAAGAATAGCAGGGAAAAAAACAACCATAATTTGGACGTAAGGGAAACTGTACTCGGGTACCTGGACGCAACCAGACCCTGGAGGCAGGATAGCAACCTTTTCGTCCAATACAGAGGCCCCAACAAGGGGAAAATGGCATCAAAATAAACAATAGCAAGGTGGATTAGATCCACTATTAGCATGGCATACAGAGCACAGGGTCAGATTCCCCCGGGGAACCTTAGAGCCCACTCAACTAGGGCCATGGCCGCTTCATGGGCAGAAAGGGGGGGAGCTTCGGCAGAACAGATCTGCAGGGCAGCGTCTTGGACCAGTCTTAGTACTTTCTCCAAGCACTATAAACTAGACATAACATCCACACAGCTTACTTTTGGGAGAAAGGTACTCCACGCAGTGATCCCTCACTAAGACCAATATACTTTGGTACTACTCCAGTGTGCTGTCAGGTGGTGACCTGGAAAACGGTAATTAGACCTACCGGTAATTGTTAATTGTGTTTCCAGGAATCCGTCCTGACAGCACTGTTAGATCCCTCCCGATAATACTATCCATACAACTGTGATGTAACGTGTATAAAGAATGTTGGTTTGAATAAAAACTATGTTTGCATCCATCCAGATGTGTTACTTTGTGAGATCACTGAGGGATGGTAGGGGGAGGATCCTTTTGAACTCTCGTGGTTTCCTGTCCCACTCCGGATGAGAAGGACGTCCTCCAGTGTGCTGTCAGGATGGATTCCTGGAAACACAATTACTGGTAGGTCTAATTACCATTTTCTTGATCTTATATACTAGTAGTCAATAACAATAATTGGTAATAAGGATCACCTGAGAGCCGCCACCTAGTATCTTCTATGTAATGACTGCCAGTAGTCGTCTTTATGTTGTACATGTAGACAAAAATAACTTCAAAACTGGGATCACTCTAGACATGGCAGTCCATATTCCTTTTTTGTTCTGCGAAGTCTACCATTAAATTTCTGCAGAATTCAGTGATTTTTTTTTTTTTTTTTAAAGCTCAAAGTTTTCCCTTGCTTTTGTGATTGTAATCTCAAGATGACAACTATGTCTAAATATATTTTAAGGTGCATTGGGAACAATGTTTTAGACTTTGCCATGTTATACATACGTTGGAGGGTAGTCTGGATGGTTAGTCATCTGTGCTGTATTGAGCTACGTGGTTTTATGATGACCCGGACATTCTCGTGTAAGATCCCTGCATTTACCTCCTTCAATTGCAATTCTATAGACCGTTTCACAGGTTTTAATGATTAAAAACCATATACAAGGCCTTAAATGTGTTTTATTTTTTTTTAATTTTTTTTTTATTACCACTATAGTGCAGAAAACTGTTTTTCCATGTTGAAGATTACAATTACCAGTGTAGTGACAGTCTTTTAGCCTCCATTGGGTCATCAGAGGGTTTATGGAGGCCAGTATGGCCAACAAACATTAGAAAGTTAAAGCTTTCCCTCTTAGGTCTACTGTTTCTGAAACACATGTTGCTTTGTCTGGTGCCATCCTTATGTTTCAGTGTTTTGCAAGCGCTTAAATACCGTATATACTCGTGTATAAGCCGACCCGCGTATAAGCCGACCCCCCTAACTTATTGACTCATGTATAAGCCGAGGGTGGTACTGCACAAGGGATAATGGTGGTCCAAAAAGATGCTCCATAGATAAATACCCCCATAAAATGCTGCAAACAGGTTAATGGTGGCCCAACAAGATGCTCCAAGGATAAATACCCCCATATATTTCTGCACAAGGGTTAATAGTGGCCCAAGTAGAAGCTCCGTACATAAATACCCCCCATATATTGCTGCACAAGGGTTAATGGTGGCCCAAGTAGATGCTCCATACATAAGTACCCCCCATATGCTGCACAAGGGTTAATGGTGGCCCAAGCAAATGCTCCAAACATAAATATCCCCCATATGCTGCTGCCACTGCTGCTATAAAAAAAAAAAAAAAGACATACTCACCTCTCCGTCGCTGGGGGCCAGGTGCCGGTGTAGCCGCTGGCTCAGGCCCCCATGACTGGCTATATTTACCGTTCCTGGTTCCATCTCTGTCTCCCGGGTCCTGTGCAGTGATGTTAGCAGAGGGCACGCACTGATTATGTCATTGTGCCCTCTGCTAAATGTCACAGCCAGAGGACCCGGAGACAGCGATGGAACGGGGAGCGGTAAGTATTGCTCTGCTCCCCCGTCATACTCCCCAGCCCCTTCCTGGTGCCCAGTCTCTTCAGCCCCTGCTTCCAGCATGATGGCGTCCCAGGCTGTTCCTGCATTCAGCGGTCACGTGGTACCGCTCATTAAATATGCACATATTCATGAGTTTCATGAGCGGTACCACGTGATCGCTGAATGCAGGAACAGCTGGGACACTGAGATCATGGGGGAAGCAGGGGGGCTGCAGACACCGTGCCAGGAGGGGGGAGTATGGTCTCTGACACCCCTTACTCCCGCTCCCCCACCGACCCCCGTATATGACTCGTGTTTAAGCCGAGAGGGGGGAGTTTCAGCCCAAAAAAATGGGCTGAAAATCTCGGCTTATACACAAGTATATACGTTACTAAAAATCAGTCTCAAATATTGACACTTACAAGTAGTTTTTCTCTGGCATCTTCTGTAGGTGAAATTAATTATGCACCATGATGCTTTGCGAAAAGTCTACTAGTACATATTGTGCACCAAATTTATATTTTGTTACATCTTCCTTTACAGTTTTGAAAGGTTAATATATAAATAAAGGCGACATAGCTAAGATGGCTTGTGAAATTCAGCAAATTCACGGCCATTGTGCATTGTTTTGGGGCAAAAAATATTAGTGTTATGTACAGCGTATAACGTTCATGAAGACATATAAGAACAGAGTGGTAACCATTTTGTCAAAATACACTGCTAAAAAAAAATAAAGGGAATGCTTTCGCAACACAATGCAACTCCAAGTCAGCCACACTTCTGTAAAATCGACCCATCCAGATATGAAGTAACACTGATTGTGAATCAATTTCCCCTGCTGTTGTGCAAATGCCTGAATACATTGTGCCGACTATAAAGTTTGGTGGATGAGGATTGATTATATTGAGTTTTGTTTTTGGTAGGGGTCAGCCTAGGCCCCTTAGTTCCAATGAAGGGAAATCTTATTATTTATTTATTTTTTTAGTAAATCAGGAGTTTTTGGCCAACTCTGTGTTGACAACTTTGTGGGATTAGTTTGGGGAAGGCCCTTTTCTGTCCCATATCTATAGAGACAGGCATGGACCACATGTCCGAATCTTATATATTGATCTATTACTGCTAAGCAAAAATTTATAAAGCTGAACATTAAATAACATGCTGATCAGACCATATGAAGCCCACTTCATGTGGCCTCACGAAGAACCTTTCAATGGGCCCCTAACCTTCAAGGTGCGGCATCTTTTCAATTCCACCATGTTTTATACCTTGTTGCACAGTGAAGGTCCATAAAGCTAGAGTTGGGAGAGTTTGGTGAGGAAGAACTTGACTGGCGCACACAGTGTCCTGACCTCAAACCTATCAAATACCTTGAGATGAACTATAACGAAGATTGTGAGTCATGATCCCCCCCCTCCCCCCCCCCACCCCCCCCCCCCCGCCAAACAGTGTCTGACCTTACAACTGCTCTTCTGGATAAACGGGGAGGGGAAAAACCCACAGACAACACACTCTCAAATTCTTGTAAAAAGTATTCACAGAAGAATGGGAGCTATTAAATCCACAAAAGGAGGGACCAACTCCACATTAATACTTATGGAGGGATGAATGGGACGTCATAAAAGCTCCTGTAGGTGTAATGGGTAGGTGGCACAACACTTTTGTCCAGATAGTGTGTGTAGAAGAAAATGTTTTATAGATCCCCTATTAATTTTGATTTAGCAATTGTTCCATTGTACAATGAAAATTCATTGGATCAGAGGAACATTTACTATTGAAAATGGGTTTTACATGACCGCTCTGGTGTTCTGCTTTTTTCAATTCATTTGTGAGGTTTAGCTTTTCATAGAGTTAATAAAGAAAAGAAAAAAAGAGCGCAGAAACCTAAAGCTCTCCTTCTTCCACCATAGTTCAGCAGCTGAGCCTCCGGGGTCGTTGGCTGACATCTGATGAGTTCCTGGACCCAAACATATTTGTTCATTTTCCAGGAGATGGCCCTGCAGGGTAATAGGCCATATTGTTTGTTACATTTCCTATTCTCCAGCATGAACATTAACACCTGCATGGTATCACTTCACATGTGATTCATTTTCTGGAAAATATTGTCAATTCTTATTCCAAATGAAAATTCAGCTTTTTATAGTTTTACCTTGACACTGACAGGCATTAATTTCACTTTCATAATATGAGGGAAAAAAAAGTAATTGTCATGGAATGCCTAGGTTACTTTAGGCAAAAACCCCGGGACCCCTGCGATGTCCCTCAGACTAGGGGAACCCTGTCTGTCCCTCTACCCAGGGTTTACACTGAAGGTGTGCCTGCCTGAGCCTCCACCCTGTCCCTGTCTCCTGTCCAGCCCTAAGCTGAACCCACCTCCCTCCACCCAGTGAGGGGACCAGACACCAGACCCCACAAATACGTATGGACAGGGGTAAAAGAAACACCACACAGTTAATACACAAGGGAATACAATAATGTGCAAGGGCAACCAAATATATATATAACAGATTGGAGAAAGAACCACTGAGGGATATACTGCACCAGATATCAGACGCTCCAACACCACCACTGCTGACCGGTATTGCTAGCACTAGGCTAAAGCTATAGTCGGCGACGCCCATAGTCAGGACGAACTATTTAAAGACCAAGGGCGTGGCCCAGCCCTCAGCCAGCATGACAACCTGTTTAACCCTAACCCGACTGGAACAGAATACCCAACAGGGTATTACCGCTGTCTGCCGGACACCCTGGTGTGAACAGTGTCCGACATGACAGTACCCCACCTTCTACGAGGGACCTCCGGAACCTCACCATGTCGAGGACCTGGCTTGTCCGGATGGCGACGATGGAACATAGTAACCAGTCGATCAGCATGAATGTCAGAGGCCGGCACCCATGTCCTCTCCTCAGGACCATAGCCACGCCAGTGGACCAGGTACTGTAGAGTGCGACGCACAACCCTAGAGTCCACCACTTTGGACACCTCAAATTCCAACGCGCCATCCACCAAGACGGGAGGTGGTGGCCCGGGGGAACCATCCACCAAACCCACGACCTTCTTTAGCAATGCTTTGTGAAATACATTGTGAATCTTATACATAGCCGGCAACTCCAAACGAAATGCCACGGAGTTGATCACTGCGGAGTTTCTAAATGGGCCAATGAACCTGGGACCCAACTTAAGTGACGGTATCTTGAGCTTAATGTTCCTAGTAGATAACCACACCCAATCACCCACACACAGGTCCGGACCTGGCACACGTCTGCAGTCAGCCACCCGTTTGTACCTGGAACCCACCTTCAACAAGTGCTGCTTGACTCTCCTCTAAACAGACGACAATTGAGCTCCCAACTGGTCCTCCTCAGGGACGCCAACTGAGCACCCCTGACGCAATGTGCAAAATTGAGGATGTTGACCATACACAAAAAAAAAAGGAGATTCCCCAGACGATTCCTGGCAATGGTTGTTTATTGCGAATTCTGCCAGAGGAAGAAACGCTGACCACTCTTCCTGATTGTCGGAAATAAAGCAGCGCAAGTATTGCTCCAGGTTTTGGTTCATCCGCTCAGTCTGTCCATTCGACTGAGGGTGGAAAGCCGATGAATGAGATAATTTGATTCCAAGGCGAGAACAAAAAGCTCTCCAAAACTTTGCCACAAACTGCGTACCTCGATCAGACACAATGTCAGACGGGACACCATGAAGTCTGACCACCTCGCGAATAAATATCTGAGCAAGAAGAGTCTTAGCATTGGGCAAAGATGGTAAAGCAACGAAATGTGACATTTTGGAGAACCTATCAACAATTACCAAAATGACCGAGTTCCCTGCCGAGGCGGGCAAGTCAGTAATAAAATCCATGGAAATCTCAGTCCATGGCTTACTGGGCACCCCGAGAGGCTGCAAGCTACCAGCGGGACGGGAACGAGGAGTCTTGGCCCGTGCGCACGTGGTACAGGCAGCCACATATGAGGCCACATCCTGCCGGATTTTAGGCCACCAAAAACGACGCAATACCAGTTCCAGAGTGCTCTTAACCCCTGGATGACCTGCCAGTACCGTGTCGTGATGTTCGCCCAACACTCTAGAGCGTAGATGTAGCGGCACAAAAGATTTATAAGCAGGCAACCCCGGCGGTACCACCTCCTGAGCCTCCGCAATCTCTGCCTCAATCTCTGTCGTGATGGCAGATACCACCACACCCTTTTGGAGAATAGGCACCGGCTCTTCACATAACTCTCCACCAGGAAAACACCTGGATAAAGCGTCTGCCTTAACATTCTTCGACCCAGGTCGATAGGTAACAATGAAGTTGAACCGGGTGAAGAATAATGCCCAGCGAGCCTGTCTGGAGGACAGGCGCTTAGCAGATTCTAAATAAAGCAAATTCTTATGGTCGGTTATCACAGTAATCTGATGAACAGCCCCCTCCAAGAAGTGTCGCCACTCCTCAAATGCCAATTTGATGGCCAATAGTTCCCTGTTGCCAATATCATAATTACGCTCCGCAGGCGACAGCTTCTTGGAGAAGAAGGCACACGGATGCAACTTGGCCCAAGAAGGGCCCTGAGACAGTACAGCCCCCACTCCAACCTCCGACGCATCCACCTCCACGACAAACGGTAAGGAGACATCGCGCTGCACCAGAATGGGCGCTGAGGCAAAACTATTCTTGAGGAATTCAAACGCCTGTACCGCAGGCTCAGACCAGTCAGAAAAGTCGGTACACTTCTTAGTCATGTCAGTCAGTGGTTTGGCAATCATAGAGAAGTTCTTAATAAATTTCCTATAGTAATTGGAGAAGCCAAGAAATCGCTGAAGCGCCTTAAGATTATCAGGCCGATCCCAATGTAGTACCGCCTGCACCTTTGCGGTGTCCATCTTAAAACCTGAGGCGGAGATTATATAACCCAAGAACGGTAGCTCCTGTACGAAAAACACACATTTTTCAAGCTTGACATAGAGCCTGTTCTCTCTGAGCAACTGCAGAACCTGTCTAACATGCTCTATATGTGTATCATGGTCGCGAGAGAAAATGAGGATGTCGTCAAGATAAATTATAACGAACCTCCCCAACAACTGAGAGAAGACGACATTAATGAAGTGTTGAAAGACCGCCGGTGCCATAGTCAACCCAAACGGATTCACCCGCGGCAACCTCACCGACCACTCCCCCACCTCCCGGAGGCAACGAAACCAGCGCCCTCTGACGGAGACGTCGGTCTATGCGTACTACAAGTGCCATCGCAGCCTCCAGAGAGGCGGGAGTCTCGTACATTAGGAGAGTCTGTTTAACCCTTCCAGAAACCCCATGCAAAAATTGACTTCTAAGCGCAGGGTCATTCCACTGCGTATCCACCGCCCAGCGCCGGAATTCCGTGCAGTAATCCTCAGCTGGTCGATCACCCTGTAGCAGTGAGCATATCTTAGACTTTGCTAAGTTTAATCTATTCGGATCGTCATAGATCGAACCCAGAGCAGAGAAAAAAAAATCTACAGATTCAAATGTCGGTGAGTCTGAAGGGAGTGAAAAGGCCCAGGCCTGTGGGTCACCACTCAGCAAAGAAATCACCAAGCCCACGCGTTGAGCCTCATTACCTGAGGAATGTGGACGCATACGGAAATACAATTTGCATGATTCACGAAACACCGTGAACTTACCACGATCACCAGCAAATCGTTCAGGAAGGGGAAACTTGAGCTCAGCTGCCCTGGCTGCAGCCTCAGCAGGTACTGCAGGAGCTGACAGGCCTTGTTGCTGGACCGCCCCCCTGAGTTCAGCGACCTGTATGGATAGAGCCTCCAGCTGCTTGGTTAGGGAAAGTATAGGATCCATAGTAAGTAACCCCTATATTCCCTATCTATACCTTTTTTTTTATTTTTTTATTTTTTTCTCTCACTTTATTATTTGGGCCGACTATAATGTCATGGAATGCCTAGGTTACTTTAGGCAAAAACCCCGGGACCCCTGCGATGTCCATCAGACTAGGGGAACCCTGTCTGTCCCTCTACCCAGGGTTTACACTGAAGGTGTGCCTGCCTGAGCCTCCACCCTGTCCCTGTCTCCTGTCCAGCCCTAAGCTGAACCCACCTCCCTCCACGCAGTGAGGGGACCAGACACCAGACCCCACAAATACGTATGGACAGGGGTAAAAGAAACACCACACCGTTAATACACAAGGGAATACAATAATGTGCAAGGGCAACCAAATATATATATAACAGATTGGAGAAAGAACCACTGAGGGATATACTGCACCAGATATCAGACGCTCCAACACCACCACTGCTGACCGGTATTGCTAGCACTAGGCTAAAGCTATAGTCGGCGACGCCCATAGTCAGGACGAACTATTTAAAGACCAAGGGCGTGGCCCAGCCCTCAGCCAGCATGACAACCTGGTTAACCCTATCCCGACTGGAACAGAATACCCAACAGGGTATTACCGCTGTCTGCCGGACACCCTGGTGTGAACAGTGTCCGACATGACAGTAATTTATACATTTGTGAGAATTTTGCTATGGCGCACGTTATTCTCCCCTGAAATATGTAATATTGGTTTTATATGATCAGCTTACTTCTATTAGCCTTAAATTGTCAATTACATTTGCTATGTTCGTGGCACGTAATTTTTTCAAGTCATCTTAGATTTAAGTCATCCTAGATTACATCGTAAATAACTGAGTATAATGGGTAAGGAGATCTGTCCGCTCAGGGCTATAGTGCAAGGTATATGGTCCGCCACTTTGCCCTTCCCACACATACAGAGAAGTTAAAAGTAATCGCCAAGAATGTGGCATGTTCACGTTGCGCTCATCAACTTTTCTACATGTTCTGGCGAATCTTACCCTGGTCAATGTAGGGGGCATGTAAAGGGTATTGAAAGATGGGTCCATTCATTATTGCTTCTTCTTGTATCTAATTATGACTTTGATACATAAATACTTCAATCACAATGAATGATATTATGTTCTGGATAACAGAAATAAATAAAAACATGGCTGATCAGAGTCAAAGTGCTGGCTATGCATGAAGTACGAGAGACAAGAAGACAGCAAGGCTAGGCAGCTACATGAACGGATTCATAGAAAGGAAATGAGTCTTGGAGGTAAGTTAAGTATTCATACACAGTCCTCGATGAGCAACGCGTTTCAACATGACTCATGTTCCATGAGTGATGAAGTGTCATGAGGCTGACATATTTAAGTATTTGGTATATGAAAAATAATATATGGCCAGTGGTAGTGCGACACTTGACAGGTGCGTCCGTGTGATCGGCAGTCAGTGTGTAACTGTAAAACCTCTGCTGGTATCCTTTTATACCGCAGTCAGTGTGGCATGAAAGAAGAGATGTCCCCCCTATACCCCGAGCACATAGCTTCCAATCTCTTATACAGGCGAGCAGTCGAGCATTCACTGTCATACATCGGTAATATCCTGGCATCTTGTTCATCCCCTATCAGTAAACATATTATTATCCATCTTGTAGCAGGTCCTCACAAAATGCACCTCTGTAGCAGATATTATTAGTTAAGTGTTGCCCTTTCACAGTGGCTGAAAATCACATTAAGAATGATGGCTTCCGTCACTTTGGCTGCCTCCTGTGCTTCATGCAGTAAACGCTCCTGCTGACAGGTTAATAGCCATTTGTGACACTGCGTTATTGTGTAGTTTGAATTATTTCTGACTTCTTGGCAAAGCAGACAACGTGGGTCATTTCCCAGAGCTGGGTTTTCTATGATCGCAGATGGAGAGCGGAAATCGCCTTACCTTTTCATCTTTCAGCCATGACCCACTCAGTCACTGAAATATTGTGTAATTCCTAGGTGTGTAATGTCGCACTGATTTGTAGTCATATTGCATTAACTGATTGTCAATTTTTCTTTTTCAACACAAAAATAAAAAACAACTAAGTAAATGTGATGGCGTTTAAGTGTTTATGGGTAAGAATCTATCAGCATGGTGCATCTAGAATTGGCAGTATTTTCCCACTCTCCACAGTACATATCTGTTAGATTGCAAGGGCATCTCCTGTGTACAGCGCCCTCTTCTGGTCAGCCCACAGATTTTAAATTTGATTCAGTCTGGGCTCTGGCTGAGTGATTCCAAAACTTTGATCATTTTCTCATAAAGATGTTCTTTTGTTGAATTGGATTTATGCTTGGGGTCATTGTCATGCTTAAAGGTGAATTTCCTCTTCAGATTTGTAGCAGCATACTGAAGGTTTTGTTACAAATTGACTGATATTTAAAATTGTTCATACTGTAATTCCCTCCATCTTGACTAAAGCTCTAGTTCCAGCTGTCTAAACACAACCCAAAAACATAATGCTGCCTCCACCATGCTTTACTGTGGGTATGGTGTTCTTTTGGTGGTATGCAGTGTTGGCTTTATGCCAAACATACCCTTTTGGAATTATGGTCAAAGACTTCAACCTTGATCTCATCAGATCATATCCTGTTTTACCACGTTTTTTTGGCAGACATGATGTAGGTTTCGGCAAAACATAGCTGAGCGGGGGGGCGTGGCCTGAGCGGCATGTGAGGAGGACGTGTGCCCGCTGAGCTCCCGCATATACCTGCTTCATTTAGCCGTTTCGTCCCCACAGCACGGCTAGTATAACCCCTGGAGGCTGCACCGGAGTCGGTAGACACCGCGGGGCACCGGAGATCGCTGCTTCACCCCAGGATATGGGGAAAAGAGGTCAGAGAAGGGTGGCAGGAGAGGCCGGAGCGGGGAGCCAAGATGGCGCCGCCGCCACAGCGCGCGCCTTAGAGGAGGCCGCAGAAGACAGCGCGGCTAGGAACAGGGCAGTGGCGGCCAGGCTGCAGCGCTTTGCCCGCACGGCTGAGGCAGAACAGGAGTCTCTCCAGGACTCTGATATCGACCAAGTGACTGGCAGAGGACATGAGCCCGGGAATGGGGGAGGAGGAGGAGGCTGCCCATGCTAGAGTGCAGGGGGGGAAGGGAGCTGAGCCTAGCTGGAGTGATCTGGTGGAAAGAAATAAACAGCACCTCACAGCCTTGCAATTACAAGTTCCAGACGAGCCCACCAACAAAGATGTAATGCTGGCAGTGGTGCACTGTGGGACTGCGATCTCACATGTCCTGACACAACTGGGCTTTCTGCAGGAGTCCATGCAGACTGTGCGACATGACCTGCACAGTGTTAGAGACAGAACAAGCCAGCTGGAAAAACGTATGGGTGCTGTGGAGAATTCGGCCTCTGACGCAGGACAGCATTGTACAGAGCTCAAGAAAGATATGGCAGCTGTCTGGGCTAAAACTGATGACCTTGAAAATAGATCCAGACGGAATAATGTTCGTATTGTGGGCATGCCAGAGCGCTGTGAGGGAAAGAACCCTACTGCCTTCATTGAAACATGGCTTAAAGACACAGTAGGTGTGGACAATCTAACGCACCTGTATGCAGTGGAAAGAGCACACAGAGTCCCGACTCGGCCCCCCCTCCCTGGTCATCCACCAAGACCTGTGCTGGCTAAAATTCTCCATTACAGGGACAGAGACGTTATCCTTAGATACTCGAGAGAGCACCCTGACCTTACAATGGAGGGATCCAGAGTCTCCTTTTACCCGGACTTTTCGCCGGAAGTTCAGAAGATGAGAGCGAAATTCACAGACATCAAGAAGCGTCTGAGAGCCTGTGGCGTCAAGTACTCCATGTTTTTCCCGGCTAAATTGCGTGTTGAGGCCTGGAATAAAAGCCACTTTTTTCTGGACCCCAGGGAAGCCGTGGACTGGTTGGACCTTAACGAGCGACAATTGAGGAAGGAGAGGAAGGAGCAGGAATGTGGCTGATGGTTTCTTGACCTGCTTAGTTGTTATGGAGTCATGCGGTTGAAGTCTGCGGTCCTGATGCAATGGACTGCCTAAGAAGTTATATTTCTATTTATTCTTTTCTTACTCTGTTATATGCTGTTTTTTAAGAATTTGTGGTCCTTATGGGGCCTTAGTCTGAGTATGGATAAGGGAAAATGCAAAGTGCTGTGGGGTTATATCCTGTCAAATGCGGGTAGTGAAAAGGAATTGAAGCGCCTGCTGAATGGGGTGGAAGGGTTCGACAGTACCCTTACTTGTTGCACCCTTGGTTCAGCCCAAGGAATTGTTGGAGAGTGTTCTTTGGGGGGAGGGGGGAGGGATTGGGTTCAAAATGTCCTTTGGCATACTTGTACATTTCAATATTGGCTATGGTACGGCCGGGGGGGAGATGGTAGGCAATATGCTATGGTACGATAATGGCTGATTTTAAGATACTTAGTTGGAATATCAGGGGGTTGAAGTCGCCGGTAAAACGACAGGCCATATTCTCCTTCATAGCGGACCAGAAGCCGGCGGTTGTTTGTTTGCAAGAGACGCATCTCACACAGGAGACGCTGGGAATCCTGGATAAGAGATGGGTACAGGCGGGCTTTCACTCTACTCATTCCCAATACTCTAGGGGGGTTAGTATATTGATTCACTCCAGGACTCAATTTAAGTGCCACCGGGTGGTGGTGGACACAGAGGGGCAATTTGTCCTTTTATCTTGTACAATCTTTTCCACCCCACTGGTGTTGACATCTATATATATACCTCCGCCTTATAGCAGTAGAGTTATCTATAAAGTTCTGGCCATTCTGAGAGATTTTCCGGGGGTTCCGCATATGGTGGTGGGAGATTTTAATAATAATCTGGATTCACATTGGGATAGGGGTAGCCATGAACCTCTGAGGCTGGGAGGTAATCTTACGCCATTTGGGGTTCTCGTGCGGGAGATAGCTTTGATTGACTTGTGGAGATGCCGTAACCCTGGTGTCCGTCAATTCTCGTGCTTCTCCTCTACTCACTCCTCCCTGTCTCGCATTGATCTGGCCCTGGGTGATGATCTTATGCTGGGTAAAACTTTAGAGGTTAAATATTTGGCGCGAACGGTATCTGATCATTCGCCTGTTTCAGTCATGCTTGGGGGGGGGGGGGCGGGAACGGGAGGAATGATAGACCTCTCTGGCGCCTTAACCCATTTTGGCTGCAGCTAATCGATAAGAATGACGGTTTTATCCCTGAGTTGCAGGAATATCTTAATTTTAATAAAGGCTCGGCTTCTAGTGGGATCGTCTGGGAGGCCTTAAAGGCATACTTAAGGGGAATGTACATACGAGAGATTTCTAAAATAAAGACCGCCTCCAGGGCAAAATCACAACTTGTATTCAGGGAACTGGAGGATGCGGAAAGGGCCCTTGCAACACAGAGCACACCTGTCACTCGGAAGCGATTGGGGGAGGCCCAGTCAAAGGTGACCAAACAGACATTAGAGGCGGCGGCACAAAAACGTCTGTTTCAATCTACTCAATATTTTGAGAGTGCGGAAAGTGTGGGGCATTTGCTTTCTGTCGTGACGTCGGCACAGAGAGGGTCTGCGGTTATAGCGGGTCTTCAGGATGTGAATGGGCGACTGCTCACTGACGCACCGGGGATTTTAAAAATTCTAGAGACTTTTTATGCTGACTTGTATTCCTCACATGCTAGGGCCCCGACAGAGGATGTTGTTTCCTTTTTGGAGGCTGCCAATCTCCCAAGGTTGACCCCTGAGGACAGACGCTCTCTAGATAGACCTCTAAGTCTGGACGAGTTGGAGGAGGCTCTGGGAACCATGTCCAATGGTAAGGCACCTGGGGTAGATGGGTTGCCAGCTGAGGTATACAAACGGTATAGAACGGTATTGCTCCCTGCTCTATTGACGGTGTTTAATGATAGTCTGGAACGGGGTGTTCTCCCACCGTCTATGCGAGAAGCTGTCATTGCCGTGCTGTTGAAAAAGGATAAGGACCCAACTCTGCCCGCGTCGTATAGGCCCATCTCCCTGTTGACGCTAGACATTAAACTTTTAGCGAAGGTCCTGGCCATTCGTCTCTCAAAGGTAGTTGCTGTGTTAATACACCCCGATCAGACGGGGTTTATGCCCAACAAATCGACGGCTATGAATATTAGGAGATTATATCTGAATATGCAAGTGAGGGCTGATAATGCCGGGAAGAGGGTGGTTCTGTCCCTAGACGCCGCTAAGGCATTTGATAGTCCCACTCCACACTATCTATGGGCGATGCTTCACTGTATGGGCTTTGGCCCGGGCTTTATTGGCTGGGTCAGGCTCTTGTACTCGGAGCCGAGCGCTCGGTTGAGGGCTAATGGTCAGTTGTCTAATCCTTTTTCACTTCATAGAGGAACAAGGCAGGGATGTCCTTTATCCCCGCTGCTGTTTGCTCTCGCGGTGGAGCCATTGGCTTCCAGGGTAAGATTGGATGCTGGCATAGAGGGATTCCGGTATGGGGAGCATGAGGAGAAGGTAGCATTATATGCGGATGACCTGTTGTTATTTTTAGCGGACGCGGACAGATCATTACAAAACACGATGACACTTCTTGGGGTATTTGGGAAGGTCTCGGGTCTGGTTATTAACTGGGAGAAGTCTGCGCTCCTCCCATTGGACTCAAGCTCCTGCAGTGTGGTAGGTGTGCCGGTTGCAACGTCCCTTCAATATTTGGGCATAAAAATATCCAATAAGCTGACAGACTATGAGAGCCTAAATCTTGTTCCGTTGTTGGACAGGATCAAACAGAAGGTTAAGGCCTGGGCAAAGTTACACCTCTCTGTTGTGGGAAGAGTGAATCTGTTGAAGATGGTAGTTATGCCGCAACTCTTATATGTCCTTCATAACTCCCCTGTCTGGCTTCCCCAGAACAGGTTTCATAAAATTAATATGATTTTTAGAGAGCTCGTTTGGCTGAAACAAGGCGCGAGAATTAAACTTGAACACTTGCAAAAACCTAAAGATGAGGGGGGACTTGCGTTGCCCAACCCATGGCTTTATTTTTTGTCTTCCCAGTGCCAGCATGTAGCAGGAGGGATGGAGGGCGAGTTGGTGGATTTGGTGGGAGGTCGGAAGATCCTTCAATTTCTAGTGGGACGGGGATCACTGGTGTCGAGTCTGGAGTCGGGTAGATTTCCATCCCTTGCATTCAGGTTCCCTACGGTGCTTCTAATGGTTAGAGTATGGGATAAGCTGAGGCAGCTGAGAGGAATACGCGGTCTTACAAAGTACTCCCCCATATGGGACAATCAGCATTTGCCATGTATGAAAACGCTCAGAGGCTTTGCTCACTGGAGGCGGATTGGCATATGGTGGGTGTCGCAGCTGGTGGAGGGAGGGGTTTTTAAAACTTTCGAGCAATTGGGACGGGAATTTCCCCTCCAACGTTCTATGTTTTATCAATATTTGCAGCTGCGTCACGCGTATATGGTGCAGAGCAAAAAAGTTGACCTAACCATACACCACGACGTCCTTATTCATAGGCTTGGTATGCAGGGGTCCACCAGGGGACTGATTTCAATGGTGTATGGTGGCTTACTTGAACAGGTCCTGTCAAGGCATCCTATTAGCGCACTGATAAAGTGGGAACAACAGCTGGGTACGATATCAGCGGAACAGTGGGACTCGATTCTACAGATGATTCCCAGATTATCTCTTAGTGAGCCTGGCCGCCTGTCTCAGCTATATGTCCTCTATAGGACATACAGGTCTCCCAAATGGTTGTTCAATAGAGGGTTGCGGTTGGATTCAAGGTGCCCCAAGTGCACGATAGATAATGCGGACATTTTACATATGTTGTGGACATGCTCTTGCCTGCAGATATTTTGGATCGTGGTCCTTGGCCTTATACACTTGGTCACGGGACAGGATATTCCCAGGGACCCCACGATTTGTGTTCTGGGTTATGTTGATGAGGTGGGAGGGGATCAATACCTTAAAATTGCTGTGGCCAGAATGCTATTTGTGGCCCGAAAGCTGATAGCTAATCACTGGATTTCTGCCAAAATCCCCTCAAGAAAAGAATATATTAATAGGTTGAACCAAATATTATATAGGGAAAAGTCTGTGTACCTTAGGAGGGGTGTGCCACATATTTTTGGGAAAATATGGGAGGGATGGTTGAAGGTTCCCAGCCTGGCTGCCTCGAATCTTCTGGATTAGTGGGTGGGCCCTGGAGGTGGTCTCCTGTCGGTTGTTGCTCGCCGTTTCTCATATGATATGGTTGTGTGATAGAATTGGATTTATTCGCTATGTACCAGTCCATGCCATAGGACAAAGGGAGGGGGGGGGTTATGGGGGAAGGGAATGTTTGACAACATGTTGTAAGTTGTACATGCCTGTCATTTTCAAAACTTTAAATAAAAACTATCTGATTAAAAAAAACACAGCTGAGCTTGCATGCTTGTTTTTCTTTGTAGGAAAAGGCTCCCATCTTTCCACCCTGCCCCCACATGCCAGATATATGAAGAATACTGGAGATTGTGATCACATCCAGTACACAATCAGCACCTGCAGCTCCTTACAATGTTGCTGTAGGCCTCTTAGCAGTCTCCTGAAACAATGTTGTGCTTGTGTTTTTTTTTTTTTTTTTTAAATATTTGAGGGACATCCAGTTCTTGGTATTGTCATTGTTGTGCCAAATTTAAATCACTTCTTAATGCTCGTCCTCACAATGTTCCATGGCACATCTAATGCCTCAGACTTTTTTTTGTTTCTTTCTCCTGAAAAATAACTTAACAGTGAAGCCCCTTTGCTGTGTTGTGAGCTATTTTTGGACCAAGGCTTTTGCAGTAATATGGAATTCAGAAAATGTCAGGAAAATCTTACTGGAACAGCTAAACTTCAATATTGGGTTAATCATAATATCCGTAAATGATGGTAGCTGTGTAGTGACTACTGTTTAACAGGGGTTTAAATACAATTGTTTAATTCTGAACATAACCGCATCCCCAATTGTAAGTGGATGTACACACTTGTGCAACCACATTATTTTAGTTCTGTTTTTATTTCACATCGCTAAATGATTTCAGTTTTTCTCAGTGGATTAGTGCAGATTATGGGTGACTGTGGAGGAAACAGGACCCGTTCCTCCCATGTCACCAATGTGATGTAACTACACAGGCACAGCTCTCCGACGCCCCCTTTGTCTCTCAGGTCAGTAAGGGAACTGCACCTAGAGCAAATGGCTGCCGGGGAGGATGTCCTGTTACCCGCTGGGTATTCTAAGATTCGTAATCGGAGTAAAAGGTTTAATTGCCTTAAGGGCGCACTAGATAATTACAGAAATATACAGTAAGCTATACAATGGAATTAAAGTGGATTTGCAGTCAGAGTAAAATATAGCAATAAGGGTACAACACTTAGAGATATTAAGCTGGAGGTCAATTTACCAGATTGTAGGTTGCATGTTGGTGCTGGGAGCTCTGCAGTCCACAGTTACAAGAATCTTAGTTGCCGGACAGACCCTAAAGCATGGGCCGCTGCTCCCCTTGGCAGATCTGTCCCCAGTTCCTTCTTAGATCATCATCGTCTGGTTATTCTGTGTGAGAGACACTCTCTGCCATGGGCTGCTAGTTCTTAAGCACGCTAGGTCCCTCCCCCTGTGTCAGAGGGTGGGCTAATAATCTCCACCCTGTAGCTCCCTGCAGAACTTATTCCCAATATTACGATGGACTACTTGCTAGAGATGGGGTGCACCTTACGAAGACTGGAAAATATGTATTTGGAAGTCGCCTTGCTACACTTGTAAGGAGAGCTTTAAACTAGAACAACATGGGAAGGGAAGCAAAAGACCAGAAAAAGCCATACACCTGACAAATGCTATTGAGAACGCTGCTATTAGAAGTGGAAAGGAAGAACAAAGACAAAAGAATCTAATTAATAAAAATATTGGAGAAAGAGAAACCAATCACAACCTAAAATGTTTCTATACTAATGCACAAAGCATGGGCAACAAACAAGGAGAATTGGAACTACTAACACAGGAAAATAAATATGATGTCATTGTAATCACTGAAACTTGGTGGGACAATACACATGATTGGAATACAAGACTAGAAGGATACAACTTATTTGCAAGAAACAGACTTGATAAACGAGGAGGAGGTGTTGCATTGTATGTTAGAAACGCATATATCTGCACAGAGATCCAAGCTTCAGAGACTGGGAGTTCTGTGGAAACTGTTTGGGTAAGAATACAAGGACAGAACAATGGAAAGGACACCATTGTAGGCATTTGGCCTGTGCAAGCTGAAGATATGGATGAACTCTTTATGCATCAAATGGCCAAGTTCTCCAAAAAATATGACATAGTTGTCACGGGAGATTTCAACTATCCAGATATTTGTTGGGAATCTCTTTCAGGCAAAACTAACAGATCAAGGAAATTCTTATCCTCTCTTGCTGACAACTTTATCTTCCAAAAGGTAGGGGAGAAAACAAGGGGAACTACTACCTTGGATCTAATCCTTATAAACAGGGAGGAAATGGTTGAGGAGGTAAAAGTGGCTGGGACCCTAGGAGGTAGCGACCATGCTATTTTAGAATTTTGGATAACTAGAGGAGGAAGACCTGTGAAGACTCAGATGTCAAGGTTAGATTTCAGAAAAGCAGATTTTAAGGGATTCAGAAAGCGAATTGGAGGGATCCAATGGCTGGATATCCTTAAAGACAATAATGTCCAGGAAGTATGGGAAATATTGAAAAATGAAATTCTCAAAGCACAATTGTTAACAATTCCGAAAAGAGGGAAGAATAGGAAGCATTTAAGGAAGCCAGGATGGATGAACACAGAACTTAAGCACATGCTAAAAAGGAAGAAAATTTTTTTATAAAATGGAAAGAGGGAGGCATATCTAAAGAAGAATATGCTATCTGCAGAACCTGCAGGGCACAAATCAGATTATCTACAGCTGACAATGAATTGAGGCTTGCAAGAGATGTCAAAAGCAATAATAAAGGATTTTGGGGATATGTCAAAAGTAAAAGAAAAGTCAAAGATGCTATAGGATTTTTACAGGATGAAAATGATGAAATAGTAAGACAGGATGTTGAGAAGGCCGAACTTTTAAATTCCTATTTTGCATCTGTTTTCTCTTAGAAAGGAAATGTAACATCAACTGTTCTTCACTGTCCTATTAAGGGAATAGAAGAATCCAGGATATCTATAAACAGAAAGATAGTGAGGAAACACTTAGCTAACCTAAATGAATTCAAGTCTCCAGGTCCAGATGAATTACACCCCAGAGTAATGAAGGAGATAGCAGAAGAAATTTTTGAACCCCTCTCCACAATCTTTGAAAATTCTTGGAGAACAGAAGTCCCACAAGACTGGAGAAGAGCAAATGTTCCTATCTTCAAAAAGGGGAAGAAGGTGGACCCAGGCAAATAAAGGCCGGTGAGTCTGACTTCTATACCAGGAAAGATCTTTGAACAAATTGTTAAACAACATGTATGTCAGTACCTGGATAAGAATGAAGTAATTAAACAGTCAGCATGGGTTTGTAACTAGTAAGTCATGTCAGACTAACTTAATTTCCTTCTATGATGGAATCACTGATTGGGTGGATCAAGGAAATGCTGTAGATATAGTATATCTTGACTTCAGCAAAGCATTTGACAAAGTATCTCATACAATCCTTATTGAAAAAAATACTAAGTATGGAATGGACATGGCAACTGTTAGGTGGATTCATAACTGGCTTAGTGATCGGACCCAAAGAGTGGTCGTAAATGGCTGCACATCCAGTTGGAAGAATGTCTCAAGTGGGGTACCACAGGGCTCTGTCCTGGGCCCTGTATTGTTCAACATCTTTAGCAATGATTTAGATGAAGGAATTGAGGGTAAACTGATTAAATTTGCTGATGACACAAAGCTAGGAGGGATAGGTAATACTAGAGAAGAGAGAGAGGATTCAAAAACATATAAATAAACTGGAGAAGTGGGCAGCAACTAACAGAATGGTTTTTAACAGGGAAAAATGCAAAGTACTACATCTGGGCAATAAAAATGAAAAAAGCATATACAGAATGGGAGGAATAGGGCTAAGCAACAGCACATGTGAAAAAGACTTGGGTATACTAATAGATCACAGACTGAATATTAGTCAACAGTGTGATGCAGCAGCAAAAAAGGCAAATGCAATTCTAGGATGTATTAACAGAAGCATACAGTCTAGATCACGTGAAGTCATTATTTCCCTCTACTCCTCTTCGGTCAGACCTCATCTGGAATATTGTGTCCAGATTTGGGCACCACATTTTAAAAAAGACATCAACAAACTGGAGCAAGTTCATAAAAGAGCAACCAGAATGGTGACCGGTCTGCAAACCCTGTCTTAGGAGGAAAGGTTGCAGGATTTGGGATTGTTTAGTTTGCAAAAGAGAAGACTGAGAGGAGACTTAATAGCTGTCTACAAATATCTAAAGGGCTGTCACATTGTAGAAGGATCAACTTTATTCTCTTTTGCACAAGGAAAGAGTAGAAGCAATGGGATGAAACTGAATGGGAGGAGACACAGATTAGATATTAGAAAAAACTTTTTGACAGAGTGATCAATGAGTGGAACAAGCTGCCACGAGAAGTGGTGAGTTCTCCTTCAATGGAAGTCTTCAAACAGAGGCTGGACAGACATCTGACTGGGATGATTTAGCGAATCCTGCTTTGAGCAGGGGGTTGGACAAGATGGCCCAGGAGGTCCCTTCCGATTCTATGAAAGGGGGTAACTTTCAACAGCATGATCGGATCAGGACATGAGAGGTACCAGTGAATGCGGTTTGTTTTGCCTGTCATGTGGAGAGCAAACATGGCCCCATTGGGTCGCTGTGGAGGGCCAATCTATGTATCTCAGGTCACTCGGATATTTTTCATAAGTCCATAACTCGAAAGATGTGCTCATAATCCATGATCCTAGGATGGAGTCCGGGCGGCTGGGAGAGACAATGGATGTGTATTTCTGTGTCTAGCTGACAGGTATATACTAATTGAAGCCCCCAGGCGCCTTCCTGTTCCATGCTGACGTGGCTTCTACTTAAGCTTTGAAGTTCTGTTTTGGGCCTTATCTCATTAACATACTAAAAGACTTTGCTATTCAACATTGGAGCACTAAATCCTGCTTTGTTCTATATGCTTACAGGCCCTGGGGGTGTAGGAGCAGTTAACTCCTTCATCACACCTCCCTGCTTTAGAGGGCGCTAGCGGGTATCACATTCCTGTGTTCCCCCATGCGCCCTTCCGCACCCTCTCCTTACCAACCCATCAGCGTTACCATGGTCCCTGCCTTTTTTGTGGCGAATGGTGAAGTGATACTGCTGGAGAGCGAGGCTCCAGCGTAGCAACTTCCTATTCGTCCCAGAGACCGTGTGTAACCAGCTGAGGGGTTGTGGTCTATTTCCACGGTGAATTGGCGTCCATACAAGTATGGCTGCAGATGCTACAGGGCCCACACAATTGCCAGACATTCCTTCTCCATCGAGGAATAGGCCACTTCCCTCGGCAGGAGCTTCCGGCTCAGGTACAGAACGGGGTGTTCATGGCCCGTAGTGTCGACCTGGCTGAGCACAGCACCGAGGCCTAAGTCGCTGGCGTCGGTCTGCACTACCAACGGACGCGTGAAGTTGGCTGCCTGTAGTACAGGAGAGCTAGAAAGGGCGGTCTTGAGCGCCTGGAAAGTTGCCTCGCAGGCGACTGTACAGTCGACTGCGACAGGCAGCCTCTTCTTGGTGCGGTCCGTCAGGGGCTTGGCCAGGGCACTATAGTGTGGAACAAACCTCCTATATTACCCGGCAGTCCCCAAGAAGGACATCACCTGCTTCTTGGTCTGGGGGTGGGTCAGGATGCGATGGCATCCACCTTCCCAGGCTCTGGCTTCAGAGCTCCCCCACCTACCCGGTGTCCCAGGTAGTGGACCTCACTCATACCTAGCTGGCATTTTTCCGGCTTAATGGTCAAGCCTGCTCGCTGGATCCGCCCGAGCACCTGCGCCAGGTGCTCTAGGTGATCCTCCCAGGTGGGACTGAAGATGGCGATGTCATCTAGGTACGTGGTCGCATACTCTTCCAGTCCCTCGAGCAGCGTGTTGACCATCCTCTGAAAAGTGGCAGGGGCATTCTTCATGCCGAATGGTATCACCGTGGACTCGTATAGTCTGAATGGGGTGATAAAGGCAGAGCAATCCCGTGCCCCAGGGGTCAGGGGAATCTGCCAATACCCCCTGCTCAGATCCATGATGGTCAGGTACTTGGCCCCAGCCAGCTGATCGAGCAGGTCATCGATGCGCGGCATTGGGAACGCATCGGTGACCGTCACAGCTTTGAGCCCCCGGTAGTCCACGCAGAACCGCGTAGTTCGGTCCTTTTTAGGGACAAGGACTACAGGTGAAGCCCACGCGCTGTTGGACACTTGGATCACCCCCAGCTTCAGCATCTCGTCAATCTCTTGGCGCATGTGCTGTTGGACCTCAAGAGAGACCCGATACGCTGAATGCCGGATCGGGGGGTGATTGCCGGTGTCCCTGTCATGGACGGCTCAGTTCTTCCGGGCAGGCTGCTGAACAGCTCCCGAAAGGGGTGTAGTTTGACCCCCAGCTGGGACCGTTGGTCCTCCGAGAGCTGGTGGCCAACCCCCACATCCTCGATGGATCCACCTGCCTTGGCTTGGGTGAGCAGATCCAGGAGGGTTTCTACCTCTACTTCCTCAGGAAGGTTGCACACTGGGTGCGCACAAGCCTCCCGCTCATGATGGGCCTGCATCATGTTCACGTGGAAGGCCTACCTCCTTCCACGGACGTGGTCCAGGGTGACCAGATAGGTGACAGCGTTGAGCCACTGGTGCACGAGGTATGGACCCTCCCCGGCCGCCTGAAGCTTGTTTTGAGGTGCGGGGACCAGTACCCACACCTTTTGACCCACCTGGTAGGTCCGCTCACAAGCATTCTGGTCGTACCACCGCTTCTGGTCAGCCTGGGCTTGGGTCATATTGTCATGCACCAGCCGTGTCAAGGCCATCATTCTGTCCCGGAAGCGCATGACATACTCAATGACCGACACTCACTCCAGGGGTGGCCAAATCCCCTTCCCATGCTTCCTTCACCAGAGCAAGGGGCCCCCGTACAGGTCGCCCGTACAGGAGCTCAAAGGGGGAGAACCCCGTTGAGGCCTGTGGGACCTCCCGGTAGGCAAACAGCAGGTGTGGGAGATACCGCTCCCAGTCTCTCCCGTGGGAGTCGACCAAAATCTTCAGCATACCAGCATCTTCAGCATCTGCTTTAAGATGCCATTGAACCACTCACACAGGCCATTGGTCTGTGGGTGGTACGGGCTGGCTACCAGATGTTGCACCTGTACCTGCTTACAGAGAGACTCCATCAGCTGCGACATGAACTGGGTCCCTCGGTCGGTGAGCATTTCCTGGGGAAACTCCACTCTGGAGAAAATATCCAGTAAGGCAGTGGCCACTTTGTCAGCCCGAATGGACGACAAAGCTACCGCCTCCGGGTACCGGGTGGCATAGTCCACTACCGTTAGTATGAAGCATTTCCTGGAGCGGCTGGGAGTGGACAGAGGTCCAATGAGATCCACAGCCATCCTCGAGAAAGGATCTTCGATGATGGGCAGAGATACCAGTGGGACTTTGGCGTGCCGCCCCGCCTTCCCCACCCTCTAACAGGTGTCACACGAACGGCAGTAGGCAATCACCTCCGTCCTCATTCCCAGCCAGTAGAAATGCTGAGCTAGCCTGGCTCTGGTTTTAGCGATCCCTAGGTGTCCGGCCATGGGAATCTCGTGTGCGATCGGCAACAATTCTGCCTTGAATGGTTAGGGTACCATTAACTGTTGGTCCCTGGGCCACGCCTCCGATGAACCCTGCTGGACCGTTACCCGGTACAGCCGTCCCTGGTCCCAGACCACTCGATCGCGGTCGGACTCCAGGGGGGGCTGTGCCGCCTGCTCCTTGAGAGCTTCCAACGCTGCCTGAAATCCCTGACTCGATATGGCAAGAATTGATGAAACTGCCACATCCTCTGTCAGCTCCCCGGGATCTGTTTCCTGGCCGCTGTCTGACTCGGCAGCCACTTGGTCGGAGAGGGGGAAACAGTCGGACCTCCGCGAGGCTCCTTGGGCTCCTGGTAACAGCGGCCACGACCGCTGAGACCACAGGTAGCGCCTGCTTCCCCTCGGCCCCTGACCAAGTCGCCGGGTCAGGTAGACTTCCCTGGCCCCCTGACATCCCGGATGCGGGGAACTCCTGCCTTGGGGTCTTACCTGGTGGCTCCTCTCCCAGGACGCCCCCTCCCCCCATGGCCTGTTCATCTTTCTGCAGAGGCCCTAGACTCAGCAGGCTGAATTCACTTAAGGGCCCTACACTGCCCATAGCAGCCCCTCCCTCCACCTCTGAGCTCTCCCCTGCAGTCTTCTCACCTGTCCTCACTGTGAGCCCTGTGTGTGTAGTGTCAGTGCATGGCTTACCATCAGGTTTCACTCCCTCCTCCACTGTTGGTGGCACGTTCAACACATTAACATTAGCATTCGCAGTAGAGTCATGACATTCTTGGGGGGCCGGACTTGGGGGTTCAGTGGCCAAATACTGAGACACTAGCCACCCCAAATCGGTCCCAAGCAACACATTGGTAGGAATATTTGGCGTTACTCCCACCTCCCGCATTCCCCTCCCGGCGCCCCAGTCCAAAAACACCTTGGCGACAGGCAGCGCCAGTTCAACACCTCCAATTCCGGAGATGGAAAGGGTTTTCCCAGGCACCAAGTCTTGAGGGGACACCACCTCAGGACGTACCAGGGTTTGTTCAGCTCCTGTGTCCCGCAGTCCCATGACCGCTGAGCAGCTGATGGTGACGGGTTGGTAATTGTCTAGGGACCTCCCATCACCCCCTCCCACACACAAAACAGTGGACAGTTTCTGGGACAGGGATGGGGCCTTCTGGCGCTGGGGACACGCAGCCTTAAAGTGTCCCAGCTGTTTGCAATGATGACAGCGTCTGGGTTCTGCACCTGGCCTGGAGAGGGCAGCAGGGGGTACACCCCTTGCACTCTGGGGGGACAGGGGCAGGATTGGGCTTACCCCTTCTCCAAGTGCTGCTGGCAGGCTTCTTAGGCTCGGGCGGCTAGTTGTTGGCATATTCGTCTGCCAGGGCCGCTGTAGCAGAAGCCCCCTTTGGTTTCCGGTCACTGAGGAACTTCTGGAGGTCCTCTGGGCAGTTCCACAAGAACTGCTCCGTGATGAACAGTTCCTGGACCTCCTGGCGGTTGGTGAGCTCTAGACCCGAGATCCAGTGCTCCGCAGCTCTCAGCAGTGCCCGCATGTGGTCGGTCCAGGTGTCCTTTGAGCCCCACTGCAGGCTCCGGAACTTCATGCGGTATGACTCTGGAGTGAGGTTGTAGTGCTGGATCAGGGCCCGCTTGATGCTGTTGTAGTCCTGCTTCTCCCTGGCAGGTAAGTCCCCCAAAACTTCCAGGGACTTACCCCTCAAACAGGGGGGTCAGGTACCTTGCCCACTGATCCAGGGCCAGATGGTATTGGAGGCAGGTTCTCTCAAAGGCCAGCAGAATGGAATCCAGGTCTCCATCCTTTTCAAGCAGTGGGAAGTCCTCCGCCCGGACCTTGGAAGCCTTGGTCCCCGGTGGGGCTGGATCGTCCAGTGGGAGCCCGTGCTGAGCCATCTCCAGTCGGTGCCGGCGCCCCGCAGCTTCACGGCGTTCTGCAGCACACGTTCGGCATGCTCACGCTCCGCTGCTTTCTCTGCCGCCACCAGAAGTCTGTCATGGGCGGCGTCGTTACCAGCCTCGAGCTGTGCCATAGCTGCTTGGAAAAGGGCCTCCCATCTGGACAGGCTAGGTGGTGGACAGTCCACTGCGGGACTGAGCACGGGGGTCTGGCTCCTTGGGGAGCCCTGGTTGAGCTCCCCCTCACCTTTAATGGTATTGTCCTCCACCACCTCCTCATAGACCATAGCATTGGCTTCCCCCTTTGCCTTATTCCTGGTGCCTTCCGCCATCTTGGGAACCTCTGGTTACTGACACAGCTGCAACCCTGATCTCGCACACAACTTATTATATTTGCACTCTGACCGTCTAGTGCTGGGCTGACCTTAAAACCCCAGCAGTGAAAGTTACCGCTGGTAGTCTCTAGTGTCTGGGAGTAGGGGTCCCACGCACACTATTACTCTGATCCCACTGCTGCCACCAAATGTGGAGGAAACAGGACCCGTTCCTCCCACTACACAGGCACAGCTCTCTGGCGCCCCCTTTATCTCTCAGGTCAGTAAGGGAACTGCACCTAGAGCAAATGGCCGCCGGGGAGAATGTCCTGTTACCCGCTGGGTATTCTAAGATTCGTAATCAGAGTAAAAGCATCAGTCCAAGATTTTATGGTTTAATTGCCTTAAGGGCGCACTAGATAATTGCAGAAATATACAGTAAGCTATACAATGGAATTAAAGTGGATTTGCAGTCAGAGTAAAATATAGCAATAAGGGTACAAGACTTAGAGATATTAAGCTGTAGGTCAATTTACCAGATTGTAGGTTGCATGAGGGTGCCGGGAGCTCTGCAGTCCACAGGTACAAAAATCTTAGTTGCCGGACAGACCCCAAAGCATGGGCTGCTGCTCCCCTTGGCAGATCTGTTCCCAGTTCCTTCTTAGATCATCATCGTCTGGTTCTTCTGTGTGAGAGACACTCTCTGCCATGGGCTGCTAGTTCTTAAGCACGTTAGGTCCCTCCCCCTGTGTCAGAGGATGGGCTAATAATCTCCACCCTGTAGCTCCCTGCAGAACTTACCCCCTTTCTTAGATATAGGGAATAACTTTCAACAGCATGATCGGATCAGGACATGAGAGGTACCAGTGAATGCGGTTTGTTTTGCCTGTCGTGTGAAGAGCAAACATGGCCAATCTATGTATCTCAGGTCCCAGAACCCTCACCACCTCAGGAGTCGCACTGCCAGATGCGCGATTTACTCAGGGTCACTCGGATATTTTTCATAAGTACATAACTCGAAAGATGTGCTCATAATCCATGATCCTGGGATGGAGTCGTGGCGGCTGGGAGAGACAAAGCATTTGTATTTCTGTGTGTAGCTGACAGGTATATTCTAATTGAAGCCCCCAGGTGCCTTCCTGCCCCATGCTTCTACTTAAGCTTTGAAGTTCTGTTTTGGGCCTTATCTCTGTTAGTACAATAAACCTCATTTGAATCCAGAAATATAACTGAGTCCATCAGTTATTAGATATATGAAACTGAAATAGCTGTTGCAAAAACCAAAATTGTTATAAAGAAAAAAGGTTAACATTAATAGGGGTGCCCAAACTTTAACATATGACTGTATATAAAGCACTAAATAATATGAGAAGAATTTTTTTATATCTCAAATAGATGCTCATAATTGTCCTTGTCTTGATGTTGCACAAATACAAAGAAGTCATTTTAAAGCAGTAAGAAAAACATCTAACCACTGCTGATGACTAAAGGTACTGTCACACTTAGCGATGTACCAGCGATCCCGACCAGCGATATGACGCGGTCAGGATCGCTGGTACATCGCTAAGTGGTCGCTAGTGAGCTGCCACACAGGCAGATCTCCCAGCGACGTCGCTGGGGACGGGGGTCGCTACTTACCTGTCACACTAGGCGATCCTGCGTCCTCCCGCCTGGCTCCACGCTCGTCGCTCGTCTCTCCACAGGAAGCGCCGCAGGAAGCTGACGACGAGAAACAGTCCAGGACGTTCTCGCGTGATCAGCGATAACCAGCGGGGGAGCAGTCGGAGGTAAGTATCAGACACAGCGATATCGCTAGCAATATCGCTATAACGTCACAAGTTATAGTGATATTGCTAGCAATATCGCTTAGTGTGACAGTACCTTAAAAGTCTTCTATACGCAGTGAAATTGAATCATGGCGCCTGACTGCCACATACAAAAAGTGTCTATGTGCAATCTAGAGAAACGAGTGTTATCACAATGACCTGAGTAAATGATATGTAAAAAGATAATCTCCCCCCATAAATGTGCTAACCGTGCTAAACATGGGACATTACCTGAGATGCTGTGTCCTGACCCACACCGCGTCCCCTTTTAGTCATCAGCAGTGGTTAAATGTTTTTCTTACTGCTTTAAATTGACTTCTTTGTATTTGTGCAACATCAAGACAAGGACAATTATGAGCATCTATTTGAGATAAACTGTGTTCCAAATTATTATGCAAAAAGAGTTTAGGAGTGATAAGGTTAGAATTTTTTTGTTTGTCATTTAAACTCATTGATGGTGATGTGTGTCAGGGCTCTTTATATCACTGAAAGCAATTGCAGATACCTGTGCAAATTAGTTTGGCAGGTGTGTCCAAATAAAGGCAAGACTACTTAAGAAGGCTGTTCCGCATTATTAAGCAGCCTACATTTTTTGCCAAAATGGGAAAGAAAAAGGATGTGTTGGCTGCTGAGAAGCAACAAATTGTGGAGTATTTAGGTCAAGGCATGACTACAATCAACATTGCCAAGACACTTCATCGTGATCATCGCACAATCAAGAAGTATCTAGCTGATTCCCAGCACACACGTGTGCGTGCTGCTAAGGAAAAATTGAGGACTCTTTCCAACAGGCAATTGCATCACGTTAAAAGAGCAGCTGCAAAAATGCCTTGTCATAGCAGCAGACAAGTTTTTGAAGCTGCTGGTGCCTCCAACGTCCCCCGAACAACAAGATGCAGGGTCCTTCAGAGGTTTGCAGCTGTGCGTAAGCCATCCTGTCAACCACCTCTATCCACTGCATACAAGCGGAAATGGCTCCAGTGGGCCAAGCGATACATGAAGACTGACTTCCAAACTGTTTTGTTCACCGATGAGTGCCGTGCAACGCTCGATGGTCCAGATGGATGGAGTGGAGGATGGCTAGTTAATGGACACCCCATGAAAACACGGCTAAGGCGCCAACAAGGAGGAGGTGGAGTAATGTTTTGGGCTGGAATCATGGGGAGAGAGATTGTCGGCCCCTTTAGGATCCCTGAAGGGGTAAAGATGAACTCCATAATCTACGTGGAGTTTCTAAAACAGCACTTCCTGCCATGGTTCAAGAGGAAGAACCGTGCTTTCCGCAGCAAGATCAATTTCATGCATGATAATGCACCGTCTCATGCTGCAAATAACACATCTGCATCTCTGGCTGCTATGGGCATAAAAAAGTTTGTCGTGGCCACCATCTTCCCCTGACCTCAACCCCATTGAGAACCTCTGGAGCATCATCAAAAGGAGTGTCTATGATGGCGGGAGGCAGTTCACATCTAAGCAACAGCTCTGGGAGGGTATTCTGTCCACATGCAAAACAATTGAAGCACAAACCATCCAAAAACTGACAAATTCAATGGACGAGAGAGTTCAGAAGCTTCTTTCCAACAAGGGGTCCTATGTGCAAATGTAACATCACCTAGAATAAAGTTTTGACTTGAAAACTGTTTGATTTCATTTTGTAATAAGCTGTTAATGCTTAGAATTTCACAATTGACCATTTTTTTGTTCAAAATAAAAATAAAAAGGTTGAAAACTCTGCTGTGCATAATAATTTGGAACATGCATTTGGAGTGTTTCTTATTTTTAAAAATATACTGTTTTCATAGGCAGTTTGTTCAAAAACATTGCAATTATACTAGAATATTAGATGACTGGAAAATAATGACTGCAATTTATATAGGTAATTTAGAGAAAATATGAGGAAATATTTTTTTCATAATAATTTGGAACACTGTATATATGAACTCTTATATTATTTAGTGCTTTATATATACCAGTTATTGTTTCTGAGTGTTTGTGCTGGTCCTATCTGCTTCTGTTTTTGATCTTGTGAGCACTGTAATATGTATTTTTAACTTTGGTTAAATAAATTGTTTTTTTATTATATGGAAATTTGCTATCCATCCTTTATATCCGCTTAGGATATGTTTGTTTTGAAGCTCCCGATGTAACCTGAAAGATAAGAAAAAAAGTTAGATTATACTCACCGGGGGGGCGGGGGGGCTGGCCGTCTGGTCTGATGGGTGTCGCCGTCTGGTCCTGCGCCTCCTATCTTCTAACGATGACGTCCTCTTCTTTCCTTCCTGTCGTGGCTCCTGCGCAGGCGCACTGCTCTGCCCTTTTGAGGGCAGAGCAGAGTACTGCAGTGCGCAGGCATCGGGAAAGGTCAGAGCGGTCCGGCGCCTGCGCACTGCAGTACTCTGCTCTACCCACAACAGGGCAGAGTAGTGCGCCTGCACAGGAGCCACGACAGGAAGGAAAGAAGAGGACGGCATCGTATGAAGATGGGAGGCGCCGGACCGGACCCCGACACCCATCGGACCGGACCGCCCCCCCCCCGGGTGGGTATAATCTAACTTGTTTTTCTTGTCTTTCAGGTTACATCGCAGGCTTATCTACAGCATAACAGAATGTTGTAGATAATCCCCTGATGTCGGTGCCGGCAGCTCTTATTCGAAAAAAGAGGTGACAGATTCCCTTTTAAAGGTGGAAAAAGTTCTGTAATGATTCTTTGTGGTATGTTTTTATTTTTTCTATACATATCAAAAATCTCTCACTTTAGCAAGGGTGTGCAGACTTTTTATACCAACTGTATGTGCATACTCGATCATGTTTGTTTTCTCAGTGAGTAAAGAGTGACCTATATATTCTTGAAACAAACAACCTGGCATATTAGATTTTGTCCTTTCCCCCTGTGTCTGCTCCTGGGAAGAGCCAGGACACATTTTTTACACATTAGAAAGACTTCTGTTGAAATGTTTTGTGTTCCTTTTGAGTTACTTTGTCTCAATAATGTATATAACTGAAAGTCTAAGAAATGCAATATACCAGATCTAATAGTATGATTTGTAAACTATTTACCTAGCAAGTTATCCCCAATGTGCTATTTATTAAATGGTATCCTTGAAAAGCTATTACTGTAGTCTCAAACTGTCCCTAATGGTCTATATCTCTGCATAATAAACTAACCCTAGCAGAATGTATAATGAAATGTCCTTACACTATATCTAAAAAGGTTATTTATACCTTCCTATTTAATATAAGCGATTCTTGATGCATCATGTCATAAATTTAAAAGAATGTACACATAGAATTTTTTGTTTCAGGTCTGCTGAAATTGCCTAAAAAGTGCTTGAAAAACTCTTCCTATCAATTATTAGTATGAAACCACTTTGCTGTTGATACATTTATTTTTTTTTTTTAGGCTTTTTCTGCTTTAGATTTGGAATAAAAAAGGAAGTTCTTTCACTTCTTCAAAGTGGCTCCTGATGGAATCTGCCCAAAACTGTTCACTGTCCATTCAAAAGCCTGCAAAAATAATTCGTAAAACTCAAAACTACTCCTAAAGCTTCCCAAACAAGCAATGTTTCCTGAAGCATCTTGCACTAGAATGCTCTTCATTTTTTTACTTCCTCAAAAAAACTCTGTGGACATACCTTAAAGAAGTTGTTCACTACGTGGACAACTTCTTGTCATACCCCACAGTTGTCCCTGATAAAATAATAAAGCCTATTCTCGCTTCCTGTGCCGACGGTATCCGCAGTTCCTCTCCCCGGGGCTCTCGTCTGGTGTTGTGACACGTGATGCTGGCGCCCAAACAGCGCTGGTGTTTCTTCAACAAATCGAACATGAAGATGAAGTCCAAGCTGCAACTGATTCCATACTTCCACTTCATGTTATATTTGTCCTAAGGTACGCCAGCGTTGATTGGGCACCGGTGTCACATGTCATAGCGCTTCACGAGAGCCCTAGGGAGAGCTGCGCTGGCACAAGGGGAGGTGAGTATTGGCTTTATTATTTTATAGGGGACAAAAATATTTTGATCAAGAAGGGGTTGTCCACTACTAGGCTATTTGTACACGGTGTTTAGTTGTGTTTAGAGCTGAAACTGAATGAAAACTCGTTTTTTTGAGATTTGGAGAAAGATTTGGTAAGTGTTTGCTCAGTTTCTTCTCCAAAAAAAAAACATTCAACAACAGTGCACCTACAAAGTTTTCCCAGACTAGGCTGCTTCAGCAAAACCAAGCGGTTTATATATACAACCTGAATATGACTTTATGTGCAGATACTGTTAGATGACATATGTCAAACTCTGGCCTGTGGGCCAAATCTGGCCCGCAGGTTAAGTATGCTGGTCAGATCACCCCAGGATATTTGGCACCAACGCCGACCCACCTGGTATCATACTTTGACCCGACATTGCACTTTAAAATATATTGGTGTCCTAGATGCTGATACACTTGAAAGCAATGATGGAGGACGGAGTGTCAGCTGACGCTTCCTCTCCCATCATTCCCCCTCTGCGTCTGACGTCTCATTGCAGCTGGCACGATGATGTCCTTACGATGTGCCTGCTGTACCGAGATGTGCAGAGGATCTGAAGATACCATGAGAAGACCGGAGCAGGGATGGTGTGTTCAGGGTGATGAGCTGTGTTGCCTTTACGGCAAACATTTCGTTTGGCATTGTTGCCAAAAAGTTCGATTTTGGTTTCATCTGACCAGAGCGCCTTCTTCCACATGTTTGGTGTGATTCCCAGGTGGCTTGTTGCAAACTTTAAACAACACTTTTTCTGGATATCTTTGAGAAATGGCTGCTTTCTTGCCACTCTTCCATAAAGGCCAGATTTGTGCAGTGTGCGACTGATTGTTGTCCTATGGACAGACTGTTCCACCTCAGCTGTAGATCTCTGCAGTTCATCCAGAGTGATCATGGGCCTCTTGGCTGCATCTCTGATCAGTCTTCTTGTTTGAGATGAAAGTTTAGAGGGACGGCCGGGTCTTGGTAGATTTGCAGTGGTATGATACTCCTTCCATTTCAGTATGATCGCTTGCACAGTGCTCCTTGGGATGTTTAAAGTTTTGGAAATCATTTTGTATCCAAATCCAGCTTTAAACTTCCCCACAACAGTATCACAGACCTGCCTGTTGTATTTCCTTGGTGTTCATGATGCTCTCTGTGCTTCAAATAGAACCCTGAGACTGTCACAGAGCAGGTGCATTTATAAGGAGACTTGATTACACACAGCTGTATTATATTTATCATCATTTGTCATTTAGGACAACATTGGATCATTCAGAGATCCACAATGAAATTCTGGAGTGAGTTTGCTGCACTGAAAGTAAAGGGGCCGAATAATATTGCACGCCCCACTTTTCAGTGTTTGTATTTCCACAAAAATGTAAAATAACCAATAAATTTCGTTCAACTTCACAATTGTGTCCCACTTGTTGTCGATTCTTCACCAAAATTTACATTTGGTATCTTTATGTTTGAAGCATGATATGTGGGGAAAAGGTCGAAAAGTTCCAGGGGGCCGAATACTTTTGCAAGACACTGTATATGTTGCCCATTACACAGTATGGAGCACTATGTGGGGCCATTATACAGCATGGAAGGCAATGCAGGGCCTCGTTATATTACGGTATATGGATGACTGTGGGGCCCAATTTACTGTATGGAGCTCTTTTTTGTGGCCATTATACTGTATGGAGAGCTGTGTGGTGATTGTGATGGGGGTCACTATTTGTCAGGGGAGATTGAGGTGGGGTTATCATACTGTGTGTGGTGGAATTCACTGAAATGGTATCATACTAAGTTTGAATGTACTTTTATTAGCAGCGTACTTTATTATCTATATTATTCAAGGTTTTTTATCCTTTATTATTACATATTTAAATTAGGCCATTGGACCATATGCTTTTTACTGCTCTTGCATAACATATTATTGCAATATTTTATTCTAAAGGTCATATTTCATATTAAAATATGCTTTGTTAGTGGGACAACCACTTTAAGTTTGTTTCCATATGAAAAACTTTGTTATAATTGATGAAAGGGAAAATGTCATCAATTGTAGACCTTTTATTTATAAGGTTGGCCCGCATTTGTCTCAGCTTTTAATTTTGGCCCTCTATGTATTTGAGTTTGACATCCCTGCCTTAGATATACCTTTAGGGTATGTACACAGTGTTTGGATTGCATCATCCCAAAAATCCTCTTCAAAAACTCTTGGAAGACTCTTCCACTTAATTTTGATGGAAAGTCCAATTTGCTGTTCATAGGAGTATATTTTTCTTTTTTTTTAGCTTTTTTTTCTCAGATGAGCTTTTGAAAAATATCTGGTCGAAAAATGAAATTACATGTCTTTTCGATTAAATCTTTTTCTAAAAACCTTCAAACTTACTTTAGAAAACTCTTTATGAAAAGAAAAACTTCCCTAAAAAGGAGTTTCCTAGAGTTTTATTTCGCCTTTAAAAAAAAAACCGCACCCCATACAGATTAGACTAATGTCGGACAAACTCGTTTACAGTTATGCGTAAGGAGGTGCCAGCTGACTGATGGTTTGGGTAGATGTTCATCTGGCATGTCTGATTTTGGGCTGCCAATTGCATTTTTCTCCCATAGGGAACACAGTAGCATTCAAACGATCGATCGAGTACTTCTGTGTATGGGAGAGATGGCTTTCGGCTGAACCTTCGTCCTATGTTTGCCTGACAGCCCCTAGACTTCCTTCCCCTATCTGTTACTGCATTCAGAGTGTTAACTATTGTATTACGCCAGCACATTTAATGTCCGTCATTTACTCTACAACATCTACATAGAGAATCTAGCACTTCTTTTTCTAGAGAGATCAGATGTAGAACATTTTCTGTGTGTATACTACAACTGAAACATTCCTAAGGGTCAGTGAATGCATTTCTTAAAGTAAGAAAAATATTCAGAATTGAGAGTCCTCAGTGGTTGATACCTTTTAATGGCTAACTGAAAAGATGGTAACACATTGCAAGCTTTCGAGACTACTCAGGTCTCTTCATCAGGCATTGACTAATACAACATCTGAAGAATCACATATATATGCCCATCACAGCACAGAAAAAATGATAAGACAAGTGACGTGAAGCAGAATTATCATTATGGGATAGGGAGAAACATAAATATTGGACTAGTTCATAGATAAGGAGTCTGGATGTTTTATTGTCCTCTGATTGGGGTCTCCTAATGTGTTGTGATGCTCCCACAAGGTCTTAGGAGCAAATTCCTTAATTGATGTAAAAAGACATAAATCCATGCGACACATTCATTCCAGCACTGAGAGTGTCAAAGGTCGTCATAAATTTATACTCCCAGACCCTCCTGTCTCTCTGAGATGTGAAGTTACTTTTCAATACCATATTGATACAGGAAAGATGTATATCTTTGTACCGTGTTAGCCAGTGGATAGAAAAATATTCAGGATTGAGAGTCCTCAGTAGTTGATACCTTTTAATGGCTAACTGAAAAGATGGTAATACATTGCAAGCTTCCGAGACTACTCAGGTCTCTTCATCAGGCTAGACTAATACAAAATCTGAAGTCACATATTTATGCACAATACAGCCTAGAAAAAATGCAATAGATAAGACAAGTGACATGAAGCAGAACTATCAATATGGGAGAGGGAGAAACATAAATATAAACATTGGACCAGTTCATAGATAAGGAGTCTGGATGTTTTATGGTCCTCTGATTGGGGTCTAGTTCTGTGTTGCCCCGCAAGGTTTTAAAAGGAAATTCCTTAATTGATGTAAAAAGACATAAATCCATGCGACACATTCATTCCAGCACTGAGAGTGTCAAAGTTCGTCATAAATTTGTACTCCCAAACTCGTCTCTCTCTCTGAGATGTGAAGTTACCTTTCAATACCAGTAATTTCATATCCATGCTGCTGTGATCAGGGATACAGAAATGTTTTGCCACAGGTAGATCCATTCTTTTTTCTCTTATTGTGTGACGATGAGCATTCATCCTTGTTCTAAGCTTTTGTCCTGTCTCCCCCACATACAGACCCCCAGTTGGACATTTAGTACAAATAATTAAGTACACCACATTAGATGTAATGCAGGTGAAAGTACCTGGGATCTTGTAGTCCTGATGTGAGTTGGGGATCTTTATCTTGTCCGTGGTCATTATAAATGGACAGGTTTTACATTTTTTCTGGTTGCAAGGAAAGGTTCCTGCAGCTGTTGGAGAGGACAGGGAGCTTCTGACAATGATGCTTCTTAAATTTGGGGCTGCCTAAAACACAGCAGTGGGGGTCTGGAAAAATGGATTGTAATCGGGCATCTTTTTGTAGTAAAGGTTGTAATTTCCGTGCAGCTCCCCTTAGCACCTCCAGATTTGGGTTGTAGGTGACTACTAGAGGCACTCGGTTATTTTCTTCTTTAGCTTTGTAATGTAGCAGGTGATACCTTGACAATCTGGTGGCTCTTGTAATTTGGTTTTCAATTGTTCTTGGATGGTAACCCTGATTCAAAAAGGTCTTTTTGAGGCGACCAAGGTGTTTGTCTCTATCCATGGGGTTGGAACATATACGATTGTATCTGATGGCTTGGCTATAGATAATAGAGTTCTTTATGTGTTTTGGATGGAAACTGTCCTATTTAAGGTATGTTGGACGGTCGATTGGCTTCTGATACAGGGATGTCTCTATTTCATTGTTTTTTAGCTTAATGATGGTGTCCAAAAAATTAATCTCGGTACTGGAGTAGTTGAGTGTTAAATTGATGGTGGGATGAAATTGATTAAACTGTTCGTGGAACGTCTTTAGCTGTTGCTCAGACTACGTCCAGATGATTAAAATATCAGAGCCACCAGATTGTCAAGGAATCACCTGCTACATTACAAAGCTAAAGAAGAAAATAACCAAGTGCCTCTAGTAGTCACCTACAACCCAAATCTGGAGGTGCTAAGGGGAGCTGCACGGAAATTACAACCTTTACTACAAAAAGATGCCCGATTAAAATCCATTTTTCCAGACCCCCACTGCTGTGTTTTAGGCAGCCCCCAAATCTAAGAAGCATCATTGTCAGTAGCTCCCTGTCCTCTCCAATAGCTGCAGGAACCTTTCCTTGCAACCAGAAAAAATGTAAAACCTGTCCATTTATGACCACGGACACGATAAAGATCCCCAACTCACATCAGGACTACAAGATCCCAGGTACTTTCACCTGCATTACATCTAATGTGGTGTACTTAATTATTTGTACTAAATGTCCAACTGGGGGTCTGTATGTGGGGGAGACAGGACAAAAGCTTAGAACAAAGATGAATGCTCATCGTCACACAATAAGAGAAAAAAGAATGGATCTACCTGTGGCAAAACATTTCTGTATCTCTGATCACAGCAGCATGGATATGAAATTACTGGTATTGAAAGGTAACTTCACATCTCAGATAGAGAGACGAGTTTGGGAGTACAAATTTATGACGAACTTTGACACTCTCAGTGCTGGAATGAATGTGTCGCATGGATTTATGTCTTTTTACATCAATTAAGGAATTTCCTTTTAAAACCTTGCGGGGCAACACAGAACTAGACCCCAATCAGAGGACCATAAAACATCCAGACTCCTTATCTATGAACTGGTCCAATGTTTATATTTATGTTTCTCCCTCTCCCATATTGATAGTTCTGCTTCACGTCACTTGTCTTATCTATTGCATTTTTTCTAGGCTGTATTGTGCATAAATATGTGACTTCAGATTTTGTATTAGTCTAGCCTGATGAAGAGACCTGAGTAGTCTCGAAAGCTTGCAATGTATTACCATCTTTTCAGTTAGCCATTAAAAGGTATCAACTACTGAGGACTCTCAATCCTGAATATTTTTCAATACCAGTAATTTCATATCCATGGTGGTGTTGTGATCAGGCATACAAAAATGTTTTGCCACAGGTAGATCCATTCTTTTTTCTCTTATTGTGTGACAATGAGCATTCATCCTTGTTCTATGCTTTTGCCCTGGCTCCCCCACATACAGACCCCCAGTTGGACATTTAGTACAAATAATTAAGTACACCACATTAGATGTAATGCAGCTGAAAGTATCTGGGATCTTGTTGTCCTGCAGCTGTTGGAGAGGACAGGGAGCTTCTGACAACCAAATTACAAGAGCCACCAGATTGTCAAGGAATCACCTGCTACATTACAAAGCTAAAGAAGAAAATAACCGGGTGCCTCTAGTAGTCACCTACAGCCCAAATCAAAGTGCTAAGGGGAGCTGCACGGAAATTACAACCTTTACTACAAAAAGATGCCCGATTACAATCCATTTTTCCAGACCCCCCACTACTGTGCTTTAGGCAGCCCCCAAATCTAAGAAGCATCATTGTCAGTAGCTCCCTGTCCTCTCCAATAGCTGCAGGAACCTTTCCTTGCAACCAGAAAAAATGTAAAACCTGTCCATTTATGACCACGGACACGATAAAGATCCCCAATTCACATCAGGACTACAAGATCCCAGATACTTTCAGCTGCATTACATCTAATGTGGTGTACTTAATTATTTGTACTAAATGTCAAGCTGGGGGTCTGTATGTGGGGGAGACAGGGCAAAAGCTTAGAACAAGGATGAATGCTCATCGTCACACAATAAGAGAAAAAAGAATGGATCTACCCGTGGCAAAACATTTTTGTATGCCTGATCACAACAGCACCATGGATATGAAATTACTGGTATTGAAAAGTAACTTCACATCTCAGAGAGACAGGAGGATCTGGGAGTATAAATTTATGACGACCTTTGACACTCTCAGTGCTGGAATGAATGTGTCGCATGGATTTATGTCTTTTTACATCAGTTAAGGAATTTGCTCCTAAGACCTTGTTGGAGCATCTCAACACATTAGGACACCCCAATCAGAGGACAATAAAACATCCAGACTCCTTATCTATGAACTAGTCCAATATTTGTTTCTCCCTATCCCTTAATGATAATTCTGCTTCACATCACTAGTCTTATCTATTACATTTTTTCTGTGCTGTGTTGTGCATATATATGTGATTCTTCAGATGTTATATTAGTCAATGCCTGATGAAGAGACCTGAGTAGTCTCGAAAGCTTGCAATGTGTTACCATCTTTTCAGTTAG